>NC_044311.2:68530159-69200801 GCF_007474595.2 Lynx canadensis
GTGAAATACACTATGGAACAAAAATGACAGACCCATATATGAGCTTTATGGTATTTCAGATAAAACAAATACTCTGCCTGTTTATTTAAACATGGGAATATTATCCTACTAGTATGATAATATCTCCACGGGGCCCATTAAAATTTGTGTCAATCTTTGTTTCACACATTACTGACAAAATAGGACATAACCCTTTGGCTCTAAAGGAAATACAAAGAGCTGTTACAGAAAAGAAAGAAAAAAAAAAAAACTCATGATCTTTCATGTAAATATGCTCTTAAACATTTTGAAGAAACAGTCATTGACTTGGTGCAAAGCTTTTCCAGCCTATCATGGAAATACATATTTAACGACTTTGTAAATTTCAGGTCAATGGTCCAGTAGACCAAAAAGTCTTGGAGCTGTTATAGTATATTCTGTAAATGCACATTTAGGGAATTTAAAAACCACAGATTATTGACTTGATTATTGATGCAAAGTAGCCATTACAGTTTATCAGGTAATTAAATATCCTATCACAAGAAGTACATTTATAGGATGCAGTTATAATTTATGAACAGAATTAAATGTGATACTATTTTCAATATCTTTTGGTTAATTTTGATATTCTTTTTTGGTACCTCTTCTTCTCTTCTTCCCCATTACACATTTGTCTTCCATGTGTAGTGGAGGAAAAATTTTCTATTGACCCTCTAAGGGTTCCTGTCTTGGTCTAAAAATTAAACTGATAAAGACAAATTAACAAAGAAAATCATACAAATTTATTTAATATAAGTTTCACATGACACAGGAGACTTCATAAGGAAATGAGGACCCAAAGAAACAGACTTGTGTATTTTTATGCTAAGAGTGATGAAGAGAGTGAGGTTGTGTATAAATTGGACAGGTTAAGGAGTATTCGGTAGATTCAGTAAACTGGAGGAAAGTTAGGCCTGTTTCATAAGATTCTTCTTGATGTCCCTTCATCTTTGGAGATAAGTGTACTCCTTTTCTGGTTATAGAAAGGGCATCTCTTACAGCTGGGTTTCTGACAGGCAAGGTGAGAAGGAGGTCAAAGTTACCTTCTTGCTTCTGCCATTTTCTTTTGTTTTCTTTTCTTTTGGTTTCTTTTTTTTTTTTTTTTTAATGTTTATGTATTTTTTGAAAGAGAGAGATAGAGATAGAGCATGAGCAGGGGAGGGGCAGAGAGAGAGGGAGACACAGAAACCGAAGCACATTCCAGGCTCTGAGCTGTCAGCACAGAGTCTGACGTAAGGCTCAAACCCACAAACCATGAGATCATGACCTGGACCAAAGTTGGACCCTTAACTGACTGAGCCACCCAGGCACCCCTGCCATTTTCTGACACTACTTCAAACTTAAATTCAGTATGCCAAGGCTCCATATTTTGGGTGTGCCCTGAACCTCACAACATACATAACTATGTTTGTCACTGAGAACCTTATGGACCTTTGCAAATGTTTGTAATTTCCAATAAAATACATAAGTGAATACTGTACAAATTTTTCATTATATTGTAATTTTGTCAATTATAATCCAGGTCATGGTTTTGGATGTATTTTTCCAATATGAAATAGTGTAAAGTATTTTTCTAATTTTGATTCAAAAGATATTCATGTTTTAAAGTTAATAAAGGAGGGGTGCCTGGGTAGCTCATTCGGTTGAGCCTTTGACTCGATATCAGCTCAAGTCATGGTCCCAGAGTCATGGGGTCAAGCCTTGCATTGCATTCTGCACTGTGCATGGAGCCTGCTTGGGATTCTGTCAGATCAGGTCCTATTTAATATATTTGTTTTTAAAGTAAGTACAACAAAAATTTATTTCAGTCAAAAATTTGGATTAGATGTGAACCTACAAGTGTCTCATATTAATTAATTAATTAATTAATTATACAAAAGAAAAATATTGGCATTTCTAAATCAAGGAAAATTTTCAATGTACTTATTAAACATTTTCCTGAGTTTTATTTTTTTTTCTTTTTTTTTTTATATATATGAAATTTATTGACAAATTGGCTTCCATACAACACCCAGTGCTCATCCCAAAAGGTGCCCTCCTCAATACCCATCACCCACCCTCCCCTCCCTCCCACCCCCCATCAACCCTCAGTTTGTTCTCAGTTTTTAACAGTCTCTTATGCTTTGGCTCTCTCCCACTCTAACGTCCTTTTTTTTTTTTCTTCCCCTCCCCATGGGTTCCTGTTAAGTTTCTCAGGATCCACATAAGAGTGAAACCATATGGTATCTGTCTTTCTCTGTATGGCTTATTTCACTTAGCATTACACTCTCCAGTTCCATCCACGTTGCTACAAAGGGCCATATTTCATTTTTCTCATTGCCACATAGTATTCCATTGTGTATATAAACCACAATTTCTTTATCCATTCATCAGTTGATGGACATTTAGGCTCTTTCCATAATTTGGCTATTGTTGAGAGTGCTGCTATGAACATTGGGGTACAAGTGCCCCTATGCATCAGTACTCCTGTATCCCTTGGGTAAATTCCTAGCAGTGCTATTGCTGGGTCATAGGGTAGGTCTATTTTTAATTTTCTGAGGAATCTCCACACTGCTTTCCAGAGCGGCTGCACCAATTTGCATTCCCACCAACAGTGCAAGAGGGTTCCCGTTTCTCCACATCCTCTCCAGCATCTATAGTCTCCTGATTTGTTCATTTTGGCCACTCTGACTGGCGTGAGGTGATACCTGAGTGTGGTTTTGATTTGTATTTCCCTGATGAGGAGCGACGCTGAACATCTTTTCATGTGCCTGTTGGCCATCTGGATGTCTTCTTTAGAGAAGTGTCTATTCATGTTTTCTGCCCATTTCTTCACTGGGTTATTTGTTTTTCGGGTGTGGAGTTTGGTGAGCTCTTTATAGATTTTAGATACTAGCCCTTTGTCCGATATGTCATTTGCAAATATCTTTTCCCATTCCGTTGGTTGCCTTTTAGTTTTGTTGGTTGTTTCCTTTGCTGTGCAGAAGCTTTTTATCTTCATAAGGTCCCAGTAATTCACTTTTGCTTTTAATTCCCTTGCCTTTGGGGATGTGTCGAGTAAGAGATTGCTACGGCTGAGGTCAGAGAGGTCTTTTCCTGCTTTCTCCTCTAAGGTTTTGATGGTTTCCTGTCTCACATTTAGGTCCTTTATCCATTTTGAGTTTATTTTTGTACATGGTGTGAGAAAGTGGTCTAGTTTCAACCTTCTGCATGTTGCTGTCCAGTTCTCCCAGCACCATTTGTTAAAGAGGCTGTCTTTTTTCCATTGGATGTTTTCCTGCTTTGTCAAAGATGAGTTGGCCATACGTTTGTGGGTCTAGTTCTGGGGTTTCTATTCTATTCCATTGGTCTGTGTGTCTGTTTTTTTGCCAATACCATGCTGTCTTGATGATGACAGCTTTGTAGTAGAGGCTAAAGTCTGGGATTGTGATGCCTCCTGCTTTGGTCTTCTTCTTCAAAATTCCTTTGGCTATTCGGGGCCTTTTGTGGTTCCATATGAATTTTAGGATTGCTTGTTCTAGTTTTGAGAAGAATGCTGGTGCAATTTTGATTGGGATTGCATTGAATGTGTAGATAGCTTTGGGTAGTATTGACATTTTGACAATATTTACTTTTCCAATCCATGAGCAGGGAATGTCTTTCCATTTCTTTAAATCTTCTTCAATTACCTTCATAAGCTTTCTATAGTTTTCAGCATACAGATCCTTTACATCTTTGGTTAGATTTATTCCTAGGTATTTTATGCTTCTTGGTGCAATTGTGAATGGGATCATTTTCTTTATTTGTCTTTCTGTTGCTTCATTGTTAGTGTATAAGAATGCAACTGATTTCTGTACATTGATTTTGTATCCTGCAACTTTGCTGAATTCATGTATCAGTTCTAGCAGACTTTTGGTGGAGTCTATCGGATTTTCCATGTATAATATCATGTCATCTGCAAAAAGCGAAAGCTTGACTTCATCTTTGCCAATTTTGATGCCTTTGATTTCCTTTTGTTGTCTGATTGCTGATGCTAGAACTTCCAGCACTATGTTCAACAACAGCGGTGAGAGTGGGCATCCCTGTCGTGTTCCTGATCTCAGGGAAAAAGCTCTCAGTTTTTCCCCGTTGAGGATGATGTTAGCTGTGGGCTTTTCATAAATGGCTTTTATGATCTTTAAGTATGTTCCTTCTATCCCGACTTTCTCAAGGGTTTTTATTAAGAAAAGGTGCTGGATTTTGTCAAAGGCCTTTTCTGCATCGATTGACAGGATCATACGGTTCTTCTCTTTTTTTTGTTAATGTGATGTATCACGTTGATTGATTTGCGAATGTTGAACCAGCCCTGCATCCCAGGAATGAATCCCACTTGATCATGGTGAATAATTCTTTTTATATGCTGTTGAATTCGATTTGCTAGTATCTGATTGAGAATTTTTGCATCCATATTCATCAGGGATATTGGCCTGTAGTTCTCTTTTTTTCTGGGTCTCTGTCTGGTTTAGGAATCAAAGTAATACTGGCTTCATAGAATGAGTCTGGAAGTTTTCCTTCCCTTTCTATTTCTTGGAATAGCTTGAGAAGGATAGGTATTATCTCTGCTTTAAATGTCTGGTAGAACTCCCCTGGGAAGCCATCTGGTCCTGGACTCTTATTTGTTGGGAGATTTTTGATAACCAATTCAATTTCTTCGCTGGTTATGGGTCTGTTCAAGCTTTCTATTTCCTCCTGATTGAGTTTTGGAAGAGTGTGGGTGTTCAGGAATTTGTCCATTTCTTCCAGGTTGTCCAATTTGTTGGCATATAATTTTCATAGTATTCCCTGATAATTGTTTGTATCTCTGAGGGATTGGTTGTAATAATTCCATTTTCATTCATGATTTTATCTATTTGGGTCATCTCCCTTTTCTTTTTGAGAAGCCTGGCTAGAGGTTTGTCAATTTTGTTTATTTTTTCAAAAAACCAACTCTTGGTTTCGTTGATCTGCTCTACAGTTTTTTTAGATTCTATATTGTTTATTTCTGCTCTGATCTTTATTATTTCTCTTCTTCTGCTGGATTTAGGCTGCCTTTGCTGTTCTGCTTCTATTTCCTTTAGGTGTGCTGTTAGATTTTGTATTTGGGATTTTTCTTGTTTCTTGAGATAGGCCTGGATTGCAATGTATTTTCCTCTCAGGACTGCCTTCACTGCGTCCCAAAGCGTTTGGATTGTTGTATTTTCATTTTCGTTTGTTTCCATATATTTTGTAATTTCTTCTCTAATTGTCTGGTTGACCCACATTCGTTAGTAGGGTGTTCTTTAACCTCCATGCTTTGGAGGTTTTCCAGACTTTTTCCTGTGGTTGATTTCAAGCTTCATAGCATTGTGGTCTGAAAGTATGCATGGTATAATTTCAATTCTTGTAAACTTATGAAGGGCTGTTTGTGACCCAGTATATGATCTATCTTGGAGAATGTTCCATGTGCACTCGAGAAGAAAGTATATTCTGTTGCTTTGGGATGCAGAGTTCTAAATATATCTGTCAAGTCCATCTGATCCAATGTATCATTCAGGGCCCTTGTTTCTTTATTGACCGGTGTCTAGATGATCTATCCATTTTCTGTAAGTGGGGTGTTAAAGTCCCCCAATTACCACATTCTTATCAATAAGGTTGCTTCTGTTTATGAGTAATTGTTTTATATATTTGGGGGCTCCGGTATTCGGTGCATAGACATTTATAATTGTTAGCTCTTCCTGATGGATAGACCCTGTAACTATTATATAATGTCCTTCTTCATCTCTTGTTACAGCCTTTAATTTAAAGTCTAGTTTGTCTGATATAAGTATGGCTACTCCAGCTTTCTTTTGGCTTCCAGTAGCATGATAAATAGTTCTCCATCCCCTCACTCTGAATCTAAAGGTGTCCTCAGGTCTAAAATGAGTCTCTTGTAGACAGCAAATAGATGGGTCTTTTTTTATCCATTCTGATACCCTATGTCTTTTGGTTGGTGCATTTAATCCATTTATATTCAGTGTTATTATAGAAAGATACGGGTTTAGAGTCATTGTGATGTCTGTATGTTTTATGCTTGTAGTGATGTCTCTGGGACTTTGTCTCACAGGGTCCCCCTTAGGATCTCTTGTAGGGCTGGTTTAGTGGTGACAAATTCCTTCAGTTTTTGTTTGTTTGGGAAGACCTTTATCTCTCTCTATTCTAAATGACAGACTTGCTGGATAAAGGATTCTCGGCTGCATATTTTTGCTGTCTAGCACCCTGAAAATCTCGTGCCAATTCTTTCTGGCCTGCCAAGTTTCAAAAGAGAGATCAGTCACGAGTCTTATAGGTCTCCCTTTATATGTGAGGGCACGTTTACCCCTTGCTGCTTTCAGAATTTTCTCTTTATCCTTGTATTTTGCCAGTTTCACTATGATATGTCGTGCAGAAGATCGATTCAAGTTACGTCTGAAGGGAGTTCTCTGTGCCTCTTGGATTTCAATGCCTTTTTCCTTCCCCAGTTCAGGGAAGTTCTCAGCTATAATTTCTTCAAGTACCCCTTCAGCACCTTTCCCTCTCTCTTCCTCCTCTGGGATACCAATTATGCGTATATTATTCTTTTTAGTGTATCACTTAGTTCTCTAATTTTCCCCTCATACTCCTGGATTTTTTTATCTCTCTTTTTCTCAGCTTCCTCTTTTTCCATAACTTTATCTTCTAGTTCACCTATTCTCTCCTCTGCCTCTTCCATCCGAGCCGTGGTGGTTTGCATTTTGTTTTGCATTTCCTTTAAAGCGTTTTTCAGCTCCTCATGACTGTTCCTTAGTCCCTTGATCTCTGTAGCAAGAGATTCTCTGCTGTCCTGTATGCTGTTTTCCAGCCCAGCGATTAATTTTATGACTATTATTCTAAATTCACTTTCTGTTATATTATTTAAATCCTTTTTGATCAGCTCATTAGCTGTTGTTATTTCCTGGAGATTCTTCTGAGGGGAATTCTTCCGCTTGGTCATTTTGGATAGTCCCTGGTGTGGTGAGGACCTGCAGGGCACTTCCCCTGTGCTGTGGTGTATAACTGGAGGTGGTGGGCGGGGCCGCAGTCAGTCCTGATGTCTGCCCCCAGCCCACCGCTGGGGCCACAGTCAGACTGGTGGGTGCCTTCTCTTCCCCTCTCCTAGGGGCGGGATTCACTGTGGGGTGGCGTGGCCGTCTGGGCTACTTGCACACTGCCAGGCTTGTGATGCTGGGGATCTGGCGTATTAGCTGGGGTGGGAAGGCAAGGTGCACGGCGGCAGGGAGGGCAGGCTTAGCTCGCTTCTCCTTAGGTGATCCACTTCAGGAGGGGCCCTGTGGCAGCTGGAGGGAGTCAGATCCGCTGCCGGAGGTTTGGCTCCACAGAAGCACAGAGTTGGGTGTTTGTGCGGAGCGAGCAATTTCCCTGGCCGGAACCGGTTCCCTTTGGGATTTTGGTTGGGGGATGGGCGGGGGAGATGGCGCTGGCGAGCGCCTTTGTTCCCCGCCAAACTGAGCTCTGTCGTCCGGGGGCTCCGCAGGTCACCCTCCCTTTGTCCTCCAGCCTTCCCGCTTTCCGAGCAGAGCTGTTAACTTATGACCTCCCAGACGCTAAGTCGCGCTTGCTGTCGGAACACAGTCCGTCAGGCCCCTCCGCTTTTGCAAGCCGGACTCGGGGGCTCTGCTTGGCTGGCGAGCCGCCCCTCCGCCCCGGCTTCCTCCCGCCAGTCCGTGGAGCGCGCACCGCCTCGCCGCCCTTCCTACCCTCTTCCGTGGGCCTCTCGTCTGCACTTGGGTCCGGCGACTCCGTTCTGCTAATTCTCTGGTGGTTTTCTGGGTTATTTAGGCAGGTGTAGGTGGAATCTAAGTGATCAGCAGGACGCGCGGTGAGCCCAGCGTCCTCCTATGCCGCCATCTTCCTGTCTCTCCTCCTTTCCTGAGTTTTAAAACTCAATACTCAAAATTTCTACATGTTCTACTGGAATCAATACTTGATAGTAAAATGGCCCATCTTTCATTCCTTTTTTTCCACACTTGACCTATAAAATATGTTTTTCAAAGAGAGATAACCTGAATTTTTCCTTGCCTTTTGTTATGTTCTGGAAGAACTCCTAACCTAAAGAGGTCTTAATTATCTGAATTTCTTCAGTAAGTGGTTTTCAGCTGAGCTTTCCTTATTTCTCTCTTTGCAGGCCCCATAAAACCAGCAAATCCCTGAAGCTCCCCACTCTCTTTTGACAATGTGTATCTTCCTGGAATAGTCTTTATTCCGTTTGTTTCTGGTGAAAAACTGTTCTCAGATGTGCTCAACACTGGTAATTCAAAATAAATGAGAAACAATGACTGTTCTCAAAGGGTTTTGCTCTTCTTTCAGGAGAAAGATTTCATATTTTGAAATAATTCTCCTTGTCTCAAGATAAAGTGTCTCTTCTGAATCCTATAACTCCTTTCCCATGCCTCCACTACAACTGCAAATTTTTTTTATTTGGTAACTAGTAATCTATTTATATCCCCCCTATTTATGTAAGTTTCTTAAGGAAAATGACTGTGGTATTCCCTTCTGTATCCTAATCTGGCTTATTGCACTTACTTTAATAAATTTTGCTAAATGAATTGTAAATTTAAAGCTACAAGTACTAAAATGGAAAATGTATCATAGGTCATGTGTAAAAGGAGCATTATTTTATTTTTTCCCTATATTTGCATTTATTCAGAGATGACTGTTAAAACTCTTTCTTCAATTTGTTATTTGTTTATGTCTCCTTTTGGTTCCGTTAATTTTTGCATTATACATTTCGGGTTATATTAGTGTCATAAAAGTTTAGGATTGTTAAATATTCTTGGTGGATTGATCATTTTGCCATTATAAAATTTCTCTTTGTCTACTAATCCTTTCTTCGTCCTTTAAAGTTGTTTCACCGATATCACTAAAGTTAAACCAATTATAGTTTTTTGTTAGTATTGACTGGTATAGATCTGTTTATTTTCAACATTTATATCCTTAGTATTTATAAGTTTTCTTTTTCTAGCAGCATATAGATGATTTTGTTTTGGTATTCAGCCATATATCTTTATATTTCAATTGGAATATTTAATCTGTTTACATTTAATGTAATTGGTAATATATTTGGGTTTAACTCTGAGGACCTGCTACTGATTTTCTCTTTGTCCTAAATATTTATCATTACTTTTGACTCCCTTTTTTTTCCTTTGGGATTAAGTATTATGATTATTTCTGCTTTCTATTTTATTACCTTCTTAGTGGAACAAAATTTTACTTTTACTGTAATGAAAACATAGGTATTACAAAATTTTATACAAATTTATTAAAGACAAATAATTTTGTACTCTTACTATCTCCCAGACAGTATGAAGACCTTTGAATATTTCACCTTCAATTACTATTACCCACCTGTATGCTAATGTTGACATGTAATGTGTATGTATATAATATATATATATATATATATACACATATATAATTTAATAACAAAACACATCATTATTATAGAGCGCCATTATTTATTGAAATCTAGCAGCATATTTGACTTCTTTTTGTTCTTCATTTTTAAGTATGTTTTTCTAGCTTCAATCTGTGATTTTTCTTCTAGCTAAATGCTGTAGTATTTTCTTTCCTTATTTTTTTGAATTTTTATTTAAATTCTAGTTAGTTAACATATACTGTAATATTGTCTTTAGGAGTAGAATTTATTGATTCATCACTTACATATCATAAAAAGTGCCCTGCTTAATACTCATTACCCATTTAGCTCACCCTACCCACCATCCTCCATCAACTCTCAGTTTGTTCTCTATCTTAATAGTCTCCTATGGTTTGCTTCCCTCTCATTTTTTTTCTTTGTTCCTTCTCATACATTCATCTGTTTTGTTTCTTAAATTCTTCTTTAATTTAAATCTTCTGATGACAATATCTTTATTTTTATCTGTCTTAATGTCTGCAATATCATTATTTACTTATGTATAGGTAAACATATAAACTATACATAGACATATCAGATATAAGTATTCAAAAAAATTTCACAATCATAGCTTCCGATTTGATCAGCTACAATCTATCACTCACATGGGAGAATAATGATTTATAACATACAATAATGCCCAAGTACAATTCTATTCAATTAGTTTCTACTCATTGAAAACAATTTACTTTCTTCATATAGACCCTTTCCTCCAGCAAATTCATTCACCCCCGCCCGTGGTAACAATTTTATTCTAAATTTGAGAATTTTAACTTAATTTGCTGTGTATTATTCATAATATTTTCATGTGTTATACATGAAAATTAATTTCCTAAAGCAGCTCATTCAAATTTTTTTATGAATTAGATGAAAATTCTTAGAACATTAAGTTGACTGATTTCCTTTAAAATATCTGGTGACACTAATAAAATCAAAACTGGTATATAATTATCTATGTAATTTTTTTTCTGCTAATGAAACCAAATAACAACAACTATTGTTCACTTTTCTAGGTGCAAAAGAAAGCTTAAAATAGAAAATGATGACATGTATTTTCAACAAAAACTAGATTATTTAAATTTGAAAGTCAGGCTTCATAGAGTAAAGTTTGTAAATACATTTCTAACAGCGACAGGTAGTAAAGTTGTCATCTACAATTTTCATTTTGTATGTAAAAATAGCAAATTATTGTATATAAAATATTGTGATTGCTTTTCTTGTCGCAGCAAAAAAAAAAAAAAAAAGAAAGAAATTCCTGGTTTTTCCCCTTCCCACACCCCCCCACTCTGCGATTTCCACAAGAGTTCACTAAGACCATAAGGTCTCTTTGGCAATGGAAAATTCTGACATCTCTCTACTTTGTGTAAGTTATACATTCATCATCAAATTTAAAAATGAAAAGTGTTTTTTTTTTTCCCCACCAAACATGTAGTTTTGATTTTTATTGAACAAATTGCTATTGAAAAGGATTATTTCATGCTTTGAAATGTATTGATAAAAAAATAAGTGTATTGATAGTAGTCTAAGATTTACACCATATAATAACGACAAAGTGATTATAGAAAGTGCCTTCAGACGATTGTCTCTAAATACTATTGTGGGAAGTCTCAGTCTCTATTTTCTATACATTTCACGTACATTTAACCAATATCTGCCCACGTTTTTCACTGACCTTGCCAACGAATAGCCTAGCTACTTTGTATATGAGAGAATATTTGCCCAGAGAATTCCAGAATTACTTCTGACCATTGATTGCTGAACCTATTGTGCATACCTTTTTCATTCACAAAAGTCCAGGTCAAAAGAAAACCTCATAAGATCTGGATTTTAGTCAGATATGAAGTTTATGAAATAAAACTTTTGGAGCTCTGGGGATGGATGAATGTATTTTACATGTGGAAACAATAACAATCGTGTTAGAGGCTAGGGTGTAGTAGACTGTAAAATTTTTTCATTCTTGCCGTTCCCTCATCTATGAACTCTGTCATGTAACTGTAGTAATCTTCCATGTGACTTAAGGCTTGTAAAGCACCAGCATGTACTCTTGCTCTTTTTCATCTGTCTTCAACATGAGAGTATGCTTCAGCAAGCCTGCCAGAGAGGTGAGAAGAGTGTGGAGCAGCAGCCAGTCATCTCTGCTGGCAGCCAGCTGACTCACAGATGCTTGAGTCCCCAGCCTGGAGCCAGCTGACTCTCAGACATATAAGAAAGCCCAGTTGAGACCCAAACCGCCTACCCTAAATCTCTGAACTTCATACATATAAGCTTAATAAATCATTGCTTCATGCCACTAAGGTTTTGTTGTTTGTCACACACAGTTATTGAGGCAATAGATCACAGATACTGAAATGAGGAATGCCAGAGAGAATTTCTCAGGTCAGGAAGCATGTACAAGGTCTTCTAAATCTAATTAGTGAAGGCAGCACTAGGAATAAACTAACATTTTCTTACTCCCAGAATAGTGCTTTTTATCATTGCATGTGTAAACAATCTTCCTGAATTTTTTTCTGTTTTGAAGTTGTTTTAATATAGCTGTGTCTTAGATGCTTAAAGGTAATTTTGCTAGAGGCAACTAAAATCACAACTTTCATTTTCCTTTGTAATGGGAATCCCCTTTAAGTTCATACAATTTTAACATTTCTTTCTTACCTTCTTATTCCATCTTCTAGCATGACTTAAGAAAATAAAACTTCTGGAAAAATGTCAACAGAGATCTTATCTGCCTTCCTCTTTAGAAATGACACATCTTGATTTTACATTGGTATATTCTAAAAAGATATTTGAACTTACTGTAAATGTAATGACTTCTTGTGTTTGATGTAGGAAACAAGAAATACTTCTTTGAATCTTCAAGGTGACTGTCTTTGTTCTATAGAACATTTGGACTTTAACTGAAAAAGTCTGAGGAGATTTATAGGCACTAATGTTTAGCAACATGACAATATGACTAAGGTTGAACATTGGTTAATGTCGTACTACAGAGGATATCAATAATCACATTCAGTAATTAAGGTCTTTCAAACAATTTAAATAAGATAATATTAGTGAGTGTTTCCTCATTTCAGCTTGCATTAGAATCACTTAGGGGAACAGAGTCACAGCTCCAAGAGTTTCTGGTGTAACTGGCTTCAGAATTAAACTTAGTCAAGCTTCCTAGGTAAGTTTAATATATGGTTAAGGGTCGATAAAAACTATTCAAATATTTGTTGCTGTGCCTAAGTTAAAATTCTTTGATACTTCATGAAAAACTCTGAATTTGAATATTGTGGTATTTTACAGCAGTTTATGAGTGATTTGTGTTCACTGCTATCTCCAAAGCCTGTGTACTATTGTACATAGCGAGCGCTCAATTAATAGTTCTTGAGTTTAAAAGTTTATGAATGAATAAATGAGTGAATGAATGAAACACACTTATACTCAAGATATACTTGTGGTAATTATTCTAGCAAATGACAGTATCTCGTAAAATGTTAGCAGAACCATGTTTTATAAGTTCGTGAATCAGGCTTTTATTTTTTTCTTTTAATTTAATGACTCTCAATCTTTAGTGCCTAGCAGAATCATTTGGGAGCTTCAAAACATAGATTGCTGAGCTTCCACTCCAGAGTTTCTGATGTTCTAAGTCTGAGGTGAGGCCAGATAATTTGCATTTTTAACGAGTTCCCAGTGTATACCAATGCTACTTGTCTGGGGCCACACTTTAAGAATTGCTTCTCAAATTCATATGCAGTCCCTCTTTGTGAAATCTTTGCAGGTTATCTAAAGACCTTTGCAAAGGTCTAACATATCCCATCTGTCTGATATGCTGGCATCACTTGACTTTTATCATATTGCTCTGTGGGAATTGGAATACTAAGAACCTCACAATAACACTCTGGCTCTTCCTGCTACGCTGTGACCAATGTCATCCTTTGTCTCTGACCCAGGGGTCTTATGTCTTCTACTAGTATTCATTAAATTGTGAATTTGAAAGTAGAGTAAAATCTCTGATCAGTCTCAACTCTTAACAATACATATTAAAATATAAAGTCAATTTCAAGACTTCTTTACAGCATGGTGAACAGCAGTTTTCCTGGCATGTTGTAACATTGACATCAAAAAGATCCATTTTTAATTGGAGTTCTGAATAGCTACTTCTCTTCAGACATTCTCAGCTTTCTGTTTAAGTGGGATTCTTAGAGCTTAGAGGGGGAAAAAAAGAATCCGTAAATTTGGCCCCAGTTAAACCAGAAGAAAATGTGCTATGTCTTTTCTTAAAGGGTAGTCATTTATTCACAAACAACAAAATAAAAATAGATCATAATGGTATAAGTAATCTTACCAAATGGATTGTCATTACCAAATGGATTGTTTGTGGCTGGCCTTTTACTTATACTAAGTACAGAACATGTGGATTAGTATCTATCAAGATTTAGAGGGCATCTGGGTGGCCAAGACAGTAAAATGTCCACTCTTGATTTCAGCTCAGATCATGATCTTACAGTTCACAGGGTCAAGCCTGACATGGGTCTTTATGCTAACAGTGTGGAGCCTGCTTGGGATTCTCTTTCTCCTTCCTTTGTCCCTCCTCCCCTTATCTCTCTCTCTCTCTCTCAAATCAAATAATTTTTTTTTAAAAAAAGATTTAGAGGAGAACTGGTGTAATTTTCCCCCATAATTTTTAATTTAATAGACTTCATTTTAGAACAGTTTTAGGGTTGTAGCAGTACTGAAATAAGAGCACAGGCAATTTCCATATACTCCCTACCCCAACACATAACTTATCTTCCCCCATTATCAACATTCCCCACCATAGTGGTACATTTGTTACAATTGATGAACCTAAATTGACATATTATTATCACCCAGAGACTATAGTTTACATTAGAATTTATTCTTGGTGTCATACACTTTACGAGTTTTAACAAATTTATAATGACAGGTATCACCATTATAGTATCATACAGAGTAATTTCACTGCCATAAAAAAAATCTTCTGTGCTTTGCCTAATCATCCCTTCTCATCTTAACCAATGGCAACCACTGATCTATTCATTGTTTCAGTGGTTTGGCCATATCTAGCATGTCATATAGTTGGAATCAAACAGTATGCAGTCCTTTCAGAGTGATTTCTTTCACTTAGTAACATGCACTTACGGTTCCTCCATGTCTTTTAATGGCTTGTCAGCTCATTTCTTTTTAGCACTGAATAATATTTTATTGCCTGGATGCACCACAGTTTATTAATCTTTTTACCTACTGAAGGACATCTTAGTTGCTTCCAAATTTGGGCAGTTATTAATAAAGCTGCTATAAATTTCCACGTGTAGCTTTTTGTGTAGACATAAGTTTTGTGTAGACTTTGGGTAAATACCAAGGAGTGCAATTGCTGAATATTATGGTAAGTGTATGATTAGTTTTGTAAGAAACTGCCAGACTATCTTCCAAAGTGACTATACCATCTTCTAGTCCCGCCAACAATGAATGACAGTTTCTGTTTATACACAGCCCTGCCAACATTTGGTGTTGTAGATGTTCCAGATTTTGGCCATTTTAATAGGTGTGTAGCAATATCTCATTGTTTTAGTTTGCATTTCCACAATGGCATATGGAGCATCTTTTCACATGTTTATTTGACATCTGTACATCTTCTTTGATGAGGTGCCTATTAAGATGTTTGGCCCATTTTTTTAAAAAATTGTGTTGTTTCTTATTGTTGAGCATGACTTCTTTGTACACTTTGGATATCTGTCCTTTATTATTAGATATATGTTTTGCAAATATTTCTCCCAGACTGTGGTTCGTCCTCTCATTCTCTTAACAGTGTCTTTCACAGAGCAAAAAAAATTTTATTTACTTATTTTTGAGAGAGAGAGAGAGAGAGAGAGAGAGAAATAGAGAGAGAGAGCATGAGCAAGGGAGGGAAAGTGAGAGAATGAGGGAGAGAGAGAATCCAAAGCAGGTTCCACACTGGTAGAGCAAAGTCTGACACAGAACTCAATCTCACAAATGATTAGACCATGACCTGAGCTGAAATCAAGAGTTGGATGCTTAACCAACTGTGCCAAATAGGTGCTCTGAGGGGAAAAAAATGTTTCAGTGAAGAAAAACTTACCAATTCATTTAATCATGGATCATGCCTTTACGAATATATCTAAAAAGACATCACCAAACCCAAGATCACATAGATTTTCTCCTATGTTATCTTTTAAGAGTTTTATAATTTTACATTTTATATTTATGTATCTGATCCATTTTGAGTTTATTTTTGTGTAGGATTTAAGTCTGTGATTAACATTTTTGCATGTGGCTACCCAATTGTTGCAGCAGCTTTTGTTGAAAAGACTATCTTTTGCTCCATTGTATTGCCTTTGCTCTTTTTTTGAAGACTAATCAAATATATTTAGAGAACTCCAGTTCTAATCTGTTCCTTTAATCTCTTTGTCTATTCTTTTACCAGTGCCACATTATTTTGATTGATGTAACTTTATCATATTCCTTGAAGTCAGATGGTGTCAGTCCTCACACAGTGTTCTTTGTCCTTCAATATTGTGCGGGCTATTTTGGGTATTGTGCCTCTTTATATAAATATTAGAATCAGTATATCAATATCCACAAAGTAATTTTCTAGGATTTTTATTGATATTGCACTGAATCTAGAGATCAAGTTGGGAAGAACTGATATCTTGACAATATTTTGTCTTCCTATCCCTTAACGTGAAATATTTCTCTATTTATGTAATTCTTTTTTGATCACTTTCATCAGAGTTTTATAGTTTTCTTCTTATAGATCTTATATTTTCATAGATTTATGCCTAAGTATTTCATTTTGGGGTGTGGTAACTTAAATGATATCTTTAATTTCAAACTTCATTTCTTCATTGTTGGTATATAGGAAAGCAATTGACATGTTTATGTTAATTGTGTATTCTATAGCCTTGCTAAAATAGCTTCTTATTTCCAGGAGTTTTTTTGGTCAATTCTTTCATATTTTCTACATAGACCATCATGTTATCTACAGGCAGAGTTTAATTTTTTTCCTCCCCAATTTACACACTTTGCATATACTTTCCTTGTCTTAGTGTGTTAGCTAGGATTCTGGTAAGATGTGGAAAAGAAGTGGTGAGAAGGAACATCCTTTCCTTGTTCCTGATCTTAGTAGAAAAGATTCAGGTTTGTTACCATTAAATATACAGTTAGGTAGTTAGGTGTAGATGTTTGGTAGGTATGCTTTCTTAAGATGTTCCCACATGATTAAATTTTCTGTCCTTTTTTAGTATATCAGTATACTTCTTTTTCAATTTTTTAGCAGGTGCCCTAGATTTTGCAATATACACTTACAACTAATCTGCATCCATTTTCAAATAACACTATGCTGTTTCACAGATATAGTGAGCATCTTTAATGATGAAACAATCCTAATTCCTTCCTTTTGTCCCTTGCACCATTTCAATCCTTCATTTCACTTAAATATAAATAGAATGGGCATATATATATATATGTGTGTGTGTGTATACACTTATATAACATTTACTCATAAGCATATATAATTGTATACATTCTTGATATTATTTTTTAAGCTTGTTTATTTATTTACTGAGAGAGAGAGAGAGAGAGAGAGAGCACATGTGCATGTGAGTGGGAGGGGGCAGAGAGAAAGGAAGAGAGAGAGAATCCCAAGAAGGCTCTGCACTGCCATCCCAGAACCCAGTGCAGGACTGGAACCCTTAAAATGTCAGATCATGACCTGAGCCAAAAGCAAGTGTTAGATGCTCAACCAACTGAGCCACCCAGGTGCCCCTATTGATATTATTTTTCAACAAACTATTATCTGTTAGACCAACTAAGAATAAACAAATAAAAATTTTAATTTTACCTTCACTTATGCCTTGTCCAATGCTCTTTTTTTTCTTTATATAGATCCAAGTTTCTGACCTTTATCATTTTCTTTCCCTCTAAAGAGCTCTTCTTAGTATTTCTTACAAAGTAGGCCTACTGGCAACAAAATCTCTCAAGTTTTGCTTCTATGAGAAAGTCTTCCCTTCTTCTTCACTTTTGAAGGACAATTTTGCAGGGTATAGAATCCTGGGTTGGTGAGTTTTTTCTTCTCCTTCTGGTATTCACAATACATATATGCTACATCTTTTGTAGTTACCTCATTTTTTGGATATTATTTTAACTTTTTATTTCCCAATCTTTTTTTTCATTTGCTTATTATATTTGGAGGTTTCTACTGAGATATCCCAAGGTCAGAGATTCTTTTCTTAGACATCTCAGTCTAATGAACACATAAAGGCATTCTCCATTTCTGTTAGTGTTTTGATCTCTAGCATTTATTTTTGGTTCTTTCTTAAAATGTCCATCTCTCTGCTTACATTGCCCATCTTTTTTTGCATGCTGTCTACTTTATCCATTAGAGCTCTTAGTATATGAATCATTCCCTTTTTACATTTCTGGTCTTAAGTTCCAACATTCTTGTCATATCTGAGTCTGGTTTTGATGCAAAGTCTTTCTCTTCAATTTTTTTTTGTTTTTTGTTTTTTAGTATGTCTGTGATTTTTTTCTTGATAGACAGGTGTGATTTTTTTCTTGATTTACCAGGTTAAAAAATGGGCCTTTAATAATGTGGTGGTAATATGTCGGGGAGGAGAGCCATTCTACAGTCCTATGATTAGATCTCAGTACCTTTTAGTAAGCCTGTGTTTCTAGACTGTGAACTTCACATGTGCATTTCAGTCCCCTCCCCACCCCGTCTTAGGTGGGACAGGATGGCTATAATGGGTAGAGTTGGGTATTCACCTTCCTCCAAGTGAATGTCTAGGTCTAACTGGAATTGGATATTTCCCTATTCCCAGGTCAGCGAGGCTGTGATAAGATCCCAGCAGATAGGTTCTGTTAAATAATTTCTCCTAAAGGAAGACCATGTTTAAAACAATGTTTTGATGTATTTCAAAATGATCCCCTCTCTCCTCAGGAAGCCTGAGGGAAATTTTTTCTGATAGTCACTGTGAGAACCTGATAGAACTCCAGAAAGTAAAATTCAAAAAGAGTATGGACTCTCTATGACTCCATCTTCCTGAAGTTCTTAACTCTGAGTTGACCATACTGAGCCTCCAACAATTCACCAATTACAATTCAGCTTTCTCTACTCCTGCACTGGTTCCACAGAGGTTTCAAGTCATGGGTTTCTTTTCCAGTAAGTTGTAATTCTTTTTATTCACCTGTCTGTCTCTCCAATTTAGGGTTTGCCCTCTGACCCCACTTCTCTTATAGATCTAAGAATGGTTGTTGATTTTCCAATTTTTTCAGTGTTTACTTGTTAGGATAAGGTGGTGATTTCAAAACTTCTTACATGCCAGCCCTGTGTTATTTCTTTTTAAAGTAAACAAATCATTTGAAGCTAAAAAAGATGTGAAGTGTTATTTCGTCCCTATTTTTATATTCTCACCGTATGTTCTAATAAAAAAGGAGATAAATCTCTTAATTTTTTTTTCTTGCACTTCAATCTTCATTTTATTCTCATTAGCCATTCACAACAGCCAGCTTGATCAGCAGGAAATGTAGCTGACAAATAAAAATGGTTAGACATATTTTCTTCATTATTTCTTTATTGATCCCACCTCCTTTCCTTTTCCTTATGATGAATGATCGTCAGAGAAGCAAGTTGTTAACTTAGGTTTAAGTATCCTTCTTGTACTGTCTTGTTGATATTAAGAAATTTTGACTTTGCTGATGTTGGTTTTTCATTTCACAATTATGCTAATATTTTTCATCCAAAAGTATTAACTTTTTATTTTAGGAATTTTGAATATATTGCTCATAAAAAAGTGCCTGCCATTTATGTAAAATGAGAAGTTTAGAAATATGAACTTACAACATATATTCTTCTCATTTAAACTCAATCTTTCAGAAAACAATCTATGCCTTTTTAATTCTTTCTTTTTAGAGAGAGAAAGCGTACTGAGCAGAGGAAGAGAGAGGGAATCTTAAGCAGACTCCATGCTGAGGGCAGAGCCTGATGTGGGGTTCAATCCCAAGACCCTGGGATCATGACCTACAACAAAATCAAGAGTTGGACACTCAACCCACTGAGCCATCCAGGCACCCCACAATCTGTTTTTTTTACTAACAGCTGTTGATGTTCTCATAAGCAGTAGAAAATAAAAACATACAATCATATATTGTATTAAAAATTATTTTGTATGCTATCCTCACAAAATTTCAAAGTCCCCTCCTACCTTAAATTTGACTTATTTTTTTTACAAATATTTTTAATTGAAATTTAATAGCATTTCTCTTTTCAGTGTCCTCTCAGTTATCCAACAGTTAATGGAAAATTCAGACTTCCCTTTTCCCTTTAAAATACATATTTTTTTCCTTTAAACAGTAATTAAGCTTGTAGTATATCTGATGGTGTTACAAAATTTTGTACACATTGTCTTGCCATTGGGTGGAGGTTAAGCAGAAAGTTAATCAAAATATTTTTGGCCTATATTTCTATTTTCAGAGATAGGACTTATAGATGTTATGTGGTTAAAGTACCAACTCATCTTTCAGCTTACCTCATTTCCTTCCCCTTTCAATACCAATTTCTCTTTTATCTAAAATTCTGTATATTTATCTTTTTCTTAGCATGTTACTTCTAAGACTCTTTATTTAGGATTTTAAATACTTTGAAATATTTAGGCTCATGTCTTGAAAGAGTTTTCAGAGAATTTTTTTCTGCATTTTGAGCAAAAAGAACAAAAAAAAGGGGCTGGCAAATAAGCTTCTATTAATAATATATGTAGTTGGAGAAAACTTTAGACTTTGTTGCCATGAATGCTATGATGCAGACCATTACAGCATGTCTACCAATCTGGTCATGTAAATTTACATCCATAATGACTGTTGCTACAGGTTGATAAACATTCTACAGCAAAAACTTTGTTTGCTTTATAACAAAATTATAACCAGGCAAGATAAGAGCCTCCGGGGCAATAATTGCTTCACAGTAGGTGGCATCTACGTCACAAATTGCTCTGCATCTGGCCTCTAAATCATCTGTACAGAAGATAGTACTGCCAGACAAGAAAACAAGAAAAGCAAGGCTTGTTTATCAATATACAAACCACATGTATTTGGAGTATCTGTAATTTATTAATATTTTTCAAAAAGAAAACCAAAGGAAACTAAGCCAGGCTTCCTAGTTTAAAAAAGGAATTAAATTTATGAACTGAGACTGCTAGAAAATCAAAGGGCTATTGTTACTGCAAGTAAATATTTCTGTCTTAGAACTTTTCTAGATGAAGGTGGTATCATAACAAAAAAGTATAAATAAGAGGTAACCCACATTTTTGTCTATCATATGCTAGGTACTCAGTTATGAACTTTAGGTTAGATATTACATTTTATTTTCACTCTAAATCTAGGACATATATTGCTCAGTGGATTGCTCTAATTTATAGGAGAGAAAACTGAGGCTCCAAGAAGTAAGGAAATTTGTTCAAACTCACAACTAGTATGTGGCCACTAGGGAAACCAAACTATTTTTATCTGATACTTAAGTTTGTTCTCTTAATCACTGGGACATTTACCTTTATTTCTGAATATGCATGAAATGTGTATCAATTTCAACAATGGTACAACTCTCAGGAATATTAAACAAACATTCATATTCAGATTTGAGGTTCTTGAGTTTTTAGCTGATATTCAAGGAGGAGTGGCTGTTCCAGAATTAGGGAAGGTGTGTTATTGATCAGCATGTTAATGCATTTTCAGAAGTCATCAGGAAGACAGAACTGGCCAGGTTATGTTCAAGGCAGAATTCTTAAGCATCTGGGGACCCTGACAGTTTTCTACCACACATTATCCTATTTATCACTTTGTGAAATTACGGTATGTATTGGATTATATTCCACCCTCTGTTCATCTCTTCTTAAATGTAAACACCATGAGAACCAGGTTCTTGTCATGTTGTTCACAGCCAAATCCTCAGAGTTTAGACTAGTAACGGAAACATAGTAGTCACTCTACAAATAGGTGCAGAATGAATGAATGAAAGAAAGAATTCTTGGAGAAGCTGTAAAGAACCATGTCTATGGAAGTAAAGAACAGTAAGGAATCATTTCAAAGGACTTATTGGATGTATATTAACTCTTTCTTACTGTCTGTCTCCAATATGAAATTGGAAACACTACTTGTAAAAAAAAATAAGAAAGAAGAGACATTATTAAATAATTACTTAGGGTCAGTTTATTCAGAGAGGATGGAGAAGTAATCCAAAGAGCAAGCCTTGAGAAAAAAACTACTCAACAAGTAGAAGGAAGCCAAAAAGTCAAAATACTGACAGAGAGGAATTCTCTCTTAATCACTGAAATTATATACCATCTGAAGATATTTCTATCAAGAGTAAATCTGGTTTTTTGGATACATAATATTCCACATTTCACATAAAAATACAAAATTTTGGAAATTTGGCTAGGCTTGAAGAATACTTGTGAGAAGAGATCAGATATGAAGATTAGTGATTTCTCTTCCAGATGCAAACAGACTCAAGGCCAATCAGTTGACAAGGCACTGGCCTATTTTCTTGGAACATGGGACTAATATGTGAGAGAGATTTTACACAGGATTAAGAATAAAAACTCATTAACCTTTTACCCAATTGGGCTGAAACACAGGAGAATTATACTGGAGCTTACCAAAAGAAAAAAAAAAAAAACAACTCGAGTCTGTCAAATATTATGTAGGGAATTGAAGGGCATGGAGTCCAGGTGGTGTGTTCATCTTTGTTCCCCATTTGAAGATCATACCTTTGCAATAGAAAAGAAGATATGAGAAATGAACAGCTGGTTGCATAAATGACATCAAAGCACAGAATTTGGTTCTTTTGGACATAATTATGCTAACAAAATCACTAGCTCCTGCAGTGACAAAGTGCATTTCATGGGTCTGGAGAGGACATATTTTTCAGGACATTCACTGACATAATCAACAAGATTCTTAAATCTCGAGAGGGAAGGCAATTGCCATGAGGAAAGGTCAATAATAAATAAAATGATGTGTATCAAGTAATACAGAGAGGAAAACAGTGGTGTGGATACCTACGATTTCTTTTTTTTTTTTTTTTTAATTTTTTTTTTTCAACGTTTTTTATTTATTTCGGGACAGAGAGAGACAGAGCATGAACGGGGGAGGGGCAGAGAGAGAGGGAGACACAGAATCAGAAACAGGCTCCAGGCTCCGAGCCATCAGCCCAGGGCCCGACGCGGGGCTCGAACTCACGGACCGCGAGATCGTGACCTGGCTGAAGTCGGACGCTTAACCGACTGAGCCACCCAGGCGCCCCGGATACCTACGATTTCTAAAGAAAAACCAGTAAATGCCCTTAGAATGCAACTAAATGTCTTTGTATTTCTAAATAACTCAATCAAAGGTCTTAGTAATAAGGTTTAAAAGAAATTCCATTTAAAGAAAACTCAATATGTGATCAATTCTTGGATTGTTTTGCTTTGATAATAATTTTCTCTTTCAAATATTTTAGAAAGAAACTGAAGGATGTTTTTATGAATATGTAATATCCTAAATGGAGAAAAAATCGAGAAAGAGGTATTGTAAATGATAATAGCTTCTTTAAAAAGTTTCTCATCCTTCTAAAAATCTATAAGACTTTTTGCCAAAGAACAGAATGTGGTTGACACTATCACTATGAATTTGGGAACACACAGACAGCTTTTGGGAAAGAAAAAAATGTATAATTCCTATGACCTGAATTTTGTAGAGCATTGGTTCTCATCCGGGAGCAATTCTACCCCCAGGTGATATTGGCCACTGTCTGAAGATATTTCTTATGGTCACAATTTTGGGGATACTATTGGAATCTATTACTATTGGGATACTATTAGCATCTGAGATGATGCTAAAAATCTTACAATGTACAGAACTGCCCCCTTGCCCCTTGCTCCAACAAATCATTATTCAGCACAAAATCTCAATAGAATTTTAGTTAAAAAAAAAAACCTGATCTAGGTAACAACATAGTTCCATGAATATCTGAGATTGTTTTCTTTTTAATTACAAATTACCATAATGAAAAAAAGGGGAAATATCAAAACAAGGTATCATGGCTACATGGGAAGTCCCTGTTGAAACTGGAAAGCAATGCTTATATGGTAAAAATGCCAGATTTGGATTCAGCAGGCCTAGTATCTACAGCCTTTTATAGTATTGAGATGGAAGAACTCCAGTAGTCATGAGTTGGGCTTACAGAATAACAGAGTAAGATTCAAATTCTCAACCTATATCAACAAGGAATCAATGGCTTTGGATAACACACTGGACCAGATGGACTTAACAGATACAGTCAGAACATTTCATCCTAAAACAGCAGAATACACATTCCTTTCAAGTGCACATGGGACATTTGCCAGAATAGATCACATACTAGGTCACTAAACAGGCCTCCACAAATACAAAAAGATTGAGATCATACCATGCTTCTTTTCTTACCACAAGGCTATGAAACTAGAAGTCAACCATAAGAAAAAACTTGGAAAGATCACAAATACACAGAGGTTAAACAACATGCTACTAAACAATGAATGGGGTAACCAGGAAATCAAAGAAGAAAATTTTTAAAAATACATGGAAACAATGAAAATGAAAACACAATGTTCCAAAACTATCAGGATGCAGCAAAAGTGGACCTAAGAGGGAAGTATATAGCTACCTCAGGAAACAAGAAAAATCTCAAATAAACAACCTAACTTTACACCTAAAGGAGCTAGAAAAAGAATAACAAATGAAGCTCAAAGCCAGAACAAGGAAGGGAAAATTAAGGATTAGAGCAGAAATTAAAAAAAAAAATCTCAGTCTACCAAATACTAGCTGTTGACCTGTGAGGGTTCTTTTTATGAACCTCTTAAACAAGGATTAAAAATAATATCTACTTCATTATATTTCTGTGGACATTAGGTACAATAATAAAATTAAAACAGTAAAATACTTGCAATGGTAAGTGTGGGGTAAATAGCAGCTTTTATTTACTACTATTGTCTTTTTTTCCTTTTTTTATATGAAATTTATTGTCAAAGTGGTTTCCATACAACACCCAGTGCTCATCCCAACAGGTGCCCTCCTCAATGCCCATCGCCCACTTTCCCCTCCCTCCCACCCCCCATCAACCCTCAGTTTATTCTCAGTTTTTAAGAGTCTCTTATGGTATGGCTCCCTCCCTCTCCCTTTTTTTTTTCCTTCCCCTCACCCATGGTCTTCTGTTAAGTCTCTCAGGATTCACGTAAGAGTGAAAACATATGGTATCTGTCTTTCTCTGTATGACTTATTTCACTTAGCATAACACTCTCCAGTTCCATCCACGTTGCTACAAAAGGCCGTATGTCATTCTTTCTCATGGCCAAGTTATTTACTACTATTTTCTTCGCTTTCATTTCTTTACCTATAAATTAAAGTCACTTGATAGGATGATTTCCAAGCTAAAATAGGATTTGAGATCTGAAAAGAAGTTTCAAATCCTATGAAAAATTAACTAAAACTTATAGAGTTATCTGTTAAAAATATCCTATTTAAAGTGGATAAATAAACTTATAGTACATAAAACTCTAAAATACAGAAAAATTTGAAAATAATACTAAAAACACAAAATTGCAATCTGGGAGGGATAATTTCTATTCCTAATTTAACTTTAAAAACATGATTAAGAAGTTCCATTGAATTGGAACAAAACTAAAATCAATGTTTTATGTGTTGAGCTAAAATCTAATGACCAAGGGACATTGAAAACCAACCTAGGAGACAAGATACTAAGCAAGAATCAGCAAGAACCCTTCTCATAGCCTTATTTCCTGCCCTAGATGATGAAATACTCAAGCTTATTAAGTAATACTTCAGACAATTCAGAATGCAGTTTTGAGAAACCTAAAGAAAAAAGACCTGAAAAGTATCATCCTGATATTTCTTTTTTTTTTAATTTTTTAATGTTTAATTTTTGAGAGAGAGAGAGAGAGAGAGAGAGAAGGGGAAGGGCAGAATGAGAGAGAGACACACAAAATCCAAAGCAGGCTCCAGACTCTGAGCTCTCAGCCCAGAGTCCAATGCAGAGCTTGAACTCACAAACTGTAAGATCATGACCTGAGCCAAAGTTGGACCCTTAACCAACTGAGCCGCCCAGGTGCCCCTCATCCTGATATTTCTAAAAGAAGAGATAAATTGATAAATTCTAGCAATCCAGACTACTACTTCCCGACCTCCTGTCAATTGCTTAACTGTCAGGACTTCAGCCATATCTGTGCACTCAGTATCTGTGGAAGGAGAAAGATTTAGGGGTCTCCAGAAAAAGAAAAACAGACATAGCTTTCATGGCACAGAGAAATCATTTTGGCTATCAGTGATCTTCTGTGATCTCTGCCCTACTTGCCCAAGCACACTTGTAGAACTTCCTAGGATGTGTCAGAATTAAAAAGAAATGCAAAAATATCAATAGTTGAGGATTTAAAGGGAACAAAGGGAACTCAGAGACTAACAGCTGTCTAGCTAACTGTATCAGAGACAATAAATCAGTGGTAAAAATTCCCAGTACTGTTTCAAAAATAAGAAAGATCCTGCATTCCTTACCTGAGATAAGGAGCCCAGGACTCCATCAGTTTATACTGGCCCTTGGAGTATGCCCATAGCCCCTTCTCCTTGTCTGATAGTTACCTTTGCTTTATTATCATGTTAAAATCTCTGCCTAAGGAGGAGCACAAACCTTATGAACATAATATACAATGTATGCATAGACATTATTCCTTAAAATGTATGTGCCACCTTATGCCCACCTCTACATATGATGACAAAACTCCTTTTCTGAATATTCATCCTAACTCTAAATAAAAGAAACCCACTCACCCCTGATTAGGGAGTCAAGGCTTTGGAAGTAATTCCCTGTGACCTACTTATTTGCTGCAAATAACATTTCTTTGTGTGACAACTCCACCTGGTTGTGGTCTCTACCTGCAATTCACCAAGGAATGAACTCATGTTACTTATGTTACATTTGTTTTAAGAAGGGTGTTTTGGTTACAAACAGAAACCAAGTGTCACTACTAATAGAAAATGATGATGAATTTTAAAATCACAGTTTAAAACTCTTTGTCGATGCTCTTGCCTGCCAAAACTGTGTCTAAGTTCTCTTTTAAAAAAATAGGAATCTTAACAAGTGTTCCAAAAAGTGTTAAATAAACACTAGTACCAAACTGAGACATCCTTCTTGATGGATGTAATTTTTTAATTGAAAAAATGAAAATTTTTAAATTGAAGATCATTAATTGATTCAATGTCTTCTAATTAATATCATTTAATTATTCAATTAATAATCACTTAAGTCAGTGTACAGCATGAGATAATTTGAAGTTTGGGTAAAGACAGCCAGAGGTACTATGCTTTGTTTTGGGCAAAAATGCCTTTAAAACCCGCCAGAATTACCTGGACAGTTTTTAAAATATGTCAGTGCTCAGGCCCCTTTAGCAGAGATTCCTATTGGGTTAATCTGGATGGGGCCTGGACATCAGTATATTCTCCAAACTCCCTGGTGATTCTAATATGCAGCCAACATTGGGAACTCTGCTCCAGAACAACACACTTGGTAGAATACATCATTAGCAAACGCTTGAAGGTACTTACAAAATGAATTATCTAATATTTAGATCCAACTTCATTTTCTGAAACAATTTGCAGACTAATAATTTAGGTAAGATCATAAACATGCTGAATGCTGATTTTAGCAAGGCATTTAATAAATCTTGATTATATTACAGAAAGTTTTTTTTTAATGAGTGCTACATAATAGTAGTTTGATTTCTATCTGGTTAAACTATTGCCCAAGTTATATCTAAAGCTGTGTGTGTGTGTGTGTGTGTGTGTGTGTGTGAACTGTGATGTGCTCTATATGGTCTAATTCCCATTTGGCAGTTAAAGAATCTTTATTAGTGATGTGAGTAGGAGGCTGACTTAAAAATTACTGTGTCATGATATTAGGAACAACATATAATACAGGACAAAAGTCTACTTTTAAAATAACTATAATACTAGACTGGTAATGACAATGTTAAATAGAGGAAGAGATGCTGACTCTGGATTTTGAGTTAAAGATTTGGTTTTGAAAGTACAAGATAATGGTCTTGTGGCTGAGCAATATATGGGTTAACATATGTAGGAATTTAGCAGTTTGCATGTTCAACAGGAACCATTGGAGTATTGTGGCTACTTAAACGAAACAACCATCCCCAATGTAAGTTAGCTGCATTAAAAGAATAGTCACCATATCAGAATATGTATTATTCTCACTCTGCACAAGTCATACTGGATTTGGAAGGATGTCAGATTTTTTTAATATTGTTAAAAAAGAGCTTGTCAAAAGAAAAATGCATAGGACAAAAAGGATTTGAAGGGTGGAGATATTTTTAAAAATGATTCAATGAGCCAGAAACTTTAAAAAAAATTAATGTTTTTACTTATTTTTGAGAGAGAGAGAGACAGAACATGAGTGGGGGAAGGGCAGAGAGACGGGGAAACACAGAATTGGAAGCAGGATCCAAGCTCTGACCTGTCAGCACAGAGCCCAATGTAGGGCTCGAACTCATGAACTGTGAGATCATGACCTGAGCCTAAGTCAGATGCTTAACTGACTGAGCCACCCTGTCGCCCGGAGTCAGATATTTTTAACTTGAAAAATAAATGTGTGTGAGGAATCCATGACCATCATCCATGATAATCATCTTCAAATATTGAAGGGTTCTCATGCCAGAGAAGTTTTGATAGATTTTGTGTGGGTGTGGTGAACACAACTAGAAAATATTTTAGTAGGCTAAGGTCTACTTTCAAACATAGCCTCTAATTGTTCACATGCAACGATGACTTGTCCTTAAGATAAGGGCCTCTCTTACAACTAGAAGTTTTTAACCAAAGGGAAGGTACTTCTTTTGAGAAATAGTGAAGGTTCAGGGGCTGGAAGAATAGCCAACAGTGGACGTTTCTTATTAGATTCCTTACAGTTCAAGAATTTATTTAAATACAGTTCAGAAGAGCAAGCAATTTAAGATTAAGAAAGTACTTAATACCAGAAATAAAATTATAAAAGCGACTTGTAATCCTTTTCTAATATGAGCAGTTGTTTTTTTCTGGAAGAAAATCGTTATATATGCCAATTTATACATATTTTTTATCACCTTTCTCCTCCTATATTCTATTTCATATGGCCACAGACTATGAAAAATGTACAAGTGTGTTTTCTGCCTTGCAATAGAATTTAATATACATTGTCAATTTTCAAGTCATAAGCAATTCAATCTTAACTAATGAACTTGAACTTAGAGTCATGTATGTATATATAAAAGGTAAAAAGTACACCTTATACCATCTTAGAACAGTTTATATTTGACAGCTGAAGGAGTGCCTTAAGATCTATTAGAATTTATTAATATGTCACAATACTAGCTTTAGAAATGATAGCCTTAAGCAAGTTCTTTTTTCTTTGAATGAACGAAATATAAGATTGTTGAAAATAACTCCTTAATGACTTCCATTTATTTTTGAAATCTATAACATTCTGTGAAAGAGAAGTAAGCTTTGGCATTTCCCTACAAAAAAAACTTCAAATTCTAGGTAACTATATATAAATATTGTCTTAGTAAACTAAGCAGGAAATATATGTTCTTTCCATGGCTCAGGACCTAGTGACCATAATCAAATGGAATGCATGAAAAATCTATATCCCACATTGGATTTTAAGTCATCCAGCTATCATAAAATGCCTGAGATGTGATTGTAAAATGAATTAACCATAATCTTTACAGAGGTGTCAGTTGCACATATTTAATTTTGCATATTTCTAAAGGCTAATAAATCAGGTGAACAGAAATACATGCCAAAAGCCACAACAATTTTTATACACAGTTTGACAAAGTGTTTTTTTTCCGTTACTTTAATAAATACACTTTCAAGCAAAGTTTTTGCCAGTGAAACTCTATAGTTATGCAAACATCCTAAACAGAATGGTAACATTTAAGGTGTTTAAAACTATCAATACCTCTCACTAGATTTTCACTATATATTATTTAAATAAATGAATGAGAAAGCATAAACACTGAAATATGATATTTTTTATATATTCACAAATAAAAAGTCCTTCTATGGCTCTCTACCTTATTAGTTTATGTGATCCTGTGTTCATATTTTCTCATCTGTAAAGTTAGAATATTAGTAATAGTATATTCTGTATTGGGTTGTTGTGATAATTAAATAGAATAACGAATGTAAAATGCTCAAGATAGGCTTAGCACATAAGAAATGCTTAATAAACGTTAGTTACTATTATTACTATCACATCTTCTTTTGACTCTATTTAAAAAGTGTAGAAGATACATATTTGGTAAAAGAGCCTATAAAACAGAATCTCTCTTTGCTTTTTCACAAAAAAATATAGACCATTTTTGTCAAGGACTGAATGTGTATTCCTCTCTCATTCATATCTTAAAACCCTATTCATCAGTGTGACAGTATTTGAAGGGGGGGGAGGTTTGAGAGGTAAAATAAGTTTAGATGAGGTCATTATGGGATTGATACCCTTCCTTATAAAAAGAGAAAGAGACAGGAAAGTTCTCTCTGCTCATGCACTGAGGAGAGGCCATGTGAAGACACAACGAAGAGGCAGCTGACTAGAAGACAGGAGGTCATACCTCGCCCAACACCAAATCTGCTTGCACTTTAACCTTTGACTTTCCAGCTTCCAGAACTGTGAGAAATAGCATGTTTTTAATAACTCCAGTCTATGGTATTTTGTTACAGCAGCCCAAGTTGACAAAGACAATTTCACTCTCCTACCCACTTACACATGTGCATACCTATATTATGCACAAAAAACAGATATTCGAAAGATTTAGTCTTAAGGGAGACCTTTTGTAAAAATAGCAATGATTCATTTAGGCAAATATGTTCTCCACTGACATTGTAGAGTGATCAAAAGAACTGTGCTTCTAAGGCAGCCCTATCCTCAGGCAATATCTTAAAACATTACTTGTCATATAGATGCTCTGAAAAAATAAAAAACAAATAAAAATAAAATTTCAATGTCAAATAAACTTAAGAAACAACACCTGTGTTGTAGACTCTGGGTCTGGAGTTCTCTCTTGTCCAGCAAGAAAGCAGAATGCAGGATTAAAAATGCAAGAGAGGCTAATGTCTGGGAGAAGACAAGAGCCCCGAGTAAGGGTCATTGCTCATTTTTATTAGGATCAGAAGGCTTACAAACATGGTGACGGGCATCTACAAAGAGACAATGAAATCGTGAACATTAATTCATGGGTGTGAGGGAAAGGGGGTTTTGAAGATATGCGGTGTCAGGGGTTTAGGTCAATACAAAACAAAATCCTGGCACAGCGCAGAAGGTTGTTTGTAGCAGACATGAGGCCCCACCTCTGTTTACCTAAACTTGCCTAGGGGACAAGAAATACAGAGCATACTGCCTCATGTACCTTTCTTTTACTAATTAGTTCTGTTCTCTGGCAACTTCCCCCTGCAGCCCTCTACAGCCCTATTTACCTGTTTACCTAATTTGGTCCTTCCTTCCTGTGAAAGCAGATTTCTGCTATTATACTAAGTTGGGGGGCATTTCTGCCCCGAATACCTAATCTTGTTTACCTTGTCTTGGATATTTTCATCCTGAGATTCCCTACTCCTATACCTTTGTCCTATACTGGGAACTTTGCCCCACTTTACCTATACTGGGGACCTGTGCTCCATTTACCTAATTTATTTACCCAATCCTGTTTACCCAAACTAGGGTGTGTACATCCTATGGCTTTCTAATTCTTTATGCTTATTATGGAAAGAGCCTAAATGTCCATCAACTGATGAATGGATAAAGAAATTGTGGTTTATATACACAATGGAGTACTACGTGGCAATGAGAAAGAATGAAACATGGCCCTTTGTAGCAACGTGGATGGAACTGGAGAGTGTTATGCTAAGTGAAATAAGTCATACAGAGAAAGACAGATACCATATGTGTTCACTCTTATGTGGATCCTGAGAAACTTAACAGGAACCCATGGGGAGAGGAAGGAAAAAAAAAAGAGGTTAGAGTGGGAGAGAGCCAAAGCATAAGAGACTCTTAAAAACTGAGAACAAACTGAGGGCTGATGGGGGGTGGGAGGCAGAGGAGGGTGGGTGATGGGTATTGAGGAGGGCACCTGTAGGGATGAGCACTGGGTGTTGTATGGAAACCAATTTGACAATAAATTTCATATATTTAAAAAATAATAATTATTATTTATGCTTTATTAACCCATTGGTGCAAACTTAGGAAATTCCTAAACTTATTCTCTACACACCTGTAAAAATATTTCTTGGGATTCCTACACTGTAGTGAGTTTCATTATATTTAAGGTTATACAGATTCCCTTCCTTTGGAAAAACCGCACCTTCATCTATTTTCTGTAGTTACTTCTCCTCTATAATCCTGATGGGATTATAAATAAAAGGAGCCCTTTGTTTATAAAAGGGGTGAATATGTAAGCCAAAATAGCCAATTGAAGCCTATCTCTTCTGAGTCTGAAACTTAACCTGAATGTCTCAAGGACTGAAACAGTCAATCAAAAACAACTGGGGCTCATGCAGTACCTTGGTTTCCTGACAAGACTTTTGATAAATTCTTACCACCCCAATCCTTGCTTCTATATTTTCCAAACTTATTCTCTATCCTTGTCAATTCTGTGAGCTATAAGATCTACTTTCATTATATTCCAGCTCTGCTTAATTTAGGCAATGTGTTTCTCTTGCTTGCAATGAAAATAACCTAATTGATAAACATAAGCAAAACAAACAAACAAACACAAATACACACACAACCTGCCAACCTTCCAGGAAAGAAATATGTGTGTGTGTGTGTGTGTGTGTGTGTGTGTGTGTGTGTGTATCTATACTTCTCTATATCTATCTATCTATCTATCTATCTACCGATCTACCTACCTACCTACCTAGATATCTGTCTTTCATCAACCATCTATCTACCCCAGTTTTGGTTTTTGTTTGTTTTTGTCTTTGTTTTATTTTTATTTACTTATTTCTTTAGTTTCTTTTAATATTCATTTATTTTTGAGACAGAGAGGGAGAGAGAGAGAGAATGAGCGGGGTAGGGGCAGAAAGAGAATACAGAATCTGAAACAGGCTCTAGGCTCTGAGCTGTCAGCACAGAGCCCATCATAGGGCTTGAACTCATCAACCATGAGATCATGACCTGTGTTGAAGTCATACACTTAACCAACTGAGCCACCCAGGCACCCTGTGTTTTTGTTTTTTTAGAAGAAGCAAGTGTGAGATGGGGAGAGAGGCAAAGGGAGAAAGAGAATCCCAAGCAGGCTCCAAGCTCAACATGGAGCTTGATGCAGGGCACAATCCCATGACCCTGGGATCATGACCTGAGCTGAAATTGAGTCCCATGCTCAACCAACTAAGCCACCCAGGAACTCCTAATCTGTTTATGTTTTACCCAGTATTTCTCTACCTGATTTGATCAAAAAACTCTTCCCATTCCGCCTCCCCTCCTTGTCTCCTGAACATCTATTAGTGCCAGTTAGCATGCTTTGAGCAACATGTTCTGATGGATTAACTGTATCCAAGAGCAATGTCTTACATCTGGAGAACTGTCTGACATTCCATAGTGGATTACTGCTTCTATAACATTCATTTCCTCCATTTCTTCGTATCATCTCCATTGCATCTAAGTGATTGCACCACATTTCTCAAGTATTGAAAAATTCACACTTACACAAGAAAACTCATTTTAAACTGTAGCATCTGGGCTTTTGCAAAGAAATGTAAAGAAGTGCCATCTTTCATTAGGTTAAAAAATGAGATCAGAAATCTACCTAGGTTACTGTATTCCCCCCCTCTGCTTTCATCTATATTGGCTTAAGGCAATTAATCAATAAGCAAGGACAAGGGGTGAAAACATATGGTCTTTGATATTTAATAAATGAATTAGTGGTGTCCCTTGCTTAAGCATATAAATTAATAAGCATTAGGTCCTTTACTTAATGAGGAATTTCCCTTTTAAAACCCAAATGAATTATCGAAAAGACCATGGCATAAATTCAAAGGCATTTTCTGACCTTCTTGTATTCTGGCCGGCATGAATTTTTAACAAGTGCTGTATATCTGAAAGTCTATTAGAAATTGTTCATATGAAAACTTTTCTTAAAATAAAAAGCTAAACTAGCAAAGCAAGGAAAGTACCTACGACACCAAGAGAATATTTAACTTGTGGCAGAATGAAATTTTGCTAAAAGTGTTTATGATCTCACATTTTGCTGTAAAATATAAAGTGTTCAACAATGTAGGAAATAGTGGGATTACTGTTAGTGTGTACTTTAAAAGTAAAAATCATAAGTAAAATAAAAATTTCTATCTATTTATATCATATGGTGCTTTACAAAAGTTCTATTAAATGTTTTCCAAGATTTTTAAAATCAAGAGTCAATTGCTACACTAAAATGTGTTATAAAATATAATAATTTTAAATTAAAATATTTTTAATGAGAGTAAAGGTCAAAAGACTTGACATGGTCTCCTAAAACTTATTCTAAACCGGTGGTTTATATCTCAGCAAAGATATTATAGATCTTTTATTAAACCTGTGGGAAGAATGGTCAATAGACAGCCAGACTTGCTCTGCATTCTGGGACTATGGTTAAGAAAGTAGTCTTAGAATCTATGAAGCTGCTATTTAATTCTTTGGGGACTATTTACTACAACAGTTTCTCAGAAGTCTTTTAGTAGATAAGTGTATAAATATTCACCAATTCTCTCCAAAAGAGAAAAATAAGAATGATACAGTAAATTGTTCATGAAGCTAAGTTTGCTCACTATAAAGGATTAACCTTTCTTCCCTCATATTTTTGCTTATTACATTTTTAAATTGAATGAGAATGATAGTTGATATTGCTCTGTAGATAAAAATACCTATTCTCCTAATGTTTCTAAATCGGTGGATGAGAAAGTTGGTATCTTTGATATTTTAAACTAATTGTGAAGTTTGAAATACTTAAAATCATGGATCTAAAATTTTTGTCCTGTAAGATTTGAAAGTGTTTTTTTTAATTTTTTAATGTTTATATTTTTTGAGAGAGAGACAGAATGCAAGCAAGGAGGGACAGAGAGAGAGGGGGACACAAGATCCGAAGCAGGATCCAGGCTCTCAGCTGTCAGCACAGAGCCCTGTGCAAGGCTTGAACTCACAAACTATGAGATCATGACCTGAGCCGAAGTCAGACGCTTAACGAACTGAGCCACCCAGGCACCCCTAAAAGTTTTATAATTTTAAAATTTTAATTAAGTTTCACCAAATATAGGTAACATTTACAATAAGGTGAATTTTTAAATACTTAAAATTAAATACTAAATCATTTCTTTCCAACTCTGTACAGAAAGATACTATTTTAGACAAATAAAATTTATTAATATGAAAGATCCCTAATAAACCAGTTTCCCAATGGCCTATTTTACTGATTTTCAACAAGAAAATACATATGCATTCCTTAATCATTGATCTTTACTTCATTCCACATGAACATTGTTTATGACAATAAACTTTCCTTTTTTTCTTCTTGTTTAAAAATATGTGAAAGGCACTTTTTAAAATACTTATTTTATTATTATTATTTTTAACACATTACTATACTTATTGTGCATACATTAAGTGGTTGAGTTTAATGCTATTGGGTGGAAAGCTTTATGAATGGCATATAGTCTTCACAGAAGCAATTAAGATCATCCCTCCAACCATCATGTATTGCAAAATTCAATTTGGGTCTCCAGTATACTATTGAATGTGGAAGATGAAGTGTCAAGTAGAACGAACATAATGGTTGATTAAAAATATACTAAGAAGTTAAAGAACCACCGAAGTATTTCTTAGGTACAAGTGCAGATCCATTTGAGAAGGACCTAAGGACTCCCACATTTAACTTAAATCATTTTGTATTAACTTTATTTGAATATGTATAAACCTAAGATGAATTATAAGCTCATACTAACAGTTCAAAGGAATTATAAAAATAAAAATTACAAAATAAATGTAAAATGTCTAATATTCAAATTTGAACTAAAAGCAATAATACTAATCTGCTATGTCAGATGATGTTGTTTAGCTAAAACCAAGTAGTTGATTACACTGCAAATGTGATGCTAACCTATGGTTCAATTTCTGTTAAAATTACAGGACCTAGCTATGTATTATTATAAAAAACTCAATTTTTCATTCCATACCATTAATTGAACAAGTGAAAACCTGTGTTAGTACAATGAATCATAATCTCCTTTTCCCTTCTCTTGGCATGAAGACATCTTATATTTATTTATTAAGTCAACCTCAGTTCTTTAGCTATTTATCCTCAAAAGTTAGAGAAGAGCTGCATCTGGTATAAATAAGATCTTAAACCGGATCCAAACTGTGCCTAAAACGCTGTGGGTGTATATGGTTTTTTGTTTTCAAGTTTATGAAGAAATTTCCCTTTTAAAGTTGAATATAGATTAACAGAAAAATGAAATAAAATACTTAAATAACAGTCCCAGAGAAAACATTTGTGCAACCACTTTGAAAAGCATGACTAGGGAGTGCCTGGATGGTTCAGTTGGTTGAGTGTCCAACTTTGGCCCAGGACATGATCTCATGGTTCGTGGGTTCGAGCCCTGCATTGGGCTCTGTGCTGACAGCTCAGACCCTGGAGACTGCTTCAGATTCTGTGTCTCCCTCTCTCTCTCTGCTCCTCCCCCATTCATGCTCTGTTTCTCTCTGTATCTCAAAAATAAATAAATGTTTAAAAAAAAGAAAAAGAAAAGAAAAGCATAACTGGGCCATTCATGTCTCCTGTCTTATGTTATCAGACCTGCTTCAGATACAAATGTCTTTGAGCTAGAATTTTTGGGTAGACCTAAACAAAAGTGGGGAACTAAGCAAAAAATGATTTGATAAGTCACAAGATGGGAGTACTGGATGGAATTTTGTAGTACCACCAAAGAAAGGTCATCAAGAAAAAAAACAGAATAACTGGGAACATTTAAATGGTTTGAAAACTTATCGTCATATTTAAGTACCTATCTATAGATAATAATATACATATATACATATACACATACATAAATATTCATACACATACACACACATATATATAATATGTGTGAATACACTTAGTTATTTTAACCCTTATGCTTGCCTGTCATGAATGTCAGTAAGTTCTTAAAACCAAAAAGACCAAGAAATTTATTTTAAGGAACAGCAAAGTAACTGGAAACTGAAGAGATCCAGTACAAATTTGTGGCCAGTTTTGGATGGAAAATATACCATGTGGAGACAATTGCAAGTATGAAAAGTAAACAACAAAAACAAAAAAAAACAGACTATCAATCTCTGTGGACAAATACACACACACACACACACACACACACATGCCTTGGCTTCTGTTAATTTATGATCACAGAAGAGAAATTATATTTACATGATACACAGTGGTAAATTTACCCAAAAATGGATGCATATTCATCATCCTTAAGGGCTGCTGCTTTTCCCTCTCTGAGAACTACCTAACAGCAAGTACAATTCTGTGGTAGTATTAAAAAGAAAGGCCCCTTTGTCCTGTCCCTCCGAATCCCAATTACCTCACTACAAGCAACCAATGTTAACAGCTGGTTGATTCTTCCTTTTTTTTTTTTTTTTAAGTGTTTCACTTATTTATTTTTGAGAGAGAGAGATTGACACAGAGAAAGAGAGAGAGAGAGAGAGAGAGAATGAATGAACAGGGAAGGAAGGGGCAGAGAGAGGGACAGAATCCCATGCAGGCTTAACATTCCGCTGAGCAGACACAGGGTCTCAAACTCACTAACTGCGAGATCACGACCTGAGCAGGTGTCCTACACTTAGCCAACTGAGCCACCAAAGCACCCTGCTGATACTTTTTAGCACTTTTCGGCATTCATTTACGTGTGAGATAATTTCTCACACTATTTTACTTTTCAATATTTCTTAATATTTTGCCTATATACTCTTACTGATATCCCTTAGCAACAACTGAATTTATGAATTTCTCAGGAAAGATTAGACAATTATATTTTGGCTTAACATGTAAGTGACTCTATATTTTCAGAACTTTTTTTAGTTAAAAATTTTTTGGCTTTTCACTATTGATTTTTGGTACTATTTATAGACTCTAGATATACTTTGTCAGGCACTATGAAAAGTTTTCAATCCTGTCATTTTTCATTTAATATTTATGCTGTCTTTTATCATAAAATACATATTGTTATATAGTTTTGGTGTCAAACTCTCCTTTTGTGTTTTAGTCTCCTGTCATTTTTGGAAAATCATTGTAACCTTAATAATTGTAAAAGTTGTCCGATTTTAAAATTCAATCATTCAATATTTTATTTAATATACTTACATACTTTATTGATGTGGATTTACTTTGTATAATCTGAGAGGCAGGACTATAACCTTATTTCCTTTTCAACACTCCATTCTTAATCCTATTTTTTCATTTGTTCTTAGAACAATTGAATAAATATACTTTCACTTTTGATGCTAAATGTCACTTTCATAAATTGTCAATCCCATATTTACATGGAACTATTTCTGGACCTTACTTAAATTTCACTGATCTACTTTCCTTCTTGTGAACTATTATCATCCTAACTCAATATCTATAGCTATATGATATACTATGGTATCTAGCAAAATAAAGTCTTAATTCATTTTTTTAAATGTCTTAGCATTTTTCGCACTTATATATTTACTAAGAAACCCAGAATCAGCTGAATTTGTAAATGGGCAAATTTAACTTCCAAAATTTCATAAATAATGGAATCATATAGCACATATGCTTTTTTTTGCCTTTTATTCACTCAACATGTTTTTCATGCTCATACATATATTTGTCAGTAGTTCATTATTTCCATTGTTAAGTACCCCATTGGATGGATATCCTACATTTTGTTTATCCATTCACCCTTGATGAACATTTCGGTTGTTTCCTTTTTTTTTTTTGGCTATTATCAAAGTAATACATATTTATGTATTGTTAGTGGACATATATACAGGTGATTCCTGAACAACCCATATTAGAACTGCATGGGCCCACTTATATGGATTTTGTACAGTATGATGTTGTAATTATATTTTCCCTTCCTTACGATTTTCTTTTTCTTTTTTTTTTTTTTTTCAACGTTTATTTATTTTTGGGACAGAGAGAGACAGAGCATGAACGGGGGAGGGGCAGAGAGAGGGAGACACAGAATCGGAAACAGGCTCCAGGCTCTGAGCCATCAGCCCAGAGCCCGACGCGGGGCTCGAACTCACGGACCGCGAGATCGTGACCTGGCTGAAGTCGGACGCTTAACCGACTGCGCCACCCAAGCGCCCCACTTACGATTTTCTTAATAACATTTTCTTTTCTCTAGCTTACTTTACTGTTAGTATACAGTATATAATACACATAACATACAAAGTATATGTTAATTGTGTATGTCATCAGTGAGGCTTCTGGTCAGTAGTTATGATTTTGGGGGGTCAAAACTAATAGGTGGATTTTCGACTATGTGGGGAATCAGCACCACTAGCCTCCTGCATTAATCAAGGGTAAACTATATTTTTGTTTCTTTCAGGGAAGTATCTAGAAGTGGAATGGCTGAACTATATAGTGCATGTGTGTTTAACTTTAGTTTTATTTATTTATTTATTTATTTATTTATTTATGTATTTGGTTTTTTGTTTATTTATTTATTTTGAGAGCGGCAGAGAGCTCAAGCAAGGGAGAGGTAGAGAATCCCAAGCAGGTTCTGCACTGTCAGTGCAGAGTCCAACTCCGGGCTCGATCTCATAAACCATGAGATCATGACCTGAGCTGAAATCAAGAGTTGGAAGCTTAACCAACTGAACCACCTAGACACCCCTTTACTTTATATTCTAACCAAGAAGTTTACCAAAATGATTGTACCATCTGACATTCCCCCACTGTGCATGAGAGTTTCAGTTGCTATATATCTTCACCTACAGTTCTTATTGTCAGTTAAAAAAAATTTAACTGTCTAGTGAGAACATAGACATTGTGGTTTATGTTTGTATGTTCTTAATAACTAATGGTACTGAGCATCTTTTCAAGTGCTTATTTGTTATCCATATATCTTTTTTTAACAGTTTAGATATTCTATTTTTAAATTGGGTATTTGTGTTATTGCTGCATTTCAAGAGTTTTTAAATTTCTTTTTTACATTTATTTATTTTGAGAGACAGAGCACAAGTGGTGGAGGGACAGAGAGAGAAGAGACACAGAATCCGAAGCAGGCTCCAGGCTCTGAGCTGTCAGCACAGAACCCTATGCGATGCTCAAACTCAACAAACCGTGAGATCATGACCTGAGCCAAAGTTGGATGCTTAAACCACTGAGCCACCCAGGAGCCCCCAAGAGTTCTTTATATGTTTTGTATACATCTATTTGACAGATATTCATATTGCAATTATTTTTCCCATTATTTTTCTTTAGTTTATGTTTTGTTAACAAAGTATTTCAAAGAGCAAGTATTTTAATTCTGATAAAGTCCCTTTTGTTAATTTTGTATATGTATGTTTTCAGTCTTATATAATAAATATTTGCCTACCCCAAGATTGCAAAGTTTTCTTCTATGGTTCTTTCTAGAAATGATACTGTTTTAGTCTTCACAATTAAGTCAATAATCCATCTCCAATTAATTTTCCTGTATGATATGAGGTTAAGAGTCAATTTTTTATTCATATAAAAATATAGTTTTTGTTGCACCAAATATGTCAGAATCTACTTGTGGGTTTCTAATTCTCTTCCACTAATCAAATATGTAACTTTTTGAAAATATCTGGCTCTGTTTTGACTGAAGTTTAGAGCAATTCTTGAAATCAGCTAGCTGAAGTCCTCTAAGTTGGCTCTTTTAAGAAAGTATTTTGGCTATTTTAGATCGTTTACATTTTCAATTGTGGAAGAATTGGTGTCCCAACAATATCGAATCTTTCCAACCTTGAATGTGATATATCTTTCCAGTTATTTAGGTCTTCTTTAATTTTTCTTTGTAATGTTTTACAGCTTGTAGCATCCAGCAATCCAGGTATTGCGGATAGTTTGGTACATTTCCATTTGTTTGTGTTTTGGCTTTTGTTTCTATTTCTCTTCTGACAATTATACCTTCCTTTTTATTTAAGAGTGTATGTTTTATCTTGATAATCTCTTCCTTTAAGAATGTTTTTGTTCCTCGCACGCTGATGAGTTTTGGATTATGTCTCAGATATATTTGTTATGTTATGAAGTCTCTGGGTCCTATTAAAATCTGATAACGGAGAGTCTTTTGTACAGACTGTCTCAGCTTCTTAGGCAGTGGTTCTAACGTCAGTCCATGTTTTAGAGCTTTTGTTAGACTATTTTGAGTCTGTCTGTTACATGCACAGCTCAGGGGTGAACTGAACTTCTGTTGGTTCATACACTAATTAGGGGATCCCCCTCACCCACACTCTTGACTCCCAGAGGATGCTTTTCCTGGCCCTTTGGCTTGAAAGCTAGGTTTCTCTCCAAGTTATAGTCCTGTGCCCTTCAGTGCAGTACTGTGCTAGTGGGCACATCCTCTGAACAAGCACCAAGAAAAAACCGGGAGTTTATCACATGGGAGTCACAGGACCTTTTTTTTCTGCTCTTCTTCCCTCAGGGTTTCAGGTGCCTGTAATGCCATCACTGTAGTGCAGCTCCACGATGGGGGTCACCCATAGGCTAGGCTAGTTGTTTGTAGTTGACAATTTGCTGGGTCGTATCTTATAGTCTGTTTCTTAATTTATTGATGTCCACTTGCCTGTCTATTAACACTTAAGTGCTTCTTTTCTGTATATGGTAGTTTTCATATAAGTGTTTGCAAATCCCACTCTATTGCTTTTGTTTCTTTTTTGATCATTAATGCTTGTGCTTAATAACAAGCCATATGTTTTGTAATTTAAAAAATCATTATCTAAGAAATTCTTTCATATCTTTGGTATGACTTATGTTTGTTTCTCCCAGGTGCCTGAATTTAGAAACAGTCTAAAATATATTCTCAGATGAAAGATTCCCAGAAGACTTGAATGGTATGAATTTGGATAACAAACTTCTGGGAGGGCAAACTTGTCAAAAACAAAAATGTCAAATCTTGTTTATGGATACAACAACTTTAGGAAAAGTTATTTTTCTATTTTATCCTTTCATTAGGGGGTTGCCTTCCAGAAGCCATAGTTGTTTCTTCGTTTGCTTGTTTGTTTGTTATCTCTATTTAGATTTCCCAATTTGTGCGGGGCCCATGAAAATATTAAAAACCAAAGTTTTATGTCATTATTGATTTCCAAATGACCTCAGGGCTGCTGGTAGTTTCAATCCTCCCATACATTTTTTGGATTTTGTGGTCCTCTGCTTACATTAATTGCCCATACTGACCAAATCATTGAGTACAATATGGGAATTATTACATTCCATAAAATATTGTAGTTTTTAAAAACCTGTAGGCAGGCATAAACCACAGATACTATGAATACTCTACCTGCTCTTAAATGATTTTCTTAATCTTTCAGCAAATCATCTTGTCTATTAAAAAATTTCAAGGTCACATTCTTTGAGCTGGAAAATAAATACTTCCAAGAACAGCACAGAAAGCTGTGATTCGTATCTTCCTCAGTGTCATTTACAAAATGGCCCTGGTTATATCTATACCTTTCTTAGGGATCTAGAAAGAGAAAAACATTGAGAAATAGAAAAGAAATATAAAAACGGAATTTTTGTGCCTTTCCATTTGTATAATTTTCTGTGAAGTGTGGTTATAATTTTGTATGGTCATATTTAGGACACTTTCATGTACACAATAAATGTAAGAAAAATATATACACAGTTTAATAAGTATTCCATGATCAAAGGACATAAGATGAGTGCTTTAGGGAACAGAGAATGAAATGAGGTCAGAGCTAAATTTTGATTTAGAGAGAGGTTAAGGAATTCAAAAGTAATGATTTTCAAATGTATTTCAAGGAGTTTCTTGAAAAAAGAACTCAAGGTAGGCATGTCAACTTTATTCTGCCTTTCTTTTCTTTTCTTTTGATATCCTGCTACTGCATCAGAGCTTGCAATTTACCAAAATAAAATGAGGATGCACACACACACACCACACACACACTCATATTTCTCTTGAAAAATATAGGTTAAAGCTCATTGCAGAGAAACTATTTTTTAAATCCTGTGCTTTTTATTTTTTCTCATAAAAGTTTAGAAATTCATAATACTCATATTGAGATAATGCCTTATGCCATAATCTAGTAGTAGGCAGTTAAGTAATTAAGCTATGTAGAGTCTAAGTTATCTGTCACAATTCCACTGCTTCTGAAAATACTTCAATGTCTCCCCAGTATTGTCATATAACATTGCAAATCATCAAAACAACTTAAAATATCCTTTATGACTTGATGCTTATTTAATTCTCCAACTTAATCTCTGACCAATTGTCAGTATACTCCAGCAATGCTGATTTTTTTCTTTAGTTTCAAGTTTTTATTGGAATTCTAGTTAGTTAACATATAGTGTAATATTAGTTACAAGAGTAGAATTTAGTGATTCATCACTGATATATAACACTCACTGCTCATCACAATTGCCTTCCTTAATCCTCACCTTCCTATCCCTCCACCTTCCTCCCCTGCACCAGTCTTCAGTATAGTTAAGAGTCTGTTTCATGGTTTGCCTCTCTCTTTTTCCCCCCTATGTTCATTTGTTTCATTTCATAAATTCCACATATGAGTGAAATCATGGTATTTGTCTTTCTATTGACTTTTTTCAGTTAGCATAACACAGTCTAGTTCCATCCATTTCATGGCAAATGGCAAAATTTCACTCTTTTTTACAGTTGAGTATATTCTATCATATATATAATATCTATCATTCTATCATATTCATATATATATCATATATATTCTATCATATACATACATATGGTATATATATATATATATATATGGTTTATATATATATATAAACTCTTCTTTATTCATTCTTCAGCAGATTCGTTCTTCAGCAGAACATTTGGGTTCTTTCCATAATTTGGCTATTGTTGATAATGCTGCTCTAAACATTGGGCTGCATGTGTCCATTCAAACTAGTATTTTTGTATCCTTTGGATAAATAACTAGTAGTGCAATTGCTGGGTCATACGGTAGTTCTATTTTTAGCTTTTTGAGGAAACTTCATACTGTTTCCCAAAGTGGCTATAACAGTTTGCATTCCCACCAATAGTGTAAGAGGATTCTCCTTACACTGTATCTTCACCAACACCTGTTGTTTCCTGTGTTGCTAATTTTAGCCATTCTGACAGGTGTGAGATGATATCCCATTTCAGTTGTGATTTGTCTTTTCCCTGATGATGAGTAATATTGAACATCTTTTCATGTGTCTGTTTGCCATCTGTATGTCTTTGGAAAAATGTCTATTCATGTCTTCTGCCCATTTTTAAATTGTATTTTTTAAAAAATTTTAAACATGACACCCTCTGGGTGCACATGCTGTTTTCTTTTGTCTTATGTGCTTGTTACTATTTTTCATGCTAAATCTTGTCATCTATTATATTAAAAGTCACATGTCTCATGCTTATTAGAATACTGTAATTTATTTGTGATAAGGAACTAAAAATTTAATATGTGGATAGATATGAGTATGAAGATATTTGCTAACAACATTTGAAAAGCTTCCCTAAGTACAGATTATGTGCTCTACAATGTGCTCATGTAACACTGGGTTTCTCTTGGCTTTCCATTTTCTAAAAATTTTCTGTTAATTATATATTACTCTAATAATTTGTTTGCCAGTCTTTTTTTTCTCCCAACTAGGAGTAATAGGTACCATTTATTGAACTCATATCATGTTTCAGGCTCTGTGGTAATGCCTCAATATATACTACCTTATATCATTGAATATGGAATACCTTTATTTTGTATAGAAATCACTATCAAATATAATCAAAAAACTTCACTGATTATACATAACATTCAAAGATACTGAAATTTGAGGAGCTTCTAGGAATCAATGGAATATGCTATTTACATGTATTCATTATAGCAACCATATAAGAAAGATGCCATTAGGCCTACTTTATGAGGTAAGAAAGGAAAAACTTAAAGAGACGAAATAACTTTTTCTAAAATAATAACAAGGTTGGAATTTCAACATTTAATGCCAACAGTTTAATGCCAAAGCTCATTCTCTTAACAATTTTATTTACATTATAAAATATGTGAGAATAAGTGTCATATACATCTTGATCAATATTGAAATCTCAGTGCTCAGCACAAAGTAGAAACTCAATGAATATTGAGTTTTAAAAGGTAATTTATTAGCTGTGGTACTGCTAAGATAGGAGACCAGGTCAGAACCTTGTACCTTTGGTACTCTATCTTGATGTTCAAAAGCACCCATGTGATTTTCTCTAGACTAAGCATTAATAATCTTCTATACTAAATAATTTTATAAGATTCATGAAGAGATAAGATTAAGACCTATGGGATGACACTAACATGATAAGATAAAAGATGACCACTTATGATAAGACTAAGTTAAACTAGTATAATCTGGGAAGGGAATAATAGAAATCTTAGTGTTTGAGAAGAACTAAGTAGGAATGATATAGACCAGTCAGAGGTTCTAGGCAAAGGTATCTATCTCTAGGCTTGGGAGAACTAATATAGTAGAGATTCAATAGCAGAAAAAAAAAAAGAAAAAATCTGTTCATTAATCCATTGATTTGAAATTAATATTGAATCGTGGAATATTAGAGCAAGAATAGCTAATCAGGAAAAGGCCGACCCCAAAACTCTTATAAAACAAACAAATCACGTTTATATGTGGTAAGATAGAACAAAATCTTTAAATCCTTGAAGGTTAATTAAAGAAAGAATTTGAAAGATCAATAGGAATTTGCATCATCAGTTGGAACAAGGACAGGTCCTGGAGTACAGAGGGTCAATTTTATGGCTCTTGTAAAAATCCAGGTGTGAACGCTAAAAATGATAAGGAACTGCACCTGACAATGGTTTCAGCAATACAGTTAAGTCATTTCATACCAAAAAGTAAAGAATCCAATACCTCTTGGGACTAGTGAATATGGAAGATAAAGAAGTGAGTAAAAGAGGTTTATATTTAAAATCAGAGCATAAATGATCATTGTCAGAAACGCAGAAGACTGAAAACAAAAAAAGGGGTCAATCTTGATTGTTAACATATGTGAAAACTGATTTTACATTGTAACTTTCTATTTATCATCTTTCTAATCCATCTATCATCTACCTAAAGTGTTACTTATTATTTGAAACTTAAAATCCACTATGACATTTTCCACAACAAACTCACTGATACCACCGAAATTATTTCTAACTATATGAAATAAAGGAATGTGTCCTTTAGATGCCTGTGATTTATTTGTGATAAAAAACTTAAAATTCAATATGTGGATTGGATATGAGTATATGAATGTTCTTCTAACAACATCTGAGAAACTTACGTGCTCATTTTAGAGTCATGAACATTATCTCTGATGTAAATGTCAGTTTTCTCTTGTATGAATGGACATCAATGATATCATTGATGGGGACAATCATTGTCCCCTCTGTTTCTGTATTGTAATCCTCTTAACCAATGAGCATATTTAATAAATTGGATAAAAATAATATTACATAATGTCTAAAGTAGCTGTATTTGATAGTATATTAATTCTCTGGGGCTAAAGATTTTCTTTGTGCCTCATTAACTATCATAAGGACACATAATTATAAATGGAAATGATGAGAACTTTGAAATATCCTTTAAGGGAGTTGGCCAATAACTCTATCATCTTACTCCTCCTCTTTGACAATCATGTAGTGGTTCACCAACAATGGACAAGCTCAATTTTCAGCAGAGGTCTTTGGCTTAGTCTGCACTGCACCCATAAATCGTGAATGACTCTTTTTATGGGCATGCCCTTTATCAGGCCCTTTAAAGATGAACAGCAGTAACTCAACATGTTCAGAAAGAAAATTGGAAAAGCAGAGGTTTTTTTTTTAGAGTACCTATCTTGTTTCTTTTCCATGTTAAAATTATTTATATTTTTATATTTTTATTTTGTTCTTAAATTATTTTTAAATACCCTTTGACCATACTAAGCTGATACAAAAGGAGCACACTTGGCATACAATAAAATATGAGTGAAAACAGAAAAATCCATTTTGGCTATTGTCATATTAATCAGAAATGCAAATCACATTTAAAAATTACCTTTAAAATTTTCTTGAGGCATAATAGGCATACAACTGACACATTCAAAGTACACATTTTGATGTTTTTGGTATATTTAAAGGACCAATGAAACTAACACTTAATCAAGGTAATGAATGTATTCATCATCCCAAATTTTTCTTCCTTCCCCTCTGTAATCTCTCCTTTCCATTCCCTCCCATGCCCTGCCTTCCCCGAAACTCATGATTTGCTCTTTGTCATCACAGACTTAGTTTTTATTTTTGAAAATTTTGTACACTATGACAGTACAGTATGTATTATTTTACCCTCAGATTGTTTCCGTCAGCATATTATTCTGAGATTCTTTCATATGTTGTGGTGGATCAGCAAACTATTTTTTCAAAGGGCCACATAATAAATATATTAGACTTGGTGGATCATGTAAGATTTCAGTTACATATTCCTCAATATTTATTTACTTATAGCCCTTAGAAATGTAAACTAAGGATTCCTGCGTGGCTCCAACAGTTAAGCATCTGACTCTTGATTCTGGCTCAGGTCATGATCTCATGGGTTCATAAGTTTGAGCCCCATGTTGGGATCCAAGCTGACTGCATGGAGCCTGACTGGAATTCTATCTCTCCCTCTCTCTGCCCTCCACCACCCCCGCTCTCTGTCTCTCTCAAAAAGAAAAGAAGGGGAAAAAGAAAGAAAAAGAAAGAAAAGAAAGGAAAAGAAAAGAAAGAAAGAAAGAAAGAAGAAAGAAAGAAAGAAAGAAAGAAAGAAAGAAAGAAAAAGAAAGAAGAAAGAAATTTAAAAAATATTCATAATTTGTGCACCACATAAAAACAGTTCATAGACCAAATTTAGATCAGGGCCAGAGTTTGTCAATCCCTATCAAAGTTCTTTCTTTTTCTTAACTGATCAATAGTCCATTTCATGGAAGAACTAGAGTTTGTTATCCACTTACCTATTGATGGACATCTGATTTGGTTTCCAGTTTTTGGCTATTAAAAATAAAGCTGAGGGATGCCTGGGTGGCCCAGTTGGTGGAGCAAGGGACTCTTGATTTCGGTTCAGGTCGTGATCCCAGTGTTGTGGAATCAGCTGAGTGTGGAGCCTGTTTAAGATTCTCTCTCTCTGTCCCTCTCACCAACTCGTTCTTTCTTTCTACAAAATAAAAACAAAAAGTTAAATTAAATAAAACTGATATGGGAATTCATGTGAAAGTCTTTTGGACATTTGTTACCCCCTTCCCTATGATAAAAACTTAATAGTAAAATGCCTGACACGTATATACTTTTCAGAAACTCCAAATTGCTTTTCAAAGAGTGGTATGATTTTTTCTTTGCACCAACAGTGTATGAAAGTTCCAGTAATTTTACATTCTAATAAACAATTGATAAGATAAAAAATGTTTAATGTAAACATTCTAGTTTTTATGTAGGAATATCTTATTGTGATGTTTACTTTTATTTATCCAGTAGTTGATTGTGTTAAAACTTGTCATGTGCTTATTTGCCATTTATATACCTTCTTTGGTGAAGTTGCATTTTAATCTTTTGCTTTTTTTAAAAGTTGGGTCATTCATTCTCTTATTGGATTTTAAGAACTCTTTATATATTCTAGGTGAAAAATTTTTCCTCTATATGATTTGTAAGTATTTCCCCAGTTTCAATTCATCTTTTCATCCTCTTAGTAGTGTCTTTTGAAGAGGAGAAGGAATTAATTTTGGTGACAACAAATTTCTTTTTTTTTTTTCTTTTATACATTGTGGTTTCTAGTGTCTTATTTGTGAAGTAATTTTTCAACCAAGACACAAAGATGTTTCTCATATTTTCTTCCAAAAATAGTACATCTAGGTTTTGCATTAAGTCTATAATCAATGTGAGTTAATATTTTGGTATACAATACAAACTATACATTTGTTGTAGTGCAGGTATACTGTTGATGTATTATATTAGCTTTTACATGACTGAGCACATCTGTCCTTTGTCACTATTTTGAAATACATTTTTATTGAATATAGAGTTCTAAATTGTCAGATTTTTTTGAGCACTTTGTTATTCTACTGCTTTCCAACTTACATTGTTACAGAAACCCCCTGTTATTCATATCTTCCTTGCTTTCTCCTCTTTATAAATAATTTTAAGAAATTGATTTTGATGTGCCTTAGTGGTTTTTTTTAACATTTCTTATATTTTGAATTTGTTGAACTTATGCATGTAGGTTTGTAATTTTCATCAAAGTTAGAACATGTTCAGCCTTATTTCAAAAATAAGTTTTCTGCCTCTCTTTCTTTTGTCTCTTCTTTGGATACTCCAATTGTTTGTATATTTGACCTTTTGAGGCTTTCTTACAGTCCAAGAATGCTATGTTGTTTTTTTTCCCACTGGTTTGATTTGGAACAATTCATATTTCTTTGTCTTTAAGTTTATTAATTTTGTTTCGCAGTGTCCAGTGTACTGTTACTCACACTCAGTGTTTTATTTATTTATTTTCTGTCTAGGGCACTGTTATTTTCATCTCTGTGAGTTCATATTTTTTATTTATTTTTATTTATTTTTTTTAACTTTTATTTATTTTTGAGACAGAGAGAGACAGAGCATGAACGGGGGAGGGTCAGAAAGAGGGAGACACAGAATCTGAAACAGGCTCCAGGTTCTGAGCTGTCAGCACAGAGCCAGACACGGGGCTCGAACTCACGGACCGTGAGATCATGACCTGAGCCGAAGTCGGCCGCTTAACTGACTGAGCCACCCAGGCGCCCCTCATCTCTGTGAGTTTAAAAATTTTTTTTTCAACGTTTTTATTTATTTTTTTTGGGACAGAGAGAGACAGAGCATGAACGGGGGAGGGCAGAGAGAGAGGGAGGACACAGAATCGGAAACAGGCTCCAGGCTCCGAGCCATCAGCCCAGAGCCTGACGCGGGGCTCGAACTCACGGACCGCGAGATCGTGACCTGGCTGAAGTCGGACGCTTAACCGACTGAGCCACCCAGGCGCCCCTCTGTGAGTTTAATATCACATTTAAAAAATGCTTCATGTCTCTACTTACCATTCTCAATATTTCTTCCAGCTTCTTGAACAGATGGCATAGAGTTAAAAAGACTGTTTTAATGTACTTGTCTACTAATTATATAATCTGGGTTATTTCTGGGTCTTTTCTGAGTAATCAACTTTACTTATAATTATGGGTTCTATTTTCCAGTTTTTTTATAGGCATGGTGATTTTTGATTAAATGTAAAATGTATTTTACCTTCTTATGTGCTGAATACTTTTTATTCCTATAATATTCTTGACATTTGTTCTGGGATGCAATCAAATTACTTGGAAACATTTTGATTCTTTCAAGTCTTGCTTTTAAAGTCACTTTATGTGAGATCAAAGAAGCATGTAGGCAAGTATTTATTTTGTCCTACTATTGAGGCAATATTCTTCTGAGTATTTCAGGCATGAATTAAGAGGTTTTTCCACTCTGTCTGATGGGAATAAGAACATATGCAGTGATCAGTTCTCAGCTGAAGACTCAAAGAAGTCTCTCTACAAACTCCAGAACTCTCGGTCTGTGAAGGTGTCTTTTCTTCTATATTTTATCCTAAGAACTCTAGCTACCTTAGCTTCTTTAGGATCTCATCTCTGTCTTTTCTACCCAAGGAAAATGTTGTATTACACCTGTTTCCACCCTCTGTGCCACAGCTTGGAAAATCTCCAGTAACTGATGTCTATCAATTATAGGGCTAATCTCATTTGGTTTTAAAACCTTAAGCTCTTTGTCCTTTGGTCTAATATATAATATCTTGGAAAAACATTTTTATATGTTTTATCCAGTTTTTTTAGTTGTTCAAAGCAAGAGTGTATTTTTGGTGCCTGTTACTCCATCCTGGCTGAATGTAGAAGTCATCATTTTCAAATAATTTCATCAAGGGTAGTACTTAATCTCTTTAATTATATATGTAAGGAATTTATCCTTTTACAAGATATTTGGCCTTTGTCATTGGCTTCTGGGAGATAAGCCCTGAATTTCATCTCTAAGCCCTGAATTTCATGCCTGCTAATATTTTCTTTGTTTTCCTGGTGGCCTTGGGTGATCAGATAGTTTAACAATATGATTTTAGGGAGGAGGGGCTGACCATGCCAGGAAGACCAAATCTATAACTTAGAGAGGGACATTGGATAGTGTGGTTTCATTTGACCACTGTGGGGACTAGAGGCTGCGATTAGACATATAGGCAATCAATAATGCAGGGGTAGTAAAATCAATCTTGTGGAGAAATTAGCACAAAGAAATTCATGATATAAACTAAAGGTTTGCAGTAAAATAATTTCTGAGTTTCTTAAAGGCCAAGGCAAGGAAAGAAGTATGAACCATGACAAGATACAAAATGTCCATGGAATAAAACACACCATTTCTCATAAAAACTGAGATATTAGAATATGTACTATAAGCCTTTGGTAGGGTAGTACTCATCATCTATAAAGTTTGCACATTTTTGATATTTACCATGAATAGATTCTTATTTCAAAATTTCGGCAATTACAAAGATAAAACTATAGTAGTTCTAAATAAAATTTGCTAGTACTTTAATTCTTTAAGAAGAAAACATTTATTATAACCCAGGAAGTTTTATAAACATTCACTGATATACAGAAATTGTCCTGAGGGAGAAAGAAAGCAGATTACAGCAAAAACCATAAAGAGACAAAATCTGAGAAGGTTAAATAAAATCTTAAAGAGAACTAATAAAAATGATTAAATGAATATTTTTCTACCTTAAATCTCCAATTTCTTTATTAATGAGACAAGTTTCCTAACATATTTGCAACTCTCAAATAGAAAAGAACAAAAAACTAATGAGCATATGGAGAAAAACTATATAACATAGGGAAAGATCTCGCATATTAAATGTAAACTTCTTTGCTTCACAAATGTAAGTTAGCTTCATACAGAAGACCACAGTGATGGCATAAGTAGTAATACTTTATAAGGAGAAATGCCTGCCATTGCTGTTCATATTTCCATCATGATTAGTATGAATAGATAAACGGAAGAGCTGGCACCGGGAATGTAATTAATAAATATTTGTTGAAATGAACACCACTCCTTCCAACTCTTCTCCCATCCTTTCTTCTAGAACAACTTGAGGCTCAGCAAGAATGAGAGTAGAGGTAAGCAAAACAGACATTCCAAGGATGGTGAGAGAGAGAGTTTTAAAAACAGCAAGAAAAAGGAATAATAGCAACAGACCTTGATTACTCAGGACTGTAAGAAGAAGTATACATATAGATACAAATACCTGCATTCTGACATGGGAGATAAATTTGCATTCAATCTGAAAAGTTGCAGTTCATTGACATACTAATATATGCAAATTATTTGCCTAAGACATCATGTTGACAGAATAAAGGAAACAGCGTTCCTTCTTGTGGCCATGCAGGGCTGAATGCGCTAATTGTAGGATCACTGTTGCTGGTACTACATGACTTGACTTGCATGCTGCTCTTTTTCTGCCCCTACAGGTACTTGAAAATGTACCTCTTGCATCTATTACCATGACACATACCTTTCCTATCTGCCTCATACAGCGAGAGAGAATTCACTTAGCCACATACGGTGAATTTTGAAAAATGAGTTCATGGTTTGGTCAAGTCTGTCAGATAGTAGAAACACAGTTGAATCACTGAGCATTGCAAACATGCCATCTAAAATCACACATATCAAACAAACAAACAAGCCAGAGTCAGTTGACAAGTGGAGGCTAAATCCTTGCAACACAGAGCAATTCAAGCCTATGTTTGGTATCTGAACTTCTTAAAAACTTTCTGGAATATCACCAAGACTGTCTCATCAGAATTCATTTCCCCTGCCAAAGCATTCCATAAGTGTGGAAGAGATAAAACTGCAACACAGAAACATATGGGCAGAAGATAAAAGGAGATCAGTGAGCAGGAAAATATGTTTCTTAAAATCTGTGCTGCAGTCATTTTTCTTCTCAGTTTTGTTGTTTGTTTTGCCACTGAATGCCCATAGCCAACATTAAGAATGTTTCTACACAACAGCAAAAGAATAAATTGATTCTGACCAAAATGGAGCCAATTCAGTTAATAAAATAACAACAAGAACAACATCAGAGACAAATGGAAATAAAGTTGTTCGGTATTTTATAATAAATTGGTTGATTTGTTTGGGTGCTATGGAAGCACGGCCCAAATGACTAGTAACAAAGGTAAGTTTTCCATTAAGAATTTGCTTGGCCTGCAATCACAAGTCTTTTATTATTTTATTTTATTCATGTGTACATACTTATACATTATGCTATGCTCACCACAAGAGTAGCTACCATTGTCACCATACAATGCTATCACAATATCATTGACTAAATTCCCTATGCTGTATCCTTTATAACTGTGACTTACTCATTCCATACTGGAAGCATCTATCTCCCACTCTTCTTCACCCATGTTTCCCATGCCCCACCCCCCTCGCTCTGCCAAACATCCGTTTGTTTCCTGTATTTCAATCATAAGTACTTTAATGTTTATGTTCCATTATGCTTTACGCAATGTCTCCTGTGATGAATTCTTTGCTTTCTTCAAAGTATTATATTTGAGAAGTGGGTAAGTTTCCATGAAGGGGCTAAATGCTATTTGCGAACTGGTCTAATATCCTAACGAGGAATGCTCCCATGGGTTAGTGAGGTAGCTGTAGATGTTTATCTCAGCAAAACATTTCCTAGAAACATTTATTTTCTGCAGTGTATCTAAGGCTAAAATCATTGATTTAAACTGTTTCCACAGTTCAGTTTTACAAAACAAATAAATTTTCAGTTTTGTTTGTCTGAGTTCTTTTATAATGTCACAAATGGTTGGACAAATTCTCCAAGTCACTGATTAGCACTTGGAATGGTACTTACTTGTCTTTAGTCCAGAATTTCTAAGACAAACCCCCTTCAACTATTTTGTCAAATAGTGCCAATACATTCTAAAATATTCTAAACCTTTAAATATAAACGAAATGAAGAACTGAATTAAAGAAGACCTGAGTTAAATAAGCAAAAGTTTTAAGAGAAATGCACATATCAAAAAGTTGCTGGTCATAAAATATGGAGATGCTGGTTGAAAAACTGTATAACTGATCAATAAAAAGCAAATATGTTCACCAATATTGGTTTAATTCTTCCACTAATACATAATTTGCATATTAGTGGTATTTGTCAAATTTTCAAAAGAAAATTGTAAAGAACATAACTGACATCTCCTATGTGAATGGCACTGATTGGATAGGACCTTAAAATAAATTGTCCTTAAAGTCAGTTTCAGCTCTTAGGAATTTAGCCAAAGCATGAGTGATTGGAGAGATTAAAGGAGGGAAAAAAGGAAGGGCACCTGGGTGGCTTAGTTGGTTGGGCGTCTGACTTCGGCTCAGGTCACGATCTCATAGATCGTGATTTCCAGCCCCGCGTCAAGCTCTGTGCTGACAGCTCAGAGCCTGGAGCTTGCTTCGGATTCTGTGTCTCTCTCTCTCTCTCTCTCTCTGCCCTTCCCTGCTCGGGCTCTGTTGCTCTCTCCTTCAAAAATAAATAAACATTTAAAAAAAAGAATAAGGAGCGCCTGGGTGGCTCAGTCAGTTAAGCCTCCGACTTCGGCTCATGATCTCCTGGTTTGTGACTTTGAGCTCTGCGTCAGGCTCTGTGCTGACAGCTCAGAGCTTGGAGTTGCTACAGATTCTGTGTCTCCTCCTCTCTCTACCCCTCCCATGCTCAAGCTCTGTCTCTCTGTCTCTCAATAAAAATAAATAAACATTAAAAAAATTAAAAATAAAATAAAAGAGGGAAAAAAGGAATAAAAAAGAATAACATAGCATTTGAAGACAGGGGACAAACAAGCAGCAAAAATAATTCTATTTCTTAGCTTTTGGTTTTTAATTTCAAAACCTCAGTTTCAACTAGCAATGTGTAAATTCAGAATGGCCTGTCTTACGGATTGCAAATAGCAGACCTTCAACAAACATCTGTTGAACAAATGAATGGATAAAGAGTGTATATGCTAAAAGCTAAGTATACAATAAATCAACTGAAAAAAAAAAAAAAAAACCAACACTGTCTAATAGACTCTTAGGAATTAGCATTTGAAGTACAATTGTTAACAATAGTTACTAACCAATCTATGAATATCTCCCATTAGTCCTGGAGATACTTTGAAAATGACAGTATAAAACAGAAAATGCATCTCCTTCCCTAGCCCCCCAAAGTTAGAAGTACATGAGATGGTATCAGAAAGACATAAAAGCTAAGCAGAGAATTAAACCAGGATCATGTCTTGCAAAATAGGATGGTGTCTCTGACATAGTGACATTTAAGGTGGAATCTCAACAATAAGGAGAAAATAGCTATCGAAAGAATGGGAAAATATAGTGATAAGCAAAAAGAGGTTAGTAAAAAAGCTAATGTCTGATATGTGTCGTTGCCATGCTGAGCAGAAAGTAGGCAAGTTCATTAGAGGTTAGCGGGATAATTTATTAAAGGGAGAAGAAGATGACAGGGTTCAGATCATTTAAGCACTTTTTAAGAAAAGAGATGGGGGGGTGATTTTCATCAAACAACCGGAGGAGTTTAAGAAAATGAATGTCATTGACATTATATATTCGAGAATATTATGTTATTTATAATTACTGAATCTGGAGTTATTAGAGAATTCAAGAATGGAAATAAAGACAGTTGAGTCATCGGCATATAGGTGTTTAAACCATTGCGGCGCCTGAGTGGATCAGTCAATTGAGCTTCCGACATCGGCTCAGGTCATGATCTCACAGTTGGTGTGTTCAAGCCCCACGTCAGACTCTGTGCTGAACGCTTGCTCGGAGCCTGGAGCCTGCTTCAGATTCTGTGTCTCCTTCTCTCTCTTGCCCCTCCATTGCCCGCACTTTGTCTCACTCTGTCTTTCAAAACTAAATAAATATATTGAAAAAAATTAAACCATGAGTCTCCAGGATTTATCCTAGAGAATGGAAGGATATAGGAGAAAGGTACCAAGAAAAGGAGTCTTCAGAGAAAGCTGAGAAATTGATTATAACCACAAAGTGCAGGTAATATTTGATGATTTGGGTTTTTTTAATTTCCCACTTATTTAATTTTTAAATAAGAAATTAAATTATTTAATTTTTAAATAAAAATAAAAATTATAAAACTGCCATAATATTCTTTAACTTACCTATTGTTTCTGTAAAAAGATGGGTCAGTAATCTTGCCATATATGTAAATTTATAGGAATTTGCAGATTTGCACATTTTTGAGCAGGATATTAAGAATCTCAAGTTTTATTTTATTTATTTAGTTTTAAATTCCTGCTTTGGGGGAAAAAAAAGTACTGGGATGTCTGGGTGGCTCAGTCAGTCAAGTATCCCACCCCTGATCCTGGCTCACATCATGATCTTGCGGTTTATGGGATCCAGCCCTGCACTGTCAGCCCAGACCCTGCTTGGGTTTCTCTCTCTCCCTCTCCCTCTGCTCCTCTCCTGGCTCCCACATGTATGTGCATGCTCTCTCTCTCTCAAAATAAATAAATAGATTTTAAAAAAAGAAAATAGAAAAAAAGTACTAATGTATCAAAAAGTATTTGTGGAAACTTGAATGTTCATTTATTGCTGATTTATTGATTTTGATGTACATTCAAATAAGTAAAATAAATGTCAGCATATTTTCTGATTTAATTCTGAAATTTTACTGACAGATACGTTGATTATTTAAGGTAACATGGAAGGAGACATATTTAAGATAATATAGAGTGCTTCCAAATGTTTATGTGAATTGTTTATAGAGAATTATCTAATTTAGACATACCAAATAGATTTGGCTTAGTAAAAGGATCTCACAATTTAGGCTGATGCTTTTTTTTTAGTCACTTACATGTCCAAATTGTCTGAATAGTAAATTAATATTATGGCCAATTTTATCTAACCTACTGATTTTTAAATAAAATATATTTAGGACTTGTTGAGTATTCTCCACCTATAAAACTTCCAAATCATTTGTGAAGGGAACCATGCAATACAGTAGTCCCCCCCTTAACCATGGCTTTACTTTCCAAGGTGTCAGTTACCCAGAGTAAACCACAGTCCGGAAGCAGATGATTCTCCTGATACGTAGTCAGAACATCAGTAGTAGCCTAACACTATGTCAGAACGCCTAGGTCATTCACCTCACTTCATCTCATCACATAGGCATTTTATCATCTCTCATCATCACACAAAGGAGAAGGGTGAGCAATAAGGACAATGAGGTATTTTGAGAAAGATCACATTCACATAACTTTTATTACAATACATTGTTATAATTGTTCTATTTTTATTAGATATTGTTGTTGATATCTAACTAATTTATCATAGATATGTACACATAGGAAAAAACCATAATGATGTATAAGGTTTGGTACTACCTGTGGTTTCAGGCATCCATTAGGGGGTCTTGAACCATTCCCTACAAGGATAAGGGGGTAGTGTGTATGCCACATCACCTACAATTTCAAAGTATACTTTCTCTGTGTCCAGGGTTTTAGGATAATTTAGGAATAACCTTGATATTTTAAGCAGATTTTTATTTTATATGATGGAATGGTCTAAATCCATAGTAAAATTAACCATTTGAACAATACCTGGGCATGTACTACATGCCAATTTGGGTCATATTTGGTCATATTGGTTAGTGTGTTGGGTATTGTGCAGTTAGGAATGAAATAGAGTATGAGAAGGCGGATTAGGCATATAGTATTGGAATGCATATTCTATGTAAACAAGCTTAATCTTTTGACATTTTAATGTCTGTCATGGAATATGGGGCACCTGGGTGGCTCAGTCAGTTTAGCATCTCTCAGGTCATGATCTCAAGGTTCGTGGATTAAAGCTCCATGTCAGGCTCTGTGCTAACAGCTCAGAGCCTGGAGCCTGCTTCGGATTCTGTGTCTCCCTCTCTTTCTGCCTCTTCTCTGCTCACACTCTGCTCTCTCCCTCTCAAAAATAAACATTAACTTTTTAAAACTAAAGTCTGCCATGGAATATACAGTTGCAAAAGAACTCTCATTTAAACTTATCTTCAAAGCATATGAAGTTCTCTTTTGCATCACCCTTGTTGCAGGTTCTTGCATCATCAAGTTAAGTATTGGCATTGGCAGAAACATTCTTGGTGGCGTTGTTGTTCAGTAACTGGACACGTAGCAATTTTATCCCTACCTTATTAAATTGATTGTAAGAGATTTTAGCTTGTTTTTAACTTTGTTTATTTTCACACACTTGGGAGTTTTCTTCTGAGGATCTTGAAACGTCAACTTTACGTTGTAACTACAGAAACAGTATTTTTTTGTTGTTGTTTATTGAGAGAGAGAGAGAGAGAGAGAGAGAGAATCCCACTGTCAGTGCAGAGCCCAATGTGGGGCAAGTGATCATCACCTGAGCCAAAATCAAGAGGAAGACGCTTATCAACTGAGCCACCAAGGTGCCCCATAAACAGTAACTATTACTCATAATTTTAAAAATGTAAAGGAGGTCACAGGTCTTTTTATATTTTTGCAGTTTTAATTTTGTGTATGATTTTATTTTTTTTTACTTTCCATATGTGTAAAAGATGAGTACTATGTTGCATATATTCTAAAACATATTTCTATCTTTATATTGGTATCAATGTATGTAAAATGACTGGATATCTACTCCAAGGATGTGTAAACTAATTATTTAAATAATTTTTAACTTTTTAAAAATACTAGAATTGCTTTAAATTTACAAAATTTGTTTTTTCAAATGATTCATTTATAGGGTTCCTGGCACTTAAACCTTGCAAATGCCGGAATCATGCTGATATATATTTTTTTTAATGAGGAAGCTTTACTTCCTGATTTATTGGCTATATAATTAAAGAATATATGAGCTTGCATGTGGAACGGATTATATTTTATTCTTAATTTTATATTTTTGAGAATAGAGCAGAGTTTTAAGCTCCCAAGGGTTTATGCATTCATACGTCAATAGCCATAAAAGAAACAGCTCTTGCTACTATACATAAATGGGTTTATTTACTTGTTTAGTATTCAGAGAATATGGGACTATTGTATGCCAAAAAAGCTATAATATTTTCATAGAAAATTTAGTGTTTTTTCTTGCTGACTACTGTAATTGATGTGATAAAAATAGCAGACCTGAATTTCAGCCTGTGTACTCAGAGGGAGTTCTTCCATAGAGTTACTTTCAATGAGGTTTGAACCCAGCATATCATTTATCATGGTAATATGAAGAAATGTTCATATTTCTGCCCATATTAGATTGCCTAAATGTGAGAATTTTGCTGTATATCCATCTGTCAACCCATCAAGAGGCTCAGAGAAAAAACAAACACATATAACCCAGATAATGCAACATCTTTTCTTTTTTTTTTAAAGTCTTTTTTTAAATTTTTATTTTTTTTCAGTATATGAAGTTTATTGTCAAATTGGTTTCCATACAACACCCAGTGCTCATCCCAAAAGGTGCCCGCCTCAATACCCATCACCCACCCTCCCCTCCTTCCCACCCCCCATCAACCCTCAGTTTGTTTTCAGTTGTTTTTTTTTTTTTTTTTCAACGTTTATTTATTTTTGGGACAGAGAGAGACAGAGCATGAACGGAGGAGGGGCAGAGAGAGAGGGAGACACAGAATCGGAAACAGGCTCCAGGCCCCGAGCCATCAGCCCAGAGCCCGACGCGGGGCTCGAACTCACGTGACCGCGAGATCGTGACCTGGCTGAAGTCGGACGCTTAACCGACTGCGCCACCCAGGCGCCCCTGTTTTCAGTTTTTAATTGTCGCTTATGCTTTGGCTCTCTCCCACTCTAACCTCTTTTTTTTTTTTTTCTTCCCCTCCCCCATGGGTTTCTGTTAAGTTTCTCAGGATCCACATAAGAGTGAAAACATATGGTATCTGTCTTTCTCTGTATGGCTTATTTCACTTAGCGTAACACTCTCCAGTTCCACCCATGCAACATCTTTTCTACTGTCCATACTTGATACATCTTTGGGGAAAGGCAGGAAGGAGAAATGAATGGAATAATATCTTTTAAATTGAGATCATCATGATTTGTTTTCTGTACCATGATCTTGGCATTAAAATTAGTGAGATACATGATTAGAAATGCCAATGTTGGGGCGTCTGGGTGGATTAGTCAGTTAAGCATCTGACTCTTGTTCTCCACTCAGGTCTTGATCTCAGGGTGGTGAGTTCAAGCCCCTTCGTAGGCTCTGGTCTGGGTCTAAAGTCTCCTTAAAAAAATTCGCTGACGTGGACCTGTTATGTCAAGGAGTACACTGGTCTCACCTATGATTTTTCCTGAGGACAAATTCAAAAATGTTTTTCTTAAAGTTAGGAGCATCTTAATACATTTTTTTTACAGCGTATATTTTTTATGCAGATAAAATTCAAGGACCTTTCTGATCTAGGAACTTTAAAAAATATTTTTATTGCTTTTTTTTATACAGAAAGAGAGAGCATGAGTGGGGGAGAGGAGCAGAGGGAGAGAGAGAAAAAGAGAGAGAGAGAGATTGAGAGAGGGACAGAAGGAGAATCCCAAACAGACTCCATGCTCAGCCATGCAAGGCTGGATCCCACGATCATGACCTGAACTGGAATCAAGAGACCAACATTCAACTGGCTGAGCCATGCAAGCATCCCCTTTACTGTTTTTTTTTAATTAATTAATTTATTTAGAGAGAGAGCAAGGGAGGGGCAGAGAGAGTCAGCTCTGTGATGTCAGTGCAGTGCCCAACTCAGGACTATATCTCAGGAAACATGAGATCATGACCTGAGCCAAAATCAAGAGTCAGATGCTCAACCAACTTAGCTACCCAGGCGCTCACCTTTTATTGCTTTTTAAAATAATTTTTCACTATCTTATCTTATTCACCAAGTTATTTGTATTTATCAGCATGATATGCATTAAGTCTATTTATTTATTTATGATGTATGCTTGTAACACTTTGAAAAAAATATTGTTTTTTCCCTGTTCTTCCAATAGTTAAATAAAATGTGATAAATATAGTTTGTCATAGTAATGAAGAAACATTTAAAGCAATTAGTAGAAAGAACCAATCAAAACATTCCAAGGATGAAAAAAATCTCCAATAATTTTATGATATAAAGATTGTTTTTCAATAGAATGTCTATCAAGTATTTAATGTTTGATGTTTAACTTTTTAAATGTTTATTTACTTTTAAATAAAAAAAAAACTTTTTACATGTTTGTTTTTGAGAGAGAGAGAGAGAGTGAATTTGAGTGGGGGAGGGGCAGAGAGAGAGAGAGGGAGACACAGAATCTAAAGCAGGCTCCAGGCTCTAAGCTGTCAGCACAGAGCCAAATGCTTATTTACTTTTGAGAGAAAGGGACAGAATGTGAGCAGGGGGAGGCGCATAGATGGAGGGAGACACAGAATCCCAAGCAGGCTCCAAGCTGTCAGCAAAGAGCCCGATGTGGGGCTCAAACTCACGGACTGCAAGATCATGACCTGAACCAAAGTCAGACGCTTAACCAACTGAGCCACCCATGTATCCCATGATGTTCAACTTTTAATGTTGAGCATTTAATGTTCAAACTTTTGTATCTAGTTTGAAATATGGATAACACTGATTTTGTGTGCTTGCCTTTGACTTTCTAACACCAGGGCTTTACAGCAGGCCAGTTCCCAGGATGAGACTCATCACAGGGCCCATGCCATTAGGAATGAAAAACATTTCTGCAAATTGGTTCTTACCTGCCAACCGCAGTAGTACTATTCTGACAACAGAACTGGGAAGAAGCTCTTGTTATCCCTCTTAGGTACTTATGAGGACACTGAATGTGGGTGAGATTTAGTGAATTCCCATGAATTTGCAGTAAAGAAATGATGGACTCATGATTCAATCCAGGCTGCTCTGCCTAGAGGAAAAATTCTCTTTCCATAGGCATGTGGTATTGGTTTCACTCTCAACATGCAGAAGCTAGCTTGTCAGTGGTGGGTGGTTGGAGGTGTCTTGACTGGGCTCCTTTAGCTTAAGTTCCTGTCATTGCTCACCTTCTGTTTCAATGGTTATTATGCTATAAGAAAGATATTTTTTCCCTTAAAGAGGAAAATAAAGAATGTCAGATTTGGCTATAAAATTATGTCCATAGCTTTAAGCAAATAAAGAACATTTAAGGTAGAGCTTTTGTTAATGTCCTTTATTCAAAATACTAGGAACACACCCGTAAGTCAGCAAGTTGGATTTATTACTTGTCATGCTAGACAATTAAATTCACCTAAATTTTGTAGAGACAGAAAGATACTATATATTATGATATGATATGAGATATGATTATATATCACATAGAAAATTACACAAGAAAACATGGACTAACACAGTTCAATGCTTTGAAATCAATCAAGATATCAGTTAATTGAAGACATATTTATTACAGCCTCTGTTCCATATACTGAACTAAGTCCTGACTATCTATCTATCTATCTATCTACTATCATATATCTACATCTTCCTACCTATTTATCTATATTTAAAATACTTTAACATATGAAAGAACTTCCTGACAACTTTTATGTACAAATTTTGACTTGGTCACTAAAATAATGATAAAAATTTTGTGCATCTTTACAACTCTTTGATTAATGAACACCTTACAATTTTACCCTCTTGTCCTCTGATTTCTGCAACAGGGAAATCACAGCATTATAATCCTACTTTCACATTAGCAGTAGTTCTCCGAGGTGATGAAATAAAAATAAAGACAAGACATTGAACTTAAAATGGTAACTGACTTAGAATATAATTTAAGAAGCCTGGGGCAGCTGGGTGGCTCAGTCCATTAAGCGTCCAACTTTGACTCAGGTCATGATCTCACAGTTCATGAGTTTGAGCTGTGCATTGGGCTCTGTGCTGACAGCTCAGAGACTGCTTGGGATTCTCCCTTTCTCCCTTTCTCTCTTCCTTCTTCCCTCTTGCACTCTCTCTCTCAAAAATAAATAAATATTAAAAAATTAAGAAGCCCAGTTAGAAAAAAAAAACACAAAAAAACAAAAACAAAGATAAAAAGATCCTAAAAAAATCTGACAAAGAAAGTAATAGAAAGTACAGTACCTGTGGGGTAATAGGTATTTGACATTCTGACTAATCTGAACATTCCTAATTTGCTTCTGTGGGTATGGGTAATTAAAGATAAGCTGGGGGCAAATTTTTTTACCCTCTCATTCTAAATCATCACAAAGCAGGTCTCATTTCTATTGTTCTTGTCTCCTGGTCCACTACACTTATCCTTGCTACTGTAATCTTTACAAAGTAAACCAAATTATACTTTTAGGTTGATAGATTAAGTTTTAGTTATTTAAATATGAGGGAATACTTTAAAATATCAACTAGTCTTGGGGCGCCTGGGTGGCGCAGTCGGTTAAGCGTCCGACTTCAGCCAGGTCACGATCTCGCGGTCCGTGAGTTCGAGCCCCGCGTCAGCCTCTGGGCTGATGGCTCAGAGCCTGGAGCCTGTTTCCGATTCTGTGCCTCCCTCTCTCTCTGCCCCTCCCCCGTTCATGCTCTGTCTCTCTCTGTCCCAAAAATAAATAAACGTTGGAAAAAAAAAAAAATCAACTAGTCTTGAGGTGGCTGGATGACTCAGTCAGTTAAATGGCCAACTCTTGATTTTGTCTGAGGTCATAATCTCACGGGTTCATGAGTTCATAGTACAGAGCCTGCTTGGGATTCCGTCTCTCTCTCTCTCTCTTTCTGCCCCTCTTCCACTCATGTTCTCTCTTTCTCTCTGTCTCTCTCTCAAAGTAAATAAATAAACCTTAAAAATATCAACTAGTCTTACAAATAAAAAAATCATTTTTAATGATTTTAGAAACTGAATCAATTAGGAGATTGCTAAAATAAGCAGCATTTCAAGAAGTGGCATCTAATGTTTCTGAAATCCTGTCTTAAATGGTCAAAGGGCTATAAAAGCAGAGGAAAAGTAAAGTAGGGGAGGCTATTATCCATGAAAGACAGACCTTGAGAATTCCTTCCACATATAGTGCAGATGGGATCAGATAGAAGAGAACAGCTGGCATCTGCTCACAATTGGCCTTCTTGAGACGATGGTGCTTTAGCCACAGGATGTAAACAGAGCACAATTTGGCCAAAGTGCTCTACACCTAGCATTTTCTTTTTGGCAGGGTGTGTTTGGATGCTGACACTAAAGACAGACTAAAGGAAAGATAAAGGCCACTTTCCTTGCAACATCACACTAGCATGAATAAGCAGCTGCATTAGGCTTTCCCAAAGCAACCTGACCACCTCTAACACAAAGGATCCCAGGTGCAAAGGGAGCCTTTTGCCTCAAAAGGCTTTATAATGAGTAAAGCTGAAAATGGCCCCATAATCTACTTAGTATACAAGCCAGACCAAAGAGAAGAAGTATCTTAATTACATAAATAAAAGCTCTAATCTGGCACAGAGGTTTCCCTAGACATCAAGAAGACATTAAAGAGAGAAATTCCGCTCCTGAGATGGGACAGCCCTTGTTCTCAGCATCACTGGTGATGGACCTGGGAACAGACTCTTATAGTAACTAATTAGCTAGCCAAATAGGTCAAGGACAAAAGATCAAAAAACCTTGAAAAGGAATGGAGGTCATCGATACAATGAGAAAGGGAATATATCCACGGTGAATTCTGAGTTACATAAACAGAGTACAGAGAATAATTCTTTTTTATTACCCCTGGAACATTACCATATTTTGGTTACATTACTTTCACACATCCCAGAATTCAATAAACTTGAATAATCAACCCAATAAGTCACATATTTTGGCCAAAATTTAATAAAACTGGAAATTAACAGCATAAAATATGAAACATTACAACTCATATATATAAAAAAATCACTTTAAGAAATCTTGTAAATGATAACTTATATAGGTAATTGAATTCAATAATAACAGTATATGTAATAATATATGGAATATAGCTAAATCTATAATCAGAATAAATAATCAGCTCTAAACAATTTACTTATTAAACATAAAAAATAAATATTCAACTCAAAAAAGTTTATAAATCTTATAAATATGGCTAGATTATAAAGGATAGATTTAATAAATAAATCCAGGGTCTGGATAAACTATAAAGGGTAGAATTAATAAATATATCTAGAAATATTGAAATGCCCAATATAAGACACACCAACAAAAAAATACGCCAAGATTAATCAATAAAAAAGAAAAACACAAGCCCGAGAATGAGAAAAAGCTTAAAATCTCAAATAAAAAAGCAATGAAAAATTTCTATCTTTGGTACAATGGCAGAGCAGATACCTCCAAATGTCCTTCTGCAAAGTATGGCTAGATTATGGATAAGTTACAACAAATATACATTTTAACAATCTTCTGGAATTTCTGGAAAGTAATGAAACCCTCCTCTCCCTCCCCCACTCTGTAAATGAAACAGGAAGTACTGAGGGTTAATACAGCTCAAAAGATGGGTTTCCCTTTTGGACAAATGTCTACATCTGAACTGTAATGAAACTCTCTGCTTAGCGCTCTTGTGAAGGATTTGGGGTGGAATCCTGGACTTTTTTGTACTTGGAGTTTCATAGGTGGAAGTGGTCAATGGTAGTTCAGGAAAAAACAAACTCCCTGCTGGGAGAAGACCATAGTTAGATTCTCGGGATTCCCACAAATATAGCTCATAACAACAACAACAACAACAAAGCCAAACAGACAACAAAGATGCCTATGCAGGTAGCTTTTACTCATTCTACTTCTAGCAATATATATCAGAGATACACTAGCAAAAATACATAACAACACATACACAGAATATTAATTGTGGGCTTATTTATAATAACTGAAGACTGAAATTATGCACATTTTATCAACAGTATAAATGGTGAAATAAAGCCTAGTTTATGTGTAATTGGATTATTGTGAATATATAGAAAGGAATAAGGAAGGTCTTCATACACTGTCATGGAAAAACTGCTAGAATAATTTTTAACTGAAAAAGAGCACATAAAACAGATCAATGTTTATAGAATTCATCATACAAAAACATCTTTTTTGTTTGAAAGGGAAATGTATGTGTCTGTGTTCATATGTGTATGTGTATATATTTGGTTTGCATGTGTATGTTTCAATTTGCTCATATTTTCTAAGAAAAATTATGGTAGAATAAGCAAAAACCTAATAAATATATACCAACATGAGGAAAAAGGAAGCAGACATGTAAGTAAGTTTTCTATAAATTTAACTTGCTTTAGGTTTTACATTTAATGTAATTTAAATATTTCACATAATTAAAAATAAATCAAAAAGGAAAACAAAGTGATGCTTAAAAAGTGAAAGTGAATAGAAAAAAATGAGTCCAAATGTATAAGAAATGATTAAAAATTATTTTCTTTCACAACTTTGGCAAAATTTGACTTAATTCCTTCCCACTTTGATTTTCAATCATTTATTACATTGTAAGTACCTTCAACTTTTTTTGTTGGTGACGGTAGTGAATGTGTTTATTTTTGTAAACTTTCATATATATATATGCCATTCTCTTCCATTGACTTTCTCATTTTTTTTCCTGGAATCCCTGCTATGCAGATGTTAGATTCCTCTAACAAGAAGTCATTGATCAAGAAATGATTGCCAAATCCAATATCATGAAGTTTTCCCCCTGTGTTTCATTCTGAGAGTTGTATAATTTTATCACTCACATTTAGCTCTTTGACCCATTTTTAGTTAGTTCTTGTATATGGTGAAAGGAAAGGACTCAACTGCATTCTTTTTGCATGGGGGATACCTACTTTTCCCAGAAAAATAATTCATTTTTAAGTAAATATTTTCATAGACAATTTGATGCTCTGTCCAATGCTTCATCTGCTAGAATTCACATGATAAATTCTCAGACAATGAGGATTTTCTAAAATCTTCATTTTATAGGTAAAAAATACATTCAGACAAAATATCTTTCCCACCATTTCATCATTCCTTCCTCCATTCAACAAAATACTGCTGTGAAGCAGTCACATAGAGAGGAGGAAATTGTCCACTTGTTCTGACTCTCAATTTAATGTTCATTCCTTTGCCTGAAACTATATTTCTTGTTATTCTTTCATTGTTTCTGAAATTGAAATATCTGAGCCTTGCTCCTGGGAAGGGAACCAAGGGCAGTGCTAATTTCACAAAAATGGAAATTTCTGGATATGAAGCAAGCAACACTGTATATAGGGTTTAAAAGTTTAATAAGGTTAGATAGAAAGATATTATGAAGCTGTATATTACTAGTATTAATATGCAGCCATTATTGGAAGAAAAGAATTCTTTCTATTCAGCATTAAGATTTTAATTAATTTTATTGATGCATGAAAAGATTTTACTAATAATATACAATCCTCGAAAATTATATTTAGAGATTTTTGCTTTCTCTTGATGTCTTTAAAATCATCACACTGTGTCATTTTTTTTCTAGGTAATAATTTTCTATATTATGGCTCTCTTCTCTACAAAAAATTCTCATTAAAAAATAGATTTAGAAAATTATGGTACTTGGAATTCTATTATCATCTCACTCACTGGAATTCTGTAACACAGTTGCCTAACAGAATTTGGCTGATTGCTTAAACATCAGATCAAGTAAATGGAAAATAAAAGAAATAGAAACAGTTTGATTTTCTCCTCTATGGGCTTTCTAAATGTCATGCCACTAGTGAGACCACTTTGTAAAAGCAGCATAAGAAACTGTGTCTCTAAAATGCAAAACTTATCAAAGAGGAATCATTACTGAAAATTCTCCCCTGGAGGAAAAGGAGTGGGTGAGCTTGAATAAATAAATGTGGGCTGAGGGGCGCCTGGGTGGCGCAGTCGGTTGAGCGTCCGACTTCAGCCAGGTCACGATCTCGCGGTCCGTGAGTTCGAGCCCCGCGTCGGGCTCTGGGCTGATGGCTCGGAGCCTGGAGCCTGTTTCCGATTCTGTGTCTCCCTCTCTCTCTGTCCCTCCCCCGTTCATGCTCTGTCTCTCTCTGTCCCAAAAATAAATAAAAAACGTTGAAAAAAAATAAAAAAAAAAAAATGTGGGCTGAACCAGGGCATGGGAGACTAAAGAAAATGTTCTCCAAAAACCTATACATTAGCAGATAGACAGATCATAGCCTGACTCATAAAGGCCTACAGAATCTGGAAAAGAAACACTCTTGTGAAGACATCTGTAGGACTGCAGCTATGGGGAGCCAGAACTTATGAGTTCTGCAAATGTAATCTGGATACTGAAACGATTGATGTGTGTATTTTCCTGGCACCTGGACTTGTTGGGGGGGCAGGGGGATCCCAGAGGCAAGAGAGGATTCTCTTCTACCCCGTACTCCAGAATAATATACGGGGAGAAACTGAGACTGTACTATATACATTTTCTATAATCAATAAAGTAATATGTCCACTGTGGGAAACAAGCTTAGAAATTCCCTGGGCTTACACCAATGGGTTAATAAGGCATAAAGAATTACAAAGTCATAGGATGCTCACACCCAACTTTGGGTAAATAAGATTAGGTAAATAAGTATAGAGAAGGCAGGGCAGAATCGCCAGTATAGAGAGGGTGGGGCAAAGTCCCCAACATAGAACATAGGTATATGAAATAAACAAGATTAGGTATTCAGGGAGGAAATGCTCCTCAATTTAGTACTATAGAAGAAGGCTACTTTCATAGGAGGGAAGGACCAAGTTAGGTAAACAGGTACATAGGGCTTTAGACCTCTGAGCTGCAGGTGAAGCAGCCCAGAGCAGAGAGGATTAACAAAAGAAAGGTGCCTTGTTAACCCTGAGGTCACATGTCCTATCTTTCTGGTCACCTAGGCTAGCTAAGATAAACAGAGGTGGTGCCTCCTGTCCTCTGTAAACAACCTTCCACCCAGTATTTTGTTTTGTATTAACCCAAACCCCTAACCCCAAATATCTTCAAGACCCCTTTCCCTTATGTCCCAAGTTAATGTTCACAGATTCATTGTCTCTTTGTGCACATCCATAGCCATGTTTGTAAGTCTTCTAATCCTAATAAAAACAGGGCAAGGACCCTTATTCGGGGCTCTTGTCTTTTCCCGGACATTAGCCATCTCTCACATTTTAACCCTGTGTCTCTTGTCCCTCTTGCTAGATAAGAAAGAATTTTAGACCCAGAGTCTACGACAGTCCACAAAATTAAAAATCCTAATTTAGACATATTTTTTAAAAGGCCGTATGGAAGGAATTCTCCATGGATAGCATTAGATGTAGCTTTTGGTAATTTTTTAAGATAAATCATTGTTCCCTATTGAGAGCCATGTTGAATAAAGAGAAAGGTGAACAGAACAAACAAACAAAAAAGGAATGATGGGGTTGGAGAAATAAACAGGTGAAATGAAGAATAAAGTCTCCCCTTCACTGAGAAGATATAGACATGTCAAAACAATGAGTCTGAAGGGAGATTTCCTAGTTGATGCTGTTGCTAACACCTTCAGTTGTCTAATTTTCTTGATTGGGATTTGACTACTAAAAGCAGAGGACTGTGTCTCCCAAAACCTCCCAATACCCAGCCTTCATGTGACCAATTAATTGTTAAAGAAAAATGATCTGCAGTAAAGACTGAGGAATAATTACATAATGAAGAAAGACTGAAAGGGCCAGTTTAGGTTTATATGAGTAAAAATAACTGTAATAATAAGAGCTAGCACTTATTTATCATTAAATGTCTGTCAAGCACTTTGCAGATATATAATGAATTCTACATATGTAAGGTGCTTTAATATATAAGACATTTCTTATAAATAAGAAATGTATTTATTATCTTCAGCCTCTACAGATGATGAAGCTGAGGATGAAGGAGGATGTGTAACTTACCTCAATACACAATCGCAAAACATCACAGTGAACCTAATCAGTCTGATTCCAGAGTTTGAAAGCTCAGAGCCAGCCTAGTACATAACCTCTCTCCAAGCTCTTCATTGCCCCTTGCACAGAGCTCTTTATTACTACACACCAGCCCTCACTGATCTTCTCAGTCTAAAGGATTTGTATACCAACACAGAAATAAAATACAATGCACCCAACAATGTCACTCCTCTTTAAGTGCTCAAGAGAAATGCAAACATATGTGTATCCAAAAAATATATGAGTATGTTCATAGCAGCAGTGTTTTCTCCAAAGCTAGAAATTACCAAAATTTCATCAACAGTAGAATGGATAAATACATTTTTTATATTTATGCAATTGAATGAGAATGAATGGACTACATACAACTATGCACAACCATATGGATGAATATCACAAACAAAATGCTGAGCAGAAGACAGATAAGTGAAATAAGATAGACACAGAAAATCAAACACTGCATGGTCTCACTTATATGGAGAGTCTAAAAAAACAAACTCATAGTAACAGAGGGTAGAATGGTGGTTTAAATGAGGAGATGTTGGTCTAAGTGTAAAAATTTTCAGTTGTGAGTAATTTTTGTAGACTTAATGTACAGCATGGTGACTATACTTAATAATAATATACGTCATACTTGAAATTTGATGGTAGATCTCAATACAATAAAAAGGTAATTATGTGAGATCTCAATACAATAAAAAGGTAATTATGTGAGGTGACTGATATGTTCATTAGGTTGACTGTGGTAATCATTTCACAATGTAAACAGATATAAAGACATGTTTTTTACCTTAAATACATAGAATTTTTATTTGTCAATCATACCTCAATAAAGCTCAGAAAAAAACTGTATCTTTATCAGCACTCAATCTAACTCCTTTTTTTTTAGAAAAAAAATCCCTCCTTAAAGCAGTACTTTCAATATCAAAAATTGGAAACAAGCTAAATGTTTATTATTGTGGGAATAGACAAAAAATATTTCTGTACCAAATAGCCATTAGAAAGCAGGCATTTAGGGGTGCCTGGATGGCTCAGTGAGTTGAGGGTCTGATTTCACTGACTTCAGCTCAGGTCATGATCTCACGGTTCTTGAGTTCAAGCCCTGAATCAGCTCTGTGCTGACAGCTCAGAGCCTAGAGCCTTCTTGAGATTCTGTGGTCTCCCTTTCTCTCTGCCCCTACCCCACTTACACTGTGTTTCTCTCTCTCAAAAATAAATAAACATTAAAAAAATAAATACTTAAAAAATGTGATACATATGCACATTCACCTGGAAATATATCAGTGATACGTTTTTAATGTAAATTATAAAACAATATGTATACAATTATTTTTTATAAAAGCAAAATATACATATGCATATACACACATGTGTGTAAGTGTGCTATCAAGGCATACAAAATAAATAGCTAAATATGTATCAAACTTTTAGCAGTGTGCAGAAGAAGGCAGGACTGGGGTGGTTTGGGATAAATTTAGGGAACTGAAGTTGGGAGATTGAAAGTCTAAAGATGAGAACTTACTCTCTAAAACTTAAAGAAAGGGGGCTACTTTTAGTTTTTTGTATATTCAGTAGTTTAAAAACTTCAAAAAAGGAAAATAAATATTTGACTTTTTATTTTTTTTTTTAAAGTTTACTTATTTTGAAAGAGAGAGAGAGAAAGGAAGGCACAGGGAGAATACCAAGCAGGCTCCATACTGTCAGCATACAGCCCAATGTCGACTCGATCTCGAGAACAGTGAGATCATGACCTGAGCCTAAATCAAGAGTTGGACGCTTTACCAAGTGAGCCACCCAGGCTCCCCATTGACTTTTTAATAATCTCTTACTTTTCAAGAGAATTTATTTCTTAAGATTTCTTATCCTGTTACCCTCAAATGTTTACTTTTCTTTCCCTCAGCTTACAAAATGAATTCAAGTTTTCTTCTGAATGGAAGAAAAAAAAAATCATCAATTCCAAATCACCTTTTAACAATCTTGTATCTTACTTCTCCTTTTATAGTCAGGTTAATACATACTACCTTCACTCTTTTTCTTTTCTCCTTATCTTTGACACACTGAAATTAGACTCATAGTTCTGACTACTCATTGAAACATCTAAAACAAAGTTCATCAATGATTTCTTAATTGATACAGTGGATTACTTCTAACATCACATTATTTATATTTATTTGGTGGCCTCTAGAATTAGTCCCCTTCCTTCCTCTGAAAACTCTCCCTCAGCTTTTGAGTTAGAAGTTTCCCCCTATGCTCTTCCTAATTCTCTAATTGTTTCTTCTAAGTCATTTTTGTGAACTCACTTTGTCCAGCTGTTTCTTAAATGGTGATGGATCCAAGCATCCTGTTCTGGGTGTATTTCACCCCCACTTTGCACAACCTTGGAGGATAGCAACCAACTTTAGAGATTCAATCACTACATGGTGAAGGTACCCAACCAATGAGATCAAGTCTGGAGTGCAGATCCCCTGTGAGGAACTAGTCTCTGGGTATTGATAGCTGATTGTCCTCTAGGCAGGTCAAAAGAGGCATATATCTCAAACTAGCCTACTTCTCTCCTTTACTCCCTACCTTAGTTACCACCACAGGTTCATCATGTTTCTAAGCTAGGAACCTGGGTGTCTGTCTTGAATTTATTCTTTTATTCATTCCACCACTACATTTTATCCATTGCCAAGTCATATTGACTCTAATCGCATTTTGTGTAAGAATCTTCCCTCTGCATTTCCAATATTTGTGTGTTGATTCAAACTTGTGTCCTCTCTCACTGAGATTATTGCTCTGACTTCTTAATTCACCTCATTCCTTCCCTTCTATCCTTCATCTGCACAGTGCTGCTGATCTTATCTTCCTGATAATGTAGATCTGTCTATGGCTGCCATGATTGAATACTTGCAAAGTTTTCCATTGTCCATAGACCATCCACCAACAATTCTTACTTTATATTTTGTGATGACTTTCTCTTCATATACTTGTAGTAAGCCTAGCTAATTATGGCTACTGTAATGTACCATATTGTTTTGTACCTCTGTACATTTGTCCACGAAACCAAAAATGCCCACCCTTTCTACCTGCTTAGTTCCTTGGCATTGTTTAACATGTTTTCAGAGATCTTTTGGGAAAAAATTATGTAATTGCTCTGTGTGTCCCTGCTATCCTAAGACTAACTCCAGAATTTTAAATTCCCAAATAAGCAAGTATCAGCATCCAAGTACACCAGTTTGCATTTTATACAATCTGTTTCCAAGGCAACTAAATGCTTAAGATGGCAAATCTCATCTCAGATATGTGGTTGGCCATCTTCGTTCATTTATATGCTAATCCAAATGGAAAGCAATATGATGTAATGATGATGGTTATTCCAGAAGACTGTGTGCCTAATACCTTTTTAACACATAATTTAATATTGTAATTCAGGGACCAGCAATAAAACTTGATGCCTTCTGTTGTTTTGCAAATCTGTTGATTATTTCCTTAAGGAAATAGTGTCAAACATTTACTTCTCAGTTGAAGGGGCAGTAAGGTCTTAAAATCTGTTCTGGCTCATTGGGCCTCTTAGTTATACACACAAATGTTGGAGTAAGTTAAATGACTGTGTAAAACAACAAGAAAAAAAATGAATGATGGGATATAATGTGGAATTCTGCCCACTCACTATAAAGCATAGTATTCATAAGTAAAAGAAGCTTCTTTAATTATAAGGCTTACTAAAAGACTAATTATTTTGGTTTTAAAGAATGCTTTAATAAAAATCCATGATCAAAACATTTAACTAGTAATTTTTTATAGCACTAATGGGCTAATATTTTTATTAAATTACTTTATAAACATTAAATTGGTTTTAAAACCCTGCCTATGAGATAGTGAATTTCATTATCCCCATTTTACAAATAGAGTCTACATATTAAAATTTTCAAGTTCCTACAAATATCAATTACTCATTTGGATGAAGGACAAATATTTCTTCATGTTTTGAGTTAATCTGTGTTTCATGGAGTAGAGCTAATATAAAGAAATGTGTCTTTATATTTCAACATTTCTGACTTCCATTCTGCCAAAATGTCATATAGTTTAAGTGGGCAGCATTCTAAATTTAAATGATTTCCTGTCCTCTAGTACACACTCAATGTCAACATTACTGGAGAGGTTATTTTTAAAAGTGGCTAGAACATAACCCATATAGACCAGCTATGGCACAATGGTAGGACCACTCAGCCATCCCATTCATGAGACACCTACTTTGTATTACCCTGCTCTTAACTGTAATTTGCCTATGCAACTTAAGTATAAACACCTGAGGTCAAGGACTCATTTATCTCAGTAATCCCAAAACTACCAGCATAAAACCCTGCACATAGCAAGCCAATACTAAATGCTTATTAATTTATTGCCTGAGATACAGAAATAATTGGAATAATATGTCTTTGTTTTGAAAGAGCTGCACTTTAATAATTTAGGGAGAGAAAGAAGATGTTTAAATGCTTGGGAGCTGGAAAGAAAAATTAGCAGTAAGAACTGCAATCTAGTGTACAGGGCATTAATTCAGATTGCTTTTGGAGACCAAAACCTGGCATATGGTTAAAAAAAAAGACAAAGTCACAGGATACAAGGGACTCCTGAGTGCAAACTCTTTACTTATGTTTTAAAATTTATATTTTCAAGAAATAGTGCAAAGAGAATAAGCAAGGAATGCCTTTTCGGATGTGGGGTGAAGGTGAAAAGATTCAAAAATTACATCTGGATTTGTTCCTAGAAATCTAGTTCTTTGGATCCATGAGTATAGGTCACCTGAGATCATCCTAGTCCAGTGTTCAGAGGTTGCTGTCTGGGATATTGATGAACACAGGACATCACAGAGATTGAGTCCTCTTCCATATGTGAGAATCCTGATATATTAATCAGCTAAGTAATTATAGTCAGAAAAAAATCTCAGAGTGTAACGAGCATTTTTTTTTATTGCTTATATGTCTTTGGTTCAGCTAAAATGGCTTTAGTTCATATTGTAGGTCTTCTGCTTCAGGCTATAGATATGTGAGTCTGTTGAGATGCCTTTCACTTCTGGGCATACTTCTCCAATATAATAACTTTGAAATTTCAAACAATTTAATTGATAGGCTGGTAATGTTAAGAAAAAAAAATTGGTCTGCAAATGTTATCCAAAAAATGATTTTTTTTGCATTATCAATGCAAGCTCAAATATTAATCATACTAATTGTATTCATGCCTGGTAGATGTGTATGTAGTCTATAGATTGAATGTTTTATAGTGTGTGTATTTTACCAAAAATGTTTGCTGATGATGCAAAAGATATAGAAGTCATAGAGATCCATAAGAACAGTAGTAATGCAAGTTGAAGGACTCCTAGAGGGCAAGAACATTTTTGCATATCCAATGTCTATGGGACTTCCCATAATGTAAAAGCAAGTGATGGCTACATCCAGAATGCATGAATAAATTTAGTTTCACTTTTGCAAAAGCAAATTGGATAAAAGCAGTGTAAACAACATAATTTTCTTAAATTTTGTTTGAATGTTTATTTTTGAGAAAAAGAGAATGTGAGTGGGGGAGAGGCAGAGAGAACAGGAGACACAGAATCCGAAGCAGGATCCAGGCTCTGAGCTGTCAGCACAGAGCCCTACACAGGGCTTGAACTCACAAGCCATGAGATCATGACCTGAGCCGAAGTCAGATGCTTATTAACCGACTGAGCCACCCAGGCACCTCACAATAATATGATTTTCTATTGGGCCAGCTTCTCCTCAGTTGAGGGCAGAGCTGACATTGCTCAGTTGTCAGTCATTAAAGTCTTTAATTGGAGGCCCATTATAATGTTTTGGGATCCCAGATATAAATATTTTCTTATAAGGTAATCTCAATGTTTTCAGGCATCATTAATGTTGGTTCATTTAAAATATTTTAGGCATTTAATCTGTTCCAGGTACAGTTTAGGTACTTTGAGGAAGTACCTGGTGAGGAAAAATTCAGGAAACATCTTTTCTTTTAGGAAGCTCACATTCTCAAGTAGGAGGAAGACAAAGAGTTTTGTTTTTCTTTTTTGTTTGATTTTTTAAGCAATAAAATAAATATCTTAAAAGTATGCATGCTCTAAGGAAAATTAAAATCGGTTAATGTGGTGGCGCATGGTTGGGAAGTTCTCTTTTTTTTTTTCCTTGCATGCAAAAACGTGCATTTATTATAGCATAAAGACAGCACCCTTGGGCAGAAAGAGCTGCACTGTAATTGTGAGGAGCTATTGATTATATACTTTTAAGGTGGGGTGAGGCAGAGATAAAGGAAGTCTCTAAAGGGATTTTCATAAGTTAAAGGAGATTTACAGGATCAGGAGGTCTGGCTATTGTCAAGCTAGGTTGCTTTTGATCTCATGATTACAGAAAATACCTTGAAAAGGTGACATTTGAGACCCAAGAGAAGGAGTCAGCCAGGTAAAAACTAGAGGAAACACATTTCAGGCAAAAAGGCACTTTGTGCAAAAGGCTTGAGATAGAAATGAGGTTAGCAAGTTGAATAGAAAGCCAGAGTGGCTGGAGCATATTGGCAGAGGAAAAGAATGGAATAAGGTGCAATAGGAGACAAAGACAGAATGTTCTGTCACTTAGAGTTTTACACACCAGGATAAGAAGTTTGAATTGTATTGTAAGTGTGATGAGAGGATATTTAAACACGGGAATGATTTGACTTGACTTCTATTTTTAAAGATAATTAAAGCTACTATTTAAGGAATCCATTTTTAAAGGATAGTAGCAGTCTGGAGCAGTGTGGATCATGACTTTGACTTGACTGGTTAGGGATAGGGACAGAGAGAAATATATAGATTCAGAATATTCTCTGTAGGCTGACTCCACAAAATTTTCTGTTACAACTGATATGAGAACTGAATGAAAGAAAAAAATCAAGGTTAACTTTCTGACACATGGCTTTTAACAATGAGGTACATGGTAGTGGGGTTTACTGACACCAAGACAATTTAGCAATGAGTTTTGACAAAATTATAATGTTCATGTTGAGATTCTTATCAGAAACCCATGTGGGAAATCACATGGTAAGTGGTTTAATAAAAGGGCTCTATATAAAGACTTGTGATAAGGTACAAGGGATAGAAACTGTAAACTTTGTTTGTTTTTGTTTTGTTTTGTTTTTACCATCTTTATGTTCAAAACAACCAGAGGATTAACTGAACCTGGAAGGGGTTTCCTATAGAAGGTCTACTGTAAGAGAAAAAGTGGAAATGCCTAAGGAACACAATCAACTCACAGATACTTGCAAAGAGGAAGCTGAAGAATTAAATATCCCTACCAAACTCTCATACTGGGCTCTGGTCCTCTGCTGATGTTCTCCATTGGCTAAAGCCAACTGGAGAGAAGAAGTCAAGAAATCTAACTGTAAGCCATACAAGTCAGCCTTCCAGGGCACAGAATAGGGTAGAAAAGGGTGGAGGAATAAGAAAGGACACATGGAAGCTATGTGGCTCAATGACCACTAGATTTGGCAGTATAAACTTTGTGGCTGACTTTCACTGGAAAAATGTTAGTAGATTGCCTGGAACAGAAACTCAGTTGATATGAGTTGAGAGGTTTTGGGGTGAGGGTGTAGAGAAATGAACTCTATAACACACATGACTGTAAATGAAATCTGAGTTATGGGAGGGGTGAGGGGTCCTAGAGTCAGGTGTTGGGTCTATGGAGAATTCTTGTTTTTGTTTTAGTAGAGAATGTATGCTAAGAGGAATGATCTAATAGAAAACAAAAATATAATTGAGAGACAGGGATAATGATGGAAGGAATGATTTTGAGATCAGATGAAGTAAATCAAGAAAAGGAGAAGATTTGGTCCATGATAGGGAACAAAGTAAAGTAAACTTGTACACAGTAAAAAAAAAAAAAAAAAAAAAGAAAGAAAGAAAGAAAAGAGAAAAAAGGCAAGTGTGTGAATAAAAATGGATGGGTAAGCTTGTTCTTTTTTTTTATTTTTTTTTAACGTTTATTTATTTTTGAGACAGAGAGAGACAGAGCATGAACGGGGGAGGGTCAGAGAGAGAGGGAGACACAGAATCTGAAACAGGCTCCAGGCTCTGAGCTGTCAGCACAGAGCCCGACGCAGGGCTCGAACTCACGGACCGCAAGATCATGACCTGAGCCGAAGTCGGACGCCCAACCAACTGAGCCATGCAGGCGCCCCTGGGTAAGCTTGTTCTTTGCAGAATAAGAAAATTAAGAATATCCTATCTTACTGAATCTATTTTCTTAGTCATCAGATGAGACTAAAGTTTGCAGAGGAAAAGCAGAGAAGAGGAAGAAGATTGAAACATTTTCTGGATAATGGGAATATGTACATAGTAGGGAAATGTAGTAAGTTTGCTTGGAACTTGTGAGTACTGCCAGATACTTGGTCCTGAATTTAAACTGAGCAGTCAGCAAATGTATATGTTCCCCTTTAGAAACACTCACCATCTTAAACTCAGGCGCAAAGGCAATAGAACGTTATGTTTAACCTTAGCTGGGCATTTAGCATTCATGTTCAATGAAAAGAGAAGCAATGAAAGTAAAGCGTTTTGTGGGAAGACTTAAATAAATCATAGATTCTAAGTTTATAAGGAGTATCATGAGGACATAAACTTGGTAATTGAGCAGGAGAAAATGATAGGTAATGCATTTGAGCTCTCCATGAGGTGGAAGGAGGGATACAGAGGGTATTAAAGTGTATAAACTAAAAGGTTAGAAGGTAGCAAGAATGAAGGATAGTTGAAGGTTTTATATCTGAAGGATTTAATAAAAATATCCATGTGACCATGGCTGAAGTGATAGTGGAGGAGAGAAGAAATGAAGGAACAGAAAGACCAAGGTTCTAGAAGTATCTATCATCCATGTGAGTGGTGAAGATGCCAGAATGTTGATTACAGTGGTAGAAAGGTCAGCAGTGAGCAAGGGGAGACAGTAGATGAGAAACTTAAAAACAATGACTGTCAGGAGCCCAAAAGTTTGGGGGGAAAAAGCAGGAAAGAAATTGTTTAAAAGAAGCAATAGGGAGCAAAGAGGATTTGTATTCCAATGCCAGGAATTAGGGTAAGACTGTGTGAAAGGAAAGAAAAACAGCCTTCACTAGAGAGGGCTTTGCAGGGCTGAGTAGATTTCATGTGGGGCAGGAGGGAAAGCTTCAGAGGTATAGTTAAGGATATAGAGGTATTTGCTGTTAGTAGGGATCATCAGCCATAGGAAGGAAAACACGGGAAAGGAGCAAGGGACTAAAATTTGATCAGCTTCACATATTCACAGAGTGGTATGGAATTGGGAGGAGGAGTCTTCAGGCTAGGGTTTTGGCATCAAGTGAAGGAAATAAGAATGTGAGGCATGAAGGATTTAATCCTGACACTCTCTTGCGGAAAGCTAGATCACCAATTTAAGTTGAATGTAAGGGGTCTCAGACAACATACACAATGTTCTTAGGGATAAACGAGCTAACCTTAAAATCAAGAACTCACTTTGCTGTCTTGTTTAGTGCTATCTCACATAGAATATTGACTAGATCCTAAAGAAAAAATCTCCACAATGAGGTCTAGGTTTCTCCAGGAGCAGTACCATGTGGGTTCAGAAACAAGTACTGGACCTGATGCTCCATAAATACTTTTTGAATGATCCTTACACATGCTCTTCTGCTATAGCTTCCTAGTTGAAATTGGCTTCCTCTAAGCCATTTGAAAGAGGCATTTTCCCCAACTCTGTTTCTGATGCCCTCTCAACACTGACCACATACCACCTTGTTGCCCAGCCTGCCACCGTCACTCATGGTGGCTCCACAGTCCTGCTCTGAGTTCTGTGCAGGGATGGAGGGGATGACCCTCCCTTCCGTTCTCCTATCTCAGACAGCCCTGCTTCCCTCAGGCTTTATGGTCCTTAAACTTGCACACCCTAACATGTAACTGTAACTATGACCATATAGTAGATGAGTGCTGTATTTTCAGCCATTTCCTTCTGCTCTTCTCCCACCTAGCTTTCTTGCTGGCTTTCCCTCTCAGCATCCACTCTTTCCAGTGGCATCAAAATATGTAAATACATATTTTGGAAGTCAATTGCCCAACACATCTGCTTCTCAGTTAGATTCATCAGAGTTTATCAGGCAACTTATTTGATCAAGATAACTAAAAAGAAAAATGTCTCATTTTCTAATGTTCCTCTTAATTTATTGTACAGATGGTTCACAGAAAGAACTTATTGTTATGCATTTTTTAAACTCAACTGCATGGCAAGGATTTTATTAGGATTTGGGGTATGTCAACCTATTTTCCCCAAAGTTATGATATCTTGCAGTTCTTATAGTGATGCTACTAATAAGGGTTTATGGGGAAAGAGGACTGATTACATGGGCCCAATATTCTTAGCTAACAACCAGATCTAGATGGCCCTGATTGGGTGGGAATTTTTAACTCCTTAGTAATTTAGTTCAACTCTTAAGTAATTCATAGAAGTGAGACATTTATGCAAGATGTTACACAAATTAACATCATTTCTAAATTAAATAAAATAGAATCTGATGAAAACTAATCCTCAGACATCAACAAAATATTTTTATCATATTAAATATGCAGAATTTTTACTAAAAACTGAAAACACCAGATATACATAATTTATACTATGATCTGAAATCAAAATTTTAATCCTTAATGTTTCAGAATTGTGATCATTCTTAAATCCATGTAAAATATTTCATAATAAACAGAATATAAAAGAAGGTTGGCAGCATCTTTTAAATCTAATAATTCATTAAGTCTATGAGGAATATCAAATCTAATATATCTGGGCAAGTCATTTAACTTGTTATGCTTAAGATTAAAAAAAAACTTTACATTTTAAGTTTACATTAAAATTTTTTTTTACATTTTTATTTATTTTTGAGAGACAGAGAAAAACAGAGTGAGAACAGGGGAGGGGAAGAGAGAGAGGGAGACACAGAATCTGAAGCAGGCTCCAGGCTCTGAGCTGTCAGCACAGAGCCTGACACGGGGACACGGGGCTGGAGCTCATGAACCACAAGATCATGACCTGAGCCAAAGTCTAACACTTAGCCAACTAACTAAGCCACAAGTTTACATTTTAAGTTAACACTTGACATATTCAGAAGGTTTTTGAAAGGATGAATAACATAAACATTGTGGAACAGTTTAGAGATATAAAATGCTACATAATGCCTGAAGATGGCTATCCTTCTATAAGAAAGACTGAATTTCTATTTATTTCATCAATATTAAAATGAAACACTCTAATATTACTTGAGTGTTTTGAGAGAAAAATCAAATCCAAATTCTCCACACATAATGAAGAAATAGTTGACACAAAATGAATTGTGACACAAAATTTACATATTTCAGCTCTTACCTGACCTTTTCATATTATCTAAAATCTTTGCCTACAATAAATGGCTACTTAGTCATCTAGAAAATCAAATTTAGCTGGGCCAAATACTTTGTAATAAAGCTGTCCCATAAACTAAACTGCCCTCTGAAGAAACTATTCGAGAAAAGAAATGTAAGTATCAGTTGAAATACCATCCCTGGGGGACTAATTTAAACTTATCCAGAGAATTATTTTATTGATCTATGCTAAAACCCTCAGTCAATTGACCCTGTGTGTGACCCTAGATGTGTTCTCCAACTGCAAGCTTCAGCTGCTGCAATTATAAAAGTGAGGAGGCTAATAATATCTGCCTTACAGCTTCACGAGGTAATCATAATATGATCAAATGTGTGAGCATTTGTTAAGCATATTTCTTGCATGTTTACATGTAAGGAAGAAAGATGCTGGAAAACTAAAATTGTGACTTTTTAAATTTGTTGACATAGACTTCCCACTTAAGAAAAGCAAAATATTGGGGCACCTGGGTGACTCAGTCGGTTGAGCATCCGACTTTGGCTCAGGTTGTGGTCTCACAGTTTGTGGGTTCAAACCCTGCATTGGGCCCTGTGCCTCAGACTCTGTCCATGGGGCTCTGTGCTGACAGCTCAGACCCTGGAGCCTGCTTCCAATTCTGTGTCTCTGGCTCTCTCTTCCCCTCCCCTACTCAAGCTCTCTCTCTCTCTCTCTCAAAATAAATAAATAAATAAATAAATAAATAAATAAATAAATAAAACATTAAAAATTTTTTTTAAAAAGAAAAGGAAAATATCTAGTCATGTACCTGCTTTCCTTGTTCCCTCTTTTCAGGGGCAAAGGTTCATGATAGCAACATTTAATGAAGAAAGATTTGAATTAGTCTTTATTTATGTTCCTTTCAGACAAAAACACAAAGAGTTAGATTGTAGACATATATTTATATAATAAAACACATATGACCCAGTGAAATTATTATAATTTCATTGGCAGTATGTCGTAAAGTATGTAAATAGTATAGTCAGATTTGAATTAGTGCATTGCTGCATGTATCTCTGTTAACGGAACAAGGTAAAATAACTGTTTGGTATATATTTCAAGCAGCCAACTTAGCCAATAAAAATATTTCCTTGAATAAGCCTTGTTTAGAAAGTTTAAATCAATATAGTCAAACAATATAGAAGTAAAAAAAGTAGAATTATGATTCTGGGACTATACAAGCAGAAGCAATGTCTGTTAAGTATGGTGTATGTATGTACGTGTGTGGGGGTGGTGGTGGTATATCATAAACACAATAATGTATTATTTTGTTTTTATAAAAATGGGATTATAGAAGCTGGTCTCTAAGTTGCTCTTCTAACTGCCTCTATCTATCTATCTCTATCTATCTACCTATCTATCTATCTATCTATCTATCATATATCTGCCATCTCTCTACTTATCTGCAGGACCACCTTTCACAATTACCCTTCCCTTTTAAACTTCTACAGAGTGGTGGTATAATGAAACAGTAGAGCAGGGAATCTAGATATGCCAATTCTCAAAGGCACGACAAGAAATGGGAATCAGAAAAGTTTGTCAGCAGACAGCAGGACCCTAACCAGCAAGCTCAAGATCAGTGGAACATTGCAGTCCATTGGAGACAGTATGGTAAAAATATGAGTGAGCCAGCCAGCAGTAGAGGATTTAGAGTTTTTGTTTACTAGAAAACAGAAAATTAAATGGAAACCCAATTATCCAAATTCATGTATGAGGTTGTATACAGGACAACATAGGGAAGAAAAATGTTGGGATTCAAGAACAAGGAAGAATCCTGACAAAGAAAATTTTCATTCTTCCATTTGCTCAAATGTGTCTAACTCTTCCTCACTTCAAGGTCTTCACATAGGCTTTTTCCTGTGTCTGAATGTAGTCCTCCTGACTTTCTTTGGGTGGCTGTTTTATAGTCAAGCTTCAGACACCTTCCTCAGAGTAGCCTTCCGGAACTCTACAAGCTAAATTAGGTCTTTTAACATGCTTTTATATCAGTTAGCTTCCACTGCATAACAAAATACTATGAATTTGGTGGCTTAACAAAAATCATTATTTATCTCATGATTGTATGAATCATTATTTGGGGCTGGGTTCAGTTGTGTTTTTCTTCTGCTGGTATCAATTGAGCTCATTCATGTCTCTGTGGCCAGCCACTGGTTCTGCTGCGAAGTGGTGTTTTGTCTTGAAGCGGGCTGTTCCAAACTGATCTCATTCACATATTTGGGGATGGACTTGCTGTGGAACAGGGCATTTCAATTTTCCTTCATCATCTCTCATTCTCCAGTAGGCAAACTAGTGGTCTCATGGTGCTCTCAAATTTCAGGCATAGCAAGAGAAGTCTTTTTTCTTTTCATTTTTTTAATGTTTATTTTTGAGAGACACAAAAAGAGACAGAGTGTGAGTAGGAGAAGGGCAGAGACAGGGAGACACAGAATCCAAAGCTGTCTCTAGGCTCTGAGCTGTCAGCACAGGGCCCAAAGCAGGGCTCGAACCCATGAAGCACACAATCATGACCTCAGTTGAAGTCGGCTGCTGCCCAACCGACTGAGTCATCTAGGTGCCCCATTTTTTTTCTTTCTTAATTAATTTTGTTTCAACTTCTGTGAGATATAATTGACATATAACATTGTATAAGTTTAAGGAATACAACATAATGCTTTTATATATTTATATTTTGCAAAATTATCACCACAATAAAATTAGTTGACATATTCATCACTCACAAAGATACAGTTCTCTGTGTTTGTGGTATGAAGTTTTAAGCTCTAGGGAGGAGCCAATATGGCGGAACAGCATGGAAGTTTTTTTGTGTGTCTCACGTCCATGAAATACAGCCAAACACTAAACCATCCTTCACACCTAGAAAACTGATCTGAGGATTAACACAACAATCTGCACAACCTGAACCACAGAATTCAGCAGGTAAGCAGCACAGAGAAGTGAACTTGGGGAGCGAGAAGGCGCAGCTGGCAGAGAGAGGCACTTTTGTGGGCAGAGAGAGGATGGAGATTGGGGGGGGGCAGAATACGGGAAAAGCACCCCTCCCAAAAAGCAGCTGGAGAGAAAGTAAAAAATTGGAAACAGCCACAGGGACTAAACTAAAAAGGGAGAAAGGAGAAAGGAGAGGGTTTAAATTCCATTAAGACTGTAAAGAAGGGGAACACAAAGTCTGCAACTCTGCAGCTCGATACCTGGCAGTGCTCTGGTGGGAAAGGTGAATCCCCAGCAATAGAGCGGGGTCTGGGAGGTTCTTGGCCCCACACGAGGAAAAGCGGTTCCACTGCTGGAAGGACATTTGGTAGAGACTGTTGAAGCCACCTGGTCCCAGCAGACCCCGGAAGGCAGCCACATTTGCTGGTGTTGAGGCAAGATCATTGAGGGTGAAACCTGGTGCCAGATGTGTGTTGTGATTTTCCATAATTGCTGAAAAGCTGCTGCTGCAATATCTCGCAAACTTTTTCTGGGGCAGCCTGGCACCCAGCCACAGTCTCAGGGTACCGGCAACAGCAGGGTTCACCAAGTCTTCCTGGGTGCAGTCAACATTCAGCCATTGCTCGGTGAGACACTCCCACAGAAGGGCATAGCGGGTCAAAGCCGCAGTCCTTTGGAAGCAAGGGGCCAGAGAAAACAGCCACATCTGAGACAAAACTCAGGAGAGAGGTACTGCCTGGGGTTTGGTCACAGACAGTGAAAATGCAGGGAGTGGAGGAAAGCTGAAGACAGAGGACAGGTGCATGATTGCTGATCTGGGAAAACAGAGTTCGGATACTATAGACTGGGTAGCTGGGCGACACCATTATCACCTCTCCCGCGCATGCGCATAAGCATCTATGAGCTCCACAACACTTCACCCCAGTAGGCTAGCAGCTCCATCTAGTGGAGAATGGAGCCGTTACACTGAGCCCCACCCAACTGTGCCAACCTCGCTTTTCAAGAACACAAGTCTCACCACCGGCTTACTTTATGTACTATAAAGTGCTTCATAGTCTGACTTCTAGGGGAAAAGAAGTAATTTCATTCCTATTTCAATCTGTTAGCAGGTCCATCTATTCAAATTTCTTTCTTTCTTTTTTCTTTTTCACTTCTTTTCTTTTTCTTGAATACAGAAAGAGAAAAAATCCATTTTTATTTTCAATTTTTATTATAAAATATTTTATTTTCTTTACCATATTTTTTGTTTTTGTGTAATTTTTTTCATTTTCTATTTTACTTCCATCATTTTATTTTAGTCTACTTCAGTGTATTCACTTTTTCAAATTTTCAAATGATTTCCTTTTTTTTCTTTTTCTTTTTTCTCTTTTTTGTTTCTTTTCTTTTTCTTGAATGCGGAAAGAGAAAAACTTAATTTTTACTTTCAGTTTCTATTAAAATTATTTTTCTTTAATTTTTTTCTACTATATTTTTTACAATTTGTGTAAACTTTTTCAAATTCTATTTTAATCCCATCATCTCATTTTAGTCTACTTCAGTGTATTCATTTTTTCAAATTCTCAAATAATTTCCTTTTTTTTCCTTCCCCCCTTTTTTTCTCTAATCTGTCAAACCACTTTCAACACCTAGACCAAAACACACCTAGGATCTAGCATCATTTATTCGATGTGTGTGTGTGTGTGTGTGTGTGTGTTTAATATTTTAATTTTAATATGTTTTTAATTTTATTTTTTAATTTTAATTTCTCTACCTCATTCATTCCATTTCTCCCTTCAAAATGACAAAATGAACGAATTTACCCCAAGAGAAAGAGCACAAATAAACGACAGCTAGGGATTTAACCAATACACATACAAGCAAGATTGTCTGAACCAGAATTTAGAATCACGATAATGAGAATACTAGCTGGAGTCAAAAATAGATTAGAATCCCTTTCTGCAGAGATAAAAGAAGTGAAAAAGAGTCAGAATGAAATAAAAAATTATATAACTGAGCTGCAATCATGGATGGATGCTGTTGCGGCAAGGATGGATGAGGTAGAACAGAGAATCAGTGATATAGAGGACAAACTTACAGAGAATAATGAAGCAGAAAAAAAGAGGGAGCTTAAGGCAAAAGAGCACGATTTAAGAATTAGAGACATCAGTGACTCATTAAAAAGGAACAACATAAGAATCACAGGGGTTCCAAAAGAGGAAGAGACAGAAATAGGGGTAGAGGGTTATGTGAGCAACACAGCGGAAAACTTTCCTAATGTGGGGAAAGACGCAGAGATCAAAATCCAGGAAGCACAGAGGACCCCCAGTAGATTCAACAAAAACCGACCATCAACAAGGCATATCATAGTCAAATTCACAAAATACTCAGGCAAGGAGAGAATCATGAAACAGCAAGGGAAAAAAGTCCCTAACTACAAGGGAAGACAGATCAGATTTACAGCAGACCTATCCACAGAAACTTGGCAGGCCAGAAAGGAGTGGCAGGATATATTCAGCGTGCTGAATCAGAAAAATATGCAGCCAAGAATTCTTTATACAGCAAGGCTGTCATTCAAAATATAAAGAGAGATTAAAAGTTTCCCAGATAAACAAAAATTAAAGGAGTTCATGACCACTAAACCAGCCCTGCAAGAAATTTTAAGGGGGACACTCTGAGGGGAGAAAAGACCAAACAAACAAACAAACAAAAAAACCAAAAGCAACAAAGACTAGAAAGGACCAGGGAACACCACCAGAAACTCCAACTATACAAGCATCATAATGGCAATAAATTCATATCTTTTTGTACTTAGTCTAAACGTCAATGGACTCAATGCTCCAATCAAAAGACATAGGGTAACATAATGGATAAGAAAACAAGATCCATTGATATGCTGTTTACAAGAGACCCACTTTAGACCTAAAGAGACCTTCAGACTGAAAATAAGGGGATGGAGAACCATCTATCATGCTAATGGTCAACAAAAGAAAGCTGGAGTAGCCATACTTATATCAGACAATTCAGACTTTAAAATAAAGACTGAATCAAGAGATGTAGAAGGGCATTATATCATAATCAAGGGGTCTATCCACCAAGAAGACCTAACAATTGTAAACATTTGTGTGCCAAATATGAAAGCACCCAAACATATAAATCAATTAATCACAAACATAAAGATCAACAGTAATACCATAATAGTAGGAGACTTCAACACCACACTCACAGGAATGGATGGATCATCTAATCAAGAAATCAACAAGGAAATAATGGCTTTGAATGACACACTGAACCAGATGGACTTAACATATATATTCAGAACATTTCATCCTAAAGGAGCAGAGTATACATTCTTCTCCAGTGCACATGGAATGTTCTCCACAATAGACCATATACTGGGACACAAATCAGCCCTCAGCAAGTACAAAAAGATTGAGATCATACTGTGCATATTTTCAGACCATAACACTATGAAACTCAAAATCAACCACAAGAAAAAATTTGGAAAGGTAACAAATACTTGGAGACTTGAAGAATATCCTACTAAAGAATGAATGGGCTAACCAAGAAGTTAGAGGAAATTAAACAGTATATGGAAGTCAATAAAAATGATAAAACCACAACCCCAAACCTCTGGGATGCAGCAAAGGCGGTCATAAGAGGAAAGTATACAGAAATCCAGGCCTTTCTAAAGAAGAAAGAAAGATCTCAGATACACAACCTAACCTTACACCTTAAGGAGATGGAAAAAGAACAGCAAATAAAACCCAAAACTAGCAGAAGACAGGAAATAGTAAAGATTAGAGCAGAAATTAATGCTATGGAAACCAAAAAAAAAAAAAAAAAAAAAAAAAACAAAAACAAAACACACAAAAAAAAGAACAGATCAATGAAACCAGAAGCTGGTTCTTTGAAAGAATTAACAAAATTGATAAACCATTAGCCAGTCTGCTCAAAAAGAAAAAGGAAAGGACCCAAATAAATAAAATCAAGAATGAAAGAGGAGAGATCACAACCAACACAGCAGAATTAAAAACAATAATAAGAGAATATTATGAGCAATTATATGGGTAATCTGGAAGAAGTGGACAAATTCCTGGAAACATATAAACTACCAAAAGTGAAACAGGAAGAAATACAAAATTTGAACAGACCCATAACCAGTAAGGAAATTGAATTAGTAATCAAAAATCTCCCAAAAAACAAGAGTCCACAGCCAGATGGCTTTCCAGGGGAATTCTACCAACATTTAAGGAAGAGTTAACACCTATTCTCTTGAAGCTGTTCCAAAAAATAGAAATGGAAGGAAAACTTCCAAACTCTTTCTATGAAGCCAGCATTACCTTGATTCCAAAACCAGACAAAGACCCCACTAAAAAGGATAACTTTAGACCAATTTCCCTGGTGAACATGGATGCAAAATTCCTCAAGAATATATTAGCCAACCGGATCCAACAATACATTAAAAAAATTATTCACCACAACAAAGTGGGATTTATACCTGGGATGCAGGGTTGGTTCAATATCTGCGAAACAATTAACCTGATTCATCACATCATTAAAAGAAGGGACAAGAACCATGTGATCCTCTCAATAGATGCAGAGAAAGCATTTGACAAAATACACCATCCTTTCTTGATAAAAACCCTCAAGAAACTAGGGATAGAAGGAGCATACCTTGAGATCATAAAAGCCATATATGAACGACCCAATGCTAATATCATCCTCAATGGGGAAAAACTGAGAGCTTTCCCCCTAAGGTCAGGAACAAGACAGGGATGTCCACTCTCACCACTGTTACTCAACACAGTATTAGAAGTCTTAGCCTCTGCAATCAGACAACACAAACGGATAAAAGGCATTCAAATCAGCCAGGAGGAGGTCAAACTTTCACTCTTCACAGATGACATGATACTCTATATGGAAAACCCAAAAGATTCCACCAAAAACTGCTAGAATTGATTTATGAATTCAGCAAAGTTGCAGGATATAAAATCAACACACAGAAATCGGTTGCATTCCTATACACCAACAATGAAGTGACAGAAAGAGAAATCAAGGAATTGATCCCATTTACAGTTGCACCAAAAACCATAAAATACCTAGGAATAAATCTAACCAAAGAGGCGAAAAATTTATACACTGAAAACTATAGAAAGCTTATGAAAGAAATTGAAGAAGACACCAAAAAAAGGGGAAAAGATTCCATGCTCCTCGATAGGAATAACAAATATTGTTAAAATGTCTATACTGGGGGCACCTGGGTGGCTCAGTCAGTTGAGCGACCAACTTCAGCTCAGGTCATGATCTCACGGTTTGTGAGTTCGAGCCCCGCGTTGGGCTCTATGCTGCCAGTCAGAGCCTGGAGACTGCTTCGGATTCTGTGTCTCCCTCTCTTTCTGCCCCTCCCCCTCTCATGTTCTGTCTCTCTGTCTCAGAAATAAACATAAAAAAATGTTTTAATGTCCATACTACCCAAAGCAATGTACATATTCAATGTAATCCCTATCAAAATAACACCAGCATTCTTCACAGAGCTAGAACAAATAATCCTAAAATTTGTATGAAACCAGAAAAGACCCCAGATAGCCAAAGCAATCTTGAAAAAGAAAACCAAAGCTGGAGGCATCACAATCCCAGACTCCAAGCTATACTAAAATGGTGTAATCATCAAGACAGTATGGTACTGGCACAAGAACAGACACTCAGGTCAATGGAACAGAATAGAGAACCCAGAAATGACCCACAAACCTAGGGCCACCTAATCCTTGACAAAGCAGGAAAGAATATCCAATGCAATAAAGACAGTCTCTTCAGCAAGTGGTGCTGGGGAAACTGGACAGCCACATGCACAAGAATGAACCAGGACCACTTTCTTATACCATACACAAAGATTAACTCAAAATGGATGAAAGACCTCAATGTAAGACAGGAAGCCATCAAAATCCTCAAGGAGAAAGCAGGCAAAAACCTCTTTGATATTGGCCACAGCAACTTCTTACTCAACACGTCTGCCGAGGCAAGGGAAACAAAAGCAAAAATGAACTACTGGGACCTCATCAAAATAAAAGCTTCTGCACAGCGAAGGAAACAATCAGCAAAACTAAAAGGCAACTGACAGAATGGGAAAAGATATTTGCAAATGACATATCAGATAAAGGGTTAGTATTCAAAAGCTATAAAGAGCTTATCAAACTCAACACTCAAAAAAACTAATGCAGTGAAGAAATGGGCAGAATGCATGAATAGACACTTCTCCAAAGAAAACATCCAGATGGCCAACTGACGCATGAAAAAATGCTCCACATCACTCATCATCAGGGAAATACAAATCAAAACCACCATGAGATACCACCTTACACCTGTCAGAATGGCTAACATTAACAACTCAGGCAACAACAGATGTTGGTGAGGATGCGGAGAAAGAGGATCTCTTTTGTATTGTTGGTGGGAATGCAAGCTGGTGCAGCCACTCTGAAAAACAGTATGGAGGTTCCTCCAAAAACTAAAGATAGAACTACCTTATGGCCCAGCAATTGCACTACTAGGCATTTATCGAAGGGATACAGGTGTGCTGTTTTGAAGGGACACATGCACCCCCATGTTATAGCAGCACTATCAACAATAGCCAAAGTATGGAAAGAGCCCAAATGTCCATCGATGGATGAATGGATAAAGAAGATGTGGTATATATATACAATGCAGTATTACTTGGCAATCAAAAAGAATTAAATCCTGCCATTTGCAGCTATGTGGATGGAGCTGGAGGGTTTTATGCTAAGTGAAATTAGTCAGTCAGAGAAAGACAAATATCATATGACTTCACTCATAGGAGGACTTTAAGAGACAAAACAGATGAACATAAGGGAAGGGAAACAAAAATAATATAAAAACAGGGAGGGGGACAAAACAGAAGAGACTCATAAATATGGAGAACAAACTGAGGGTTACTGGAGGGATTGTGGGAGGGGGGATGGGCTGAATGGGTGAGGGGCACTAAGGAATCTACTCCTGAAATCATTGTTGCACTATATGCTAATTTGGATGTAAATTTTAAAAATTAAAAATAAAATTAAAAAAAAAATCTGCCGTCTTAGCAATTTTCAAACATGTAATACAGTTTTCTTAAGTATAGTCACCATGCTGTGCATTACATCCCCATAACTTACTCATTTTACAACTTCAAGTTTGCTTCCTTTGATCACCTTCAGCCATTTTCCCTACCCCTACCTCCTGGCCCTGGCAACCATCAATCTGTCTCTTTATATGAGTTTGTTTTTTATTTTGGATTCTACATATAAGTAAATTCATACAGTATTTGTCTTTCTCCATCTGATTTGTTTAACTTAGGATAATGTCCTCAAGCTTCATTCATGTTGTAGCAAATGGCAGGATTTCCTTCTTTATTATAGCTGAATAATATTTATATATATCAATTATATATATATTAATATTATGCAATTCATATATAAATTATATATATATATATCTATATATCATATATATGTATGGTCTCATTTCCTTAATCCATTGATCTGTTGATGGATACTTAGGTTGTTTCTATATCATGACTGTTATAAAATAATGCTGCAATAAACATAGGGATGAAGAGCAAGCCTTGATATGCAAATACTTCTCATGTCTCTGCTTGCATCATATTTGCTAAAGTCCTGTTGGCCAAAGTAAGAAATTTTCACTTAGGTGAAAATTAGACTCCATCTCTTGATGGGAAAATCTGCAGTGTTATATTACAAGGGATTAATTCAGGAAGAATAAGTATTTGTGGCTATTTTTACAATCTGCTGAACACTCATAATATCCTAGAATTTTTCTCATAGCATTAATATTTATAAATATATACTTATTATAAAAAACTATTACAAATTACTAATTTTACCTTATATACATTCTATATTACAGATTATAATATTATTTATATATACTAATAATTATTTTAACTCCTCTATACCTACTACTAGTTTATAAGACTACAAATATCATATGGATAGAGTCCATGTATATATTTTTTTGCCACTCTATTTTAACTGCCAAGCCCAGGGTCTGACTGATAGCAGGCCCTTTGTACTAGTTATTAAATGGATGCATGAATGAATCAGACCTGGGACATAAAATTATGGTTTGAATTGTAGCATGGGTAACTCAGCAAAGAGTCTGAGTGCTACAGATTCATAAGTGGTGCTGCTTTCTTATAGTGCTTTTAATTTGTTCTTGCTTATCCACTATATTTTGATTATAGTGGAATACAAGTCCTATCTGATATAGTCAAGGAAATATTTAGCATTGGTTACAGATAGATCAAAAAATGTATAATGGCATCATCATTTTGGTGATATGACTATTTAGGTTGTAACACAAATGTATAGGTTAGAAATATTCATACAGTTAAACAATAATAAAATCAGTGTCTTCCCACAAAAAAAATTATTTATCCTTGTTTTTAAAAATACTTAATTAAAGGGCACCTGGGTCAATTGGGCGTCCAACCTTGGCTCAGGTCATGATCTCACAGTTAGTGGGTTCGAGCCCTGTGTCGGGGCTCTGTGCTGACAGCTCGGAGCCTGCAGCCTGCTTTGGAGTCTGTGTCTTCCTCTCTCTCTGCCCCTCCCCTGCTCGCTCACTCTCTCTCTCAAAAATAAAACATTTAAAAAAATACTTAATTAATCCCTTTTTGGTTCACTATCATCAGACCAAGGACTGAAGTCTTTGCTGCATCAGCAATAATCTCAGTTATTAGGTTACTGAGATTTTCTGACCTGAAATTTCACGTTTTGGGGTATCTGATTTGGTTTAAATAACCATATTTTTTTTTTCATAATGACTTGTTTCTCACCGTAGCATGAACTTCAGTAAGAAACTGCTATATGAATGCTTCTATAATGTTGGTTGTTTCTTTTTTTTTAATGTTTATTTATTTTTGAGAGGGAAAGAAACAGAACGTGAGCAGGGGAGGGGCAGAGAGAGAGGGAGACACAGAATCCGAAGCAGGCTCCAGACTCTGAGCTGTTAGCACAGAGCCTGATGTGGGGCTCAAACCCTTGAACTGAGAGATCATGACCTGAGCTGAAGTCAGATGCTTAACTGACTGAGCCACCCAGGCACCCTTATATTGGTTGTTTCTTTTTAAAAATTAGTAAAGTTAATAGTAAATTCTACTATGTCTAAGGTGGGTGGCTGCCTCATGTACATTAACAGAGTCCCGTGCTCTCAGCTGTCTCTCAGGACATCTGACACTCAAATTACATCACATTAACCAACGCGCAATTGGAAATTAGCTAAAAATCTCATTTGTCAGCAGTCTTTTCTGTTATCTCATTTCAGAATTTTGTAATTTGTGGAAGAAAAACTACACGATGTCATTGTCATTATTTTCACCAAAGGCCCAATAGTTATAAAATAAGGTTAGCTCTTGATAGTCTTATTAAAAATATTAAAAAGTGTAATAAAATAAAATAAATAAAATAAAATCTCTTGAATACTTGATCTTGGATTCCCCTTTTCAGTTTTATTTTGAGAAATAATTACTGTCCAAAGACCAAACTGTTCTACTTGCAGTTTTATAATTATTTCATTCTCACACCTCTGTTTGTATATAAATATGATTAATCAGATTTTTCAAGTATTAAAAAATGTTTTCCAAAAGGTCAAACTGAATTTTAAAGCTTTTCAAAGCAAAACAACATTAAAATACAAATTGCTCTCTTTATCTGTTCAATTAATGTGTTTTTCTCTAGATGACACTTTACAGTTGCAGAATTATTGAAGGCAAAGAGGAGTGATATAAATTTAATTTTGTGCAGCCTATTGCACTTTTTAATACAGTTTACATTGAATGGGAATTATGCAAATTATGAACAATGAAGATAAAAGTTTGCAAAACATATTATATTGGCTTTTCAATTAACCAGATAAACACGAGGATACAGCATGGTATGGATGGATTCTCAATACTCCAGGATCTTAATAATATAAGGGAATCTTTAATCAGTCACCACAGCTGCCAGTCTCTTTACTCTGGATTTTATAAGCCTTTACTTGTTCATAATTCTCTAAGCTTCCTTGAATAAGGAGAACAGATTAAAAGAATATAGCTAAGAATGGAGTTGGGGTTTAATTTTGGTTTGGAATAAAGGAGAGCAGACAAATCCAAGGAAGGAAGGAAAGAAGGAAGGAAGGAAGGAAGGAAGGAAAGAAGGAAGGAAGGGCACTGCATTCCTAGAAAGGACAGCAACATTATATATTCTAGTTGAGATGAATTAATTAGGATATCTCAGTATTTTTGCTGAGGGTAAGATAGTTGGTCAGGAAGGGATTAACTGAGCTGCACACAGGAGGGGAGGAAATGAAGGAGGGATACCTTCATTCATCAAAGGGTAAGGAAAGCCAGCCTAGCAGAGGGGTCTGTTTGAGTGGGGCAAAGTGAGCAGGACCAGGAGCTGCAGGGTGTGAGATGAGGGTGAGTGTAGAACAGGAAAGGGAATGAGATCTCTTGTGGCCTACAGGCTAAGAGGGAGCCAGGCTTCTCTGTGAGCTGGGAAGTCCTGGGAGACTGCTGTAATCTACATTTTAAAAGGAAAATTCTAGCTGCTGGGATGAGAATATATTGTTTGAAAGATAAAATCAGAGGACCATGATTCAAAAATGAGAATTGGATATAGAATGACACCAGCTGATCTTCTGCCCATTATTTTGTTTTTAATGCTGAGGACCAATTTTTATGAAATGTAACTAACAATGTCCTATTTACTCTTATAAGAAAAGCAATTAAAAAATAGGCAAATTTTATTTGTATTTGTATTTTTGGCAGATTGAAGTGTCCAGTATGAGAGAAAAGGATAAAAAGAAAATAGAAATTTAGAAATACATTTATATATTGTTTGAAATAGTTAAAGAAACAATCCATTCAAATCTTATGATGGAATGACCATACAAAGGCATTTTGAGTTGATTAGTGAATAAATAAATCTCTTCTGAAGAGCAACGATAGAAACAAAAGTGGAAGAATTAAAAGTTTTAGAGAAGCTGAAATATATTACTTCTTGTAACCAGGCGTTATTTTTATTAGAAATTACCTTTCTGAAAAGAGAAAGCAGCAAATGGAAAACAAAGTGTGATCATTTAAGACACCTTCAGAGAAGCCTCCACAAGTTCAAATAATTATCTCAGAATAATGGGACATCTAGGCAGGACTGCCATAGAAATTCTAATTGAGTCGTATCTTTTTTCACATGTAAGTTAGAAGATGTAAGACATATTCACATTTAATAAATTATGTAGAAGATAAAAAATAATGGATTCAGCTCCCACATAAGCAGAACACAAAATTTCTGTATGCTTTCATTGCTTACTGTGGAAAAAACAAAAACAGAACAGAAAAACTAAATTCTGAATATTTTAGTCATCAACTTTCCATTCTGGGAATAACAGACTTTTTAAAAATCAAGTGCTTAGTAATAATGATGACAGTGATGATGATGATGATGATGATAATAACAATAATAATATTAATAATAAAAATAATAAACATTTAGGTACAAATCCCGACTCTTATTTCTAGCTGTATGGTTTTGGGCAAATTAAGCCCTGGAAGCATCACTATTTGCACAATGAAAATAGTAATGATGAGATCTGCTTCATAGGATTATTATAAGTGATTAAATGAGATGGTGCTTTTAAAGTGCTAGATAATGCATAAACAATAAATACTAATTTTTCTAGGTGTCACTTTTTATTATAAATATTCAAAGGACATCAGGAAAAATGGTCATCCAAAAATTACACCATTAATATAGCCTTCAAAAGTTTTCCTTAGGTTTTGGTAAAGGTCTCAGCATTTTATTTTATATTGTCTAACTTAAAAATAATTATCATCAAAATTCTATAACCTTGCCACAATAGTCTACAAATATTGTGATAAACCAAAAGGTTATATTATTTAACTATTAAAACAATGGCAAGAATAGAGTATCTTTTATATTTTCCATATTAAAAATACTGTGCTTCTTTTGGTTAGGAATATCATTGAAAACTTTTTCTTATGGAAAAGTAGCTCTTCACATCTATCATTTTCAATATCTTAAAGAAGAAAGCTTGCTAGGCAGAGCAAACAGCTGACACAATTTTCTCCAATCCTTGTCCTTCTGTCTTTAATACTCTTTCCCTAGAGAAAGAACCATCATCAGGCACTATGACTTAGGCATTGATAAAAAGTCTATATTCTCAATTATGGGTCTCTCTTTTTTCTAATTCATTTATATGGCCTATGGACACCCATGTCAGTCTATTAACTGGTTCTTACCAGCTTATAAGAAGAAAGTCCAGACATTAGAGGAAGTGCTTAGAAACAAGATAAAGATATTGTCATGCATATAAGCATATAGTCAGTGGGTTCCTCTCCCTGGACAGGAGGTAAACCAGTTCGCACCCACTTTGGTAGAGTTGCATTTTTATTATGTGCAGTAGGACCATGTAAAAGGTATGAGTGTTTTTAATACTTCTTTTTGAAACAAATTGAAGCTTATAGAAGAGTCTCAAGAATCATAAATAACTCCTATAGATTCTTGGTCCAGAAACTCCATTCATGTTCTTCCAACAGCAAAAGGATACAATCCAGGCTCATCTGTTCTACCCAACTGTCTCCTCACCCTAGCCTTTAACCTGGAAGTATTCCACTATATTTCCTTGAATTTTATGCCCTTGAAAATTTTATCAAGATTACGGAGCAGTAATACCACATACAGAATGTCATTCAATTTCACTTAGTTTGTCTCATAATTAGACACAGATTGTACATTTGTGATAGGTAGATTACAGAAACAACACTTTTTATTTCATCTTATCAGGTGACGCTGGATATTTATTTGTTTCATTATTGGTGATAACAAATTTGATAATTTAAAAAAATTATTTATTTTTGAGAGAGAGAGACAGAGAGAAAGAGAGGGAGAGTGCAAGTGGAGGAGTGGCAGAGAGAGAGGGAGACACAGAATCCAAAGCAGGCTCAGCTGTCAGCACAGAGCCTGACTTGGGGTTTGAACCCACAGACTGTGAGATCATGACCTGAGCCAAAGTCAGATGCTCAACTGCTGAACCACCAGGCATCCTTGCAAATGTGATAATTTGATTAAACCAATATCCGAAAAGTTTCATTACATAGTTGTCTTTTTGCCTTTGTAATTAAAAAAGTATTTTGTACAGGGATGCTTTGATATTATATAAATTTCTGTTTCTCATTCTATTTTTGCATCCATTGGTGTTTCTTGCCTTTATTATTATTATGAATATTGCCAAAAAGTTCTTTTCCAACTCCACATTAGTTGTCATTCTATGGAAAGAGAGCTTTACTATATATACATGTGTGATATACATATAGTGTGTGTGTGTGTATATATATGTATATCGAGAGAGAGAGACAGAGACAGAGAGAGAGAGAATGAGTGTTGTGTTGCAGCAGAGTGACAATGGAAGTTGAGGGGTTATTTATTAGGCCTGTCTTTATCCTTGTTTTGACCCCTGATTATCTGATCCTTGTCGCTCTGGTGTCATTTGGCCTGGCTGAAGTCTGGAACAAGAAGGGCACTTCCCCAGAATTGGCATATTTCCCTAGTGATTGCACCCCATCACCATCATTGTGCCTGGCTTTAACTCCCATCTCACCCCACCTTATCTTTGTTTTAATATATAAGACTTTACTGAATGTTTAAAAATGTTATTGTGGGGGTTCTTGAGTGGCCCACTTGGTTGAGTGTCAGACTCTTGATTTGACTCAGGTCATGATCTCATGGTTGGGTTAGATGGAGCCACTATTGGGCTCTGTGCTGACAGCCTGGGGCCTGTTTGGGATTCTCTGTCTCTGCCCACCCTCCACCCCCCCCCCCATGCTTGTGCTCTCTTCGTCTCTCTCTCAAAATAAATAAATAAATAAATAAATAAATAAATAAGCAAGCCATAAAATGTCATTGTGAGACAGAATAGAAATTTTACCTCAAAAGTCTTTCACTGGTTTCTAAGGCCACAAGGAAAATAAAAATCATATAAATACATGTTCTATGAACCACATCTGAATGGGGGTGCCAGAAAAATCAGGGCTCGCATCAGTATCAGTAATTTATAATTCCTGGGTACAGAGTAGGCACAAGTGAGGTATCCAATCCCTATTTTTGTAGATGGTTTGAGTCTGAATGAGTCCAGGTTGCTTGCAGTCAGATTTCTACACTTTTGGTCCTGTCTCAGTTCCATCAGTCACCTGTGATTGTCAAGTAGGAAATTATCCTTTATAGATATCGGGAGTCCATGAGTTTCCTCATCAAATTCAGCTTTTTGCATCCCAAGAATCTACAGGGCACACTCTGGGTGTCTCAAGGCCTCACACAGCACAACCACCTCAGTGTGGTCCAAAGCATTTCAATTCAGGTTGAGACTTTACAGGACTTTACTGCTGGTGAGAGCAGAATAGAGATCCTTGCAATAAACACTAGTTAACTTATATATTTGTCTATGTTTACTAGTGTGGATTTATATTTTATTCAATAGATTATGATCTGCTATTATCATTATTCAGTTTAATATGAAACTTGGTCTAGATTTGGTCAGTATAAATACCTTTAGGGCAGGCTGCCCTCTGTGTCTTTGTCACATGCGTCATTGATTGAGCGCTTCCTGATATTCACCCACAGCAAGATTTTGGGGCTTACGCTATGCATTCCCTTTCCCACCCTTGGGATTAGCCATTTATCCAAGAAGTAATATTTCTTTTTATTTTTTTTATTTTTTTTTATTTTTTTTTTATTTTTATTTTTTATTTTTTTTATTTTTTTTTAATATATATATATATGAAATTTATTGACAAATTGGTTTCCATACAACACCCAGTGCTCATCCCAAAAGGTGCCCTCCTCAATACCCATCACCCACCCTCCCCTCCCTCCCACCCCCCATCAACCCTCAGTTTGTTCTCAGTTTTTAATAGTCTCTTATGCTTTGGCTCTCTCCCACTCTAACGTCTTTTTTTTTTTTTTCCTTCCCCTCCCCCATGGGTTCCTGTTGAGTTTCTCAGGATCCACATAAGAGTGAAACCATATGGTATCTGTCTTTCTCTGTATGGCTTATTTCACTTAGCATTACACTCTCCAGTTCCATCCACGTTGCTACAAAAGGCCATATTTCATTTTTTCTCATTGCTACGTAGTATTCCATTGTGTATATAAACCACAATTTCTTTATCCATTCATCAGTTGATGGACATTTAGGTTCTTTCCATAATTTGGCTATTGTTGAGAGTGCTGCTATAAACATTGGGGTACAAGTGCCCCTATGCATCAGTACTCGTGTATCCCTTGGATAAATTCCTAGCAGTGCTATTGCTGGGTCATAGGGTAGGTCTATTTTTAATTTTCTGAGGAACCTCCACACTGCTTTCCAGAGCGGCTGCACCAATTTGCATTCCCACCAACAGTGCAAGAGGGTTCCCGTTTCTCCACATCCTCTCCAGCATCTATAGTCTCCTGATTTGTTCATTTTGGCCACTCTGACTGGCGTGAGGTGATACCTGAGTGTGGTTTTGATTTGTATTTCCCTGATAAGGAGCGACGCTGAACATCTTTTCATGTGCCTGTTGGCCATCTGGATGTCTTCTTTAGAGAAGTGTCTATTCATGTTTTCTGCCCATTTCTTCACTGGGTTATTTGTTTTTCGGGTGTGGAGTTTGGTGAGCTCTTTAAAGATTTTAGATACTAGCCCTTTGTCCGATGTGTCATTTGCAAATATCTTTTCCCATTCCGTTGGTTGCCTTTTAGTTTTGTTGGTTGTTTCCTTTGCTGTGCAGAAGCTTTTTATCTTCATAAGGTCCCAGTAATTCACTTTTGCTTTTAATTCCCTTGCCTTTGGGGATGTGTCGAGTAAGAGATTGCTACGGCTAAGGTCAGAGAGGTCTTTTCCTGCTTTCTCCTCTAAGGTTTTGATGGTTTCCTGTCTCACATTTAGGTCCTTTATCCATTTTGAGTTTATTTTTGTAAATGGTGTGAGAAAGTGGTCTAGTTTCAACCTTCTGCATGTTGCTGTCCAGTTCTCCCAGCACCATTTGTTAAAGAGGCTGTCTTTTTTCCATTGGATGTTCTTTCCTGCTTTGTCAAAGATGAGTTGGCCATACGTTTGTGGGTCTAGTTCTGGGGTTTCTATTCTATTCCATTGGTCTGTGTGTCTGTTTTTGTGCCAATACCATGCTGTCTTGATGATTACAGCTTTGTAGTAGAGGCTAAAGTCTGGGATTGTGATGCCTCCTGCTTTGGTCTTCTTCTTCAAAATTCCTTTGGCTATTCGGGGCCTTTTGTGGTTCCATATGAATTTTAGGATTGCTTGTTCTAGTTTTGAGAAGAATGCTGGTGCAATTTTGATTGGGATTGCATTGAATGTGTAGATAGCTTTGGGTAGTATTGACATTTTGACAATATTTATTTTTCCAATCAATGAGCAGGGAATGTCTTTCCATTTCTTTAAGTCTTCTTCAATTACCTTCATAAGCTTTCTATAGTTTTCAGCATACAGATCCTTTACATCTTTGGTTAGATTTATTCCTAGGTATTTTATGCTTCTTGGTGCAATTGTGAATGGGATCATTTTCTTTATTTGTCTTTCTGTTGCTTCATTGTTAGTGTATAAGAATGCAACTGATTTCTGGACATTGATTTTGTATCCTGCAACTTTGCTGAATTCATGTATCAGTTCTAGCAGACTTTTGGTGGAGTCTATCGGATTTTCCATGTATAATATCATGTCATCTGCAAAAAGCGAAAGCTTGACTTCATCTTTGCCAATTTGGATGCCTTTGATTTCCTTTTGTTGTCTGATTGCTGATGCTAGAACTTCCAGCACTATGTTCAACAACAGCGGTGAGAGTGGGCATCCCTGTCGTGTTCCTGATCTCAGGGAAAAAGCTCTCAGTTTTTCCCCGTTGAGGATGATGTTAGCTGTGGGCTTTTCATAAATGGCTTTGATGATCTTTAAGTATGTTCCTTCTATCCCGACTTTCTCAAGGGTTTTTATTAAGAAAGGGTGCTGGATTTTGTCAAAGGCCTTTTCTGCATCGATTGACAGGATCATACGGTTCTTCTCTTTTTTTTTGTTAATGTGATGTATCACGTTGATTGATTTGCGAATGTTGAACCAGCCCTGCATCCCAGGAATGAATCCCACTTGATCATGGTGAATAATTCTTTTTATATGCTATTGAATTCGATTTGCTAGTATCTTATTGAGAATTTTTGCATCCATATTCATCAGGGATATTGGCCTGTAGTTCTCTTTTTTTACTGGGTCTCTGTCTGGTTTAGGAATCAAAGTGATACTGGCTTCATAGAATGAGTCTGGAAGTTTTCCTTCCCTTTCTATTTCTTGGAATAGCTTGAGAAGGATAGGTATTATCTCTGCTTTAAACGTCTGGTAGAACTCCCCTGGGAAGCCATCTGGTCCTGGACTCTTATTTGTTGGGAGATTTTTGATAACCGATTCAATTTCTTCGCTGGTTATGGGTCTGTTCAAGCTTTCTATTTCCTCCTGATTGAGTTTTGGAAGAGTGTGGGTGTTCAGGAATGACAATTTCTTCCAGGTTGTCCAATTTGTTGGCATATAATTTTTCATAGTATTCCCTGATAATTGTTTGTATCTCTGAGAGATTGGTTGTAATAATTCCATTTTCATTCATGATTTTATCTATTTGGGTCATCTCCCTTTTCTTTTTGAGGAGCCTGGCTAGAGGTTTGTCAATTTTGTTTATTTTTTCAAAAAACCAACTCTTGGTTTCGTTGATCTGCTCTACAGTTTTTTTAGATTCTATATTGTTTATTTCTGCTCTGATCTTTATTATTTCTCTTCTTCTACTGGGTTTAGGCTGCCTTTGCTGTTCTGCTTCTATTTCCTTTAGGTGTGCTGTTAGATTTTGTATTTGGGATTTTTCTTGTTTCTTGAGATAGGCCTGGATTGCAATGTATTTTCCTCTCAGGACTGCCTTCGCTGCGTCCCAAAGCGTTTGGATTGTTGTATTTTCATTTTCGTTTGTTTCCATATATTTTTTAATTTCTTCTCTAATTGCCTGGTTGACCCACTCATTCGTTAGTAGGGTGTTCTTTAACCTCCATGCTTTTGGAGGTTTTCCAGACTTTTTCCTGTGGTTGATTTCAAGCTTCATAGCATTGTGGTCTGAAAGTATGCATGGTATAATTTCAATTCTTGTAAACTTATGAAGGGCTGTTTTGTGACCCAGTATATGATCTTGGAGAATGTTCCATGTGCACTCGAGAAGAAAGTATATTCTGTTGCTTTGGGATGCAGAGTTCTAAATAGATCTGTCAAGTCCACATCTGATCCAATGTATCATTCAGGGCCCTTGTTTCTTTATTGACCGTGTGTCTAGATGATCTATCCATTTCTGTAAGTGGGGTGTTAAAGTCCCCTGCAGTTACCACATTCTTATCAATAAGGTTGCTTCTGTTTATGAGTAATTGTTTTATATACTTGGGGGCTCCGGTATTCGGCGCATAGACATTTATAATTGTTAGCTCTTCCTGATGGATAGACCCTGTAACTATTATATAATGTCCTTCTTCATCTCTTGTTACAGCCTTTAATTTAAAGTCTAGTTTGTCTGATATAAGTATGGCTACTCCAGCTTTCTTTTGGCTTCCAGTAGCATGATAAATAGTTCTCCATCCCCTCACTCTCAATCTGAAGGTGTCCTCAGGTCTAAAATGAGTCTCTTGTAGACAGCAAATAGATGGGTCTTGTTTTTTTATCCATTCTGATACCCTATGTCTTTTGGTTGGTGCATTTAATCCATTTACATTCAGTGTTATTATAGAAAGATACTGGTTTAGAGTCATTGTGGTGTCTGTATGTTTTATGCTTGTAGTGATGTCTCTGGTACTTTGTCTCACAGGGTCCCCCTTAGGATCTCTTGTAGGGCTGGTTTAGTGGTGACAAATTCCTTCAGTTTTTGTTTGTTTGGGAAGACCTTTATCTCTCCTTCTATTCTAAATGACAGACTTGCTGGATAAAGGATTCTCGGCTGCATATTTTTGCTGTCTAGCACCCTGAAAATCTCGTGCCAATTCTTTCTGGCCTGCCAAGTTTCAAAAGAGAGATCAGTCACGAGTCTTATAGGTCTCCCTTTATATGTGAGGGCACGTTTACCCCTTGCTGCTTTCAGAATTTTCTCTTTATCCTTGTATTTTGCCAGTTTCACTATGATATGTCGTGCAGAAGATCGATTCAAGTTACGTCTGAAGGGAGTTCTCTGTGCCTCTTGGATTTCAATGCCTTTTTCCTTCCCCAGTTCAGGGAAGTTCTCAGCTATGATTTCTTCAAGTACCCCTTCAGCACCTTTCCCTCTCTCTTCCTCCTCTGGGATACCAATTATGCGTATATTATTTCTTTTTAGTGTATCACTTAGTTCTCTAATTTTCCCCTCATACTCCTGGATTTTTTTCTCTCTCTTTTTCTCAGCTTCCTCTTTTTCCATAACTTTATCTTCTAGTTCACCTATTCTCTCCTCTGCCTCTTCCATCCGAGCCGTGGTGGTTTGCATTTTGTTTTGCATTTCCTTTAAAGCGTTTTTCAGCTCCTCGTGACTGTTCCTTAGTCCCTTGATCTCTGTAGCAAGAGATTCTCTGCTGTCCTGTATACTGTTTTCAAGCCCAGCGATTAATTTTATGACTATTATTCTAAATTCACTTTCTGTTATATTGTTTAAATCCTTTTTGATCAGCTCATTAGCTGTTGTTATTTCCTGGAGATTCTTCTGAGGGGAATTCTTCCGCTTGGTCATTTTGGATAGTCCCTGGTGTGGTGAGGGCCTGCAGGGCACTTCCCCTTTGCTGTGGTGTATAACTGGAGTTGGTGGGCGGGGCTGCTGTCCGACCTGATGTCTGCCCCCAGCCCACCGCTGGGGCCACAGTCAGATTGGTGTGTGCCTTCTCTTCCCCTCTCGTAGGGGCGGGATTCACTGTGGGGTGGCGTGGCCCGTCTGGGCTACTTGCACACTGCCAGGCTTGTGATGCTGGGGATCTGGCGTATTAGCTGGGGTGGGAAGGCAAGGTGCACGGCGGCAGGGGGGGCAGGCTTAGCTCGCTTCTCTTTAGGTGATCCACTTCAGGAGGGGCCCTGTGGCAGCCGGAGGGAGTCAGATCCGCTGCCGGAGGTTTGGCTCTGCAGAAGCACAGAGTTGGGTGTTTGCGGGGAGCGAGCAATTTCCCTGGCCGGAACCGGTTCCCTTTGGGATTTTGGCTGGGGGATGGGCGGGGGAGATGGCGCTGGCGAGCGCCTTTGTTCCCCGCCAAACTGAGCTCTGTCGTCCGGGGGCTCCGCAGCTCACCCTCCCTTTGTCCTCCAGCCTTCCCGCTTTCCGAGCATAGCTGTTAACTTATGACCTCCCAGAAGCTAAGTCACGCTTGCTGTCGGAACACAGTCCATCAGGCCCCTCCGCTTTTGCCAGCCACACTCGGGGGCTCTGCTTGGCCGGCGAGCCGCCCCTCCGCCCCGGCTTCCTCCCGCCAGTCCGTGGAGCGTGCACCGCCTCGCCGCCCTTCCTACCCTCTTCCGTGGGCCTCTCGTCTGCGCTTGGGTCCGGCGACTCTGTTCTGCTAATCTTCTGGCTGTTTTCTGGGATATTTAGGCAGGTGTAGGTGGAATCTAAGTGATCAGCAGGACGCGCGGTGAGCCCAGCGTCCTCCTACGCCGCCATCTTCCCTCCCCGGTCGTAATATTTCTTTTTAGAAGTATATTCAGAAATCAACATGTGGGTACTAGATATGCTCACTGTCACAAAGGTATTTCTGCTCTCAGACTGTATCTGTAGAAAAATGAATGTATAGGTTCTCCCTCTGTTTCTCTTTCTATGTATGTTCCTATTTCTCTGTCTCTGCCTGTCTCTCTCTCTCCATATATATAGTCTCTCTATGTATGTATGTATGTGTATATATGTGTGTGCATGTGCACACACATACACATGTATATTCTCTATGTATACATAAATGCATGTACATACATATGCATCCTTATTTGTATCTATATTTCTTTATCTGTCTATATGTGTGAACCATCAATTCATGCTGTTGCTTCTGATTCAAATCCAATACCACGAAGTTGATTCTAACTTCACCTATTTCTATATTTGTACCTCCTTTCTCCATCAATAAGAAACTTGCATCCTTTATCCTCAATATCTTTAATTATTACTAAATCTCCTGCATTTAGCCTGGCCATATCAGTCTTCCTTCAACCACTTCTATGAAGCCATTCTCAGGAGGCTGCCATTGTTAGCTTCTATTCTACTTTTCTTACCTTCTGAAGCCTTTCTCATATAGACTGACAACACTGGTTATGACAGTAATGTCCCTACAGCTCTGGTCTATAGCTATTACTATCTGCTTCAAGCCTGCTCAGTGAAATGTATGTATGTATGATCCCTGTGTGTATGTAAGTATGGTCCCTTATATAATGAGTTGGATTTTGTGGCCATAATTGATGATAAATTGATAAAATCACCATATGTTACCCCTGGAGATGTCCTGCATAATGAATAAATGAAATGATCATTTAAGTGGCATTCACAACTTCTTAGGGGATAACTTGGATGGTTAGAAAAAAACTTGGTTCACAATTTCTTAAATTTTTTGCAGGAATGCTGTTTCACTGTGACCTGGCTCTGTATATTGATTCTGAGAAGTCTTGAAAATCTAATTCTCTTGCTCTTGTAAGTTACTTCATCTTTTTGTCTAAAGGATCTATAGATTTTGTCTTTATCTTTAAAAGTCCAGTAGTTTTACCAGGATATGTATTGGAATTGACCTTTTCAATTTCCAAACTAGTTGATGGAATGCTTTGAGGTATATGTTCAGACTCCTTTTTCACTTCTGGAAATTTTTCTTGGGTTATAGGTTTAAATGTTGGTTCTGTACCATTTAATATAGTTCTGTGACCCTAATTGTATAAAATTTTGAATCTTTCTTGCCTGTCTTCCATTTCAGTCACTTTTTCTCTGGCTTTCTTGTTTCATATTTTACCCCATTTTTAGTCTCTTGGTAATTAGCCTGTTTCCTTAAAAGCCCCTTACTAAATTTTCATTTAAATAAATTCTGGATTAGGTACTTTGTATTTTAGGCTTCATTTCTGACATGATTTTGTTTTCTTCTATTTCTTTCCTGATTTCAAACCCTCATTTTATTTCTATTTACTTTAATCCATTTTTATTGTTAGTTCTGATTGAAAAAAAAACACTTTACATCCTTGTTGAAGAATATGCAATTTTGTTTGGAATGTTGTGGTACAGTTAGGTTTTTTTGTTTGCTTGCTTTGGTTTTTTGCACATAATTTTCACTAGAAAAAAATTTCACTACCACATCCTTATTTTAAGAATTTTAAATTCAGTTTGGAGTGATATGTTACACTTCTCCTAGATTATTTATCTTTTTAAAGTTTATTTGTTTGTTTATTGACAGAGACAGTGTGAGTGGGGGGAAGCTTAAGAGAGAAGAGGAAGAGAGAGAGAGAATCCCAAACTGACAGCACACAGCCTGATATGGGGCTTGAACTCATGAAACTATGAGATCATGACCTGAGTCAAAACCAAGAGTCAAATGCTTAACTGATTGAACCACCCAGCCACCCCCCCACCTCAGCTTCTTTGTTTGAAAGTAACTGGTAGAAATCTAATCACCAGAAATGTTTGGAATTGCATTTATGGATTTTTTTTTTTACCCTAGTAGTTGTATATAGGCATGACCTATTTTTAACAGGGCTTCTATTAAGGGAGTGCCCTACTCTATCATTTCTAATCTATTCTGTGCAGTTTCCTTTGTGGATATATGATTGGTTGTGGTGGAGAGGGGACTGGAATGTCTTGGTTTATTTCATTTCTATGGGATCCTTATTTTCTCCCATTATTTCCTTCTTTTCTTTTGATTCCACCAATCCAAAAGGACCCCTCTTTTTCATAAATTTAATTCTATCCCAGATGTGATGCTTTTGTGTGTCTTCCTCTAAGTACCTCTTTTGGTGACAAAGTTTTGAATTACCAAGTCTTATCCTGTTTTAATATACTAACGTTTAATTTTGAATTTCTTCTTTCTTGGGTTAGTTTTGTTCCTACATCATCTAAGTCCTTTGGTCATATGAACTCATTCCACAGGGTCTTTTAGGTTTTTAATTCTTTTACATCTTTAAGCTAGAATTATAGGTAATAGAGGAGGATTTATTAGAATTTGGTTTATTTTTGTACTTACAAGTAACTGGAATATTGTAGTATTTTTCTTTCTCCCATTACTGTTGAGGCATTGTTTTATTTGCTTTCCTTGTTGATTTTATTGTTTTGGTAGAGGATATGTACAGAGATTCAAAATCAGGAGTTATCATTGTCCTTCAAATCCAGACATTCCTTGTAACTAATCTTTTTTTAGTCAAAAATAGTGATGTTAATAAGATTTTTGGTCACCTTCCTCTTTTCTATAGACTTCACAGACATATTATTTATTTATTTATTGAGAGAGAGAGAGAGAGAGAGAGAGAGAGAGAGAGAGAGAGAAACTCAAGCAGTCTCCATGCACAGCACAGAGCCCAAAGCAGGGCTCCATCCCATGACCTGAGCCTAAATCAAGAGTCAGATGCTCAATCGATTGAGCCACGCAGGTGCCCAGAGATATTTTTTGATGTACTAACTTTGCCCCAGAAAGAAGTATCATTTTTTACATTGTAATATTATCAACAGTCAACATATAATCAATGATATGTACATGGCAAAAAATGTTATAAAGATTAAAAACTACGTTGGTATGTACAAATATACTATAACACATTTCCTGTCATGATTTTTTTCCATTCAATATTTTCTCATTCAAGAATAACATGCATACTCAGAAAACATGAGGAATCAAGGAAACAACAATAATCAACATTGCTAATAATTTGGTTTCTAGCCTGATGGAATCAAATATCTTCTAATAGATTGAATTTGTAAAAAAAAAATTGCTAAAAAGGAAGAGAAATCTAAAAAGACAAGAAAAAGAGGAAGTAAGAAATGTACGTTCTCACTTTATTTGTTGTCACTTTCACTTCTATGTGGTTCTAAAGCAGAGCTTAGAGGATGATCGGCAATGAACACATTAAAATCTAGTACAGAGCAGGGGCGCCTGGGTGGCTCAGTCTGTTGAGTGTCTGACCCTTGATTTAAGCTCAGGTAATGATTCCAGAGTTGTAAGATTGAACCCCACATTGGACTCTGTGCTGAGCGTGGAGCCTGCTTAAGATTCTCTCTCTCGTCCTTTGCCTTTCTCCATTGCTTGCATGCTCTCTCACTCTCTCTAAAAGAAAACAATAAAAATAAAATAAAATGTTTTTTTTTAAAAATCTAGTACATAGAAGACTGTGCCAAACATAAGCAATTGTAAATAATTCATTGCCCATTATCAAAACATGTAAATATTGGAAAACCTTATATTTAAAATGGAAACCAAATTGAATTTATGGTAGCCCAACCCGACTTGCTGTGGCTATGATTTCTTATCTGATTTTACCTACCTAGTTTACTCTTTCAGGACTCTAAATATCCTTAAATTTTATGAACTTACCGGCTATATAATATACAGTGACTTCTTATGTCAGTATTTGTTTTCTATATGTACTTAATTTATTTTATTAATGAGAATATAATTTAGGACAAAGGATAGTTACAGATTAACAAGGATCTTCTGCTATGTCTTCTAGGTTCTTTCTCTATCCTAGTTGTTTTCCATGGGGATTTTTCTTTTACTTGTCCTTCTTAAAACGTGACACGTAGTAATGCATACCTCTAAATTTTAGTTAAAATGGTGGAGTGCAAATCTAGAAAAGGAGAAAGGAAGAAATAAAAGAAAGAAGAAAGAGAAAAAGGAAAGATAAGGAGAAGAAACTGATAGAAGAGAAGAGAATTTGAAGAGAAATCTGAAGAATGATGATAAGTTCTGGTGAGAATGAAATTCATTATTATGACATTTTTTCCTGAAATATTTACATTAACTATGCTATCTATATTTCTTATCCTGCTCCTCAGAGAGAAACTATACAGCTATGCAATGTTTTTGAAAAATCTGTTTAATATATGCAAGACCAGCCAAATTCTAACAACCAATAATTGGCTTAAATGCATTTCTGAAATGTGTAAATATGCATTTGACTCTGTTGGCATTTACCTTAATAAAAGACCTCAGAAACACAAGTGATTAGCCATTAAACTAAATTTGTAGTTCTGGATGAGTTTTTTTGGTTTTCTAATATGTGTTCTTCTATTATTCCTAAAATGTTACAATCTTTCCATTGAGTATTTTAGCATTTATCTATCCTATAGAGGTAAAACCATTTTAGGCTAAGAAGTTTTAGGAAACAGCAGAAAAAATATGACCACGGTTCTGTTGCTATTGAGGCAAAACATGAACAGTCTTATTCTTAAAGGTTAAGTTGGAAACCCACAATACAAACTATTCATTACAAGCAACTAGTGTGTCCTTTGCTGCCACTATACATCATCTGTGTAATCAAAACATTATCTGATATTAGTAGGCAGAAAAACTACCCAGACTTAAGTCGAGAGCAAGAAAATGAAGTGTTCACTACAATTATCAGAACAAGACAGTATTAAAAAACAAGACAGTGTACAAGTTCGCTACAATTATCAGAACAAGACAGTATTTTTCTTTCTGAAAAGAAAAAGTATTGTCTTCATTAAAAATATTTAGATGATAAGGCTGAAATTATAAGTGGGTTTTTGTTTGTTTTGCTTTTGCTCTGAAATATTCAGAATATTGCTAAGTATCCAAGTTCACTTTATTATTGAAGATGTACATTTGTATAAGACTACAGTAGGAAATAAACATTTTGTGTCACTTCTGAGTTTAAAGAAAGCTTAAAATGGCCAAACAGTGGACAACCTTCTATATGTGAGAACATTCTAGTAGTAAAGAAAAAGAATACAATTATTATAAAATAAAATAGTCTGTGTTCACTACATCATAGGGCAACAATAAGAGGTAAGGGTATTTTCGAAGTTGAAGAAGGGAGACCTGGATTCCCTTCTGGATCTGGTACTTGTTAAATTTATATGATCACTGAAAAGTTGTGGGGTCTCTTTCAGGCTCAGTTTCCACATCTTGAAAATAAGTCTTAGAAAGAACTCTTGCTCTACTTTACACAGTGGTATGAAGGTCACATGGTAAGATGTGGATGAAAGAGGGTTATACATTTTAGCTTTTAACACATTATTGCAATTAATCTATGGTAAATTCTAACTAATGTATTTAGACTTATCATTTTCAAACCCTTAATTTGACAACATCTTTATTATCCTTAATAAAATTCATGGAGCAACTAACTTACCTACATACATAGTTTTGAAAGTAAGTATTGTAATTGCCAAACTACATATATGGATGACTATATAAAGATGAGATAAAAAACAAGTTATAATCAAATAGTACGTATTTCAGCATATAAATATTGTTATAACATACCTAGAAAACATAAGGGAGCTATATAGCACAACTATATGTAAGATTATCAAGAAAAATCATAGCTAAATAAACTGATTCAGCTTGGCTGTATTGGCAGTTCTAGGGCACTTGGGATGAGCACTGGGTGTTGTATGGAAACCAATTTGACAACAAATTATATTTTTAAAAATGTGCAAATCCAAAAAAATAAATTAATAAAACCACCAACAGTGCTGTGTGTTCAGTGATGTGATTTGATGAAATGGTTAACAATTCTTATAAGTTTTTGAAGGAAGAAAATGTATCCCTCTATTTGCAAGTTAGTAGCACTCCTGGGAATTCTATAGCCATTAAATAATACAAAAGTAAGCTATATTTATTTCCAGTTTGAAGTAAAATTCTAGTCTAAAATGGTTTTAAACAGGTTTTTCAGTTACACGAAAAACTGGTGCACACTGACAATTTGTGCTGACCATGAGATCATTCTGCGTACTGTGCAAGACTATTTTAAATATTGTAGATTGTCTAGTGTTTCTGACCACCACCCGCTGAAGGCCAATGTTTGCTTCTAATCATTTTGATAAATAAAAATATACACATTTTATAAATACCTTTTGTGATAATACCACCACTATTGCAAACCATGAGTCCTTATATAAATAACATCCAAGTCATATTTTCCCCCAAGAGTCAGCCTAATGTATAGAAATATATCATATTTTAATAATGATGGTTTCTTAATTTGGTTCCTATTTGATTGAAATGTCCGTCAAATGTATGTGGAAACTTTATTTTATCTTACTTTTGTTTTGGTCCATCAGCCTTCATAAGGTCCCCAGTTTTAGTAGAATCATTCAACTGTATAGTACCCCATACCCTTCCCACTCAATCTTTCCTGCACTCAACTTATTATGTGCTTTGCCCAGGACACTGCTAGTTTTATCTTTTACAGACTTGGTCAGGATTATTTTTTCATCCTTATTCTTTTATCATTAAAATAATAGTAATAGGGGAGCCTGAGTGGCGCAGTCAGTTGGGCATCCAACTCTTGATTTCAGCTGAGGTCATGATCTCACGTTTGATGTGATCAAGCCCTGCATTGAGCTTTGCACTGACAGCAGCACAGAGCCTGCTTGGAATTCTCTTTCCCTCTTTCTGCCCCTCCCCCACTAATGCTTGCTCTTGTGCTCTCTCTCTCTCTCTCAAAATAAATAGAAATAAAACATTAAAAAATTTAAAAAATATAATAATAATAAATATTTATAGTTCTTTGTACACACTAGGAAAATTTATATCTATGTACCTCTGCTCACAATGCTTATTCTATTTGAAAATACCTATCTTAATCTCATTTCTACTGTGGTCTGAATTTTCCTCCAATGAACAAAAAATCATCTTTCGTTGTGTAGCATAATAGTCACCTTCTCTAATTTTTTCAAGTAAATTTATGAATCTCAATAATGCTATTTTAAACAAACTAATATGACAATACTTCTCACAATTAATTTTAGTATTTTCTTATAAGTACCTTTTCCTTCTTAGTTGTTAAAGCCTGGTCAATAATTATTTCTTACCCCTCTGAATCAATTCTTATTTATGTAAACCAAACTTAAAGCCTGATATACCAGGCAATTAAAAATATTTATTAAAATATACAAGTAAATTTAAGTTATTATGAGGTAAATTGATAGGTCCTAAAGACTAATGGTATGGCAAAAGTATTTAGCTTTTTTTTCTTTTTAAATAAAAAAATCAAATGAGATTCACCACGAAGGCAGAGTAATTTGCAAAGGACATGTAATATCTCTAGTGTTCAGAATTTGACTGATGTTAATTTAATAATCTTAACATTTTTAAGAGTGATCTGACAACATTAAAATTTCTAAGGAACAAAAATCAGGTGTCTTTTCAATAATGAAATGAAATTTTCCACTTAGGTATTTTAAGCATAGCTTGTCTCCTCCATTTTTTCTTAATCAGATTAAGACATGTTTTGGTGGTTTAACCAAAATGTCTTTTGGATTTAAAAAACAAACAAACAAATAATTATTATGTGTAAAAACAACGTTAGGAAAGACAAACCAATATATTTTTGAGAAGAAAAATGATTTATATATAATAAGCTACTGGGAGATAGAGTGGACTGTCAGGGTTTGCCAAGAGCATTGTGAAAGGGCAATGAGTGTAAAGTGAAGATTTCCTTAATTCTCTTAAATCAGATTTAATACATCTGTTTAATATGCATGGTGGTACTTTATGCGCTCCAACAAACTATTTTAGCTACAGTTCGTAAGTGGCGTCAGACACGTTATATTTCCACTACAAATATTTGCAATGTAGTATAAATTTAAAATTAACCCAGTATACTATCATCACCTAGAATTAGAGAATAATATGATCAGTCATTATAAGCTTAAGGACTTGAATTTCGACTGGTTTTTAAACTCCTCGTTTGGGAATTAAGTCTTCAAAATGGCAAAAAGCATGTCAAAGTCTTACTTTCTTTGATGTAAATGTTTAACTTCATCCCAGGCTATTATAAATATAGGTATAGTTATTTATATTTATATAATAACATTTGTATTTATTATATAACATATATAGTATTTACATACTGCATACATTTATGTATTATACATTTAAAAAATTATAAATATACCTATATGACATCTACTTGTTATGTTTGAGAATGTCCTGGAGCTGCCCAGTCAACTGCTTCTGGAAATTGTAGCTATCATAATAAATAGGTTTCCACTTTTGCACATGCTTATATTTAAACCGTTATTAAGCTGCAGATCTTCTCTGTCTTGTTCACTTCTGAATCATGAGTGCCTAATAAATATGTATTGAATAAAAGATGAATCAGCAATGGATATTTTTGTTTGACTCTGGAAGGAAAAATATTTAATTTACTTATTACTTTAGATGATTTGCTATTTGATTTTTAAGTTGGTATATACACGAATTTAATAATAATAATTATGAAAAGGAAGAGGAAGAGATAAAGAAAGAGGAAAAATAAACAAGGGAAGAACAGGACAAATAAGGGAAATGGGTGAAAAAAGAGAGAGTATAGGGATAGGATAGACTTGAAAGGGGGAAAGGAATAGAAAGTATGGAGCAAAAGGGAAGAGAATATGGAATTGGGAAAATTTGTCTATTCAATAGTGTTATAATAATTAGTTATTCATATGGAAAATTAAAATCAAATTGCTGTAATATATCTCATACCAAAAAAAGTAAATTCCAGATGGATTAAAGATCTAAATGTTTAAAAAACCTTCCAAATTGTTTAAAAGAAACTATACAAGGACATTTTACAGCCTCAGGGTAGGAAATATCTCTTTAAAAATGAACATATACAATCATAAACAAAAAGGAAAAATTTTCATTAAGTTCAAATAAAAAATAAACTTCATATGACAAGGCATTATTAGAAAATTTAAAATACAAATAAAAGATCTAGAAAACATATTTGTAACATATATAACAGACAAAAGCATTAGATCTTTGATTACTACCTACACATCAATATGGAAATGACCATTTTTAATAATGTACACAGAAACAAATAAGACACAGAAAAGAAAAAGAGAATGGCAAATAAAGATATGAAAAGATTATGTTACTAGTACTCAGAAAGATGCAAGTTAAGAGAATAAGGAGGTATTATTTTAAACTCCCCAAATTTGAAAAATTAGAAGTCCAATAGTAGTAAGCATTGTGAGAATATAGAATAACTAGAACTCTTTTCCTCTGCAGCTGGAAGTATTAGTTGGAAAACAGTCTACCACTATCTACAAAGCTCAAAATGCATGTACCCTACAAGAGAGCAACTGAACTTCTATGTAATGTCCCATTGACATTCTTGTGTATGTGTATTGCACAAATACCGATGTACAAGATCTTTAATAAAGCATTGTTTTTAATAATAAAAAATTGACCTAAATACCTGCCAATTGGGGAATGAATAAATGCAATGTAACACAATTATTTCCCAAATTAAAATAAATGATTTAGACTTGAGGAGAAACCCTAAAAACAATAGTGATAGAAAAAAGTAATTGCAGAAGGGTCTATATATATGTGTGTGTGTGTGTGTGTGTGTGTGTGTGTCTCTCTCTCTCTATATATATATGTGTGTGTGTGTGTATAACATATATATATATATATATGTTATAAATATACACACATACATAAAAAGCACATACAAGATTATGTATGGAATAAGTATAAAAACATAAACAGGATACAGACAAATCGCAATAGTATTTATTTTGTGAATGGAAAGGGTAGAAAATAAATTCAGTTTTATATGTAATCATTTTTGATTTGTTCAAAGGGATTTATAAGATCAAATTTAAATAGGACAGGACTGCTATTATTGCTTTTAGTGGAGGGTGTATGAGTGCTTATTGTGTGGGTCTCCATATTAAAAAACATATAAAAACAATTAACACTGTCTTTTTTTTTTTTTTTCAACGTTTATTTATTTTTGGGACAGAGAGAGACAGAGCATGAACGGGGGAGGGGCAGAGAGAGAGGGAGACACAGAATCGGAAACAGGCTCCAGGCTCTGAGCCATCAGCCCAGAGCCTGACGCGGGGCTCGAACTCACGGACCGCGAGATCGTGACCTGGCTGAAGTCGGACGCTTAACCGACTGCGCCACCCAGGCGCCCCAATTAACACTGTCTTGACAAGTAAACATACTTGCTCCAAGATTACACAGCTAAGCAGGAATCCCCAAAAAAGAATTTCATGATTCTAAAGCCCATGATCATGATATCATACAATTCTCTTTCCAGCTAGAGTATTTGCAACATTACAACCTAGATCCTTTAAAATCTCCAACAAAGTAGGAAAGAATATCCAGTGGAAAAATGACAGTCTCTTCAACAAATGGTGTTGGGAAAACTGGAGAGCGACATGCAGAAGAATAAAACTGAACTACTTTCTTACACCACACACACAAAAAAACTCAAAATTGATGAAATACTTAAGTGTGAGATAACCATCAAAATCCTAGAGGAGACCATAGGCAGTAACCTCTTTGACGTTGGCCATAGCAACATCTTACTAGACAAAGCCAAAGACAAGGGAAACAAAAGCAGACATGAACGATTGGGATTTCATCAAGATAAAAAAAAATTCTGCACAGTAAAGGTGTATTCTGCATCAATAAAACTAAAAGGCAGCCTATGGAATGGGAGAAGATATTTGCAAATGACATATGAGATAAAGGGTGAGTATCAAAAATCTACAAAGAACGTACCAACTCAACACCCCCAAACAAACAATTCAGTTTAGAAATGGACAGAAGAAGTGGATGGACATTTTTCCTAAGAAGACACCCAGATGGATAATAGACATATTAAAACATACTCGACATCACTCATCATCAGGGATATACAAATTAAAACCATGATGAGATCAACCTCACACCTATCAGAAAGACTAAAATTAACAACACAAGAAACAACAGATGTTGGCAAGGATGCAGAGGAAGAGGATTGATTCCTTTTGCAGTGTTGGTGGGAATGCAAATTCCTGCAGCCATTTTGGAAAATGGTGTGGAGTTTCCTCAAAAAAGCTAAAAATAGAATTATTACCCCCATGATCTAGCAATTGCACTACAAGGTATTTACCCAAATGATACCAAACCACAGATTTGAAAGGAAACCTGCACTGCAATATTCACAGCAGCATTATCAACAATAGCCAAACTATGGAGAGAGCCAAATGTCCATCAACGGATGAATGGATAAAAAAGATGTGGTATACATATACAATGGAATATTATTCAGCCATCAAAAAGCATGAAATCTTGCCATTTGCAATGATGTGGATGGAGCTGGAATGTATTATATACTAAGTGAGATAAGTAAATCAGAAAAAGACAAATACCATATGACTTCACTCACATGTGTAATTTAAGAAACAAAACAGATGAACATATGGGAAGAGGGGAAAATAGGAGAGAGGAAAACAAACCACAAAAGACTCTTAACAACAGAAAACAAACAGGATTGATGGAGGGAGGAGGGTGGAGGATGGGCTAGATGGGTGATGGGTATTAAGGAGGGCATTTGTTGTGATGAGCACTAGGTGTTGTATGTAAGTGACGAATCACTGAATTCTACTCCTGAAATCAATATTGCATGGTATGTTAACTAACTAAAATTGAAATAACAAAATAATCTTCAATGTAAATATCTCCTATTCATTGGTTACTTTGTGTTTACCTCTGTCCACTATGAAAGCTAAAGTTGTTCAAGGGCTTCAACTTGGACATATATTTTGGCAGATAAACACACAGCTATATTTTTAAAACCTCAGTGAAGAAACTAAGGCCATGTAAGAGCTTTTATTCATAAGAAAAGATTAAATAATTATTTCACTAATTAAAATGCCTGGACATATATCAAATCATTATGATGTGCCTTGTATCCAACCTGGCTTTGGATATTACCTTCTGCAATCTCAGTAACTGCATATTTTTAATGTCAAATAATTGTTCATTGTTTCCCAATATACATTCTCTACTTCTTCGGCTGGGCATATGACCTACCAGCTGCAGATACATTCTCTCAGACTCTACGCATCTGTGTTGACCTTGCAGCCAAGCCCTGGCCAATGGGGAGAAAGCAGGAATGTTGACTGTATATTTTATCAGAACCTCAATATGGAAACTGCTTGCCTGAATTTCACCTTGCATTGGCTGGAAATTATGATTATGAGCCTTGATTCCAGAGGTAGAAGCCATGCATTAGGATTACAAAACCATCTTGTTAACCCTGGACCACTCAACTCTGAATTGTCTTCGTGGGAGAGAAATAAACTTCCTGCTTGTTTATTTTTTAAAAAAAATTTTTTTTCAACGTTTATTTATTTTTGGGACAGAGAGAGACAGAGCATGAACGGGGGAGGGGCAGAGAGAGAGGGAGACACAGAATCGGAAACAGGCTCCAGGCTCTGAGCCATCAGCCCAGAGCCTGACGCGGGGCTCGAACTCACGGACCGCGAGATCGTGACCTGGCTGAAGTCGGATGCTTAACCGACTGCGCCACCCAGGCGCCCCACTTCCTGCTTGTTTAAATCACTGTATTTTTGCATCAGATTAATTTTAACTTGCTCTCTAAATAAAATGAATTAACACTTGTGTATCACAGAAGAGTAATTTGATACTCAAAAATTAAGAACTTTGTCCATGATTATACAAATAAGCATCAAAGTGAAGTGTAAGGAGTGGTATTTCTGACTCCAAAACCTGACCAATATGCACCTTCCTCAGAGTCAGGAATTCTCATATGTAATTGTAAAAGGCTGGCCTCAAAGTGACTGTTGGCAAAAGCCTAGGGCACATGGAAACGCTAATTAGGAAATATTTGGCTCTTCTATGTTTGTTTTAAAGATATAGTGCTAGAAACAACTCTAGGCACAAGTTTCAGGATTTAATCTGGCTCGTAGGTTATGAGGAAATTACAAAAGATACTTCTCAGTCATTCCACCACATCCACCCTGACAGGAAGCATAAAATATTTTGTTACCTAATGGGAAGTTAGTTCTTAGAAGTCACAGTTAAATATCCTTGCCTTCAGCTTCCAGCACATAAAATATCACCAGTGTGTTAGGAGAGACACTGATAGAATCTATTTAATTTTCTTAGTGGCCTAATGAGGAATGTGTCAGTGAAAGAGCTCAGCAGCTAATGTCCCAAACAACACCGACTACAAAATTTTCCTACACAGAGGTAGGAATATAATAAATCTAGGCAAAGAAGAGCTATTTGGTTACCAAGCAGTGACTTGGAACCAAGGCAACAATTCTTTCTCAATCTAAAAAGAAAAAGCTTTTCGTTCTTGCAGCTAATTCAATTAAAATGAAACACATGAAAACATTAAATTCTCTTTTCTTGGTGCCAGAGTTGCGGCAGGACTAAAGAGATACTTAACATGGGCAATATTTCAGTCATAAAAACTAATCTGCTCAGTTAGTGATGTGTTCTGGGGGAAAATTCAAACCCACCAAGTACATTAGAGTGGCCCAGATGTACAGCAGATTTGAGCAGCACAATACAAACAGGAACTTTCATTAGAGATTTCCTCACTGTCAGAACCACTATCATCATATAAAGACAACAAATATTTGAGAGGAAACTGGAGAGAAACAAAAGGAAAATTGAGCACTTCTGTTTGCCAATATGTTTACAAGCGAAGATATTGAGCAAAATGAAAACTAAATGAAAATTAATTTTGAAATTCTGGTTCCTTTCTTGAAAATTAGATCTGAATAGTAATATAAATGTGTGTGTATATGTGTCCATGTCTCTCTGTGTGTGTGTATACATGTGTGTGGGTATAAGCACACGTATTTACACAAGTGTATATATATAATCCATATGTCTGTGTGTAATTATATCTACACATACACATACACATATACAGACACATATACATTTAAGGAAATTGGAGGTTAACTAGGAGTTCTTTTTTGGTTTTTGTCATAATGGCAAATTGAAAGAAAGAGTTTTCTTCAATTGTCATGTTGAGAAGTCATGTTTTTCAGATTCTTATTTAAAATGGAACAATAGGGGTGCCTGGGTGACTTAGTCTGTTAAGTGTCTGACTCTTGATTTCAGCTCAGGTCATGATCTCACTGTTTGTGAGTTCAAGCCCCACATGGGGCTCTGCACTGACAGAGCGGAGGCTGCTTGGGATTCTCTCTGTCCTTCTCTCTCTGCTTCTTGCTCTCTCAAAATAAATCAATAAACTTAAAAAAATACAATAGAACAATAAATTCTGGCTGTTATTTTTTTTCATATTGTTTTAAATCCATAGAGCAACCAGTACATAGTTATTTGTTCTCTGATAAAGTATATGAGAGCTCTATATAAGACAGCAAATTCAGTATATGTTTTATTAGATATGCTTTGGTAGAATTCTAAATAGTTCTAGAAGATAGAATTTTGAGGTTAAGAACTAATAAGAAATATTGTGAATTCCTTCTTGTTAGCTTTGCAGTCTCTAATCTGCCATTAATTCCATTCAGTGTATTTTTCTTTCTAGGCATTGCGATAGTCATTTCTAGTAGTTCAAATAGGATCTTCTTATAAAGTTTCCATCTATTTGCTTTTTACACATATTGCATATAGTTATAATTTCTTAATATCCTTGTCTTCTAATTTTAACATCTATGTCCGTTCTCAATCCAACATTATTGATTATTTCCCTCCTTCTGAATTGTGTTTTACTGCTTCTTTACATGCCTGGTAATCTTTCATAGGATGCCCAATATTGTGAATTCTACCTTGTTGGGTTCTGAATGTTTTCGTATTTCTATTTTTCTTTAGCTTTTTTCTGACATATGCTTAAGTGACTTGGATATAGGCTGATAATTTTGGATTTTGCTTTTATTTTTCATTTGGCTGATTAGAGGCAGAGTTCAGTATAGAGCTAATTATCTGCACTAGTGAGGCAAGCATTCCTGAGTACTCTATTCAATATTCCATGCTATGAGTTTTTCTAGTCTGGCTGTTTGGAATAGGCTTGTTCTTGGCTTTGTAAGAGCCCAGGCACTACCTCATCTAATATTTTCAGATAATTCTTTTCCTAGCCTTGGGTAGTGTCATCACACATATGCAATAACCATTACTCTACTCAATACTTGAAGAAGACCTTCTGTGTATATTGTCTTTTTGGTACTTTGTCCTATAAAATCTAAACTTTTGGTTCTCCCTTTAATTTTGTTTGTTTGACATAGATCTAAGACTTTACATGATTGGGGATATGGTTAAATGGATCTGAATAAAATTACTAACATATAACAAGTAGATCAGATCTGTTTATTTAGTCCTAAATCACTATTTATTAAGGATATTAATATCAGTCATTGTTTAGCTGATTTTTCCCAATTATCTAAACTCATAATTTATTTTAGCAACATTTTTCTTTTTATGCAACTTTGTTTTTCATTTCCAGTCTCCAAAAATGAATGCTCTGTGATATGTGGAGGAAAGTTATCATGCTTTTTTTGACCTTATAAAATGTATTAATTGCCACCCTAACTGCCAAAACATTTCCACAGGCTTTTACCAGAAACATTACGTTAGATACCACTTCTATGGATTGACAGAAACAGATCCATATAGGGAAGCCTATTTTGTCATTTAATTAAAGACTTCTTTCTATAGAGGAGGACGTCAAATTGGTTTCAATCTTGCTAAAGGCAGGTTGATGTGAGACCGGTCTGCTGTTCTGAATGAGAAAAGAGACATTTCATATTGAAACCATTTGGAGTGTCTTAGCATGACTTCACTAAACACTGTTCAGTAAAATGACCCACATGGAGTGAGGAGAATATGCTCAGGGGATAGTCTCACTAAGCTATTTGTGCAGCAAATTAATTCTTCCTGGAAAAAGTGGGGACAGAAAAAAAGGAACAACAAAACAACAGCAACAACAAAATGATTGTAACAGGGTTTGTGGATATCCTTGAATTTTTTTTTGAGGTAAACAAAAATCCAGGTAAGTAGGGAACATTTAAAAAAGATACATAGCAAAGGTCAATTTGTAAGGTGCTGAAAGACAATATGAGGATTAGAAACGTATACGTATTATAAACCAAATATGGACTTTCAGCAAACATTTTATGATTCGATAGCAATGTAAAGAAGAATAATTTCAGTTGAGGAGAGCAAATAAAATGAATATAAATGACATTTTTTTCTTGATTGGTAAGTACAGCATTACATAATTCATCATGAGAGCCACTTTTATAAACCACATAAATGAGTTTTATGATGATAGCAAATCAGAGGTATGTGAGAAATATTATAATCTGAGTCAAAATAATTTTACCATTAATGCCTGGTTTAGTTTACTGATAGCTAAAATTTATTGTATGTTAGTTCATAGAGAGGAAGACTGTATGCCATTCAATAAACATTATGAAGAGTAAAAAAAAAAAAAAACTAAGTTAGAAGTCATTGGAGAATAGTTCTTTGTTTGCTTGGAATAAGTATAAAACTCAGCGTAATGAATCGTATAAGGGCATAGAGAGAACACAAATGAAAAGAAATCATATATTACCAAATAGCACCTTGATGAGTTGCAACATGAGATTTTTTTTTGGTAAAAATAAGATTATTATTGCTTTGAAAAGTTATAGTTTAGGACAGATGATACCGCGTTATGAGAAGAAAACTGATGAGAAATAGCTATGGAAATCAGAAGAGTGACAACAGTAATTGGATTGCTCTCATTGGCTATAAAATTAGAAGACACTTTGAAAGCACAATAAACATATGAATTATGTTTTGAGAGATTCAGGCTGGAAGTTATCACACAAACAGACTCAGAAAAAAGAATTTGGGGTTGAAATTAATCAAAATTGATCCAAGTTTTCTGGCATGTTTTTCCTTTTCTGTTATCAAAGAATTTCATTTTTTCCTTAATACTAAAGTTGATGCCAGAGTTTTAATCAGGCCAAAGTACATCGATCCTTAGTTCTGGTACTTCCAATTAGTTTCTTGAATAGGAAGGAAAAAAAAATAACACATAGGCAAGCTTCTGCAGGCTTTGCTTTGTGTATTAAACATTTTAATAGCAATAATTACATTTTGAAAACTAAGACAATGTAATCATTAATTATCATGGGTTGGAGCCCAAACTGTTACAATTTACTAATTTGAAATCTTGAATCACATTTTTATAATTAGAGGAGTCTATCTTGATATTCCATTTTTATTCATTATGGCTCCTTAAATGCAAGATGATAATGATAGGGATGGAAGAATAGCATCGGTTCCTAATTGGGCAATAAATGCTAATTTTTTTCCTTAAGTTCATAAACAGATACATTAGAAGGAGTAGCTATCTCAATAATGTTTTCTAGGGAAAAGGGAAAAACAAAACAATAGCTTCCTGGGAAAGGCATGCATCACCATCCTTGTAAATAAATAGTCCATAGCTTGATGGTAGGAGCCAAATCTTCATTAAATAATTCAATAAATAAGCATTCCTCCAAGTGACAGGAATACAGCAACAAAAACATTAAAAAAATCTCTGTACTTATGGAGCATGCATTCTACTTTTGGAGACTATTATTGAATAAAATAAATGGGAAAACTATGTAAGAATTTAGGTAATAAGTGCTATGGAGAAGAACATAGTTGAAAAGAGGGATAGAAATTGATGCTGTCAGAGTGAAAACTCAAATGTATATAATGTAGGCAAGGAAAATCTTACTGAAAATATCACATTTAAATAAAGAAGTAAAATTAGTGAGGGAATAGACCATGGGAGTATCAGGAAGCACATTCCAGAAAGAGAAAATAGAAAATACAAGTCCCAAAGGTAGGACATGCCTAGTGCGTTTTTGGAACAGTGATGGGGCCATTACAGTTGCGACAGAATAAACAAAAGAGAGAGCAGCAAAAGATAAAATAAGGTGGGTAAACAAGTATCAACCATACAGAGTTTTACAGACCTATGGGCTTAGATTTCCACTATGAGTGATATAAGAAGCCATTAGAGGCTTCCTTTTCAACAAGGTTACTAGAGCACCTAAATTGAAAATAGATTGTAGAAGGCATAAAAAAGAATCAGGAATGCTATTAAGGATGCTATTGCTGAAAACCAAGCAAGAGATAAAGATAGCTTGGACTCATGTAGCAACACATGAAGCATTGTAAAATTTATTGGATTTTAGCTGTATTTTAAAGACAAGGCAAAATGAATTACTGATGGACTGGGCATGGAGCATGTCTAGTCAATAAATGCAGTCAATAAAGGTATCAAGCAATCAAGAATGACATCAAGTCCTTTGGCCTACACATCAAGAAAAATGAAGTTGACATCAACAGAGATGGGAAAGATTGAAAGAGAGGCAGGTTGTGGGGGAGAAGATCAGTCAATATTCACAAGAACAATTTTGTGAGATTGGACCAGGTTCAAGAAAAAAAGAATGAGAGCAATTGTAACAGTGGAATAGACTACTTCTTCAAGGAGAAGTAAGGAGAATATCCAGAATATCCAGCAAAGTTGAAGGTGATAATTCATGAGAAGAACAGAAAAATTGCTGGAACACCATAAATGACTCATTCCTTGGGATAATCCCAAAATTAAAATTGGCAGATGTTACATTTACTACTCTTTTTTTATACATACTACATTATAATCGAATGTTTACAAAAATTGGGTAATAATATCAATATGCATATAATGGTTTAATATTAAAATAAGAGTAACAAAGAACTCAGAGGGGCTAGAAAATGTTCAGATACCACTTATTCCCCTATTAGCTTTTGGGAAGCAACTTAAGACCAGATAACTTTGAATGGTCAATTATCTGCCTCAGTTTGTCAAACAAACATGCATCCATATTTGTTCTCATGGAATCAATTTAACCCCAGGCGCCAATTAGGGTAAACCTAGTTATGTTGCAGTAACAACATATAGTGTCAGTCTTTTATCACAAAATTAGTTTATGTTTTGTTCTCACAATATGTCCATTATGAACTGACAATGGCTGCTGCTCACTTCAGTCACTCAGAGAGCCAGGTTATCAAAGACTTCCTCTTCCACATGTTTTCACAATCAGGTTGAAGAGACTGTGACTATGCTTCATACTGACTATTAAGATATTTTTTCCAAAAAGCAATACAGATTTTATTGGTTGAAAATTGAATTGAAACTATAATTTTACCATGAGCCACAATAGCAGGAAAACTGAAATCTTACCAATCGTTATAAAAGATGACTACCAGACCTGGGGAAAATGAAGCAAGTATGCATTCCTCTACCAGATATGTACATTTGGGTTTTGTGAAGTTTAAGAATGAATATTGAAATGAATAAGTTCCACACTCTTGCTGATTACAAGAGCATATATTAATTAATGGATTATAATAATCTATGTAAGCAGCAAGTTGTATCTCTTGATGTTTCTCTCAATTACCTCTGTATCTCCCATCTCGGTGTGGTTAGTGATGATTTTATGATGGAAAGGAATGAACATTTTTGGGTAGAGTCATGAAAATTTAATGTTCGTTTGGAACTCCTAAATTTCACACACACAAAAAAAAACCTTCTCTTTTGAATTGGATTTGATTGTAAATATTATCTGACCCTTGTATGGAGTATGATATATGATTGTATTAGTTATTGCTGTGTGACAAAGTGCCACAAGACTTCACAACTTAAAAGAACGCACATTTATTATGTTATCATCTCTATGATTCAAGAGCTTGACATGGTACCTGAGTTCTCAGTTAAGGGTATTTCACAGGGCTGCAAACGAGGTATTTGCTGAAGACTCAACTGGGGAAGGACCCACTGCTAAACTCTCTCACATGGCTTTGGGTATGATTCTATTCCTCAGGGGATATTGAATTGAAGGCTTCAATTCTCCTCTGGCAATTGGCCAGAGGCCTTCCTTACTTCTTTAATACTTAGGTTTCACCAGATTGCATCTTCGGTGCAAGCACATGGAAAGGTCTAGAGAGAAATACGGACAAACAGACAAGCATGAGTACAGAAATCTCAGTCTTTTATAACCTACTCTTAAAAGAGACAATCCATCACTTTTGACATGTTCTTTTTGTTAGAAGTGAATTACTAGGCCCAGCTGACCCTTAAAAGGAAAGGGTTATCCTGTTTTCCGTGGAGAACAGAGATAGAAACCATTGGCTACTAAGACTGTACTAGTTTGGAGAAGAAAATAGATAACAATTATGATACAATTTAATGAATGCTCTGATATTAGAAATTGTATGCTATGGAAACAAACAGCAGAGTTCCCTCACCACCTCCTCCACCCCCCTCCCCCCAGCCTAGTTAAAGGATTAGTATAGCTCAAAGGGCTGGATCAGAAAACACAGTAACAATACTATTGAGGACACTACAAAAATCGACCTAGCCCAGATCACCAGGCCCCTGTAATCTATAATTAGTTGTAATTATGGTATTTGATATCAGAATGAAATACTACCATTCATCATCACCAATATCACAAAGTTATTTCCTTATCCTTAAGTAACTAATATGTAAGAATATTGAATTGTTATTTTGAATAATCTCCATTCCTATGTTTGATGTTAAGTAGCAATAAAAGACATCTGACATTCTTTAAAGATAGGGACATAGTAGAGTTTAGATAAGCATTCAAACATCTGAGCTCTAACATATATCCTAACTCCAAATAACTGTGAATTTATGTTACCGATACTAAAGGTATGTTGTTCTTCTGACCTTTAGTCACTTAGTGATCATTTATACTTTCTTGGAAAAATACCCAGAGAAGCATAATTAGCAGTTGGCAATTGATCCCTTTTGTTCTCAGTGAGAACATAGGTCAACAACTCACTCCATGTGATGTAGAACTATTTTTTGCAAGCAGTAGTCCATAACTGTTTCTGTTTTTTCATTAGCATCAGCATATTGTTTAACCTTGAGGTTGTTTTGAGAGTCTGCATCTAGGTGTAAATGCTCTATTTTGCAATGCAGAGGTGATACTAAAATATCTTGCTCTAAAGATTACATTAATTTTCAGTGAAAATGACAATATTGTTTTGTACCTCTCCCATGAGCACTATAAAGCTCCATACTGGATTCCATAATTTCTTGCTAGAACCAGGCAATCCACAAAGCAGATAGCAAGATTTTTAACCAAAGAGTTTCAAGGAAATACAATTAAAAAATTGTCTAACAAATATGCTCCTCTGTCATCTACAGGTTGGGAGAAGGAGTATCTCTGAAGTGTCTACCACACAGTAAAGGTCAATAATTACTGAGAGAATATTTCACTAAATGATGATGATTAAGTAATTATATCATAGGCACTATTCTTCATTTTGGAGAAGAAGGGCATATATACATTTTATTAATTGTAAAAAGTAATCTTACTTAACAAAAGAGGTAGGTAGGAAAATCCAGTCTCAAGGAAAATATCCCAAATATTACTTTTGCAATTCCTTATTTTTCTTTGTGAAGAACAACAGAGACAAATGCAAACATAGAAGAAATTCTGGGTATATGGAACCAACGCTTGATGAGTCAGAGATGTTCTGGACACAGTAAAATAAATCATAGAGAAATAGGATCTGCTGTTAAGTGAGTCGCCTGGGAAAAATCCAGGGGTGCAATCTGCCAAGATCTAAGTGCAAGTTGCTGTAAGCCCTGCTCCCCCTTCTCTGTCTCTATATGATCCTCAGTGGTCCAGTTCTACAGATTCCCCCATTAAACCCCAAGAAAACACACCCAAGAGGCCTTTCCAAGAAGTGTCCTGTAATAATGGGGGACACCTGGGTGGCTTAGTCCATTTAGCTTCCAACTTGAGATCAGGTCATGATCTCGAGGTTTGTAGGTTAAAGCGGCATACCAGGCTCTGTGCTGACAGCTCAGAGCCTGGAGCCTGCTTTGGATTCTGTGTCTCCCTCTCTCTCTGCCCCTTCCCCGCTCATGCTCTGTCTCTCTCTGTCTCTCAAAAATGAATAAACGTTAAAAAAAATAAAAAAAAAATAAAAGAATTTGCACACAGGGTGGGGCGCCTGGGTGGCTCAAGCGGTTAAGCAAGCTTCCAACTTCAGCTCAGGTCATGATCTCACAGTTTGTGGGTTGGAGCCTTGCATCGCACTCTGTGCTGACAGCTCAGAGCCTGGAGCCTGCTTCGGATTCTGTGTCTCCCTCTCTGCCCCTCCCCCATTCTCTCTCTCTCTCTCTCTCTCTCTCTCTCTGTCTCTCTCTAAAAAAAAATAAAACATAAAGAAAAATAATAACGGAGACACCGGATGTCTACCTTGGGTTCTGTTTTTCCCACTAGAGAAACCTTAGGCCTAGGGGAACTTCCTGGCGTAGTGCTTTGCAGGCCTGGGGCAGCAGTGATGTGGTCAAAGTGATATTGCTCTTCCTACCCTTCTCATGTGGTTTCTCTCTCTTTCTGCTCCAAGCGGGTGATTCAGACCCACAACCAGGTTCTGGGATTTTAAGATGCTATTTGTCTACGGATAGTTGTTAATTGGTATTCTTGTGCAGGGGACTGGAGCCAAGAATGACTGATTTTGCCATCCTGATGACATTACTTCTCTTTGGATTTCTCTATTTTCTATCACTTTTCTTCGTATTTCACATTCTTTTCATATCTCCTTTTTTCTCTAATTTTAAAAATTCTTTTTCTTTGCTATTTATGCTTCAACTAGATGTTAAATACAAATGTGTTATATTTATTTAATAAAACTTTGTGTTAATGGTTCTCAATTCTAAGAGCAAGTAGTTGCATTTCTTTTATCCAAAAAAACTCTCCCTAAGGTTATTTATATTTTTGTTTTTATTTATATTTGTGGTTTTGCAGCAATTTTCTTCTGAGGGTAAACATCCCCAGATATACATAACAGAGACTGTTCTCCCAGGAGCTAAAAATAAGGCCATAAAATCAAACATTTTAGGGGTGCCTGGGTGGCTCAGTCAGTTAAGCGTCTGCCTTCAGCTCAGGTCATGATTTCACGGTTTGTGGGTTCAAGCCCTGTGTCGGGATCTGCGCTGACAGCTCAGAGCCTGGAGCCTGCTTCAGATTCTGTGTCTTCCTCTCCCTCTGCCCCTCTCCCACTTGTGCTTTCTCTCTCTCACTCTCTCTTTCTCTCTCTCTGTCTCAAAAATAAACATTAAATTTTTTTTTAAAAAAAATCAAACATTTTAGGTAACCTTTGAATGTCAAACTTAGAAGGTTAATACTGTCTTTAATACACTTAACCTGTCCTCCTGACTTTAGGAAACATAAATAAATATATAGTCAAAGAAAAACAATATAGAATTAAAAAGTTCACATAATTCTTAGCTGACCTATTGGATTATAAGCCTCTCTGTGTTATCTGTACACATAAGACACAGTAGATGTGATTGGAGGATGTGTCTTTTGATACGCACGGGGAGCATGGGCCATTATATGTGCAGTGTTTTGAATTGTGTTTCTCCAAAACCCATGTCAACCCAGAACCAGGCATGTAACCTTATTTGGAAATGGAACTAAATTTCAGTTTAGATGCAATCACACTGAAGTAAGGTGGACCCTACATCCAATGACTGATTTCTTTTTAAAAGAGGAAAGAACACTCCAAGACACAGAGAAGGCTGTGTGAAGATGGAGGCAGAGAACGGAATCGTGCAGCCACAAGCCAAAGAGCGTCAAGGATTGCTGGGAGCAACCCGAAGCAAGAAAAAGGCCACGAAATATCCTTTCATAGAGGCTTCAGGAGTTTGTGCCTGCTGATACCTTGATTTCAGACTTCCAGTTTCTAGAATTGCGAAAGAATAAATTTCTGTTATTTTAAGCCATGAACTTTGTGGTATTTTGTTATGGCAGCCCTAGGAAACTAATACAATATGTTCTGTAAGCTTTTTTATGTTATGCTTTGCCTGAGACCCACCTATCTAGACAACATAGATTTATGGGTACTTTTTTTTTTAACTTCTCAGGTTTAACCAATTAAGTTAACTGAAATTTATTCAGAGTCAATAATATTTATTACATATTCTAGTGAGTTATAAATATTTCTCTACACATTTTTCTGCCAACTAAACTATAATTTCTCCTTGATATGAATTATATTACTCACATATATCCAGAGCCAATCAATAAGCATAAAAAGCTTATAATAAGAGGAGATAGGGAGAGCAAAGAAGGGAATAAAGCAAGGAGAGGGATAAGATAGTAAAGGAGAAAAGAGAGGAAGAAGAAAGAATTTTATGATCATGTTAATACTGGCACTATTTGATTTGGTTGTCAGAACCATTTGGAAACCTTAAGGTACATAGCGGAAACTTTTCCTTCAAGGAATGGAATGGAATAGAGGCCAGAAGTGAGGAGAAATATTGAATTATATTAACAAGAGTAAATATTATTGACTACTCATATACAAGGCATGGCGTTAAGTAACAGCCATGAATTACCATGCTTAAATTTTGCAAAGATCTTCTGAGGCAGCAACAGATGTTATTGTACTCACAGTGTATCAAAATGTATTTAAAATCTAAAATGTAGAAAATGTCCAGATGGGTATTTAAACTCAAGAAAACTGTAATTCACAGCCATTTTCTTGACATTTCTATTACATCTTCTAATGTAAAAAGGACTCCATCCTTTGTTCTATGGTTCTCTTACAGTCTCTTGACTTTGGTCTGTTTGGGTCCTCTCAAGCCTGCTTCTGGACAAACTTTTTCACTGTACAACTTTGCTCTGAACTTCTAAACTCATTTGCTTCTCATCCTCCCTACCAGCAAGACTGGACCCTCTTCATTGGCATCAAACGTGGAGAGGGATTTGACGGTTTCCTGAGTCAGCCATGTCCGCAGAGAGAGCATTCCATTTCCTTCCCAATTCTGATGCTTGTAACTGACAGGGACACCAACGTTAAAACATTGTCAGCAGCACCCACCAAGTAACAACGTCAAATAAATTGTCATAAAAATTGGCCTCAATTTTTTCATCTATCATGAGTCTTCTATAAATAAATATTTATGTTCTTTCTTTTTTACATTTGGCTTTCTTTCTGAAGACTATAGCAAATTTACTACCCCCAAAATATGCTCATTGTTAAATGGCAGACTCAAATCAGAAAGTTAATTTGAAGTATATTTTAAAAAACACTATATTATTCTTTCGATGACACTTAAATTATATATAACCACATTATCCCAGGAAAAATGATTCTGACAATTATATTTAGACTGAAACCATACTGCATTCCAACATGGAATCTTTGAGTGGAAAAACAGCACAGTGTATGAGCCAAAAAGAGGAATATAAAAATGTGCATTTTTAAAAAGAGATTATACCCAACCTCACTCATTTTAGCGAGTTGTTTTTAATATACAGTGTCTTATGCTTCAAGAGTGTGATGAGATACTGGCTTTAACTCACACTATCTCTGAACGTGTTTTTTTAAAAAAAATTCAAATTTTTAATAAATAAGTGTAAGGCCAATTTACATTTTGAAAATGACTGAATACTCTGTTTTGGGTTGGTTGGGATCAAATCAAGCAGTTTCTAGGAAGTTTATGATAATCACCCTTTCTTTTTAAGCAGCTCCTTATGGTTAATCAGTACATCAAGAGAAATTTCATTTCTACTTAAAGTTTAGTTATGTAAATAAGCATAATGGACAGAGATCAGACAATCAAACTACCATATGAAAATTAAAAATAGAAGTAAATTAGAAGAAAATGTTTATTGCTTATTTGCATTTTCAGAGGGCATATACTGTAGTTTCTGATGCATCACTCATTATGAGGCTTAATAATTAGCTCCAGTATAATTAACTGTTAAATCAAGAAAATGTAGCCAGCTTTGCTGATGAGAAGTTTAAATAGTGTTGGATTCTCAAGTATGAAACATATCTTTTCCTTAAGGTAGACCAATATTCAACTATTCTTCCTTTATAATTATAGTAATGCCTATCCATTTGGGGAGAAGTGTACTTTGTGATTAATTACAAATCCTGAGAGTGTTGATGTTAATAGTAATATTTCTATAGCATAATATATTTTATTGTTAAGGGTTTTTTTGTAGATAAAGCTTTCTATTGACAAATCTTTAACATTAGATATTTTGCAAGGGCTCTTTCAAAATTGTATACATTGATAAAATTTAAATGTGGCGTGCTTTGTCTTCTAGATATATTATAAGAAAGTGTCATCTATATGGGGCGCCTGGGTGGCGCAGTCGGTTAAGCTTCCGACTTCAGCCAGGTCACGATCTCGCGGTCCGTGAGATCGAGCCCCGTGTCAGGCTCTGGGCTGATGGCTCAGAGCCTGGAGCCTGTTTCCGATTCTGTGTCTCCCTCTCTCTGCCCCTCCCCCGTTCATGCTCTGTCTCTCTCTGTCCCAAAAATAAATAAACGTTGAAAAAAAAAATTAAAAAAAAAAGTGTCATCTATAATAAATAGCAAGAAATAAAAATTAAAAAAGGGAAAGCTTTATTAAATAATACATGAAAAGAAATAAGTAAGACTATATTAAAATTAAAGATGGCTGCTTATCAAAGACACTTAATATGTGAAAAATAAAGCTATAGAGTAGGAGATATCTATAAAGTGCACACTAAGATTATGTAATGTGAATACACTAGAAAGTACTTATCTTGAACATATAGAAGAATCCTTCAAGTCAACAAGAAAGGAAAGATGACAAAATTTTTTGAAAAAAGGACAGAAGATTTGAACAGGTACCTGATAAAGGCAGATAACCAACTGGTCAATAGATACTTAAAAAGATGCCCATTAGCTATTAGGGAAATGAAAATTAAAACCAGAGTGCCATACATATTCATGAGGAAGACAGACAATTCCATGTATTGGTGAGTAACTGGAACATACACAATGCTGGTAGGAATATGAATTGGTGCAACATTTTAGGGAAGTGATTGTTGCTTTCTGCTAAAAAATACTTAATGACTCAGCAATTCCACTCATGTGACTAAAGGCTATTCATTCACATATGTAAAAAAATAATGTTCATGAATATAGAGAGTAGTATTCTTCATGATAGCCTCAAATTTCTAGCAACTCAAATGTTCATCAAAATTAAAATGGATAAATACATTGGATTTTATTCCAACAATCAAATATACATTTACAAACAAAGCTATTGCTACATATGAAATACAAATGAATTTTGTAAACATTGCACTGAGTAGAAGAAGTCAGGCACAAAAGAGAACATACTATACGTGAACCCGTAAAGTTCTATTTCTGATCCGGCGGCTGGTTACATTAGTGTGTTCACATTGTAAAAAGCTATTGAGTTTACAATTTAAACACTTTTCTGTACATAATATATATTTCAAGAAGAAATTGGGGCACCTGGGTGGCTCAGTCGGTTAAGCATCCGACTTCAGCTCAGGTTCTCATGGTTCATGAGTTCTAGCCCCACGTCGGGCTCTGTGCTGATAGCTTGGAGCCTGGAATCTGCTTCGGATTCTCTCTCTCTCTCTCTCTCTCTCTCTCTCTCTCTCTCAAATATATATATATATATATATATATATATGTATATATATATATATATATATATATATATATATCAAGAAGAAATTAACATAAAAATAAAACCAAATGGAAAAAGGAAGTATTTTCTGCTACAAAAATCAAGTAGCAAAATGGTATTTTAGGGAAAATAAACACTAAAAAATTCATTTGGGTAGATGTTAAGACATACTAAAATTATTTATGTTAATGAGGTCAAAGCCAGTCCTGTGAAGAAACACATTTGTTTTTAATGTAGTCTTTAGTCTCATAGGCACCAGAGAAGCAGGAGAATTTCATGGAAGGTCATAGATTGAGAGTTAAACATACCTAGCAAGGAATCCTAATTCCAAAACTTATTATTGGCTGTATGAATTTAAGCAAGGACCCATTTAGATATTAATGAAATGAATATAATAATAAAATGAGGATAATTAATAATGATGATAATGTCTACCGTGAAAGACTTTGCTAAGGATTAAAGATGATATAAGTAAGTTTAGTTTATAGTGCTTGCCACATAGTATGTGTTCAATATATTATAGCTTAAAAACAGACACCTTAGGGATATCATCTTATATATATGTAAACTAAAGTCCACATTTAAGAGTAAGAATATACAAATGAAGACACAGGAGCAGGCAGTTTAAAGTAATGAAGCAGTGAAAGGACAGTTTATTATTTGACCACAATGTCAGAAAAGTTTGGCTCTTCAAGTGTCTATTAATTATGATAGGGGTACCTAGGTGGCTCAATTGATTAAGTGTCTGACTCGGTTTCTGCTCAGGTCATGATCTTGCAGTTTGTGAGTTCAAGTCCTGTCTCAGGCTCTGTGCTCACAGTGCAGAGCCTGCTTGGGATTCTCTTTCTCCCTGTCTCTCTGCCTCTTCCCTGCTCAAGCTCTCCCTCTCTCTCAAAATAAATAAATATACTTAAAAAAAGAATTATGAGAGAAAATTCTATCAATAATATTGTAGTAATTCATTACTTATTTGCCCAGTTTACCACAAATACAAACTTTTTTATTACAGATTTTGGACCACAAAAGAAAAGCAACTTAACTATCACTGAATTAGTTTTGTTACCTTTTGTAATGTTTATCATTTTATATAACTAGATTTTTAAAACCGAGTACTAAAAATCTATTTATTTATTCACAATTAGGGCAATGTAAATTGGTAGTCCTTTTAGGTACTTGCACTATGGCATAAGTAAATCTTGAAAATTCTTGTGTAATATAAATCTTTATAAGCAAGCAAAATTTTATTTTTTATTTTTATTTTTTAAGCTTATTTATTTATTTTGAGAAGGGGTGACGGATAGAGGGAGAATGAGAGAGAGAATCCCAAGCAGGCTTGACATTGTCAGTGTGGAGCTCTTTGCAGGGCTTAAACTCAGAAACTGTGAGATCATTACCTGCGCCAAAATCAAAAGTCAGAGGCTTGACCAACTGGGCCACCCAGGTGCCCCACAGGAAAATTTTAAATAAGAAAATAAATGAGTATGCTATGAAGTGTCACTCAAAATGGTAGGTAGACTTTATCATCTCATAGTCTAAATTGACTGAAACAATTATGAACAGTTTTAAATTTTAAAAAGGAGTAATTATAAAATAAATCGAAATCTTGTATAATAAATAAATTAAAGATAAAACCTAATATGGTGGAATATATATCAATAATAACAGTTCTGCAGTCTTGGTGTAAAAACAACCATAGATAAACAAATGGATGACCCTGTGTTCCAATAAGACTTTATTTATAAAAACAAGAGATGGAACATATTTGGCCCTTAGGTCATAGTTTACTGACCCCTGCCATAGGGCATTAAGGTCACACAGCTGAAGGTAGGTTCCTAACACTTTTAGATACTGGTCAACTGGAAGGAGAGATAATATATGAGAAAGGGGACAATGCCACTGTCTTAAGGACCATTACACTAGGAGTGGTACACATCACTTCTGCTTATATTTCACTGGTGAAAACTAGTCATATCTAACTGCAGTGAAATCTAAAAATTGTAATGTTGGGCAGATTTGTGCCAGCTACAATTCTATTAATGTGGAAAAAGAGTAGAATAAAATTTGATGGAGATCTAATAGACTCTGACACCTAAGGAAAGCCTGATTTTCTCCAACATGCCTGTTTTCCAATGCTAGCTTTGCACCTTACTTAATGTAATATTTATGCAAATTCACCTCTTATTTCTTTGATACTCTCATCCATAAACAATAGAAACAATAGGAAACAATAGAACTCACCTCATATTGATTTACAGTGAACATTAATGTTATCATATTTAAAGCACTTTGAATGCTTTGAGACAATACCTCAAAATTGCCTTTGTGTCCATGGAGGTAATGCTAATTTACATTTAACAGATTAAGAAACAGAGGTTCAAAGATTCGAGGGCCCTATTTAAGATCACATAGTAAATAGGCAGCAGACCAAAACTGAAACCAGGTCTTTGATTTCATACTTTCACTACACCACATACTGAGTACAGAAAAAGGACATCAATGGAATAAGAATGTGTGTAGAATACCAAATGCAATTTTTAACAGATATATATTACAGCATATTTGCATATTGATTGGATTGACCTAATAGAAAGGCAAACATTGATGACAAAGGAATAGAGACAGGTTAATTCCAAAGGAACACGTCTTGAATACACAAGGAAAGTTGGGATTGAGTCCATTAGAAGAGAGCCTGACCATAGATAGAAGCACAAATGTCTATAGCAGCAAGAGGGAGGAGTAAGTACAGGGATGCAAATGCAGGCAGGTTTATACGGTGCGGTATATGGTGGTGGAAGCATAAGAAACTTCTTTTCCAGGGTCACCTGGGTGGCTCAGTCATTTGAGCAACTGACTTCGGCTCAGGCCACCATCTCACAGTTTATGAGTTCGAGCCCTGCATCAGTTTCTGTTCTGACAGCTCAGAGCATGGAGCCTGCTTTGGATTCTGTGCCTCCCTTTCTGTCTGTGCCTCCCCTGCTTGCTATCTGTCTCTCTTGCTCAAAAATAATAAACATTAAAAAAAGAAAGTTCACTTCTATTGGCTTTTATTTTCTTCCTCCCCCCCAGTTTTATGGAGTTATAATTGACAAAATATTGAGATATTTAAAGTGTACAACTTGATATACCTATACATTATGGAAGGATTTCCCCCATTGAGTTAATTAATATATCTATCACATTACATATTTACCTCTTTTTTTCTTCTTTTTTTTTAATGGGTGCCTCTGTTTTGGTGAGGATATTTAAGTTCTACTCTCTTAGGAAATTTCAATTACACAACACAGTGTTATCAACTATAGTCACCATATTATACATTAGCTATTCAGACCTTATTCATATTTGAGCATTTATATCTTTTTTTTACCAACCTCTTTCTATTTTCCCCATTCTCAGTCCCCTGGCAATCAGTTTTCTGTTTCTGTGAGCTTGAATTTTTTTTTTTAACATTCTAGATATAAATTATATACCATGCTGTATTTGTCTTTTTTCTGTCTCACTTATTTCACTCAGCATAATGTCTACCAAGTTTATCCATGTTGTCACAAATGACAGTATTTTCTTATTTTTTTAGGACTGAATAATATTCCTGTGTGTGTGTGTGTGTGTCACATTTCTTTTATCCATTCACACATTGATGGGCATTTATGTTGTTCCCATACTGTGACTATTGTAAATAATGTTGCTATGAACACAGGAGTAAAGATATTTATTCCAGATAATGATTTCATTTCTTTTGTATATATATATTCAGTAGTGGGATTGCTGAATAATATGATAACAGTATTTTTAATTTCTTGAGAAACTTCCATTCTGTTTTCCGTAATGGCTATACCAATTTACATTCCCACCAATAATGTACAAGGATTCCCTTTTCTCCATATCCTTGCCAGCATTTCTTACCTCTTGTTCTTTTTTCTTTTATAATAGACATTTTAACAGGTGTGAAGTAATACCTCATTGTGGTTTTGATTTGCATTTTTAAGATTATTAGTGATATTGAGTACCTTTCATTACCTGTTGACCCTTTGTGTCTTCTTTGGGAAAGTGTCTAGTTAGGTCCTTTACCCATTTTTTTAGTTAGTTATTTTCTTTATTTTTAAAATTTTCTGTTATTGAGTAATATGAGGTCCTTATATATTTTAGATATTACATATTTATAAGATATGTGGTTTGCAAATATTTTCTACCATTCTATAGGCTGCCTTTTAATATTTTTGATGGTTTCCTTTGCTGGGCAGAAACGGGGCACCCACATGGCTCAGTCAGTTAAGCAACTGACTTCGGCTCAGGTCATGATCCCATGGCTTGTGGGTTTGAGCCCCACATGGGCCTCTGTGTTGACAGTTCAGAGCCTGGAGCCTGCTTCAGCTTCTGTGTGTCTCTCTCTCTTCCCTCCCCCCTGCACACGTTCTCTCTCTCTCTCTCTCTCAGAAATAAACATTAAAAAAAGAAACTTTTTATGTTGTTGTAGTTCCAGTTATTTTTTCTTTTGTTGTCTTTTTTTTGGTGTTATATCCAAAAAATTATTGTTAAGACCAAAGTCAAAGAGTTTACTCTCTATATTTCCTTCTAGGAGTTTTATGGTTTTAGTCCTTTCATTCAATCTTTAATACAATTTGAGTTGGTTTTGTGTATGGTATAAGATAGGGGTCTAATATCATTCTTTTGCATATGGATAGCCATTTTTCCCAACATTGTTTATTTTTTTTTTTATTTTTTTTTAAATTTTTTTTTTTTCAATGTTTATTTATTTTTGGGACAGCGAGAGAGCATGAACGGGGGAGGGGCAGAGAGAGAGGGAGACACAGAATCAGAAACAGGCTCCAGGCTCTGAGCCATCAGCCCAGAGCCTGACGCGGGGCTCGAACTCCCTGACCGCGAGATCGTGACCTGGCTGAAGTCGGACGCTTAACCGACTGCGCCACCCAGGCGCCCCCCCAACATTGTTTATTGAAGAGATTATCCTTTCCTCAATAAGAGATTATTGGCTCCTTCCTCAAAAATTAATTGACCATATATGCATGAGTTTCTGGGCTCTCTATTCTGTTTCATTGTTCTGTGTGTCTATTTTGAGAGCACCACCTTCCTGTTAGTTCTGTTTGGTTGGGTTTTTGTTGGTGTCCCTTTTTAACTGCCTTCACTTACTTTTTTGATTACTATAGTTTTGTAATATGATTTGAAAACAGGAAGTGGGATGCCTCCAGCTTTGTTCTTTCTCAAGATCGCTTTGGCTATTCAGGGACATTTGCGGTTCCATGCAAATTTTAGGAGTTTTGTTTTGTTTTTTTTTTCTATTCCATGGAAAACATCAGTGGAATTTTTAGAAGGATTGTATTGAGTCTATATATCACTTTGGGTAGTGTCGACATTTTCACAATATTTATTCTTCTAATCCATGAACACAAGATATTTTCCCTTTATTCATGTCTAAATTTGTTTTGTTAATGTTTTATAGTTTGCAATGTATTGATCTTTCACCTCTCTGGTTAAATTTGTTCCTAAGTCTTTTATTCTTTTTAGTGCTATTGTAAATGGGACTATTTTCATTGTCAGTGTATAGAAATGCAACTAATTTTTGGATGTTCATTTTGTATCCTACAATTTTATTCAAATTGTTTATTAGTCCTAGTGGTTTGTTGGTGGAATCTACTACTATGACTAATAAACAATGTCAATACTATGTTGAATAAAAGTGGTGATAGTGGGCATCCCTGTTTTTGTCCTGAACTAAGAAAAGCTGAAAGCTTTTGAATATGATGTCAATTTTGGGCTTGTCATATATGGCCTTTATTATATGAAAGTATGTTCCCTCTATACCCAGTTTGTTGATAATTTTTATCAGGAAAGGATGTTGAATTTCCTCAAATGCTTTTTCTGTACTTTTTGAGATGTCATGAGGTTTTTATCCTTCATTTGTCAATGGGGTGCGTCATATTTGTTGATCTACATATGTTGAGCCATGTTTATATCCCTAGAATAAATCTCATTTGATCATCATGTAGGTTTTTATTTTCTTAGTGAACCAGATAGCAGGGTCATAGTGAGGGAAAAGGAGGAATGTTAAGAGTTGTGAGAGAAAGGTATGAGTTTTGTCTGAGAGGGAACATTTTTAGGCAAGAGAAATACAGAAGGAATCTAGGCAGCATTAAGTGCCCTGGTAATTAGTCACAGTTTTAAAGAAGATCAGTACAGTTCTGTGGTTTTCTCCACCTAAATCAGCAATCAAAATGTAGATGTTTTCGGATAGATAGAATTGTGTTGAACCAGATGTAGGGTCTAACTAAAGGGTTATATCAGGAGAAAGGAGCAAAAGGAGCTGAAAGTACATGAAAGAAAATCAACCTATTAATGAACTACAGATACCATGTTGGATAGAAAGGGATTGGAGAATATAGAGGTGTGAGGAACATTTATAAGCAGGTAGAAACAAAGGCAGTTTTCTTTAGGACCCAGTGGAGTCAAACAGTTGTAGTAATTGTGGAAGAAGAGGGAGTAAACTGGAAAGATAGAGAGTTGCATTCAGATGGTGGAATATTGAAATTCAGCTGATGGAAGAGGTTGATATTGACAGTGTCTGCAGTTTGTCCATAGTAGTGAAGACTGAGGAAACATGACAGAAAAGATCAGGTGAACAGGAGATCAAGAAACCATAAAGTGGTAAAGAACTATTGGAGGAAGATAATCTACATTGCTATTGTAATTACCAGACAAAAATGGTATTAGAAGTAATAGCAGTAAGTATGATGCTAAAATATCCAAGGAGTTAGAAGCGATGATCAGGGGATTTCAGATAATTTCAATAAGGAGAAATTGCAACTATAGACTCTTGGCAAGAATGATATTGAAATTTTAATTGTTTCTTCTGAACATATCCCTTTTTAAATTTCTCAAGTACTGTTCAGTGAATAAAAACAATTTAGTATGAATAACAGTGATTTTCATAACGAAATAATGGACAAGAAGCTCTACGGAGTTCATAATTTCTTATACTTCAAAAATAAAGTCACAATACAAGTAATTAAATTTATCTAATGAGAGAAGATGCATTTGAAATTCAACTAACTCGTTGACCTTCCTTTTGAAATATTTTGATAATTACAATTAAATTGCTTAAAACCCGCACTGGTTTCAACTAAACTTTATTGGTCAGCATGGGCATCCAATCCCTGAAGACATACAGAAATAAAAACAAGTAATTACTTGTAAAGACGTCACATCACATGCAAACATATTGGCAATTGGGTCTCGCATTGCAAACATCGTTTCTTTCTAACCATAGCTAAGAAATATACCACATTTAACAGTTGTGGAGCTCAATGCAAATCCAACTAGCACAACTACATAAACATTAAACAACATTATACAAAGAATAAATTTTGTGGTCAGCAAAGTCATATGAGTTAGAAAGTGCTAAGGTACCATTTGGAGAGAATGATTCTGATTTATAATGCTTATGTTTAGTGTTTCAACACTCTTAGGCTCTGTTTATATATCACTAAAACATTAGGTCATTTAATTGACCAAACAGCTGGACTGACTACATTCTAAACTGAATTGACTGAATTTCTAAATTTACTTAGTCACAGACTTAACAAAACCATAAAATGGAAAAAGGATTATTATTTCCATATCTATGTACTTAAGCAGCAGAAAGGCTTAGGAAATCATGTTAATATAATAAAGCAAGCAGAAGAGGCAAATCTGAGGCTCCCTGACATTTGTAATGTCATGCAAAGATAGAAAAATAAGGAGTATGTCCCAGAGGCTCAGGTTAGGACAGTAAAGCCTAATTGGCATTACTAAGGCAAGGTGGGATTTATTATACCAGCCACATAAACTGGTACAGAGCCATACTCAGATTGAATCCTGTAGAGTCAAAGGAAATCAGGGTCTGGCTTTGCTATTCTGTCATACCATGAAGCTGGTGTGGAATGTATTACTAAAAGTAAATACTATTTTATCAAACTGGGAACACCTAAGGAGTTAGGTGTTTAAAGAAGCTATCCTTTCTGGATGTGGCTTTTCTTCTAAGTCACTTCTGGCTCCCTGACATTCATGAGAGTGTTAGCAACACTTTCAAGTCTTGCCTCTCTTAATAAGGAAGGAGAGCGGAAACCCAGAGAAAAATGATTAAAGTCTGCTTTTACCTTAATCAGTATTTTTGAAGTATCTTTATTGAGATATAACTTATCACATGATTCATCTACTTAAAGTACATGACTAGGTGGTTTTTAGTATATTCACAATGTGGTGCAATGATCACAACAACTTAATTTTAGAATATTTAAATTATCTCCCAGAAAAACTGCATCCCCATTTGGCAGTCTATCACCATTCTTCCCACACCCTGCTCTAGACAACCACTGATCTATTTTCTGTCTACATAGGTTTCTCTATACTAGCCATTTTATACAAATGGAATCATATAATATGTGGTATTTTATGATTGGCTTCTTTAACTTTTTAATGTTTATTTATTTAGAAAGGGAGTGGGGGAGGGGCAGAGAGAGTGACAGTGGGGAGAGAGGGAGAGAGAGAGAGGGAGAGAGGGAGAGAGAGGTAGAGAGGGAGAGAGAGAGAGAGGGAGAGAGGGAGAGAGGGAGAGAGGGAGAGAGAGAATCCTAAGGAGAATTCAAACCCAACTGGGGCTCGAAATCATGAACCACAAGATTATGATGTGAGCCAACATTAAGAGTTCGACTCTTAACTGACTGAGCCACCCAGGGGCCCCATTATTGGCTTCTTTAACCCACAATAATAGTTGTCAAGGTTCATCTATGTTATAGCATGTATTAGATTCTATTGGGGTTTTTTTGAATAGTATTCTATTGTATGAATATTCCACATTTTATTTATCCATTCATCAGGTGTTGGACATTTGGGTTGCCTTTTTTGCCAAATGTGAACAATACTGCTATGAACATTCACACACATATTTCTCTGTGTGTGAACATATGTTCACATTTCACTTGGGTACATACCTAGGAATCAAATTGTGTTATATGGTAAATTTATGTTTAACATTTTGAAGAACCATCAAATTGTTTTCCAAGTGACTGCAACATTTTACATTCCCATGGCTACTGCATAAAGATTAAAATTGCTCCATATTCTTTTTTTAAATTTTTTAAATGTTTATTTTTAAGAGAGACAGAGAGACAGAGAGACAGAACGCAAATGGGACAGGGGCAGAGAGAGAGGGAGACACAGAATCCGAAGCAGGCTCCAGGCTCCGAGCTGTCAGCACAGAGCCTGACACAGGGCTCAAATTCATGAACTGTGAGATCATGACCCCACCTGAAGTCAGACACTCAACTGACTGAGCCACCCACATACCCCAAATTGCTCCATATTCTTGCCAACACTTGTTATTGTCTGTCATTTTTATTATAGGCACCCTAGAAGGTATAAAGTGGTATCTCATCGTGGTCTTGATTTGAATTTTCCTAATCAATGATAATGTTGATAATCTCATGTATAAATTAGTCATTTTATATCATGTTTGGAGAAATGTCTGTTCAGATTCTTTGCCCATATTTAATTAAGCTATTTGTCTTTTTATTGGTGAGTTGTAACCGTTTATATATTCTGGATACTGAACACTTATTAGATACATAATTTGGAAACAGGTGAGTGAGTCATTTTTGCACTTTGTCAGTAGTAGTCTTTGAAACATAAAGATTTTAATTTTGATGAAGTCTAATTTATTTTTTTTTCTGGCTTGTAGTTTTGGCATTATAACTAAGAAATCATTGCCTAATCCAAGGCTGCAAAGACTTATTCCTATGTTTTATAGTTTTAGCCCTGATACTTAGGTCTTTCATCCATTTTGAGTTAATTTACATATATAAGGTGACATAGGGATCCAACTTCCTTCTTCTGTATGTGCATTTCCAGTTGTCCCAGCATCAGCTGTTGGAAAGACTATTCTTTCCCTCACTGAATTGTCTTGGTGTCTTTAAAAATCAATTAATCATAATCATATGGTTTTTTTCAATTCTATTCCATTGATTCCATGGACTCTCAATTCTATTCCATTGACTTATATGTCCATTTTCATGCTAGTGCAACAAAGTCTTGATTATTATAACCTTGCATTAACCTTTGAAGTGCATAAGTGTGAGTCCTTCAAATTTGTTCTTTTTCAAAATTGTTTTTGTTATTCTGGGTGCCTTACATTTACACATGAATTTTCAGATCAGCTGGTCAATTTCCTCACACCAGCTAGATGATATTTTGATAAGAACTGCAATGAATCTATAAATTTAGGAAATACTGTCATCAAAATAAAATTGCTTTTCAATTCATGAACATGGAATGTCTTTCTGTTTATTAGGTCTTGTTTAATTTATTTCAACAATATTTTGTAGCTTTAGTGTACAAGTTTTACACTTCTTTGTTAAAATTTGAAGTGTTTTTATTTTATTATAAATTGAATTATTTTCTTAATTTTCTTTTAAGATTTTTAAATTGACAGTGTATAGAAATATAATTGATTTTTTAAATATTTAACATGTATACAGCAGTCATACTAGACACATTTATTAGTTCTAATTAGTTACAATTTTTTAGTGGATTGCTTAGAATTTTCTATATACAACCTCATGGAATCTGCAGAGAGATTATTTTACTTGTTTTCCAATCTGGGTGGCTTTTATTTACTTTTCTTGGCTAATTTCTATAATGTTGAATAGAAATAGCAAAAGCAGAAATTCTTGTCTTGTTCCTTATTTTAGGAGGAAAGTATCTAATCGTTAACTGTTAAATGATCATTAAATGATGTGATGTTAGCTATTATGTTTTTGTAAATGTCCTTTATTGGGTTGAAGAAGTTCTCTTCTATTCCTAGTTTATCGAGTGTTTCTTTTTTTATTATTAAAGGTGTTGGAATTTGTCATGCTTTCTATGTATCTATTGATCTGGTCATGTTGCTATTCTTTATTTTATTTAGATGGTGTATTATATTGATTGATTTTTGGATGTTAAACCAATCTTATATTCCTAAGATAAATCCTACTTGGTATTGGTATATAAATATTTTTTTTATTTTTTTATAGAGTTGGGTTTCTAGTATTTTATTGAGGATTTTTACATTTATGTTCATGAGAGATATTGGTCTGCAGTTTTCTTGTTATGTCTTTGTCTTATTTTGAAATCAAGGTAATACTGGACTCACAGAATAAGTGGGGAACTGTTCCTTTCTATTTCTTGGGAAGAATTGGTAAAGGATTGGTGTGAACTCTTTAACTTTTTAGTAAGATTCATTATGAAGCTATCTGGGCTGGACTTTGTAAGACACTTTATGAACTAAGTCTCTTTTATTATTATACATTTATTTTGATTTTCTATTTCTTCTAGAGTCAGTTTCAGTAGTTTGTATTTTTCCAGGAGTTTATCTCTTTCATCTAAGCTATCTTATTTTTTGGTATACAAATTTTTACAGCATTCCTTGTAATCCTTTTTATTTTGTAAGTTTGGTAGTGACTTCCCCTCTTTCATTCTTTATTTTGGTAATTAAAGCTAGCTTATGTGCTCTCTCACTCTCTCTTCTTATTGTAGCTTTAGTTTTATCAATTTCGTTGATCTTTTCAAAGAAACTCTTTGAAACTCTTTTGGTTTCCTTTATTTATTCTATTGTTTTTCTATTGTCTACCTATTTCTGCTCTAATCGTTATTTTTTTCATCCTTTTGCTTGTTTCAAAGCTTTGTCTTCTTTTTCCAGTTTTGTAAGGTGGAAGTTTAGGTTATTGGTTTTAGGTATTTCCTCTTCTAATATTAGTGCTCATAGCTACACATTTCCCTTTGAGCATTGCTTTCACTGTAGCTCATAAGTTGGTGTGTGATATTTTCATTTCTATTTATCTCAAAATATTTTCTAATTTCACTTGTGGTACCTTCCTTGATTTGTTGGTTATTGAATAGAATGTGGTTTAATATCCACATATTTATGAAATTCCTAAATTTCTTTTTATTATTAACTCCTAATATCATCCTATTGTTTTTTGATGAATACACTTTGCATGCTTCCAATCCTTTTAAATTTACTGAAACTTATGTTATAGCCTAACATGTGGCCTATCCTGGAGAATGTTCCATGTATACTAGAGAAAAATATGTATTTAGCTCTTGTTGGATGGGGTATTCTACAGATATTTGTAAGATCTAGTTGATTAATAGAGTAGTTCAAGAATTTTATTTCCTCACTGATGCTCTATCTAGTTGGTTTTTTTTCTATTTTTGAAAGTTGGATATTGAAGTCTCCATCTACTATTGTTAAATTGTCATATTTTCCTTTAATTCTGTCAGCTGTTGCTTTATATACACTTGTTAGAGACATATATATTTATAATTGATAGATTTTCCCAATGGGCTAATCCTTTCATTATTATAAAATTCACTTCTTTATCTCTGATGATAGTTTTTTTTTTAATGTTTATTTATTTTTGAGAGAGAGAGAGACAGCGTGTGCAAGCAAGCAGGGGAGGGGCAGAGAGAGAGAGAGAGAGAGAGAGAGAGAGAGAGAGAGAGAGATAGAATCTGAAGTGGACTCCAGGCTCTGAGCTGTTTTAAAGTCTTTTGTATGATATTAGAGTCATTTTATCTCTTTAATCATTACTATTTGGATGGTACAATTATTTCTTTTTTTTTACTTTCATCTTATTTGTATCTTTAATATTACATGTTTCTTCTATTGACAGCATCAAGTTGGATCTTATTTTTTTTTAATTGTGGCATTTCTGCCTTTGATTTGATTATTTAATACATTTATATTTAATGTTATCGATATAGTTGAATTTATGTCTATCATTTGCTTTTTGTTTTCTGTATGTCCTGTAACTTTGCCCCTCTGTTTCTTCTTTATTGCTTTTTTTTTTTTTTGCATAAGAGTGTTTTCTAGTGTAATGTCTTAACTTCTTTAATGATTATTTTTAATTTAGTTTTTTATTTTAATGAACTTAATTTTTGGAAAATTTTTATACTTACAGAAGACATTGTGAAGATAGTACAGAGTTCCTACATACCCCACACCTAGTTTTCTCTATTATTAATGTCCTGCATTAGTTTTAGTATCCTGCATTTGTCACAATTAGTGAACTAATAATTAAGCATTATTATTAACTAAAGTACACACTTCATTAAAATTTCCTTACTTTTTACCTAATATCTTTCTTCTGTTTCAAGATCCCATCCAATATGTAACATTACTTTCATCATACATTCTTAGTCTATTCTTTGCTTTCACAGTCTCTGAGACTCTCCTTGTTTTTAATGACCTTGACAATTTTGAAGATTGCTTGTCAGGTATTCTGTAGAGAGTTCTTCTATTGGAAATTGTCTATTGTTTTTCTTATTTTATTTTATTTTTTAATCTTTTTTTTTAACGTTATTTATTTTTGAGACAGAGAGAGACAGAGCATGAACAGGGGAGGAGCAGAGAGAGAGGGAGACACAGAATCTGAAACAGGCTCCAGGCTCCAAGCTGTCAGCACAGAGCCCGATGCGGGGCTCGAACTCACAGACCGTGAGATCATGACCTGAGCCGAAGTCGGACGCTCAACCGACCGAGCCACCCAGGCGCCCCTTGTTTTTCTTATTTTAAACTGGTGCTATGTGCTTTGAGAAAAGACCATAGAAGTAATGTGCAATTTTTATTACATCATATTGAGGGTAAATACTATCAATATGATATCACCTTGATGTTGACTTTCACCACCTTGCTAAAGTTGTGTTAGGTTTCTCCACTGTAAAGTTACTCTTTTTTAACCTTTGCATACTGTACTGCTTAGAAGGAAATCACTATATGTAGCCCACATTTAAGTGAGAGCATAACTTCACTTGAGGTTGGACTATCTACGTACATCATTTGGAAATTTTCTGCTTGAGATATTTGTCTTTTCTTCCCCATTTATTTTTTTATTCATTCAATAATTCATTTATGTCAGGATAAACTCATGAATATTTATGCATATAATCCAATACTACTTTATTTTGTTGTTCAAATAGTTCCAACTTTGGCTCTTGGGAGCTTTTTGGTTGGTTCCTGTGTGCCATTGACAAAGTCCATCATTATATGTTTTTTGTTTTTGTTTTTAGCACTCTCTTACTTTATGGAACTAAGAGATGCTCCAGGCTTATCTTACATATTTACTGCCCCAGTCCTAAAATAAACCTTTCCCATTGCCCCAACCTCCCACCAAGGAGTCTTAGTTCCTTTTATTGGCAAATGGTATTAGAAATAACAATTTCGGTGCTAGGTGCATTCATTGCTACTAGGGCATTGTTATTTGTAAGTCCTTTCAGTTGCCAAAGCAAGAAAATATATGTTTTTGTACTAACCTGTGAATATACACGTATCTAATAAATATTTCTCTATTTAACCATTTGCAACTACATGAAGCTAAGCATGAGTTAATACTAAAATCTCCAACTTTAATCCATTATTGCACAGATCATTCTAATTTCCTGTCCTTGCTTATCTATAAACTCCCACTAAGGGGCACCTGGGTTGCTCAGTCAATTAAGTGTACAACTCTTGATTTCAGCTCAAGTCATGCTCATGGAGCCTGCTTGGGATTCTTTCTCTCCTTCTCACTCTGCCCTACCCCACTTGTCTGTATCTTTCCCTCAAAATAAACAAAACTAAAAAACTTTAGAAAATAAAAAATAAAAAAATAAAAAATATAAACTCCACTACCATTATTAGAAACCCAGGTCTCACTGTCCATTTACCTGTTTATTATACATGTGTTAATTATTAATGTAATTTATATATATATATATATATAATATAGTTTTATATATGTAATTTTATATATAATATAGTTTCCCTTTAAAAATATATATTTATAGTTTCCCTTTATATATATACATATTATATATAATATATATATAATATATATGTATATAATATATATAATATATATAATATATATAATATATATTATATATATATACTATATACTATATCATAACATAGTTTCCCTTTAAGACAAGTATTATCATTTCTGTTTTGCAGGTGAGAATATTGAGGGTAAAGGAACTTCATTTGCTCAAAGTTGCAGTGCTTATGAAACTAGTTGAAATTCATACCTAGAACAGAACTGATTCTAAAATCTACCAAGAGCTTAAAACTCCTACTACTGGGAATATGGCCATGATTCTAGTTACTGGTTAATGAAATTCCGCATGCCTATTGCTCTAATGGAATAAGGCCTGGGATGTAGAGCCTTTCCGTCAACAACCAATAATGTAGGAAATGTTAAAAATGTCTCTCTCTTGACTACAAACATGAAGTAAGAGTATTTTAGAACAGAGGAGCAAGATTAGATCAGATAGGCCTGAAAGGATTAGTAAGGAAGGCAAACAGATCAAGAGAAAAGGACCTAAATACACTGTTCAATGTGAAAAACTAAATAAGCTTAGTTCTATTAGGTAAGTCATATGAAATTGCTGACATTTGGCTCTTCCTGTCTTACAAAAATAACAATTTCATTTAGTTCAATCTTTACATTCCTGCCAAAATGTTGAAAAGTTTTTTTTTCCTTTTATAACTAATCAGTAGATAAAGGTAGAACAAATGAGACTGCGTTCCAGAAAGCAATGCAATTTTATATCTTGCTCCCTTACCCTTATTTAAGTCCAAGGATATAATCTCAACATAAATTTCTCTCAAAAATATTAAAGTTTTCAGGGTGCCTGGGTGGCTCAGTCAGTTAAGGGTTGGACTTCGGCTCAGGTCATGATCTCATGGTTCATGAGTTTGAGCCCCACATCAGGCTCACTGCTATCCGCGCAGAGTCTGCTTTAGATCCTCTGTCTCCCCACCCCCCTCTCTGCCCCTCCTCTAGTCATTCTCTCTCTCTCTCTCTCTCTCTCTCAAAATACATAAATAAACTTTAAAGAAAAATAAATAAAAGTTTTCTTTCAAGTGGTATTTTTTCATTTTAATTTGTTTTGATGAATATTTTTTAATCTCCTTAATCTTTCCCAATCGTGATAATCTTTTGTTCTGATTGCTATTGTTGTTAGGATCATCATTAGTACTAGTAGTGATATTAGCAGCTGTCATCATTGTCCTTATTGCTATTAGTGTCATTGTGTCATAATAGCAGTATTTTCTCTTTTGCTAAGAGGGTGTCAGATAGGTATAAGAGTGAAACAGTGCAAGATTTATCTTGCCTATGCTTGCTAAATTGCTATTTGCATTTTACGCTGTGACTTTAACCTCTCCGTTGCTTATCTCTTTAGCTGGAAAATGTGGATTGTGCCAATTTTACAAGGTTACTATAAAGGTTAATGTTTGCAACTTTTAAAGCTTCTTGGTAAGAGGCTCAGAGAAGAGAACATATTATTCTACACTGTTTGGTTCCTTCTGTCACAAGGCTAAGCTGTGAATTTAGAATCTGATTAAAACATATCATTTTTCTCTTTACCTGTCAATTGCCCTCTTATTGAATAAATAAATTGAATATTAAAGTAGGCATTTACTTAAAAATTCCATCAGATTCAGCCTCTTTTCACTGACTGTTCCAATTTCATTTGTTTAAAAAATGCACTTTTTAGTGTGTCTGGACTGCAAAGTACTGAATAAAATTACCATGAAAAATAAGTAGTGTCTGCATTAGATTGATGAAGTAATTGAATGATTACGGTGAGCTTAAAATATCTTCTGATGAGCATATACTTCTTGTTATCATAAAAACAATATCTGAAAAAGAACTTTTCAAGTTAAATTTAAAATTTCTTTTAAAAACTAGAAATTAATAAATTTCTCTTTCTTCCATTATAATAGAGGGAATGACACCTTAACTTAGTTTCTGGGTAACTTTAAAAGAATGTCTAACTGGACCCAGGCCAGTTTCATTTTACACCAAACAATTTCTCTTGTAGTTGAAAGTATATTTGGTTCTTTGAAGATTCTGAAGAGTTTTCAAAAGTAGTTGTGAATCTGCTCAGGTATTAAAATCAGATTGTTCTTTCTATAAAATGGAAACTTTTGAAGTTCATTTCAATATAGATTTTTCACATGGATGCCCACATATCTGAGACTAGTTAAAGAAATTCTGGTATATTCACAAAATAAAATGCAATAGAATTATTTTAAGCATCACATTTTTATGTGTTTTAAAATTCCTTAGAGAAATATAATGATTGTTAATAGGATATTATATATATAATTCAAATCCCATTATTGTATATAATGGATTGTATATACTGAGAATATATATATATGTATATATTATATATATACATAAATATATATAATTTAAAGAGATACAATGAATATACAAATTGTGTTTATAATTGAGTAGTGGTAGAAATGCAGGTGGTTTTTATGTATGTTTCATTTTTGTGTATTTTATATATACACATTTAAAGTTAGAAATACCGGGGCGCCTGGGTGGCGCAGTCGGTTAAGCGTCCGACTTCAGCCAGGTCACGATCTCGCGGTCCGTGTGTTCGAGCCCCGCGTCAGGCTCTGGGCTGATGGCTCGGAGCCTGGAGCCTGTTTCCGATTCTGTGTCTCCCTCTCTCTCTGCCCCTCCCCCGTTCATGCTCTGCCTCTCTCTGTCCCAAAAATAAATAAACGTTGAAAAAAAAAATTTAAAGTTAGAAATACCAAAAATTATATGGACCTATATAATTTATAAAATTAACATGTATTTACAATAATATACATCTGAATTAACATGTATACAATCATATACATACCCATCTCCTACAGAATTAGACTAGGGAAAGAGGAAGAAGGGGCTAATTCTTGTGAGAAACATGGAAGATAGAGTCTACTCATTCCAGAATTGAGCAGCTGAGGGCTTCATGGTTAGCATCATGGTGGCTGTGAGGGTGTGGCATGAGTATGATATGGATTTCTGGGGGGGGGACAAAAGTGGCCAAGAAAATAAAATTATCTGAGAAAATTGACAATTACATGAATGTAAAGATTTTTGTGGTTTGTGGAGTGAGAATATTCAGATGGTTTTAGAGAACTAAAGAATACGGAGAAAAGGATTAAATGACTTTTAATATTATATGGGTTATATTTTTTGATCTTTTAATTTTCTACAAGGATAAAAGCAAAGGATTGGAGTTATTTTAATATTAGTTTTAGAGACTGATCTATGATTTCATAAATGAAAGCCTGTTCGAAACTGGGATACATGGATCTCCACAGATGTAATAGAGACATAGCTACAGATGTTTACTTGTGTATCTTTCTATTCCATAATTATAAAAGGTACTTTTAACTGTGGTTAATGAAGGTATTTTATCTTACAAAGGCTTTTCTTAAGTCAAGCAGTCTATCAACGTCTTTATTTCAAAGCCAAATCTGGTACCCTTGAAATTCACAGCTGTTTCTTAATTCACTACCACACACTCCCAAGTAGTCCTTTGGTCTCAATGAATGGCTCACTTGTCCCCTGGTGAACATCTCTTAAAGTGACTTATGAGAGTATACTTCCAGCGCAAAGGAGGGGTGACACGTTTTGGTAGGAAAAGAGTATCAGAGATTTTCCAACAACACAATCCAGGATGAAGAAGACCATTGTCCATCCACAATGGTATTCTAATTAAAATGCATGTTCAGTGAGAAATTATAGAACAATTGATTGTTGAATAAGAGGCATGATATTGTGAGATCCTGATAATCACACAAGTGTAGGCGATGAAGTACTAGCCATGTATTTTAAACAGAGAAGTATCATGTTCAAGTACATAGTTTACAGTGATCTGGAGGATTCTCTGGGAAGAAATGAAATTTGGACAATTCTCCCTGCCCAACCTATGTCGTATCCTCATATAACACTTTAGCATATAAAGTGTTTAGCACTATACATGTAACACTAAAGTTTAGCATATAACACTAAAGACACTTTAGCATTCTTTAACATGAATTCAACACGATTGGCTTGGAAAAATGCTCTGTGACTTTAATTTTATTCTGCCAATTTTGATGAGTCTTTACCCTCTTTAGGCCTTTGCAATGTTCTCTACAAAATAAGATGGGTAATCTCAGTGATCACCAACACATCCCTAGGTTTCAAATTCTCTGAAATAACAAATTTAAATGGTTATGTGAACTTCTAAAGTCTTGTTTTCATAGAACACCCACGTCTTGATTTATGAGGGAAAAAATGCTATTTCCACTTAGCCACCCACAAAAAATATATTCAAAAACGTCGATAATTTCTTTTGGTTTTCTGCTCATTTTTTTTCTGATGCATAATAGTATAAGATTGTATGTAATTAATGGAGGGAGAAAAAAAGAAATGATAAGAATTTGAGATTACTCTTCAGTATAAGGATGCTCAATATCTTAGTTGCCATAAAAGTTAATGAGGATGTCAAGTTACTTTGAAGTTCAACCCCCAAAGGACATTCTCAATTCTGCCAAAAAGCAAAAGCTACGCATGATAATGAGCATCTCTGAGGGAGATAAAACAATGATGATGTAGAAGATGCATGGCTCAATTATGTGCAGAATAATAATAAGCCTTGCATCCTGTAAACATTCCTAATTGGATAACAGTGCAATCCTGTGTACTACAAATAGTACAGAGTGCTCATTAAGGCAGAAAGAAAAACAAAAGTATCTCATCTTAGTTATAACTCAAATGCTATGAATTTAGAAGAAAAGACATATCTGATACCAATAGCTGTACATATTTTTTTCATAGAGGTTTCTCTCAACTTGACAAGCTACTGGACCTGAGGTGAGTTTAATTAGTTTGATGCATCATGCTAAGTTGTAGAAAGGACTAAAACTGGGAAAAAAGGGAGAGGAGTATCTTTCTTAGTTTAATCGTACAAGTCTATCTGCAAATCACTATACTGAAATGCAGGAACAATGGGGTCTTAAACTGTACTCTAGAACTCTAGAAATCTATCTATATGTGATGGTCATTCAAGATTTTTTCCAAATATATTTTCCTGTTTCATATCATTTTCTGTCATCAAGGTTTTTTTCGACAACAATAGCTGTTCCAATCAACAAAATGGTTAAGAGGAACCACCTGCTCATATATTTCATGACTGTAAGAGAATAATAGATATAAGGTATAGGAGGACTGGAATAATAAACCACTACTACTTACACATCTAGGAAATTCCAGGCATTATCTGGAAAGAAAAAGAATATCGAAAGAAAAAAGAAGGGAAGAAAAGAGAGGGGAGGGTGAGGACAAAAGGAATAGAGGTGAAAAGAGGGAAGGAAAGGAAATGGAGAGAACAGTAAGAAAAAAGAAAGGAGGAGAGGGACCACAGCTCATTTGGCAGAGACAATAACTGCCAGATCTAGGCACATGACCAAAAGGGGAGAAAAAGACAAATATTTCAAAGTTTAAGGCAATTGTCTAGGACTCTAAAACTACATCTTCTTAGGAGAACTCTTAGAGGAAAATCAACAGCTAATGCTCAACTAGAACGTACCAAAGGATTCTTTGTAGAGGAAATATATTCTTATTACTGTTCAAAGGTTCCTAGAGGAATATAACATTTTTCATTGATACATCTATCCATTATTCAACATTTGGTAAGATAGACTTGAGAATCACACACATTGTTCTTCATCTGTAGTAAATCCAACTCCTTCATATTCATAAATTCCATAAACTACAAACCACACTCTAACTCTGGGCCACATAGTATAGCGAGTGGTACTAGCACCAGATATGTTCTGATGTTTGCTTCCAGGCAGGAGGTTTCAAGAAAAGGGAGATAGGTGCGCCTGGGTCACTCAGTCGGTTAAGTGTCTGACTCCTGCTTTTGGCTCAGGTCATGATCTCACGGTTCGTGGGATGGTGCCCCAAGTCCCTGTGCCAGGCTGTGCACTGCTTGGGACTGTCTGTCTCTCTCTCTCTCTCTCTGTTCCTCCTCCATTCCCACACACTCTCAAAAATAAACAAACTTAGGGGTGCCTGGGTGGCTCAGTCTTTGGGCCTCTGACTTTGGTTCAGGTTATGATCTCATAGTTCATGGACTTGAGCCTGCGTCAGGCTCTGTGCTGACAGCTCAGAGCCTGGAGCCTGCTTTCGATGCTGTCTCTCTCTCTCTCTCTCTCTCTCTCTCTCTCTCTCTCTGCCCTTGCCCTGCTCGTGCTCTCTCAAAAAAATAAACATTAAAAACTTTTTCAAATAAATAAATAAACTCGATAAAAAAGAAAAGGGAGATATATTCTTATTTACTCTTACATTTTTGACTTGAATTTCATCAGATCACTATCACTAAATTTTTCTAAAATAGGATAAGCATTTCCTCAAAGACTTCCACAGCTCTCAAGTACAAGCTAGATTAGCTTTGTGGGTTTACTATTCTTCATAAGTCTGAAAATTATTTTAGGACTCAAAAAACTAGTTGGTACTGTCAAATCCATACAAGGGCCATGTCTGTCTCAGGTGAAGTTACCCTCACCGTAATACGTAAATGGATTTCATGATTACCTTTAGGTATATGTTTAATATAAATGCCTTAACCTCTAGTTATTGTGTGGGAGGGGGGTGAGATTTCATATACTACCAAATAACTTCAGAATTGTTTCTACATTCCTCACACAGAATAGCATAAAGTGTGGAAGTCTAGGTTGACTATCAGCATTACAGCTACTCTCTCACTGAGAAATAATCATTACCTTCTATTGTCTAAACACACTACCTGCCTTCTCCCTATCCTGCCCTTCTGCATAGTCTCTTCTCAATCTATTTCATTCTAGCACCAGAATATCAGGAAGAGCTTGACATTATCTAAACAACTGATTTCCCTTGACCATAACACTATGATCATGTTTCCACTTTGGTAAGGAGTCGTAGAAGACTCAGACCTAAACTTGTGAGCCTCTTCTAGAAAAGTGTTTGGAAACTTGTGGCCTGTATTTTTTTTTCTCTAAACTAACCTTATGTGAATCTCCATCATTTTCCCCATATTATTTTCCTTTCCCTTTTTAAACTATTTATCTTATAGTTTTATGTATCTATATGCTCCTAAATCTCTACTGGGCTAGAGGCTAATGTATTATGTAGGTTGCACTCAGCTGAAGGTTACAAAGAATCTGCTACTTCTTTATCCAAATTGGACTTTTCTTTTCGATATAAAACAACTCCAGATGTACATAATACTAGTCTAGAATTTTGGATCCATGGCTTCCTTATGAACCCAGGGTCTTTCTACTTTGTCTGTGCCTTCTATCTCATACAGGCAAGGTGGCTGCCACTCCACGAAGGCAAAGAGCAAAAGGTACATAAGGTACATATTGGCTAAATACATCTTTATATTTTTAATTAGCTCATCCATAATGCTTATGTTTTCATTTTATTTGTTAGAATTGGCCTGCAAGATGGTGTGTTATAAGACATGATTGTGAATTTTCCTTTCTGGACAACTTGAGACAATGAAAGAATTTATTATTTGGTTAGTTGTAGAAGTTGGGGAAAATGGATATTGGGTAGGCAATTAAAAGTGTCTGCTATCATATATATATATCAAGTAAAAAATTATAAAAATATACATTTGCATATGTGCAGATAGACTCATATGTGCATATACATATATATACATATATATGCAATTGTTTTTTTTTTACTTTTCTTTTTTTTCCTTTATGATAGACTCACACCTAGGATCATAAAAATACTTCTCCCTCTGCCCCAAATAAAACCTAACAACTCTTAAATATCTGTATGTACTATTCAGATTGCATTCATGGGAGAATAAACTAATCAAAACAAAGTCTGTCTCATTTTAACCAAGACAATTTTTATTTGGTGTTATTACATGTAAAACATTCTGCTAGTAATGATCAGGAATTAAGATATTCAGGTTCATGCCTTTTATAGAAGCTTATAATTTACAGATGGGATAAGACTCAAAGTATTTGTTCCATTTGTGATCTTCATAGAAGTCTCACTTCTAAAACAGTGATTTCTAAATTTAGTTTTATCTATTATCTAAAGGAATGCTTAAAAAAGCAAAAGGCTGCTATCGTTCCCAGAGAATTTCCAATGACTGTCCTAAAAGTGATATAAATATTTTCGTTTATGAAAAATGAGGGCCTGAAATACAGAAAATTATTATTTTCCACCTACCTTGCCCCCCTTTCACTTATGCCTTTCCTCTTCACTGAGTGAACTGAGTTATGTAAACATATCATTACTACACATAAGTCAGTTAGCATCACTTTGCAAATACACGTTCCCTAAAGGAAGGGACTAGGAAGGGATCTTGTGAGCATTCCTGTTATTGTCACACACATTACAGCTTGTCAGTTCTCTACAATTTTTATAATAGACCTGTTCTTATTTTCCCTCAATTGCATTCCATCAACTACTCATTTTTATGTTTGTATTATAATCATTTTTATAGCCATTTCAAATTGATTTTCTAATGGTGTAAGGAGCAATATGGAGAAAAAGTAAAAATGACCCCCCCCAAAAAAAAAGATGGAGCATGAAAGAGAGATTTGCTTTAATCACTTCTGCAACCACTAGAAGTGCTTATTGCTAGTAATATTCCGATTCTGACTTCCAAGTACAGAGAACCTCATGTTTTGTGTCAAGTAATAATGAGCTTATTATACTGGCATACTTTTAAGAAAGGCTACTGAATTTGCAAATGGACCAGAGCAGGTGAATTCTTTAAGCGTGACCATGAACATGGCTCCAGGTATCCTATAATATGAGTAACTCTGATTTCTATCTGCAGTATGAAGACACTGTGAACATTGTATGCGTGTCAACAGGGTGGACAACAGAGAAATCAGAAACAGCACATAATCACTGTAGTTTCATATATAACAGATAAATACACCTCTCTGACTTCTATTCCATAGTTCTTTCCTATTGGCAAAATTCTCTAAATCTACCTCACTTTCAATTTTAGAGAGGAGTCCATTATTTCAGATTGAGCATTATCTCTTTAATTTGCATCAACAAGCATTGAATTAACAGAAGTAAAAACTAACATTCTAAATACTAAACTTATTCCACTATAAGATGATCCATCAAAATAAACATTAAAAAATAATTTTGAATCAACAATTTTAACATTAATCAAGCACTAGCACACTCAAATTAGAAGATACGAATATTAAATTATCTTTAAGAGGGAAAATGTATACAGTATTAAATATTATATTCTTCTTTTGACTCTAAGATTGTCTTTGAATATAAATTTCAAAATAGTTAACTTGAACACCAAGAACTTTTTACCTCATTGTCTTGGGCTCACTACATTTAATTTTAGTTCTTTGAAAATGTGATGGTGTGCTAACAAGACCTTCCATTACCTGACTGTTTTAATTCACTGTTTTGACTTCCATAATCACTTTGTTTCTACATTTAACAAGTGACTATACTGTTATAGCTGTAGTATTAGCAATAACATTCAATTAACACTCACACTGTGAGCTAAAATTATACTTCACTAACACCTAACTTCTACCTTCTGCTCTCTTGCTAAATGGTCGCTAATCTCTTCTTTGCACTTAATATTGCTGAATTGAAAGAAATCTGTAAAAAGAAGTGTGGAATATTTTGGGGAGAATCATAGTTTGTAAGGTAAATTAATGTGTCAAGTAAAATGTATTCATTGATCATCAGTAGCAGTGTTGCATTATCCAAAACAAGTCAGTGGAAGATGAGAGAAGCATACATTGAGTTTTCTTACTCGCAAGAAACTCAACTAATAAACTAGACATTGTAAACACATAGGAAAGGAAAGGAAAGGAAAGGAAAGGAAAGGAAAGGAAAGGAAAGGAAAGGAAAGGAAAGGAAAGGAAAGGAAAGGAAAGGAAAGGAAAACAAGAAAATAAGATGTGTATAATTATTGTGTGTATATTTTTCTTGAAATTTCAATATTTTCACATTTAACTTTAGATGGATTATCTATTTTGAGTTTATATTTCATCCTGAAATATTCAGTACAATCCACTATTGAAATAATCTGCGCCTGGAGTTTTACTTTTGGAAGATTTTTAATGATGAATTCCATTTATTTAATAGATATGACATTAATTATGTTATATATTTATTTATAAGTATGTTTTATTAACTTGTGTCTTTCAAGGAATTAGTCCATTTCTTCTAAGTTGAATTTGAGGCCATAGTGTTTTTCATTGTATTTCCTTATGATCTTTTTAAATGTCTATGAAGTCTTCAGTGGTGTCCCCTCATTCATTTCTGTTACTGATAAATTGTATCTTTTCTTTTCTTGGTCAATCTGCTGAAATGTTTACCAATTTTGTTAATCTTTTCAGAGAACCAGGTTTGGGTTGGATTGCCTCCCCCGCTTCTCTCTGTTTTTTGTTTTTTTTTTTTAATTTTTTAATGTTTTTATTTATTTTTGAGTGAGTGAGAGAGAGAGAGAGAGAGAGAAAGTGGAGGAGAGGCAGAGAGAGGGAGACAAAGAACCCGAAGCCGTCTACAGACTCTGAGCCGTCAGCATAGAGCCTGACACAGGGCCGGAACTCATGAACTGTGAGATCATGACCTGAGCCAAAGTCGGAAGCTTAACCGACTGAGCCACACAGCCACCTCTTTCTGTTTGTTTTTGTTTTTACTTTGAATTTTATTGATTTCTACTCTTGCTTGTCTTGTACTAATCCTCCTGACTATTTGGGCTTTAGTTACATTCTGTTTGGCTGATTTGTTCTTAATGTCAAAGCTCAGAATCCAGTTTTAATTTCTTTTTCTTTTGTAATATAGATTTGCATCTATATACTTCTTCCAACTACTTTAGCTGGATTCTACAAATTTCAATGTGTTGAAAATTTCAATATATTTTAAAACAGTTTTCCCTTGACCAATTCTTTACAAGTGTATTTTCAAATATTTGTAAAATTTCTAAATACTTTTCTGGTAATGTTTTCTAGTTTAATTCTGTTATGATCTAAGAACATGCTTAAAATGATTTATATTCTTTTAAATTGGCCAAGGTTTGGGGCACCTGGGTGGCTCAGTCAGTTGGGTGTCCGACTTCAGCTCAGGTCATGATTTCACAGTTTGTGGGTTTGCACCCTGCATCGGACTCTGTGCTGACAGCTCGGGGCCTGGAGTCTGCTTCAGATTCTGGCTCCCTCTCTCTTCTCCCCGACTCATGCTCTGTCTCTCAAAAGAGAATAAATGTTAAAAAAAATTTTAATTGGTCAAGTTTTGTTTTTTAGCCCAGTATATGATCTATTTTGTTGAATGTCCTGTGTGTACTGTAAAACAACGTGTATTCTACTTTTGTTGGGTAGACTGGTCTAAAAATCTTGACTAGTTCAATTTGGTTGATGGTATTGTTTAAGTTTTCTCTTTTTTTAATGATATTCTATCTAATATTTCTATCAATTATCAGAATGGTTGTCTTGAAGTGTCCAGTATAATGATAAATTTATCTCTCTATTTTGTTCTTATCTATTTTGATTCATATTTTTGTGATGTCTTTTTGGAAAATTGACCACTTTATCATTATGAAATGATTCTATTTTTCCTAGTAATATTCTTCATTCTGAGATATTCTCCTATTTTAACAAAGCTCATCCAGCTTACTTTTCATTAGTTTTAGTATGGTGTATCTTCTTTTATTTAAGATATTTTTGTGAATTACAGTTGTAAATAATCAGTTTTGATATTAGTTCTTGTTATTTTTTTTCAGAGAGTATAAACCTGTGTATATAATTCTCTTTGCCTATCTTTTATTGTAATCATTTCTCTTTTGTTTTCTCCTTTATATTCTTTTTCCCTTAGCATTAAAATTCTTCAAATATATTAACATTCTTTTACTTCCTAAGTGACATTACTTAAGTATAATTCCAATAATATTAATTGCATCCACTTTAAGCATAAGGTTTCTAATGTACTGACAAATATATACCTCCATGTAACCATAGCCAGTCAAGAAATAAACATTTCTATCACGAGAAAATGTCTCCTCATGCCAATTTATAGCCAATAACCCCACTCCCACTCCTGCCCCCAGGCAATAATTGACCTGTTTTCTGTCACCACACATTCGATTTGCCTGCTCAGGGATTTTGTATAAGTGGAATTATACAAAATGTTCTATTGTGTGTGCCTGGCTCTTTTTACTAAGCAAAATGATTTTGAGAATCATCCATGTTGCAGTACATATCAGTAATTGGCTTTTAGGCTAGGTAATATTTGATTGCATTAAATATGGTACAATTTCTTTATATGCTAATTTTTCGACGAACATTTAGCTTTGTTTCCAGTTTTGGATTTTGAGACTAAAGATGCCATAGGCATTTATACACAAATATTTGTGGGATACATGTTTTTGTTTCTGTTTAAACAATTAGATTGGGGCGCCTGGGTGGCGCAGTCGGTTAAGCGTCCGACTTCAGCCAGGTCACGATCTCGCGGTCCGTGAGTTCGAGCCCCGCGTCAGGCTCTGGGCTGATGGCTCAGAGCCTGGAGCCTGTTTCCGATTCTGTGTCTCCCTCTCTCTGTGCCCCTACCCCGTTCATGCTCTGTCTCTCTCTGTCCCAAAAATAAATAAAAAATGTGGAAAAAACAAAAACAAAAACAAAAATAAACAATTAGAATAGAATTGGTGGCTTTGTTCTAAGTATGTGTAACAACATTCCCGGGGTGTTTTCCAAAGATTTTTACCATTTTACATCCCCTTCCATAATATAAGGCAGTTAGTTCTAAATGTTCCACAACCTTATCAACACATATGTCATCAGGCTTTCAATTTGAAACATTCTGATATGTTTTGATAACTATTTTAATTTGTACTTTTCTGATGAAAAATTATGCTGAACATATTTTATGTGTTTTCACTTCCTTCTTAGGTGTGGAAAGTGTGAGTTGCAATAATTTTGTCCTTTATTTTGGAGAGGTTTTCCTGACATGCCTCTAGACACTAGATTCCTAAAAACTTCAGGCCCTTGAAACATTATAGGTTTTATCTCTAACTTCTGGAGCATATGTGTTATATCAAGGCCTCCAATATACTTGCCACATCCTGCTCATCTGGTTTAATTAACTTGATGTCATCAAAATAGTGGACCAACCTTATCTTGTGTGAAACATCCAGATGGTCCAGCCCCCTTCTGAGTTTATTAAGGAAAAACAATTAGCATGGCCTTACAGCATGATGTCAAATGTATTTTCTTGTTTGTCCCACATAAATGTGAACTGCTTTTGATCAAATCTCTTGAAAGGGGTGAAAAAAATTTTCGACCTTGCCATGGCTACATGCCTGAGGCTGAGTTAATCTGTTCTCACAAAGATACTATATTTGGCACAGCAGCTACAACTGAGGCGACCACTTGTTTGAGTTTGTGGTAGTCAACTGTTAATCTGCCAGGATCTATCTTCTTTTGTAGGTGTTAGATTATGAATTAAATGGGAATATGATGGGGACTAGCCTCTTGTATTCTTTAGATAATGAAAGACGTAAATAATCTCTGCTATTTCCTCCAGAGTTGATATAGCTTTGTACCTTGGCCAGGGGGAGGGACAGTTTCAGGTGCTTCCTCTTGGTTTACCACACTATAACAGCTCTTAAAGATTAACCAACCATTGATGGGTTCTGTCACCTACCAAGTTTATTCATTGAATTATACATTTGAAGACCAGGAAAATGACCACCATGTGAGTTCACAGACCCAGTGCCTTTACTGAGAGTCAGGCCAGGGTCAAGACTCCAATTATGACTTACACACCATTCACCCCCCACTCTAATGGTGGTAGGAGAGGGTCATACAGATGCTTCAAGTCCAGGTATTATCAACTTAGTTCTTGTGTACCTCAGTTCTTGACTCCTATTGTATAATTATCTGTGTAAATTGTCATAAGTCCTTTTGCAGAAGACCTAGAAGAATTATTACTATATACCTTTTCGTGGTATTGTAGAGCCATTTCTCAGTGAGACTCTGCCTTTTCTTCAAACAGTGGCTTCTGAGTCACAGAGCCATATCAGGTTAAGAAACTGAGAACTGTCTTATGAATTTCTATCGGAATTGCTGCCCTCAGAATCCTGATCATCCAATACCCTTCCTGATTATCTATCTATTTTGTTCTTAAGAATGGCATGTCCTAGGGGCGCCTGGGTGGCTTGGTAGGTTAAGCATCCGACTTCAGCTCAGGTCATGATCTCACAGTTCGTGAGTTCGAGCCCCGCGTCAGGCTTTGTGCTGACAGCTTGGAGCCTGTTTCGGATTCTGTGTCTCCCTCTCTCTCTGCCCCTCCCCTGTTCATGCTCTGTCTCTCTCTGTCTCAACAATAAATAAACGTTAAAAAAAATTTTAAATAAAAAAAATTAAAAAAAAATGGCATGTCCTATTTTAATCATATCCATACCCATACATTCTTCAAATAAGCTACCCCCTCTCTTCTTCCTCACTTAATGTTATTTTGTTCCCCATTATAGTAACTGTATCCCAAGGAGAGAGAACAGAAAGCTACAAGTAGTTTGGGGCCAAGAGACCTTGTAGCTCTCATATATGTACATGTTTATAGGAGAAAACAAACAATTATACTATTTAAGCAACTATATTTTGGGTCTCTGTTACTCAGCTAATCCTATTTCTAACTATTACAGTCACTTGTGATTGTATTCCAGAATTTTTTAGTTATGAAGCATTATGTTTCTGAGGAATATTGTATCCTATGGAATTCCTGGGACAAAGGTAGTAGGATGGATCGTGAGAGGAAACTAATGCTGAGAATTCAAGTATCAAAAGAAGGCAGATATTTAGGTTCTAGATATTTGAAAAGGGCTATTATATTTGGTAGAGAAAGGGGATAGAATCACCACATGAAGGCAAGATATGGAATTCAGGTATGTCCATAACTGTATCTTTTCTGAATAGTTTACACTTCCTTTTTCCCTCTAGGAACAGACAACATTTTTATTTTCCTTTACAGCATAATTCCCTTTAGATGTTCCAAAAAAAAAATCCTGCTTTGTTTTCAGGGACTAAAGGACATAGAAGTGGTCTTTCTAAACATCACTGTTCTGCTGAGAAAAGCTTGGCAATTCAAGGTGGTACATCTTGACATTTAAAACAACAACCTTCAATTGGTAAGCAGAGATCCCATATGTTAGAGCAATATAGAGATTAGTTGAGATATGGATATTTTTAAAAACAGCCTCTTTGGGACACCTAGGGGGTTCAGTAGGTTAAGTGTCCAACTTCAGATCAGGTCATGATCTCACAGTTCACGAGTTCGAGCCCCATGTAGGGCTCTGTGCTGACAGCTCAAAGCCTGGAGCCTACTTCAGATTCTGTGTCTCCCTCGCTCTCTGCCCTTCCCCCACTTGCTCATGTGCACTCTCGCTCTCCCAAAAATAAATAAACATTAAAAAAATTTTTTAATTAAAAAATAAAAACAGGTTTTTTGTCCAAATATACTAGCAGTGATCCTTAATTCATGCTGAACATCAGAATCACCCGGGCTTGGGTGGGGGGTGGGTAGGAGGTATATAAAAATACTGATATCAAAGCTCCATCGCAGGCCAATTAAGTCAGAATGTTTAGGGGTGGAGACAAGGTCTAGGGCTTTTTGTTTTGTTTTTAAACACCCAAGGAGTTTAAAATTATAAGTATATAATTATATACTGATTATAATCTGCAGTATTTAAGGAAGCTAACGCTTAATGGGTGTTTTGGAGGTATCACATGGGCAGTTATTTAAGTTCTATGGTCTAAGCAAAATAACCACAACTTTTGAAAATATATCCCTTGAAACAGCTCAGCTATTTGACTACCATATTTAATATAAACTTTGTAATCATTTTGTTTATCTAAAGAATAAAATATTTTTTATCTAAAAACGCCCCTAAGTTTTTTTCCATGGAAATAATAAAATATAAGAATAGTAAACATGAAAATAACCAAGAACATAAAAGGAATTAAAGTTGTGATAATTTGAAATTGTCTCTAAATTTTATTTTAGGCCTTAACCTGCGGCAACCAGAGTCAGCCTCGGCAGATTTTGTGATAGAATATCTCGTTTCAAACACAAATGGTCTACTCATTCAGTTTGGAATGGGTTATGTTTTTACTCCCAATGTCATTTTTGCTTTGGCTAGTCTCATTTCAATGTCTGGCTTGAAGACAAAGTCTTTTGTTTGGTTTTCTTCCATCAGCTCGCACTTAAGACAATTACAGCACAGCTGGGCAAATGCTGGCTTGCAAGTGCCGTTCTGTTTCAAAACTCCATTGTGAAGAAGCAGCCCAGAGAATCAACAGTAAAATTAATTACAGTGAAGAGAGCAATCTACATTGTATTCAAGCACAATTTTCAAACCTTGACATAAATAAGACATTCATGGTTAATTGTTTATTATTATTAGGTATATTTGAACATTTTTCCTAGAATAGAACTCTGGACCTGTTATTCTAAGCTAAATCCCTTCAGTCCTGGGTCTAATTAAATCTTGGATCAAGGAGAATTAAATGTCAACAAAATCACAGTAGAAATGGTGTGCATGTGTGGTGCGTGTGTGTGTAAGTGGGTGTATGTGTGTTTAATCATATTGATTGCATGGGCCTTCTGGTTGGTGTTACAGATGATTGTTGCAAGTGAGAAATTTGGTAATACCTTTGCCAGTGCATGTAAAGAAATAGTATTCACAGAGGCAAGAAAGTACTTGGTAGTGGGATATGATGCAAGCTCCTTTTATTTGTGATGTGAAGTCTAGAACTGATCATTCCTGCTATGTAATGAATTGGACTCCACAGTGAATAGCAGGGCCACATAGGTATTGATAATATATGCTAAGTACAGGCTGACTTCTTAATTCACGACAAGGACTTCTGACTTATGGTTTCCAAAGCACTGACTAGAAGTACCATAACGTCACCACCATCTGCAGTGTGGAAGTGAGTGCTAGGTAGGTAAGCAGGTGGGACAAAAGTAACAGAGAAAGATGAGAGTAAAGGACTTCCTGTGACTTATTCACAGAGGACTATTCTTATGATATAGTTGGTTTTTGGTATATTACTGAATAGGTTTGTTTCGCAAAGTAAGACTCTTCAAAACAAAAGTGAGGGTGGTGAATGGTGAATTTTTGACCTGCTTTGGAGAGAAAGAACTAGGAATGTTAAGGTCATCTAAGATGCTGTTTATTTTTTTACATTTATTTATTTTGAGAAAGAGACCAATCTCGATCAGGGCAGGGGAGAGAGAGAGGGAGACAGAATCCTAAGGCTGTGCTGTCATTGCCGACACGGGACTCCATCTCACGAACTATGAGATGGTGACCTGAACGGAAATCAAGAGTTGGAGGCTCAATCGACTAAACCACTGAGATGCTGTTTAAATTCTGATTTCAACTTTTATGTGTAGCTGGAGGTCAGCTGTCTTTCAGGAACAATGAGTCAAGGGACAAAAATACACCCATGTCTGTTAATATCTTTCTTACTTTATGGATATGTGTGAAACTTGTCAGTAATATGGATAACTTAAAACATTTGTTTTAAAATCATTTTCTACTGGTTCATCTTAAAATGTCTCCAACAGGCAACTTCTGAATAGGGTAATAAAAATAAAAACTGAAAAATTATATATATATATATGTATATATATATATATATATAAATTCATAGTTAACTGGTGATACAGTAACAAAAAAATACAAGAAATTTCAAATATGATTTTATAACAAATTTGAAAATTTCATTAGCATGGAAGCCTTTCTGAAAATAAAAGTGAACTTAATTTATAAAAAAATAAAAAATATAATCAGGCAATAATTTCACTAAAAATACAGAAGTAGCTGGCAGAGAACTCTCATGAGTTTGTATCACCCCTTCTACTCACTTATGATCAACTGAGCCTGTAATCTCTAACTTCTGTCCTATTATTAAGAATGTGCTTTCCACACTACTCACTGTGGTACCCTCTACTTGTGCCCAACACAGGGTTACTTAACTCCTACTCTTTGCTTTAGCAATTTCCCCTCTTTCTGCTACAATATGAAATTTTTTCTTACCCATTATCTCTTGAAACTGCTTCAACTCAAGATTTACCCTCACTTTTCCATACACCCTTGTCAGCAAGCTCAACAAAGCCCTCCATGTTGTTAGATTCATCACTCAGTTCTCCACTCTTGTATGACTCAGCAGCATTTAACACAACCGGTCACTCTCTCACTTAAAACATGTTCTTTTGGCTTCAAGCCTATTTTTCTCTCTGACCACTATCCCTCAGTCTTTTTGTGGCTCGTGTCTTTTTTCCCCTTGATTGCCAAATGTTTAAGGTTCTCAAGACTCAGTCCTTAGACCTCTTCTTTCATCTGAAATCTAACATATCCAAAACTCAGTTCCTGATATTCTCCCCAAACCTACTACACAGTCTTCTCCATCTCACTGAATTGCTACTCTCTTTTCTTAGAGACCTTGTGGTCATCCTTGAATCCTCTTCTTCTCTTACCTTGCATTTAATCCGTTGCCCCTACCTTCAAACTGTGCCTGAAATCCAATCATATGTTATCACTCTATTGCTAGCACTCCTGGTCTAAGCTATAATCTCTTTGAATTTAAGTTTTCAATAGTTTATCTTGCTTCCACTCTTGTCTACCTACCATGCAATGTCTCAGAGAGGTCAATATCATCTTGTTAACTAAAGTGACTAAAGTCAAGTCACTTCACTTTTCTGCTCAAAACTCCCAATGTTAACTCATCTCTCTCAGAGTAAAATATAATATCATTCCTATGACCTCAGACTTCTAAATGAATAATACTCCCCATTATTTGACTTTATCCCCTTCTATTACATCCGAGTACCTCTAATTAGAATGATCTCTGATTAGAATGATCTTCTCAGGATATTCTCATGCTCATTTCTCAAACTCATTAGGGCTTTACTCAAATGTTATCTTTAAGGAAGCCTTCCCTAGTTATCCTGCCTAAAATTAGAATCTCCTGTCACTTTTTAACTTAGTATCCTCTATTTTATTTTTATTTTTAGCAGCTACCACTACATAACACATATTTTCTTGCTGTTCTTATCTATTGTCTATTTATTTCAGCTCCATGAAGGTAAGGATTTTTATATACTGAATACAACGGTGCCCAGACAACCAGTACATATATTTTTAAATAAGTGCCCATGCAGTGCTTTGAAAAATTTATCACCAACATTGCAAAAGTCATTGGGCATACACCATATTATAGATGAGTTCTATCAAGTAAATTTAATCATGAAAAGATTGAAGCTACCATAATTAATGTCATCAATTAGTCTTTATACCAAAATCTGCTCGGCACAGAAAATAAAAGTACAAACTAAACTCATATATGAATATAAATTAAATACTTCTATGGTAGGCAGAATAATGGCTCCCACTAAAGGTTTCCACATCTTGATCCCCAGAATCTGTGACAATATTATCTCACATGGGAAAAGGAATTTTACAGATGTCATTAAGGGCCTTGAAATGGGGAGATCATTATACATTTTCCAGGTTGGCCCAATCTAATAGCATGGGTACTTAAAAGTGGAAACCTTTCCAAAAAATGCAGGCTTTTCCAACTCACAGTCATAAAGATGAAATGTTGCTGGATTTGAAGGTAGAGGAAGGTACCATAATCACTTGTAATAGCTATGTATCAGCTATATGGGTTTTAAAGTCTTTGGTCAAATAACTGTGGTTAATTTATTGCCTTCTAAGGAAATGCATGCGTGTACATACATATAGTAAATAGTTGGCATACATAAAGGCTATATTCCTTATTAAAGCCCCAAATCTATGAAGACTATTTAAAAATTATATTACTTCCTCCACAACATGAAGCTTAAGTGAAAATATCAACTGATCCTTTTAGTCAATTAAGTATTCTATAAATATAGAACAAAATTCATTTAGAAATCTCATACAATTATCCAATTCTTCTTTTCAAGTTTCAATAGCTTTTTTTTCCACCAGACTCAAAAACTGTGTGTTGTTTGAATTGAAAGATAATTTTACAAATATCATTCCCTTTCCCTCTATTCCTCTCTCTTTTGTTTGCATACAAAAGTTATGGCATATTTGCCATCTCTACATCAGAGCAACAGCAAAGCTAATATTCTTTTTATTTTTCCAAAACTTCTCTTATCTAAATTAAAGCTATCCATTTTTTTCCCTCAAGATTTCTTCACTTTTAAGCGCAGAAAAGGTGATTGGTTTTCTTTGGGGGTACAATTTCACATAAAGCCACAAGATTTTATTGTTACATATATTACTGTATACAGAACAAGTAGAATAAAATGAAGCCATGCTGAGCTGCAGATTCTAGACAGTGAGCCAGGATTGCTCACCAACACTCATTCTCACAAGCCAGCCCTCAGTGGATCAGATTAAGATTGTCTCAGGACTTTGACAAGCTATCACATATCATGGAAGTTCAGCATGCATCTGCAGCATCTAATCAAAGCCTATTCAAAGCATCTACTCTATAATAAGGAGGAACAGAACTAACAGGGATGAATGAAACACAAACACTATACAGTTCAATTTAATAGTTGGTGGCCACTCTCTTTCCAGGCAAAGAGAAGAAAAGAAAGGTTCTACATAATATACCAACTTTGGAATCACCCTGAGTCCTTTATTTTCATGCTTGTTCTCTAGTATCACAGTTTATATGATTTTTAAAAAATTAATATTTATTTTTGAGATAGAGAGAGACAGAGTGTGAGCAGGGGAGGGACACAGAGAGAGAGGGAGACACAGAATCCAAAGCAGACTCCAGGCTCTGAGCTGTCAGCACAGTGCCCAACACGGGGTTTGAACTCATGAACTGTGAGATCATGACCTGAATTGAAGTTGGAAGCTTAACGGACTGAGCCACCCAGGCACCACACAGTTTATATGATTTAAATTGTTTTTTTTCTGTAATGGTAGTTTTCACATAGCTTTTCAGAGTTAGGTTTGCAAAATACATACAAGTTTAAAAAAGTGAATCAAACAGAATTAATTGCTGATGAAATTTCCAAGTTATTATTCAGAAAGGATCAGGGAAAACAACTCTTGATTAAAGTTCTTTTGTTTTCCTCAATATAGAAATATATTTCCTTCTTTCTCCTGACCCATTTCTAAGTATAGCATTTTAAAATTTCCTGTCTCAACATTACCCTAATCAGCCCACTGAAAACTACTCTCATAGACCTCCCAGAGTGCATCTGATTGTCAAGGTGAAACCAGAATCAGATTCCTTATCTTTAATTAATAAATAAATTCCCTCCTTCTGAAGAGGAGGGTCAGAAGAATTCTTGACATCTAGTCTACCAATCATATATATAAGAAAACAAGGAAGGCTGGTAGGTCAGCAGCTGAATTTTGCAAACAAAGCAAAGCTAAAATGCATTCCTTTCCTTTCTCATTAAGCAAACAAAAAAGACTGGATTAAATCAGTCTAGGATTACTGAATATAAATAAGAGAAGAAACACTAGGAAAATGAAGATGCACGTGTAATCTAGAGCACTAATTTAGATATTTTTTCCTTAGTAACAGTTAAGAGAAATAAACTTTTGAAGATCTTTCTAATTGGAGCTGACTATAGAATTTTCCAGTTTTTTTCCTTTTCTGTTTTTTTCTAAAAGTTTTGGACTAGGTCATTATTGCTTCTAAAGCAGAGTTCAAATCTCTAAATGTAGGCATCCCATTAACTGAGGCTGTTTCATGCAAAATAAATAAATAAATAAATAAATAAATAAAAAGAGTTCAGACGTAGCTTATGAGTCATTTCCTTTTTTCATCGAACACTCCTCTAGATCCTGAAGCGAAAAGGACACCCTGTGTTAATTGCTAGCAGAGCTTCTCTCTGTTCCTGTCTTGGTCTTTTTTCTCAGCATGGCCTTCCCTTCACTCCTTTCTTTCTGTTCCTTACCTCTCCAAACAGTTACCTGATTGCAACCACACTTGATTTAAGAAAAACGGAAAAAAACGTTAAAACCTTCAGGTCTAATCCTGTACAGAAGACACAACTTAACAAGAAGAAAGATGAAAGGAAAGCAGAAAGGGCTAGAAAAAGAAAAGTAAAGCACAACACAGGAGCAGGCCGGGACTCTGACACAGAAAGGGAAGGCAATTCACATGAACTTTAAAAAAAAAAACCTCATACTTTCAAAAATAAATTTTCCTTTGAAAAAAAATTCTATAAAAAAGTTTGTCTATTTCTTTTATCTTGTAGTTCTTCAGCAAATCTGAAATATTCCCTCAAGTAAGAGGTGAAAAAAAATTAACATTTCATCCCATATGAGGAGTTAAATTGAGAAATGTAATTCTTCATAACAAACAATCCAAGCTACACTATGACTGAAAATTATTTTCTTACTAAATCTCACTAGGAAGTCAGGAGTGCATTTATGGTTTAATTGCATGTTTTAAGATTTTTCAACAATGTCAGACAGTAAAATTGTATATAGTATGTTGACTTTGGTGAAATTTTATATCATTAAACAATTTATTTAGATAAAGGCTTTTATATTTTCACAAAGGCAAAGCACTTGGAATCTGACATAAAGATACTGAAGTCAGTTTGTCTAATCAAAAGTAATTCTGTATGCAAGGTCATTTCTGATTTGGCCATTTGTTGTATTAGTGTTTTCCATGCCCCGCCCCCCTGGCTTCCAGCACAACCTTCCATTGTCTTTCTACCAGGTTGACTTACTTGTCTTAGTGCTGATAGGATGATTTGATCCCTTCCATTGTTACTGTATTCCTTCATTATTCCTTCTCTCCTGAGTTACTGTGTTAGTATACTTTTATTATGCTCACATTCTCCTCTATCCAGCTGAACAGAATTAAGAGCGGATGTCTGCTCAATAAATGATAGTTTGATGAGAAAGACATAAGAACTAAATTTACAATACAATAGAAATGGGAGTAAAATACCATCAGATTGGAAGAACAAGAAACAAATTATTCCTCAGTTGCAGGCTCATGGGAATAAGGTAAGACTCAAAGGAAGCAATGTTTGGATGGGTCCTGAAGATGAGGAATGGTATATTACACACAGCCTATAACAAGGCTGAGACACGAACTAGGTACCAGTGAAAGAACATAGAACACAACCTTCACAGACTTTATCATTTTGCTGTTTTTCTTTATGCTACCCTGGAAAACCTATGGACTATATACTTGTCTCCAAATGTGGAACCTTATAATGTGGTTCAGATGTCATATAACTTTCAAATAGCTTAACCTAGTGACTCTCAGGAAAATATATGAAAAAAAATGTTAAAAATTTATTTAACTCATGAATTCTATGAGAGTTTCAGTAAAATGGCAATATAACTGATTCAAGAAGAGTAGCTGAAAAGTTAGGCTATTTCTAGGATGATAGGGTCAGTGGGTAGGTTACATAATTGGTTACTACTATTAAAAAAAACATTTAAGTGAGGACATTTGAAAATCTAATTGGCTTTATTATTAAAACTATTCATAAATCCAACAGCATCCCATCTAGCAAGTAAAGGGGAGGTCCAAGAAGCTGTACAAGATCTAAGGTTTTTAAAGCAGAAAAGCTGTGAAAAGGGAATTTATTAAAAAGGAATTCATTGCTTTAGGCAAGGTCATTCTCCTAGGTGGAATAGAAAGGATCTGTTAGGTGCTTAACTCCCAGTGTTGATATGAAATTCCAGTTTTTTGGATAAAGTTTACATTGGGGGGGGGGGCATTGAGAACTGCCATTAAATTAGATATTAAACCTTGGTTTAATGACATCATTTTGGGCCTGTGGTTTTCTAACTAACATTACTCTCCGGGGCTTTGAAACACAATACCTAAGATTTATGTGTTCCCTATAACTTGCAACATGTCTGAAAGGTAAATGGTGAATCAAACTAAGTAAATTCCTTTATTTAAACAATGTTCAGTCCTTTTCCCCTTAGTACAGCACTGAAAAAAAATACATCACCTACATGTTGCCTTATTTTCCAGTAAGTTTTGGATGAGTTTTCAGACACTGTACATATAATTCTGATTTACAGCCATTGTTGGAAAGATCTGAACTTGGAGTTTTTATGACTATTAAAAGCCAATACTCCCTATTTCTCATCCTGTTATGTAATATACATGGCATCAGGAATGGCATGTGGAGGGTGGTTGATGCTGAGATTGGAGCAATGGAGGCAGTAAAATCGGGGGCTCCAGGACTGTGGCAGAGGTGAGAAAGAACTGCACCTTTTGTGAAAGGTACATAAATAGCTAATCTCCCTCCTGACCATTTGTTTTATACAAAATGACAACATATTTTTTATGAACAAATCTTAGGATATTATTTTATTTTTCTTTTACATTTATTTTTGAGAGACACAGAGACAGAGCACAAGTGGGGAGGGGCAGAGAGAGAAGGAGACAGAATCCAAAGCAGGCTCCAGGCTCTGAGCTGTCAGCACAGAGCCCATCGCGGGGCTCGAACTCACAAACCGCGAGATCATGACCTGAGCCGAAGTTGGATGCTTAACCAATTGAGCCACCCACGCGCCCCGTTAAAGTATTATTTTAAATGGACTTAAAGTATTATCATTATATTCATCATCATTAATATTCATTAATGGAATTAATGAATTCTCTAGAATGTCAAGCTTAAATAACCTCTTTTTCTTGAATTACTAAATTATTATATAAATGTATTTGATTTACTGATGTGATTGATTAGTATAATAAATTGTATGTATCCATCATGGCCACATATACATATGCCTGATATGGATATGGTATATATGACAAATTTGACCAAATGGTTATGGGAGTTAAAAAGTGACACAAAGGTCACGTACTTAGCAGTGTGAACCATGGGTATTTTAAATTGCTTGTAGAAAATAATCAAACAATTATTTCAAAGTTCCCAAGGTGACCTTGAATCCTTTGCATCTCTTTCCAAAAGTAACATCAGCAATTTGTAGGAAGCAATATCTATTTGAGATATTAAATAAGAAAAAAATGGGATTTAACCAAGTACGCCTCTCCAAATAGGAAATACTTCTTATGGCAAAGGTCAGGTTGAAGGGTAATATAAATTCAAATGTGAACTAATAATCAGAATCTTGAAAATAACTTGGAAGGCACCCAGAGTGAACTCTGAAATATGTTTATTAAGAAAGCTGGGCAACTGATGACTATATCTTTTTAACTAATACAAAGTACAGATTTCTGAAAATCATAGCAATGACTTATATTACAAAAATGTAATTATATGTTAAAGGAATAGGGAACAGTTTTAATATAATGATACAGTACATGAATATAGAATGTAACTGAATATATACTGACTCCATAAGCATTTGTGACATGGTGCTATATGTTAAATAAGACCACCAAAATGCTTTTCTTTCTTCACACCCTCTACCAGTCCAATCATTGCAGCTTTCCAACAAGAACATCATTAACAACAGCATTTCATCAAATTGAAAAATCAGATGTTTTTCAACCTATTTGCAGTGAAAATTATATTATAGAATGATATATGTATCACTGAGAAAGGTTAGCTTTCTTGGTGTTTTAAGATAGATTGTCTACCCTCTTCCCCATCTTCTTCAATCAATAGAATAAGATACTCAATATGTATTACCTGATGATTTGAGTAAATCTATGGAACAATTACAGAACTTGCCTTCACTCCCCATCCAGGGATTTTTTTTTTAAGCTTGACATTTTCCAAACTGCCCTTTGTTAACCATGAAAAGGCCATAGTACATTTTGCCTAGAAAGAAGATTATGGAGTCATCCTCCTAGCCCCAAAATGGGTATGTATAGGAACAACCAAATGGACCCTGTGGTTCTTGATATTTACTTAGCTCATCTCAAATACTGTACCAATGAAGGTGATGAGGTAAGGGGGAGAACGGGCAGGAAATGAAGGGAAATGAGTCTACTCATTTGGATCCTTTTGGACTGGTGAAGTAAAATGGGGTGCTGTCCAAGAAAACAACATGTGCCCTCTATGCTAGAATCACCAGTCAACTGTTATTTATACGAATGAAGTAAAACTGTAGACAAGTCCCCTACTCCATGGCATCCAGTACCAGGGGTGGATAAAAGGTTTATATGAACAGTGGTTGAGAAAAAGGGGAAGTAGCTTCACAACTCTCCCTTTCTTTAGGCCATCACTGTTGAAAGCGGAAGCACTGTTAACGTGTGAAATAGCAACAAAATAAAGGAAAGTACACATTAGGAGAAAAATTTCTGTGATTGAGATTATAAATTGGACAGCAACTCTAATTTTACTGAATGTATTAAAGCACACCATTGCTAGACTGAATTTACAGAAAAAGGACAGAATAATCCATTTTCGAAATGAGACAGCCTAAGCCGTAGTTGGGCTGAAGATGTAGAGGAAAAAAAAGAATACTTTCATAAGACCAAGACAAACGTCATGATTTCATGCAAATATATATCTGACTCACATTCATTAAGTATTACTATCTTTAAGGTTAGTAAGGATAATCACTTCACTGTTCCCGGATTGCCACAAGCCATATGGTAGGTAAATACAAAAGGGAAAACAAAAGCACAAAGGGCATATACTCAATCTGTTACTTCCAGCAATATTAAGGATAACTTTGCATTGCCACTTATGACTAGGTTGATTGTCATGTAATTAATAGTTGGTACCAAAAAGTGTTCATCTTTTGCTTTTGCCCAATTGTGAACTCTGCCTTAAAATAAAACTGGAAGACAATAAAATAATATAAATAATTTATTTGTACATGTATTGGTGTGGTTAAGTGTTGGCAGTTTCTTCTATCATCATGGTTTATTCATTTTATGTAATTGAAAAATTACCTCCAGGGTATCATGTATTTAATTTTTATTCAATGATAAACTGCAGCAGGTGGGAGCAGCAGCTGCTTTACTAAGTAGGGAAAATTTTGTGTGTATTTTTTTTAGATGATTTTTTTCTTCCTTTTTATCCTATAAGAAGTGTTAATCTTCTTCTTCAGGTATGTCTAAAACTTAACTTTGAGTGGAAGTAGAAGCAATCATAATAATAATTCAAATTTTACAAATGCAATTGAGGAAATGTATTTGTTTTGACTAGACTTTTCAGTATACAATCCCCTACCCCATAATTCAAAACCTCCTTAGTGTTTGCTAACAAATTACTGATTAAGGAAAAGGAATAAATATGAAATTAAAGGATTTTGTTTATCTTCATGCTAAAATACATATGCATATGTTTATACATATTATATTGGAAAACAGAAAATATGCTGCATCAAGATCCTGTCTTAATGTTTTCTACTCCTAGACTTTTAGAAATAACTCACTGCTTCAAAACAACTGTTAATATCACTTATCTTCATCCACTTGCCTTTAGTCTTGATGAGTTGATAATATAGAGATTTTGATGGTGTGACATTTTTGTGATTAAAGCCATCGTTTGTTACTGATGATAGATTTATTTATATCTGACTCTTCCCTCTCTTGATAATATCATTTACTGAATCCTTTTCATTCAGATCCTGATTGATTCTCATACTGCTCCTTCCTATAAATTCCAAGTAGCACTATTGTAATGCAAAGTCTTTCTTTCTCACCTGATTTACCATAATAGAATTCTACTGATCTCCTTAGCTATAGTCCAGCCAAACTAAAATACTGAAAAAATTATCTTACCTAAACTCACCTGACTTGCTGGATTAGGCAATGTCTTAATGCCTGATGTCAATATCAGCTGAGTTGAATACTGACCACGAATCAATTGTGTTTATTCTCAAACTTGCTTATGCCATTTTTACCTATAAGTAAGAAATTAGGAGATATAGTAGATATACTTTGTTTTTGAGAAGAGCAATCAATGGTGGAAAACACCTACTTCTGAGAGCCAATCCTCAATCTAATCCAAATTCATACTGTGTGTTAGTTTCCAAAACCTTCAAAGTGTTAATATATTTTAATATGACCTCTGACTGGATGGGCCCAAAATAACTGGCAAAAGCAAGTTATTTTATTTATATAAAAGCAAAATAAATTCTCTCTGGATAAACCCATCATAATCCTAGGTCACAAAGAATTTCCCCAAATAATTTTACAATAAAATTGAGTAGCTAGTAGATAAAATCTTTTAGCCCCAAGAAAACTATTCACCATGAGTGAGAAGTAGCCACCTCATCCCCAGGGGGACAGAATCAAGACCTCCAGGGATACAGACAAGTAATTTTAAAACCCATGCTTATTGTTTCAAGAAATTAAATACAAACTTGAAAATATGAGCAGAAAATAAGAACCTCTAAAATTTTATACAAAAGATTTCCAACTTAACCAAATGAAAATTCTAAATGTGAAATATAATGATAAATTAAAAACCCAATGAGGTGCAGAGCTGCAGAGTAAAATGCATAAACACACATGCGTGCACACACGCACACACATATTAGTGAACTGGATTTTCAGTTTTTATAGATCAAAAGTTGTAGGAGAGGAAAGAAGAAGACCAGGGTATACATTACTTAGTAACTTATAAAATTAGCTCCTTTATAAAGCTGGAACCTATCACAAATGACCCTGATCCTCACCAAAGAACAGAAACGAAAATTGCCTGTCTTAAAGTTTGGTGTTGAATAAAGTTTGTGTAAGAGGTCCAATCATGACATTTCATAACAACAGGCTAATCCTACATGAATCTGTAGCCCTAATTCATAACAAACAGTCGTTTATATACAAATATTTCTCTCTCCCCAACCAAACAGGATATCTGTGCACCAAAATAGATTTTCCATGCATCCCTAACATATACCATTCTTATTACTATCAGATAAGCACACATAGATGAATGACTAAGCAACACTAACAACAGTCCTAGAATAAATAGTGTTTATTGGGAGGAAACTCGGTGACAAAGGAGCAGGTGCATGCCTTCCTACTGCCTTTTGCATAATGTGGCAGTATACAGTGATTCAACTAGGCTGAGTGCCAGAACCTTATAATTTACAATATGAGGAACTTATCATTTACTTTCCTTCGCTGGAGAGAAATCCTCTTATGACAATTCAACACATTGGCCACCAATACTGTTCTGCCAGTGCTTCATCATGGCTGGGCCAACAATCCTTTCTTTGGCTTGATCAGAGTCTTCAGTCAAGCTTTGTGATTGTGGCTACATGGCACAGCTTCAGACTGGTAGCTAGCACTGATCAATATTTTATCAAGCTGAATGCTTACATATTTATTTGTATGGTTTTTATAGACTGTTTTCAATTCACCAGAGATTCTTCACCATACGAGGACATCTTCCTATCTTTGGGAAGACATTCTATAAGACATTAATATTGGGCAAGTTAGCACTTACCCTTCCTATTCATATAATTTTGTGGAAGATGAACTTGTGCACAGAATGTGTCACCCACTGTTTCCAATTCACCTAAAACCTCTACAATGTTAAGTCAGTCCACTTCATTAAAACTTCTAAACCTTTTATTCTACCCAACTAGAAACCAAAGACAATGGTTTCCAATGATGGAATCCTGATGTATTTGTGTATAAAGAATCATAGCAGAGAGAAAAAGAGAGATGTATTACAGAAGATGTTCTGGAATTTCTATATGCTTTATGCATGATGTAATCTGTTAAAAATCTTGTTCTACTCACAGAGGAAGCATATGAGAGAATTATCTTCCTTCAAGTGTGTGACAGAAAAAAGATGCAGGCTTTTACCTATACCATCCTATGACACTTTTGTCTGGACTATTTATGTTGGTACTTAACTTTTAACATCTTGAGCAGTTTCAATATATTTCTTGTTTTGAATCAGCTCAATTATATTATCTGAAGATAGATTACCTTTATGTTCTCCCAAGAAACTAGCAAATTGCTTGGATCTTAATACATTTTTATTAAAGAACTCAGTGAGTTTCAAAGTACTACCTGTGATTTAAAAAGATGGGATACTATTTTTTAAGAATAACCTATCCTTTCAGCGAATGTTGCTCACCAATAGTTAGTATTACAATATATTGGCTGATTTTATCAAGTTAAGATAGCTTTTTTAAAAAAAATCAAATTAAGATAGCTCAAGTTAGGATCTGCTGTTCAAAATAGAGGAATAAATGATTTTACTTATCTAAAGGTAGACTAAAACCCAGTTATCAATCTATATCTATCAAATAATCAACTGATTGACCCTAGGTAATTGATATAACTTCTGAGTCACAACTTCCTCATTTACAGTGATTATAAAGACCTAGTTCAGGTACTCTATATACTGTAAAATTATGTGAATATATCCTATTGGTAGTACAGCAATACTAATACTGTTTTATACTTGAAGAATATAGTGTTTCCCTGGCACCATTAATTAACTCCAAGAGACATATATATCTGCCATTAATACTGGATTTACAAACAATAGAGGAAAATGCTAAATAAATAATAGAAGGGAAAATAAAGCAGCGGATATTAAATGTTGGTTTTGTGTCACATAATATTTCATAGTGTTTGCATATTTACTCTTTTTCAATAAGTTGTAACAATGGCACTCTGAATTGTACATTTATATAAATAAATCAAATAACTCTATCAAATAAGTCCCTGTGTTCATAATGGTCTGCAGAGATCTAATTGGATTTCAATTTGTGAAAGAAAACTTGATTGTCAAAATACATCAAACAAATGTAATTCGAGTCTATACTTAGAAACGATCACAAAAATAATCCTTTAAATTCATACACATTGCGATTTAAAGTTTGTTTATAAATACTATACTTTAAACTATGATATTTACAGAAATCATGTGAGGTAGGCAGGGCTGAAATTAGCATGGCAGTTTTTATAAAATTTAAATATCTTGGCCAAAATCACACAGACAGTAATGTTGGACACAGAAGAACCAAGGTGTTCTTAATCTAAATTGGGTAATCTTTCTATATTTTTCATGCTGCCAAGCCAAGTGAGATGAATATCATGCTCTTCTTTTTTTCTCGGGAATGTGTCAGAAACCTCACTCATGAGAATAATTAATTACCATTAACTTATCATTAATTTTAAATTTAGAATTCCTTTAAAATATTATTAAAATTGTTAATAAAACCAAACTGATTAAACATAATGGCATAGGTGAACTAACTGAATTTTTCTAAGTGTTAAGAATCCTATAGCTTAAGTAATGCAACTCAGTGATAGGTAGATGGATGAGTTCTTTTTTTTTCTTTTTTAAAAATTTTTTAACGTTTATTTATCTTTGAGAGAGAGAGACAGAGACAGAGTGTGAGCAAGGTAGGGGCAGAGAGAGAGGGAGACACAGAATCTGAGCAGGATCCAGGCTCTGAGCTTTCAGCACAGAGCCCAATGTGGGGATCAAACTCATGTACTATGAGATCATGACCTGAGCTAAAGTCAGATGCTTAACCAACTGAACCACCCAGGCGCCCCTGGATGAGTTCTGTTATAATTTGACTGTCTTGAGTGAGGACAAAAAAAAAAAAAAAAAAAAAAAAAGAACCAGACCTGGCATAATTATTGTCCAGTTCCAAAAGTAATGATTTAAAATAAGATAAAAAACTAATTTTAATTAAGAAAAAATAGTTCAACCAAACATTCTTTGTGGTCTTTTTGAAAATAAGAAATAGAATTAAACTGACAGTTATCTTTTGTATCTTCTGTTCCTTGAAGGGTAAAACAAAACAAACAAACAAAAAAACAAACATAGAAGAATCTACACCTTTAGTGTTTATTTTGTGTTTGATGATAAAGAGTTCCTGATACACAGAAAATTACCTCTTGTGGGCTGCTAGTTCTAACAAGAATTATACTCCGAGGGTCAAATTGTACCACATTTGGAGATTCTTTGTTGTTCCTGATCCAATCGGCTCTCTACAAAACCTCCTAAGTTTAATAGAGGGATACAGACCTAGAAAGAAAGATAGAACCTAGAGAATTTGTTTTAACTCAGCTGCCGGTTAAAACTTACAATATTGCAACTCAGTTTAAATTTTTACTAGCACCCTCAAATAACTCAGAAAGAACATTTAACAAAATAAAAGCATTTTCCAAAGACTTACTCTATCAATCCCAAAAGATAGGTGTAAGCAGAAATGGAAAAAAAGACAGCTCAGCCCTAAAATGCAGGGAGAACATGGGAGCAAGTTTACCCTGAACATGTAAGGCCAAGACCTTTATAAACCTGGAGTTTTAATAGTAAACCCCAATTTCAGTGCAGTTCCCTTAAGAACCTAACATACAAGGACAAGACAAAGAACAGATATATCTGAAGAGCCTACTACATATCAGACTGTGTTAGGTTTATTTTATATTCAAACTATCAAGTGTCCATTAATAGCCCCAATACAAGAAGCTATCGTTCTTTTTCATATGGAAATGCTGAAAATTAAAAGACTTTTAACGTTTGCCCAGGATGACAGATGCAGCAGGTTACAGGACTCAGAAGTGCACGTTTAAACTGAGGCTTCAAAATAGGTAGGAGTCTCTGTATTCATTCCAGGATTAAAGCAGAGACTCAATCCTCTCTGAGAAAAGTAGCATGCATGTTAGAGTTTTTCACTTCATCAAAGGTTATATTGATGTTAACTGGAGCTACTGGACTTCTACCAGAAATTCTGGGGAAACACATGACTGAAAATTTCGAGGATGAAGAGTAGTAATATTCCGGAAGGTTCTAGCCATACCTCACCTTTTGCTACAAATTATTTCCAACTTTTGAGTTCAGATTGGTCCAGGTATTCAAGCAGTACAGTAATTATGTCATTCTTTTCTTTTACTTTCAATGAAAAGCTTCTTAAACCTTGGAGACATGAACACCCCTGGTTCAAATATATTATCCTTTAGTCTTTACATGATTTTGAGTATTATGTCTAGCATCTTAATACACTGTTAGGATTATATCCTCTTCCCTATATTCCACTTTCATTTTCTGCAATGAATTTATATTACACTATTATATTGCCAAGTCATTTTAGAGGTTACCTATCCCTAACACGAAAGTATTTTGGCAGCTTGTCTATTGCAAAACACTACGTTTTATTGAATAATTGGAAGTCAGCTTTTCATTTCTTTGGTTTGATTCTCAATGTATTGCCTTCTTTCAAAAAAACATAATTACATACATTTCTCTATCAGATTCTTAGTTGCTTCATTTTCTTCTGCATCCTAATGTTAGGTATTTATTCAACTCTTCTCTAAGCATCATATAATTGTGAAATGGAATTGCCAGCCCCTAATGTTATCAGCAAAATCCATTAGGTAATTTCTGTAGCTTGAATTGCCCCTATCTCATTAAAGCAGACTACTGTCCCCAGTGATTCTTTTTTAGCTTAGATAATATTGTTTAAAAATATAAGCAATTATACACAGAATACTCATTTAAGATTTTGTTGTGCCTACAATGTGCCAAACATTGACATTTTCGAACTATGGCAGGATAAATTCAGTTCAATTCAATTTAACACACATTTATGGGATGGCAGATATATGTCAAAGCACTAGCCTAGGTTCTGGGGACATAAAGATAAATAGTACCCAGTGCTCACTATCTGGGAACTCGCAATATAAAAGGAAACAAAACACAAAAACTGACCCTGACACAATATGATAAACCCTATAAGACAGGTATAGAGGAAATTTATGAACACACAAAAGATGAGCCAATTAAGTCGACCTTGAGGGGGTAGTGGGTGAGAGTGCTTTTATTGAGAGCATAGAGGTGGTTATTATATTTGGCTTCCAAGGATAAATGGTTGCTCTTCATGTTTTAAAAACTGTGAAGGCCATTCTAAGCAGATGGAAGAACATAAGCAAGGAAATGGAAGTATAAATGTGCATGGGCTTTTCATAGGTGCTTGGATCAGTTGACCAACAGGAGAAGCTAGAAGGAAATGTTGGGTCAACTGTTTGGCAAGATGGATGTCACACTGAAGAGGTGGACAATTATTTTAAAGGTGATTGTGTTTAACAAATTACTACAAACTAGTAGGTAAATGTAACATTTGTATATTCTCTCACAAGTCAGAAACCTAGGCATGGCTTAGCTGGATCCTCTGCTTGGAGTATCAACAGACCCCAATCAGCTTAATTAGTTACGCATGCGACTGTTGATTTCGGCTCAGGTCATGATCTCACAGTTTGTGGGTTCAAGCCCTGTGTCAGCTCCAAATTGACAGTACAGAGCCTGTTTCAGATTCTCTTCCCATCCCCTGCTGCTCTCTCTCTTTCTCTCTCAGTAAATAAATAAATAAATAAATAAATAAATAAATAAACAAACAAACAAACAAACTTTTTTTTAAAAAGGGTGTATTAAAAAAAAAAAACCAATGAATGTATTAGCCAGTGTTAGGTTCTTATCTGGAGATTGACTAAGGAAGCAAATGCTTCCCCATTTAGATGGTTATTGGCAACATTCAGTACTTTGACTCTTCCAAATGCACAGAGAGAGAGAGAGAGAGAGAGAGAGAGAGAGAGAAAGCAGCCTGACTAGAACAAATGAGCTAGCAAGATGGAGTTTTATATAACATAATATAAAAGTGATATCCCATCACTTCTGCCATATTAAAATTGTAAACAGTAGGAGGTGGTGATCGATGACACCGTAAAATTTGTCCACAAGGAGATAGTTTTTAAGTAGTGATGATAATACATATGTATAACAAAGAAACAGGTATGCCAGGGTGAATAGTGGTTTCAAGGTGGAAAGAGATGGAAATATATAAATTTACCTTTTAAAATTTCTCTAAAATAATTTTTCTTTCAGAGATTAGTTTGTGTTATTTTTCTACCAAAGAAAAATGAAGATCATAAAGCTTCTTGGGATTTACTAAAAACATTCTCCCCTTAGGAAAGAAGAAAAGGACAGCACCTTGTAATACTAAAAGGTAGCTTTCCCTAGAAGAGGGAGGGCCAGGATAGGGGGCCCTCTGTTTCGATTAATGGGATATAATTAGATTCTTTTATGTTTCAAACACATTTTTTAATGTTGATTTATTTTTGAGAGACAGAGAGACAGGGAGAGAGACAGAGTGTGAGCTGGGGCAGAGGAGGGACAGAGAGAGGGAGACACAGAATTCAAAGAGAGCGCCAGGCTCTGTGCTGTCAGCACAGAGCCCAACGTGGGGTTTGAACTCACAGCCCCTGAGATCATGACCTGAGCTGACGTCGAATGCTTAACCGTCTGAGCCACCCAGGAGCCCCAGATTCTTTTATGTTTCAAAAGTTTAAAATAGATTCTCTGGAAAGAAGCAAAGGAAGATGATGACAAGTAGTCTTTGAGGGAACCAGCACCAAACCTATTCTGACCTGGCAGCCCTTACTTAGCCTACAGTGTTCAGTTCACTAACTGAACAAAACGCGATTGTTAAAGGGCATTATTCCTGGCTAGGGAGGAAACAGGGTGATGGGACAGTTGGTGGGAATCCTTGTTTTGTTTTGTTTTGTTTTAAGCATGGCTTCTGGTCATTTCTAACCACCACTTGGTTCTCCCCCATGCTTACTTTGTGGGAGGTGAAATACATTCTCTTTAAGCAACAAAAGATGACTCACTCCAGCAACACCCATGTTACTGGTAAGTTCTGATGTACTTTTTCAGCCTTGGCTTTACAACTACAATAACCTTGGGATTATATATATTCCAGTTCTTACTGGTAGATGATCTGAATCAAATGCTCTGATATATGCAAGAATTGGAAAATTTTTAATGCTCTTTAGGTGTTTCCAATGTATAGCCAGGGTTGAGAACCAATATGCCAGGAAACTCAGAATATATGGTAGGATGGTGCTAGAGGTTAGTCTAAACTTGCTGATGTTAGGGACATGGGTGGGGAGCATGAGCTTCTAATTTCTGAGGAAATCAGACTGGGGTACTGGTCTACTCTAATTGGAGCAGGTAAGAACACACAGTGATACACTTTGTATTGCTATTTTATGAATGAGCAGTTATGTGCTGATAAATATTTAACAACCAGATTTCAGGGGAAAAATAGAGTTCTAATTTATAGATTTGATTATATTCATGATGCAAATAATCCTAACTATTTTTTAACATCTATCAAATTTATCACTGAATGCAAAGTTGGAAAGAGATGAATGGTAAGTAGCACATCCCTGCATAGTATTTCTACAATACAGATAAAATAAACAATAACTTCAAGAGCATAGAAAAGAGTAAAATATATTTTTAAAAAGCAAGGAGTTTTGAGTATTTATTTTCATTGTTTAATAAAACTTAATTGTAAGTTTCTATTATTCACTTTTGAATAATGACTGCCTTTAACAACTGACACAAATAATCCTTTAAAATGTAAAACGGGCCATTACAACATTTTATGAACGTGCTTCAGCAAAAGGTGACTTACCTGCAAGCAGGACTAGTATTCAAAATACGTAACACCTACGTCTGCATGGGCACCACCTCATCAGAATTGTTACTAAGCCAGTATGCCATGGCTCTGCCTGAAAGGGTTTAAGGGTGTATCTAGAGGACGGATGCTATTTATCTTCACCTTTGTGTCCCTTAAGGTCCCTAGCACACTGACATTGACATAATGTCATAACGACATAGAATGTCATAAAGACATAAATGACATAAAGATATTGAACATAATGACTGAATAAATGATTGAATAAATTATGTATTAAAGGGCCTGACTCCATAGTAGTTCTTTTACTAAGGATTCATGTTATAACAAACCCTCTCCCTCCTTTTGTAGAAAGAGTTTGTGATTGGCTGAGGATCTTTATAGAGGAAAGTAAACAGTATTTCATTTATTCCTTTTCTTAGTGATCTTCTTTGCCATATGTCGAGGTTCTACATTAAAGTAGATACCTACTCCCCCTTCTGTGCTCTAAGTAAATTGAAGTCCCTGCTATCCTCAGACATGTCTGGCTATCTCATGCTCCACCAGACTTGTTTACTTCTTCTCAGTACTCACTTTTCTCAACTTTTCCCTTGGATCATCTGTTTCCCTTTCCAGATTCAGGAAACTTTTTTCTTTTTTTTTTTTCAACATATTTTTTTTTTTTTTAATTTTATTTTTGGGACAGAGAGAGACAGAGCATGAATGGGGGAGGGGCAGAGAGAGAAGGAGACACAGAATCGGAAACAGGTTCCAGGCTCTGAGCCATCAGCCCAGAGCCCGACGCGGGGCTCGAACTCACAGACTGCGAGATCGTGACCTGGCTGAAGTCGGACGCTTAACCGACTGCGCCACCCAGGCGCCCCTTCTTTTTTCTATTCTTCTCTGCAGCTGCTAGGATATTTGTTACATTCTCCTCTGTGCTCCCACTATGATTGATACATAATGCAAACATAATATCTAACACTTTCTATGGTTTAATTGTTTATATATGTGTATTTGTTGACTTCTCTCTATCCTTGGGGAGAATGTTGCCCCTTGAAGGCATCATTTCTCTGAAATCTTCCTGATGTCTCCTGTCTACCTTGAGATTTTCTACTGGGTATTACACATGTGTGACCATCCCTCCCCCTTTTCAGAGCTTAGGCTCTTTGAAAGCAGAACTAGGATATCATCTATCACTATTCCTAAAAGAAAAGATATTGGGGACTTTGAAGACAGACTTCTGGGATTAGAATTTGGGCTTTACACTAACTATGTGTGTGATTTGAAACTAATTACTTCCTTCTGCCTCATCTTCCTTATCTGAAAAACAAAAGTGTTAAAAAGCATACCAATTGCCCAGATTGTTCAGAGTACAGAATGAGTGAACTCATAAAAATAAATAAATAAACAAATAAACAAACAAACAAACAATAAATAAAAGACTTAGAAGAATGCTTAGAACATAGTGAGCACAAAATGAATATTAGCTATTATTATTCTTACAGTAAACACTCAATAATTGCTGAATGAATGAAGAATAAAACATATAATAACAAACCAACAACACTTAACTCCATTACACCATACTTAGTATTATACTACCTTATTCCAGCAAAGATAAATAAATTGATTTACCATTTTAATACTATGCAATAACTGAAATTAATTTTCTTTTTTCTGTTACTCAAAGATGGTCTCTTTCTTTCTGAACTACCTTCAGGGTTTTTTTTTTAATTATTTAATTGTTAATTAATATCCTTCTAAACCAGAGAGTGCTTAAAAAATTCATGCTGAAGGTAGCACCTTTACTTCTGTCAGACCATTTGCTTTCTAAGATGACTTTCACCCCATCCATCCCGAGATGGTAAGTCATTAGTTTTGATGTAGCCTGATACCAAAAAGAACATGCCATTTTCCTTTAAAGAGATAAGTTAAAATGCAAAAGGTAATAAGAAGCAAAAAGCAAAGTATCCATTTTTAACTCTTTACCTAAGCAGAATTTTTATTTCTGATGACATAAGAAACAGATCATTTAACCAGAAACTGGGAGTATAGGAGCTATGAAATCCCAGAATATAGTATCTTAGGATACTTAGGAGAACAAAATATGTGGATTTATTTGCCTTCTGAAAATATGCTTAGGATATTGAACCAAGACTAAATGGGTTCTTAACTTGAATTTACCATTATAGACATGTTTAATTCATCATTTAAAAAATCTTGTCTGGGCATCTTTACTATTGATCCTTTTTTTCTTTTTGTCTCTTAGTTACAAAACTTTCCTAAGAAACTCTTGATTTTTAGTTGCATAGATTTATTTTTTTTAATGGGGGGCCTATTTATCTTCCTTTGAAGCCATACAGATACTTGCACTGATAAACTGGAAGAGATTGCTCTTGGGCAGTTGTAATTTGCCTATAACTTATCAGTAAGTAAGTAAGTAAGTAAGTAAATAAATAAATAAATAAAATCACTTCAAGAAATCCCATTAAATCCAAGGAATCAATTTTAATGTTTGTAATTAATCTTTCCTAATATCAAAATCACCACAAGAAAAAAATGTGAAATGAAGCAAATTATTGAAGATGAAAATCAAATATCTTCTCATAATAAAACAATGTAGATCTTAGAAGTCAAGAATTCAGAAGTGTCCTTCCTCATTTAAACTGTTTCTCTCCTACAATATTAAATCAGAGCCAGTCTTTCTGATCCTTCATGTAAAAATTCTTTAGACTATATTACAACAGTTTCAAATTCCTTGAAACTCTTACTTTTAGAAACATATTATTCAGAAATATTTTATTTTGGTTCAGGTTGAACAAGGAATAATACAAGGAATTTTTCAGATAATCAATAGAAAACACACTGGATGAAGTATACACATTAGAAGTCTACATTTTTGTCATCAAACCTACTTTACATATTGTTTTACTTTTCTCTTAGCCAAATAACTGCTTTTGGTAATAACTAATATACAAAAATGATAGGAAAACACAGAAGATAATAGTATATTCCTAGAGTGAGCTTAGGAATTTTTTTTCCTACTTGCCAAATTTTCTCCTACTTGCTTTTGAGCCCAGGCTAAAGATACACAAAATTCTTGCTTCACCCTTAATCTTCAGAAGGGGAAAATAGTGCAATTATTCTGATTTTTTTTGTATGCTATTTTCTTACATTCTCTCCTAGATGCTTTATTCTTGTCTTACTTCCAAACAATTTAGGCACAAATACTACCTCTGTACATGCTACAAATATTGAGGATTTGTCAGTAAAATGTAGTATCTCTGAGGGAGTCTATCTATCTGACACTACTTTCTCCTAGGACCTTACATCTATATTTCTGATTTTTGCAATATTTTATATCACTTCCCCTCTCCCATCACTACTATTCTGGAAAGGCAATAAGCAGCAAAATTATTATTCACATTTAAAAGAGAGAAAATTGAGGCTGGAAAGACTTGTCCAAGGTCACAGAGGGAGACACTCCCTGTGGAGACACTGGAGAGTTATAGCAAATACTTTCTATAGAATATTTGCTTTTATAACACACTGCATCATATGAGGTAAATGCACTTTCTTTGAATGTGGAAAGCAAAGAGACTTGTTAGAAAACATGCAATTTCACAAGTAAGCCAGGAATATGTTTTGCCCAAAGAGACACCTGGAATTAATTGTTGCTCTCTTAAGAGATCAATGGGACTCATGTAGGGATTGCAATGTGTGGCAGAGTCACTGAGGCGGAAGACTTTCATGTTGGCAAAGCAGTGCCTCCCAGATAGATCTTTTAATTGCTTAAACATTAGGAGCAAGCTGTCACCTTGTGGATGAAAGCTTTAGTTGATATCTTGATACTTGGCATTCCTACCTCCAGTGGACTTAAAATAAAGGTTTGAAAATATGAGGAAAATTTAGCTCTTAGCTAAACTCCTTAGATTGAAGCCTTCTTATCTAAAAAGTAACTCTAACTAGGAGTTATTTCTTCCCTACTCCTTTCCTTCCTTCCTTCCTTCCTTCCTTCCTTCCTTCCTTCCTTCCTTCCTTCCTTCCTTTTTTTTCTGCCAACAGATAATTTTTACAAATTATTAACAAAAGTTTCATGAACATTTATTAAGAGCAATTTTAGTTACTGTTTAAACATACATTGAAACTCCAGTGCTATGATCTATTGTTAGTATCCATGAGAAAGAAAAATAAACCTCAGATCCTTCCCTTGACAAGGCTATAAGCTAGTGTGAGATGGAAGATGTATACAACTGACCACACCACAATATAAATATGATAAGTTGTAGTATAGAAGGGAACAAACTAATTATCTTTGGAGTTCAGAGAGAAAGAGATGGACTTCATTAAGGATGGGAAAGTGAGGCAAGACTCAAAGAATTAATATCAGAGAACAGGTGACCTCTATCTTGTCTTCTCCCCTGTTTGATCAGAATTTATATCATACTGCACTGCTATCTTTTGGGAGTTTCCTAAAACAATATAATAGTTATTGAATAACCAGGCCAGACAAAAGTCATCTGTCAACATTACTCCAGCTTCCACGTTACCTCATTCTGTCATTTGAAGGCTTTTCTTCACAGAAATGAAATGCTTCAAATTCAAACCCTCAAAAAACTGCCTCAGTTCAATTTTGGAATCTTAATGTGATGCTTCTACATGGATCATAACAGGTTTCTCTTTCCCGTGCCTTCCCTACATGAAATAGAATAAGAAAATTAATTATGCCACTTGGTAACAACCACATTTGATAAATGTGATTGTTGGGCAGGAATCTTGTGGGGAGGGCACAACAAACTAAAGTATTTTGGCAAAGATGAGACTCTACCACAATCATTGCCAGAGCTGTCTGATTATATACCTCCATGGAGGAGAGAATACAAGATATCCTTGAAGCCAAGTGATGTTGCAACCCTGACTGTACCTCTTCTATTTGAGGTGACAAGTATAAATTATGGAAAATGAGATGGCATGTTAGCTATTTGATGGTGTTTGACTTAGGGCCACAATACAACAACTGTAAAGAACAAGTTAGCCACATTCAATGATGGATTTGAATTTCATATTGACATTTTGTAGAAGGATATAAGGCATCTCAGCTAATTTCACGCTTACTTGAGTAGAAATATATGAAAGTCTAGTTAGTTCACATATTTTAAGATAAGTTGAAGCCACTATTCTTTAAACATATCTTGATAATTGGGGGAAAAATCACTCTGAAGAATTCTTGAATGCGTATTTTATAAATCAATGCTTATGTGTTAACCATTGATAAATGTATGTCACACACAGATTGTAGACACCTATTTCTATAAACTGACTTCTGTTTATTCTTAATTTTTCTGTTTAGAATGTTATACTCTTCAGCCTTTTCTCATCATTCATGAATGAATATAACATCTCTTTATCTACCCATTTGTTTATCCAATAAATATCCATTGAGAACTAGTATGTATCACGCAGATCTAGGCACTTGGCAATATGGCTGGGAATAAGACATAAAAGATCCTGGTGTTTTAGGAAGAGGAGGGCCTGTGTGCGGCTCCTGCCCTTTCCGACCCATCTGGGCATATGCTTCGGGTTTCCAGTCTGAATTGGCGGTGAGAGCAGAGCCTGAGGAACCCGAGGTGCCTGAGGCTTGCGGGGCATTACTGGAGATGGACAGCTGGATTCCTTATTATGACTACCCTGTGGTTTTCCTGCCTGCCTACAAGTATCCCCAAGCATGGATTCCTCCTCATGAGAGGGTGCATCACTCAGGACCCAGTTTCTGCCTGGAACTGTCACACTGAAGAAGCCCCCTGGAGCTCAGTTGGCATTTAATATCCAAGGAGGAAAGGCCTCACAACTAGGGATCTTTATCTCCAAGGTGATTCCTGACTCTGATGCACATCAAGCAAGATTTCAGGAGGGGGACCAAATCGTAGCTGTGAATTATGTGGATTTCCAAGACATTGAGCACAATGTTGAGATCCTGAAAACAGCCCATGAAATCGGTAACCATACAATTATCATCACTGAAAAGAGAGGACTGTGCACCAGATAATTGCAGTCCATAGCCCTCCACATGGAATCTTCTAGGACAAGCTGATTAGGCCTCAGGGAAGTCTCTGGAGAAACTCTATTCCTGGCCCCACCCTGCAGAGTGGAGTGGGGAGGGTGGGGACACAGTAAGGCCCTGCACCAAGCCAGCTAGCCAACTGCATTACCCAAACTGAACTGTACTTTTTGTTTCCTAGTTTTCTAGGTGATCTTCATTCCCTGAAACAGGAAGAATGATGACATCTAGGTATAGCCTATGGAGAACCCTGCTAGAAAAGGTAACTGACATTTATTGAATACCCTGTGCTAGACAATTATGCATATGTCATATCATTTTCACTCGAATATAGAGATTAATAGAGAAAAGAATTTTGGGGGCCATCTCATCCACCTGGCCATCTCATCTCATCCTTGTACACCAGTCTCATACACTCTGGCAACAACCTGGGGCTGTTCCTCCCTCTTCCTCCTATCCTTTTCTCCAAAAAGTAAAAGGCAATGCTGAGAGAAAAAAAAGACATAAAAGATCTTTGCTTTCATAAACTATATATTATTTTATACTCAAATACACACACACACACACACACACACACACACACAAGTGAAAAATGGATAACCCAGTAGCAGTAAGTGTTATGAATGAGATAAAACAGGAAACTATTAGAAATGATCTCACATAAACCACACATTTGATGATCTCATGAGAAAGGACTCACTAAAGAGATAACATGGGTTTGATATCTGCAGTGTAAGAAGAAACTTTGTTCTGTGAAGAGCTGGAAAGAACTGCTGGAAAGTGTTCAAGTTAAAAATAGTAGCAAACATTAAACTTTGAAGGCAGAAATGAGCTTGTCTATTCAAGAAATTCCCTGAAAAATAGTATGGCTGAAATATAACAAGGGGGAAAACTGGGCAGAAATCACATCAGCTAGAAATTGGTAGGGCAAGGTAAGAAGTCTGGATTTTTCTCCTGGCAATGGGAAGCCATCAGAGATCATGTACTTTATGTCTTCAAAAAGATCCTTCTGGCTCTTATGTAGAGCCAAAGGGTTACAAGTGTGCAATTAGAAGGAACAGACCTGTCAGGAAGGTCAAAGAGATCCAAGATGATCAATTCCAATGATAACAGAAGTGGATAAATGAAGTATAAATTTTGCCCATAGGCAAATTTTGTTGTTGGGTAGGATGTGTCAGATCATGAGTAATAGGAAGGAATCATGATGACTCTGAGGTTTTTGCCTGAACAAGTAGTTGAATGGAGGTATAATTTACTGAAGTTGACAAAGGCTGGGTAGGATTAGGTTACAGAACCAAAAATGAAGAGTTCTAGGTCAGATATATTTTTGATATATCGATTAGCCATTCAAATGGCAATTTCAAGTATGTAGCTGAATACATGGAGTCTGGAACTCACAGAAATTATCTAGAAGTATATTTAAAGCTGTGAGACCATAGGAAAGATCAAATGCCCATGGAAAATACAGATTTTTAGAAGATAAGCAGAATAAACCCTGGGGCAGGTTAACATCTCAGAGGATTGTGATGAGATATTAATAAGAGATAATGTTCACAAAAGTATCTACTACATGATATATGCTTAATAATTTTGATTTATCCTTATAGATTCTTTGTACATGATAGACCCAGTGAAAAATAAGAATAAAATAAAATACGTATAAGAAATAAGAAAGGAATTCATCTGTACTGGCAGTAAATATCTGTTACATATGAACTTAAAAAGTCATATTCACTAATACAAATTTATCAGGGTAATATCATAATCCCATTTTATGTATCAGTAAAATGAGATCTATAGATTTTTCCTACTTGCCAGTAACTAACAGAATTAAATTGACACTCCAAATTTTAAAGTTCACACCTTTGGAATCCCAGGCTCCAAATCATTTAGGATCTTATAGCCCACTTGAGATGTCAGCATGTACAAAAAGTTAGATTTTAAGATGGTACATTATTAACTACATTAGGAATGAGGTAGTGTGTTCTACAAGGAGTTAGGCTTTATAGCAAGGCACACATAGATTTGATAATAGGTTTACTTTTTAATAGCTTCATGATATTAGGCAAATCATGCACTCTTTCTGAATCTCAGATGTTTTCTTCTTATGTGTAAAATAATATGTACTTGGTGAAGTTGTTTTGAGGAGATGAAAAATAGGTGTGAGTGCCTTGCAAACAACACATATGCAATAAATATTAGTTTGCTTCCCTTATCCTGCAATCAAGAGCCATAGTTCTAATTAAATCCGTTAGCTATCTGTGTGCAGTGGGTAGGGGCAATTAAATTCAATAATGTTTAATATGATCTTATTTTTCCAAAATGGGTTGGACAGATTTAATAGCTGGCTTTGCATAAAGTGAAAAATTAGAATTTCAGGTGAATAACTATGTTTTAGTCTATTTGAATAATGATTCTTTTCAGAACACAGAACTGGTATCCTTCTTTTTCTTTTTCGAAATGAATTAGAAGGGATACACTTTCAATGCTAAATAACCTAAAAGCTTTTAAGCTTCATTCAAATTATCTTCAGTCATTTTTAATGTTGATTAACCAAAAATGTCCTTTAAGAAATATTATGCAAAATAGATATTTGCTTTTCAATTATATTATTATAATGATTAAAATCAAATATAAAATTATTAAAATTAATATTTATTTAATATTAAATAAAATTAATAATTAACGTTGGTATCAAATATTAAAATATTATATATGCCTGTTGACTGAATGTATGTATATATTACATTTTGCATAAAATTAACCAGACACTAAATCTGTGTTTGATCAATAGCAGATTGATTTATTAAATGAAACTATACAATGGAAGAATGTTAAGTTAAAGGGTACTGTTTTAGTTTATTAATTCATTTGTCCTTAGTTAGCTTTGCTTTTTTTAATATAATAACTAGTTACTTCCTAGTGTAACTCATATTGAAGTATAATTATAAAATTTTTAAATTGAATTTTATTTGTAATTGGATCATTTTAAAACACTAAGGCCTACATTGCTTTTACAGGTCCATTTTGAATAGGTTGGAAGAAGAGTTATTAACTAAGAAAAGAAGTGCAAGGTACTATGCTGTATCACAGAGATAGGAATAAACCATGTCCAAGAAATTAAGTCTCAACCTGGTGATAGGATATAAGTGAAAATTATTCCCACATTTTCTCTCTGGATGTGTAGTAGATAGTTCCATGAAGGCATACCCAATGTGGTAAAGAAACTAAAGAAAGCCAACTCTTACTGAGGTTGTGGGCACACTCCCCATAAGTGAAAAATGTTGCCTTATCTACTCAGAGAAGGAGCAGGAGGCGCCTGGATGGCTCAGTCAGTTGGTCATGACTCAAGTCATGATCTCGTGGTTTGTGGGTTCCAGCCCCATGTTGGGCTCTGTGTTGACAGCTCAGAGCGCCGAGCCTGCTTTGGATTCTATGTTTCCCTCTCTCTCTGTCCCTCCCCCACTCGTGCCAGCTCGCTCTCTCTCTCTCTCAAAAATAAATAATATTCAAAAAATTAGAAATAAAAAACAAGGGTGTGGCCTGTTGGTAATTAAATGTAGACAGGCTATAGAGTTACTCAGATGGTTGGGAGAGGCGGTAGCAAGCCATCTGCCATGGTATATTATACATGGCTCATCTTCGTTTTTTTTTTTTTTCTTTCATCTAAATAAAACTATAAAATCCAGTTTTGATCCTGCAGAAAAACAAAGAAACTACACACCATATTTCAAATTTTTCTCATGTACTACAAAAGTTCATGTTCTATCATATTTCTGAGAGTTTGTTTCTCTTCCTTCTGAGATTCTGTTATATAATGTGCACCTCTGATTTTTTTGGGGTATGTTGTGGAAGAACGGAGAAGGAAGTTACTGGATGTTATAAATTAGAAAGGGGGATACTTGTATTCTTTCCATTCTGCCTCCATCTACTTTTGAGCAGGGCAACAGAGGGAAAAAAAATGTTGAATCTCATGGTTACTGTTTATAATAGTTAAAGGCAGGAGAAGAAGCATAGTTCGAGTAGATGACCCAACAAGGAGAAAGAAAAGCCCCTATGTGGCCCCTCTTTTTATGCTGGGGCTCTATTTCTTTCATCAGAGATTTTACTGCAAATCAATAACCACAACCACAACAAAACACTGTGTACAGTTTTTTTTACAGTTAGCGATATTATTTAGAATTACATGTGTATGTCTAAATAATATTAGTATGTAACACATACCATGTATACAAACATTATGTGTATATATTATATACAATCTGTATTTCACATATAAATATGTAGTAAAGCAAGTAAATGAAAAATAAGCTTTTATTTTATTTTTTGAATTATTATTATTATTATTATTATCATCATCATCACAGCCTATCAGTAAAAAAATGAATTAGTAGAATTTAGGAGTAGAGAGCATTTGAAGGAGTCCTTAATCCCTTCAGCCCTTATAGTTCTTTTTAGGTTTATATCGTCTTAGACGAACTATCAAATCCTCAGTAGATAATCAATTAATATTTTGGTGGCTAATTTGATTGATATGACTATGTGAAAAAATTGAAAATAGGATATTTTTCCTAAAATGATGGGAGTAATCAGAGAAGCTTCATATTACTTGAACCTAAAAATCATTCTAGCAGATCTATAAAACTATATATTGTTATATTTCGTCTTTTGACCATTTATCCAGATCTTATCTTCAAAAACAACCAGTTTCTTCTGTTAACTCCAAGAAAAGAGCTTTTGATAATAAAACTCACTTGGCAAATCACTCACAACAGGTGTGTGCGTTCTCTATCTTTCCCTTTTAATTATTTAGCCATTCCTGGCATGGTCGACTGTTCCTTTGGGCAAAATTAACAATATTGCTTCCTACCTGCAAAGGCATAGTCCTCTGTCACTCATTCATTTATTTCTGAGTTAGCACAGATTAAAAGTGTATTTTGTAAGAAAACCTCAATTATGGAAATTCCTGGTAGATCTGTTATCAAGTAAATATGAAGCAAATATATAATAAAACTATTTGAGGGGTACCTGGGTGGCTCAGTTGGTTAAACACCCAACTCTTCAGCTCAAGTCATGATCTCGTGGTTCATGAGCTTGAGCCCTGCATTGGGTTCTGTGCTGACAGTGCAGAGCCTGCTTGGGATTCTCTCTTTCCCCTCTCTGCCTCTCCCTCTCATTCTCAGAATAAATAAACTTAAAATAAAACAAAAATATTTAAGAATATTGGTGATGACATAAACATATCTAAAATCTTGCAGAAAACAGGATTTCTTTTATTAGAACTAAAAATATTTTGAAATATTTTCATATTTGGTGGCTCAAGGGCGCCTGGGTGGCTCAGTCGGTTAAGCGGACGACTTTGGCTCAGGTCATGATCTCGTGGTCCGTGAGTTCGAGCCCCACATCAGGCTCTGTGCTGACAGCTCAGAGCCTGGAGCCTGTTTCAGATTCTGTGTCTCCCTCTCTCTGACCCTCCCCTGTTCATGCTCTGTCTCTCCCTGTCTCAAAAATAAATAAAATGTTAAAAAAAATTTTAAAAAGACATATTTTCATGTTAGCTGAATTCTTTACCAAAAAATTTAAATAAGATATAGAATTATTATTCTATTGAATGAGTACTTATGAAATCTATCTACACAATGCATTTGGCTTCTAAAATGATATATTTTATTTTAAATTTTAATGTTTATGTATTTGAGAGAGAGAGACAGACCATGAATGGGGGAGGGGCAGAGACAGAGAGAGGGAGACATAGAATCCAAAGGAGGCTCCAGGATCTGAGCTGTCAACACAGAGCCTGACATGGGGCTCAAACTCAAAAACCGTAAGATCATGACCTGAGACGAAGTCAGTTGCTTAACCAACTGAGGTACCCAGGTACCCCCTGAAATGATATATTTTAGTATATATTATGCTATATCCCAGTATTGTCTTTTCATTCAACTCTCTTATTTCAGTCTAGGAAGTTTGGATATTGAAAGGAGATCATTTGCATATTTTTCCTTAGAATCTTTTCCAAATGTTAACAATTCTGAAAAGTTTAAATGAATTTTTTGCCTTGATTTAGGAATACTGTTTTAAAATATCAAAATATTTTTATCAAATGTAGAGATAGAAGAGAAAAATCCTGCTGCTATTCTTACTAACTATTACTTCTAGAGCCCAACAGGACCCAATTAGCATATTCAGCTTATCCACTCAAGAACCATTTAAGGAGAAAGAGAGTTATATACTGACCACCTGTAGCAAATTATCAGGATATCTTGAGCATAGGAAAATCTCATGTATTTAGATAAATCCAAAATTAAATTAAACACACATTTGAGAGAAAACAACTTAAGGTTTATGTATTTTATTTTTGAGACAGAGAGAGAGCAGGGAAGGGGCAGAGAGAGGGCAGGCAGAATCTCAAGCAGGCTCCACACTGTCAGCACACAGCCCAACACAAGACTCAATCCCAGGAACCTCGAGATCATGACCCCAGCGAAAATCAAGAGTGGGAGGTTCAACCAAGGGGCCGCCCAGACGCCACTAAAGGATAACAACTTAAAGCAGAGGTATTCAAGAAACTTAGCTGTACCCCATTGAGTCTAGAGTTATTTGTTTGTTTATTTAGCTGCTGCTGCTTCAACATGCTTACAATGCACCAAAAAACTACAACTTACGCCACACATCTGCAGGAGAGAGCAGTCTTGCCTGTACATACTGCAGTGAGGTAGAGATTTCACATACAACTTCATAATACCCACAGAGTAGCTGGGCTATGCAATGCCAGTCAGGTTAGCAGGAAGGAGAAAGTAGTTACGACACTGAGTCGGAACAGTACAGATTCCCAAAGAGTAGAATCAGGGAAGGAAGGAGAGAAGGGAGGCGGGGAGAGAGAGGGAAAGAAAAGAAAAGAAAAGAAAAGAAAAGAAAAGAAAAGAAAAGAAAAGAAAAGAAAGAAGGAAGAAAGGAAGGAGGGAGGGAGGAAGGAAGGGAGATAAGGAAAGGGAGAGAGAAAGAAGGAAAAAGAAAGAAGCATAAATGCCAAGTATTCAAATTGCAGTAGCATTTCAGTGACTGGAACCGTAGCTTGCGGCATTTTCTCAAATGAAAGAAATAAGGGAAGGGTACGTGTCTCCTCCAAGAGCAAGGGCTACTGTGAGCTTTCATCCACCTCACCAAAAAGCAGCCCTTTTTAGTTCAGTTACAAAATAAAAACGTGAAATACACATAAACCCAATTTTAAACTAAAAGTTAAGTCTCCAAAGGAATATTGGAAAGAGCACAGGCTTTTTTCCCCCGCTAAGAAAACTAGACTGGAATTAGGCAACTCTCACAGACTATATGTGTGACAAACTGGGATCATTATTTAATATTTTTGCCCTCAGTTTCTTTATGTATAGAATGGGGATAACAGTTTTACCTCACAGTATTTTAATATATCAAATATAGTAATACATGTAAAAGAACATATACATATTATTATGTCTTGATTCTCTTTTTATCTCTAGTTGCATGTTGTAATGCAAATTAGGCTCTTCCCTGAAAATATTATAGACCATAATCTTTTCAAGTGAATATGAGCTCTCTTCTTTCTGTTCAGTGGCAGGGAAGATAAGTTGGTGGTGGCTTGCTCGCAAATAATTGTGACCAATAATTCTTATGTCTTCCCCAAATCTCTTCATTTGAATTCTAATTGTCATTTCTATTCTTGTCTTTTTCAGGTAAATTACTTTTTAAAATGCCAAGGCCTTCAGATTTGAGTCAAATCTTTCACCTACTACCACTTAGGTAACAACCATCAAAGTAATAAACATTCTAACAATTTGTACAGTGATTTAGCATTTATAAACCATTTTCACATGCATTGTTTTATTATATCCCCAGAAAACTCTTGTTATAAAGGCCTGCACCAATATATCCTTTAGGGCTGAAGAAATAAATGGACTTTGGAAGATTATCCAAACAGTATAGCCAGAATGCAGTCCAGGTCTTCCTAATCTCGGAACTCTTTTGCTATTTCACATTGCCTTTCTGCAACAAAACTTTCCATGTTGATATCTGTTCATTTACTTGATCTCACATTTTATTTTTTATGCCTCTATATGCTTCATAGACAAATTTTTCCCGTTAGAATTTTTTAAAACTATATAGTTTTTCTATTGGAGTGCACACCATTTGCAGACATATTATAGAAACTCTGGGGGCTATAGGAATCTGGAAAAAACTGATTCTGAGACACTAACATGTTTCCTTTAAGGGGACAGGGCCCTCTCTCTGCTGAGAATCAGAGCTTTTGACTTTATACCCTGCAACCTGGCACTCAACTCCTGAACTACTTATTTTCTCTCCCAGTTCATCAAGCAGCCAAGTTTGCTTTTCCTGAGACCTTCAAGTATTACTACCCTCCCCTCACAATATATCTGGCACACATACACTTTAATAAGAGGCTCCCCTCCTGGACACACAGATTGTCCTCTTTCTTCAGATTCCTGGGCCAGTTTTCCTGTATTTGATCCATTCTAGTGGTATCCATTTGGCTTTTCTCAAACTTATTTGTGAGTCTTAAACCCCCAATCCTCTCCTGTAATGAAACTCTTTCTTCCCAACCAAATAAAAAATATTTCTAACTGAATATACTCTGTCCTCAACTTTCTTGAACTGTTACCTCACTCCACTGACCACTTCCTCTTTTTAAAATTTTATTTAAGGGCCACCTGGGTGGCTCAGTCAGTTAAGCCTTCGATTCTTGGTTTCAGCTCAGGTTATGATCTCCTGATTTCATGAGTTCAACCCCTGCATTCGGCTCTGGGCTAGCAGTGTGGACCCTGTTTGGGATTCTCTCTCTCTCTCTCTCTCTCTGCCCCTCCCCTACTCACACTGTCTCTGTCTCTCTCAAAATAAATAAACTTAAAAAAATTATTTAAGATTCCATTTCCTATTGGGGTGCCTGGATGGCTCAGTGTGTTGAGCCTCTGACTTTGGTGCAGGTAATGGTTTCACGGTTCACAAGTTTGAGCCCCATGTTGGACTAGATGCTGCCAGCCTGTCAGTGCAGAGTCTGCTTTGAATCCTCTGTCCCTTCTCCTCCCCCACTTGGGCTCTCCCAAAAGTAAATAAAAAATGTTCCAGCTCTTGTTTTGTTACTGGTTTTGCCATTCTCCACATCCCTTCTTAATTTTTTAATGTTTATTTATTTTTGAGAGTCATATAATATTTGTTCTTTTGTGAGTAATTCTTATTTAAATTTTTTAATGTTTATTTTTGAGACAGAGACAGAGCGCCAGCGGGGGAGGGGCAGAGAGAGAGACACAGAATCCAAAGCAGGCTCCAGGCTCTGAGCTGTCAGCACAGAGCCCCACTCGGGGCTTGAACCCACGAGCTGTGAGATCATGACCTGAGTCAAAGTCTGACACTCAACCGACTGAGCCACCCAGGTGTCCCTCTCAACATCCTTTCTTGCCTTCAATGTATTCTTCTTCCTCTGCCTTCAAAATCTGTGCATGGCCAGCCCACCCTGTTTCACAAACAAGCAATTTGTGTGAAATGAACTGCAGATCATCTTCACTTAGATGACCCACCAGCAACTATCAATATGTCCAAAACGGAGCACATCCTATTCAAAATTGAACTCCCCCATTTTTACCACCCAAACTGCTTCTCTGTCCTACAACACACTTTTTTTTCCCAATAGCAGCATTATTCTTCTGGAATTCTAAATAAGAAAAAAGCTAGTTTTGATGCTTTTCTCTCTCTTTTCAATTGGTAGTCCTACCAAACTGCAGTTAAAAAGACTGGCATAGCTTTGGACTGATGGACTTTGATGACCGTGGATCCTGAGCTACTGTGTGGCTGGGAGCTCTACTGGAGCAAAACCATGAAAGAACTGGAAAGAAACTAGAAATTATGTACCATGAAAACAAAGTTTCTTCAGAACCAAGCATTTTGTTTTCATGTCCCCATCACTGTCCAGGCTTTTATCAATTCATGCCTAGATTTTTAATGTTTTTAACTGAAAGGTAAATAACTAATGCAGAAAAAATGCTATTACTTGATAAGGTATTTTAATATGAATTCTTTTATTTGGACATTGCACCAGAAGAAGGTCCTATTGTTATCATTACCCATTTTTTCACAGAAAAGACTGTTGAGACTTGGAGTAAATTTCTCATGATACACTAAAATACTGAAATTCAAAATTTTGTCTTGTGCCTACTCTACTATGTCAGATCTCAGCTTTTATATATAAATTCATTCAATCCACATTTCCTCTGGCAGATGAGGAAATTTATTTCCCTCATGGTAAAAATATTTTGACCATGGAATAGTAATGATAATATAGTATTTATCTCATAAAATTAAACCTCAGCTTTGAAGACCCTCCAAAGACTAACACTGTTTCAGTTATGTAATTTTATTTCTTGTTTCTCCCCTATGTACCCTTGCTCCTTCCAGACCAGTCTTTCCATCATCCTCTACATTCAAGACAAAATCTCCTATTTCCAAACCTTCATTTGTATATTTCTTCTTCCTCAAATGCCCTATGTCCTTTCCTTCCTCCTTCAATCATCATAATTTAAAATGTACTTCAAATTTCACCTTCTCTATGAAATCATTTCTATATGAATATGTTCTTCTGTAACTATGGCTTTCTGCATGTGCATATGTGTGTAACCATGCTCTAAAATGGAGAAGCCAGGCACATATTCAGATTTTTATCCATGATTTTTATAGAAAGCTCTGCAAAGACATAGACATTGAATTCTACACATAATATATCACTTTAAGAAGAGAATAAACTTTTATCAAGTGGGGATGATCTCAGAAAATGCATATATTATTGTGAATGTGACATTGCCCACTGTGATTGTTTCCTTTTAGGCAATTCTTGGTTTTTATAATTTTTTATGTTTAACATTTTACCTCTCCAGCTATATTTTTAGCTCTTTGAAGGGACTACCATGTGCAACTTTGATTCCCTATAATGCTGAGATCACAGATGAGCTAATAATACACTTGAGGCTAAAAACAATGCAGAAGGGTAGCAGATCATAAATTTCAAAGGATAAATGCCACCACATCCTGTATCGACCTTCCATGTTTCATTGCTAACCTGTTCCAGAAAAGAGGTCAGTTAAACCAGCAGTCCAGAAAAATATGAAAATATTTGCACTTAATAAAATCACACACTAAACTTTACATTTCATTCTCCAATATATTTGTGCATTTGTTACCAAGTTATCACATGCCCATCTGTTTCTTTCATCAAAGAACTTTATGTGGATCATATTATCCCTTTTTTTGATAATTTTTATAAGTTAAAGGAAAAGAGATAAATTGAAGCAGATTCTCACTGGTTACTTAACAGGCCAACCCCTCACTGTATCTATGAACATTCATCTATGATTCTCCTAGGAAATTTCCTGGGATCAGACAGATGAAGCAGAGCCATCTGTCAACTTGGAAAAGATCCCACACCAGACAGACAGGTAACACTTTGCTCTACCCTGATTGAGCCATTTATGGCAAAGGAAACGTAATCTGACTTAGCAACTCGGGCTAGGTATTTAGAGGATCACGCAAAGAAGACTCTGACACACATAAAGACATGTTGGCTTTTAAAAATATTTTACACCATAATATAGAAAAATATCAGTTAGGAAAGAGATAAGAGATATCCAATGACTTTAAACAGAGTAGAACTTTTGTGGGAAAGCCAAGGCAAAAACAGACCAACTAACCAAATACCTGCTCTCCTTTTAGATTACCTGGGCATAAACCATTTAAAAAAGATTCATTGCTAAATGTGAGAAACGATCAGAACAAGTAGTTACACAGAAGAGAAAGACAAAAATATGGATCATAGTAATAAATATAATTCTAAAATTCTGAACATTTCTGTTTTATTTATAAACACGACCATAAAATACTAAAGAAAAAATTTCCCATAAAACATATTGATTTGAGATTGTAAGGGAAGGGAATGAAGATGATTATTTATTATATGATACCTTTCTTATTAAAAGGAAATAAATGAATTTTATTATTTTCAGAGTCATTCAATGAAATATAATTGGCATTGTTGGGGAGGATGAAATAAGAGGCAGCTTAACTCATGGACTTATTCCTAGAGATTCAGGAAGGTGGAAACACAGCGTAGAGGCTACTTATTCTTACTATAAAACTTGTATCTAAAAAAAAATAAAACTCCTCAATGGTTTCATTTTATTCAACATCCTGTTAGCTTTAAGCAAAATTCTCATTTGTAGAATGCAAGAAATGGTAATCACTTTAGAAACCATCAAATCCAATCCTCTGATTTTATGAAGAATTAGAGACAGAAATTTTACCTGAGGTATATTAAATACTAAACCCTAGCAATTTTAGCTTACATATCCTAGGACCACAGATGATAGAAGGATGATGTTAACCTAAGTCTTATGAATACCAGTGCAGAGTTCTTGTCACTCTATCACGTGGTCTTTCTCATCATAACACCACAAGAAAGAGAAAAACACATCTGGGAGCTAGCCTGGCACTGACAGCTAGGGCTTGGTTTTCTTCTGTTGAATATAAACACTTTCATAGAACATCAACATCAGACAAGGTTACTCCATGATACTGATGAATTAAGACAAAAACAAAATCATTTCATAATCATGCCTGAACACAGATAATATAATCACTGTCTATGCCACAAAAAACACCAACATCCTAATCCTGACTAATAGGAGTGACTGCTGCTTCCTTACTAATTATATCGTTAGCCTTAATTTATTCCTCCTGCCTTGAAGATAATATTTATTAGATACTTATCATAAAATTGCCTCAACTTCCCGAAAATATCTAATCTAGAGTAAACTTCGCTTCCCAAATCTTCTGCAAGTCACCTAATGCAAGTTCAAATCGTACAAGTCCTTTCTAGTAGTCTCTCAGTGAAACACTTTCCCATTGTGTTTTCTCCCTTCTTTTAAGAAGTAAGAAAAGTAATTTGCTCAAATACAGGTGTGTTCCCAATGGAGGGGACAAGGATAGTAAAGAACAAGCGAAAACAATAACAACAAAAACCCCAAAACATTTATTAAAACAACATAATGATGATGTATTTTGGAATATATCTTAAAGATGGTTCCATTATTGTTAAAATTGCACATGTTAAACAATTTTGCTTATATAAAATCATCAATGCTAGCATCAGAGTCAAATATTCTTACATTTAATGAAACCAGCAAAGACTACTTGCATACAAGCACCCTCTTGTCTATCCAAATTATTAAATGTTATTATCTGACTTTCACATTGATTCTTTTATTAGAGAAAAAGAAATTAATTCTTGCACTTCCACTTAGGTAAGATCAAATAGCAGGAACTGAAGTACTGCCTTCATTTGCAACAACAGCAGAGGGGAGAGAAGGCAAACTACATAAATCAATGGCTCTCAGAATGTTAAACATCACTCAACAAAGGAGGGGATCCCCAAGAGATGGAGACATGATCTCTATGATTGCCCTAGCTTTCTGCCTGGAGAAAGATTATATGCCACAGAATTGGGAGGGGAAGACCTACCAGAGCCCCCATGGTCATCTTGAGTTGAATAGACAGAAGTGGGCTTCCCAAGAAGCCACGGTGGCCAGGATTTATATGACAAAATCCTGTACAGGAGAGAGCTGTGCAGAGAGGGAAGCCTAGAGATGCAGAGGGCCTCCCTCCAGAATTCAGTTCAATACTGAGTATCACAGAGGCCAGAAGAACAACCGTGAGTCTAGATAATACTTGTTCCCAAGAGATAGAGTGGAAACTTTATAAGTCAGGAGGCATCTATTAGGGTAGTAATTGGCATAATTTTTCTTAAAGAACCAGTCTCTGTGGGTCACATAGTCTTTATTATAACTACTCCTTTTTGCCATTGTAGCACAAAAACAGCTAGAGAAAACAGATAAATGAATAGACATGATTGTGTTTAAAACTTTATTTACAAAAACAGACCCTATCACTCAAGCTGTAGTTTGCCAATCCTGAATTAGAATACTAAGAGGTGTCTTGCCTCAGTTTTAGGAAAATTGAAATGACTAAATGCTGCTCTGGTTACAGCCACAAAGCATAAAATCAACACCTGAAAGAATCAAACTGATTCCAATGAGCAACACTACATTCCAGAATAAAGCTCAAGAATATTTTTAGAAATATAAAAATACTCTGCACACAAAAAACTTCACAATGTCTTTCATTATATCTAAAATTGTCAGGTATGCAAAGAAGCAGGGAAATATGGCCCATTAAAAGGAAAAACTTAGTTAATTGAAACTAACTCAGAATTGAGACAGATGATAAAATTTGGGGAAAAAATGAACAGAATACTGATGAACTGTGGGACAACCTGGGTAGCAAACTATATATGTAATTAAAGTCCCTGAAGGAGAGGAAAAAGAGACAGAAGATACATCTACAAATATAATAACTAAAAATGTTCCAACTTTGTTAAAAACTATACACCCAGAAATTCCCCCCAAAACACAATGAAACTCAACAACAACAACAAAAACATGAAGAAAACTATACACAGGCATATAGGAATCAAACTGCTTTGAACTGATTGTAAAGAGAAAAAAAAAATGTACAAGCAGCCAGAAGGGGAAGGCAGATTACACACAGAAGCGCTAAATAAGAATGGCACCAGATCTCTTCTCAAACGAATAAAACTTACAAGAGAGTAACATCATCTAAATACCTAAAGAAACAACATTCTTCTCCCAAAATATAAAAACGACCAATTTTTAACATAGAATTTGTTACCCAGCAAAACAAAATCTGTCAAAAATAAAGTAAAAAAAAAGGGTTTTTAAGATATTCAAATGCTGAAAGAATTCATCATTGGCAGGCATACACTATAAGAAATTATAAATATAGTCCTTTAAGTAGAAAGAAAATTATTGCATACGGGGACCTGGGTCTAAATCAAAACATGAAGAGTATTAAAACTAGTTATTTTATGGGTCTATATAAAGACATAATTATTTATATCCCCTTAAGCATGATCAATTGTTTAAGGACAAAAACAAAAACAATGTGTTTGGGGTTTATCATACGTGTAGAAGTAGAATGTATGACAGCAGTACAAAAGCTGGTGGAGAGAAGTAGAAGCATACTGTGAAAGGTGCTCACATTATACATGCAATGTCATATCTTCTGAAGGTAGACTTTGATGTGTTAAAGATGTAAACCATAAACTCTAGAGCAATCAACAGTAGTGAGGATGTAGAAAACCTGGATTGCTTATACAATGTTAATGGGAAGGGAAATGGTACAGCTACTCTAAAACTGTTTGGCAGTATCTTCAAAAAAACTAAACAGAAACTTCTGGTTTCTGATTCCTCACAAGAGGAGCTTGACAGTCACCACTCCATACTAACAAGTAAAAAGCTGAACACACTGAAAAATTAATAAGTCTTCCTGCATCTATAAAGAGAAGAGATGACGCAGAGCAAACTGCTGTCCCCAAGATCAAAGAGCCGGACAGGAGAACACAGGGAGGCGTGGCTTACTGGAAAAGAGACTGGCAAGGGGGAGCCGCCACAGGAACCAGTGCCAGGGTAGAGAAACCTAAACCGTAACTGATGAATTTTTGGAGGCTCAATTAGGACAAATCTGACAGAAAATCCGAAAGGATGGAGTCATAGGCGGTCCTCACAATACTGTAAGAATTACCAGGAGCTGACCACAGTATATATAAAAGAAAAAACCCTCATACTTCTGGCAGAGGGAAAAAAAAAAAACAAAAAAACAGCAACATTTTCAAAATACGTCAGCACACACTTCTTAATAAGCCCTGCATGCGGAAAAACTAGTTAAACAAAGCCTCACCTGCTAGGGTATTATCATGACCTGCAAAAAGGGAAAAAGCCAATTCCTGGCCACTCTAGGAACCTGACCCATTTAGGAGGGGGACAAAAGAACCAAGAAACTCTCTGAGGTTTAAATTCCAGAGGCATAAGCTCCCTAAAAAACTGAAACATAATCATGGGATAATAGAATGCTTTCTCTCCCTGAACACTCACCACATCACTAAAGACCTTATTTACAGCAGTTTCTTTTGCCTAGTACATCATGCCCAGCTATCAAAAAAAAAAAAAAAAAAAAAAAAAACTGTAAGATGAAATCAAAGCAAGAAGGAAAGGAGAAAAAAGAGAAAGATAAGGTGGGGGGAGAGGGGCAGGGCAAGAATCTGAACCAGACAAGAAAATAATTTTGGAATTATCAAACTAGGAATTTAAAACAATTATGATTAATATGCTAAGGGCTCTGATGGATAAATTAGATATCATGAAAGAACAGATGGGCAATGTAAGCAGGGAGATGAAAAACCTAGGAAAGAATCAAAAACAAATGGTAGAGAATATAAAAAACTATAGTAGAAATGAAGAATGCTTTGGGCACCTGGTGGCTCAGTCATTAAGCATCTGACTTCAGTTCAGGTCATCATCTCAGGGTTCATGAGCTTGAGTCCCACATTGAGTGAGCTCCAGCCCTGTTTCAGGTGAGCACGAGCCCCACTTTGGGCAAAAACATGAGCCCTGCTTTGGGTGAGACCTGCTTCTCTCTCCTTCTCTCCCTCTCTCCCTCTCTCCCTCCTTTCTCTCTCTCTCTCTCTCTCTCTCTCTCTCCCTGTTCGTCACTCACTTGCACCCTCTCTCTTGAAAAGAAGAGAAGAGAAGAGAAGAGAACAGAAGAGAAGAGAAGAGAAAAGAAAAGAAAAGAAAAGAAAAAAAGAAAAGAGAAAAGAAGAAAAGAAAAGAGGAATACTTTGGATGGCCTTATTAGTAGACTGAACACAGCTGACAAAAGAATCTATATGCTTGAGGATATATCAATAGAAATTTCAAAAGCTGAAAAGCAAAGAGAACAAAAACTGAAGAAAAATAAGAACAGAGTATCAAAGGACCATGAGACAACTACAAAAATTGTAACATATATATAATGGGAATATCAAAAAAAGAAACAAAGGAATAGATGAAATATTTGAAGCATCAGTGACTGAGAATTTTCTCAAATTAATGTCAGACACAAACTACAGATCCAAGAAGCTCAGAGGCTCTTAACAAAATAAATGCCAAAATAATAATAATAAAAAAAAAAACAACAGAAAAAAAAATCTCCAACTAAGTATATCTTCAAAGTACAGAAAAACAAAGATAAAAAAAAATCTTGAAAGAAGACAGAATAAAAAAACTTCACCTTACCTACAAAGGAACAAAAAATTTACATCCAACTTTTCCTCAGAAATCATGCAAGAAAGAAGAGAGTGAGAGTGAAATACTTAGTGTTAAGTGAGAAAAAAATCTAAGAACCCAGAATTCTCTGTCCTGAAAAATTATTATTCAAAGTGGAAGAGAACTAAAGACCTTCTCAGACAAACAAAAATTAAGAGAATTTATTGTGGGCCACCTGGGTGGCTCAGTCGGTTAAGTGTCCAACTTCGGCCCAGGTCATGATCTCACGGTTCGTGAGTTCAAGCCCCGCGTCAGGCTCTGCTGACAGCTCAGAGCCTGGAGCCTGCTTTGGATTCTGTATCTCCCTCCCTAGCTCACACTCATTTTCTCTCTCTGTCAAAAATAAATAGACTTAAAAAAAAAAACGAGAATTTGTTGCCACTAGATTTGCCTTGCAAGAAAGGTTAGTTTCTCAGAAAGAAGGAAAAGAATATAGGTAAGAAAGTCAGATGAACCTTAAGAGAGGAAGACAACTGAAGAAGGAATAAGTAAAAATAAAGTAAAAATCTTTATTTTTTTTACTTTTAATGGATCAAAAAATGACAGCAACAATATATTTGATTATTCACATGCCTATGTATGCTTATGTATAAGTGAAATAAATGACAGCGATGATACAAGGAACAAAAGGGCTGAATTAGAAATACTTTGTTAATAAAGGTGCTCATACTACCCATGAAGTGGCACAGTGCTTGATAGTGGACTTCGATTAGTTTTAAATGAATATTGCAAACTCTAGGGCAACCACTAAGAAAAATGAAAAAAACAAAGTACAAGTGAAAATGCTAAGAGAAGAGAGAAAATAGAATCACAAGAAAAGTTCAGTTAAAACCACCAAAGGGAGAAAAAGACTGAAAGACAAAAATATAGGCAATGAATAGAAAACAGTAACAAACATGGAAGGTATTGATCCTATGAAATCAATAATCATTTTAAATCCTACTAACCTAAATGCGCCAATTAAAGGAAGAGATTATCAAAAATGAAACCCAATTATATAGTGTCTACAAGAAATTCCCTTTAAATATAAAGACACATATAGATTACAAGGAAAAAGATGGAGAAAAATTTACAATACTAACACTAATTTTAAAAATCAGGAGTGAATATTAATTTCAGAACACAATTCAAAGCAAGGAAACTTATCAGAGATAAAGAAGGGCATTACATAATGATAAAAGAGTCAGTTCTACAAGAAGACATAATTTTTAAAAATATGTACACAAAAAAACAGGGTGTCAAACTATGTGAGTCAAAAGCTGATAGAACTACAAGGAAGAATAGATGAATCAACAAACATAGTCAGAGACTTCAACACTCCTCTATCAGAAATAGATTCAGCAGGCAGAAAATCACTAAGAACACAGTTTAACTGAACAATATCATCAATCAATTGGATATATTGGATATCCATAGACAACTTCATTCAGTAACAGCAAATTACACATTCTTCTCAAGCTCACATGTAACATTGCCCCAGAAAAATCACATTCTGGGTCATAAAATACACCTGAACAAGTCTAAAAAATAGATATTATGCAATGTCTGCTCTTAGACCATATGGAAAGTTCACTTGAAAATTCCAAAATATGTGGAGATTAAATAACATACTTCTAAATAATATATAGGTCAAAGAAGAAATATCATGGGAAATTAAATATTTTTAACTAAATAAAAATAAAAACACAATGTATCAAAATTTGTAGGATGTAGTGAAAGCAGTACTTAGAGGGAAATTTATAGCATTGAGCACATATTTTAAAAAGATCTAAAATCAATAATCTAAGCCTCTACCTAAGGAAACTAGAAAGAGGAAAACAAATCCCAAATAACCAGAAGAAAAGAAGTAATAAGAATTAATGCATAAATCAAAAAATTTCAAAACAGGAAATCCATGGTGAAAATCAATAAAACTAACTCTAGCCAGGCTAACAAGAGAAAGGTGAAGAGAAGGAGGAGGATGAGGAGGGGAAGGGGGAAAGGGAGGGGGAAAAGGGGGGGAGGAGGAGGAGGAGGAGGAGGAGGAGGAGGAGGAGGAGGAGGAAGAGGAAGAGAAAGAAAATAATAAAGAGGGAGAGAGGACACACAAATCACTAACATCAGAAATGAAGGAAAGAGAAATCACAGTAGATCATATGGATATTAAAAAGATAATAAAAGAATCTTATGAATAATTCTATACCCACAAATTTGGTAATCTAGTTGGAATGGACCAACTCCTCGAATGATACAATTTTCCAAAATGTACAGAAGAAAAGACATTCTGAATAGGCCTATGTCTATTAAAGAAATTCAGCCCATAATTAATAATCTTCTAAAACAAGAAGCATCAAATCCAGAAGAGTTCACTGGTGAATTCTACCAAATATTTAAGAAAGAAATTATACCTGTTTCCTATAATCTTTTACAGAGAATAGAAGCAAGGAAATTTTTTCTAACTCATTCTATAAGGCCAGGATTACCCAAATATCAAAACAAGACAAAGACATTATAAAAAAGGAAACTCTGACCAATATCTCTTATGAACATAGATGCAAAAATTTTCAGCAAAATAGTAGCAAATCAAGTTTTTAAAAAGTATGAAACAAATTATACACCAAGACCAAGTGGGATTTATCCCAGGTATGGAAGCCTGATTCAATACTCAAAAATCAATTAAAATAATCCATTACAACAGGCTAAAAAGGAAAAAAAAAAAAAAACACTTGATCACATTAACAGATGCAGAAAAAGCAGTACTTTCAATATGGTACTGAAAATACTAGCTAATATAATAAGAAAAGAAAAGGAAACAAGAAGTATATGGATTGAGAAGGAAAAATAGAACTGTCTTTGTTCACAGATGATATAACCATCTATGCAGAAAATCCTAAAAAATTGACCAACAAAACTTCTAATAAGGAATTATGTCAAGGGTGTAGAATTCAAAGTTGGTACACAAAAGTCAATTGTTTTCCTATATACCAACAATGAACAAGTAAAATTTGAAATTAAAACCACAACACCATTTATGCTAGTGCCCCCCCAATGAAATACTTATGTATAAATCTAATGCAGTAATAATCTAACAAATTATGTAAAAGACTTATTTGACAAGAACCATAAAACTCTGATGAGTGAAATCAAATAATTAAAAAATGAAGAGATATTCCATGTTCATGAATCAGAAGACTCAATATTGTCAAGATGTCAGTTCTTCCCAATTTGATCTATAGTTTCAATGAAATCACAGTTAAAGTTTCAGCAAATTATTTTATTGGTATTGACAAACTGGTTCTAAAATTTATGTGGATAGGCATGAGACCCAAAATACCCAAAAAACTATTTAAAGAGGAGAACACAAATTTGTAAGACTGGAACTACTTGACTTCAAGACTAAATATATGACTACAGGGATCAAGACAATGTAGAATGGGGAAAAGAATAGATAAGAAGATCAATAGAACAGAATAGAGAGTCCAAAAGTAGATTCCCATAAATACAGTCAACTGATCTTTGACCAAGAACCAAAGGCAATATAATGAAGCAAAGACAGTCTTTCCAACAAATGGTGCTAAAACATCTGAACATCCACTTACAAAATAATGAATCTAGACACAGACCTTATATCCTTCACAAAAATTACCTTGAATTGGATTATAGACCTAAATGTAAAATGCATAACTTTAAAACTACTGGAAAATAACATAGGAGAAAATGTAGATGACCTTACGTGTAGTGACACTTTCTTAGATACAACACCAAAGACAATAAGCTAGACTTCATCAAGAGAATGAGAAAACAAAACATAGGCTGGAAGAAATTGTTTGCAAAGAATGCATGTGATATAAATGAGCTATCCAAAATAAACAAAGGACATTTAAAACTCAACAATAAGAAAACAAGCAACCTAATTTAAAAAACTCAGTAAACTTGGGGCACCTGGGCGGCTCAGTCAGCTAAGTATCCAGCTTCAGCTCAGGTCATAATCTTGTGGTTCATGAGTTTGAGCCCCACATCGGGCTCTGTGCTGACAGCTAGGAACCTGGAGCCTGCTTTGGATTCTCTGTCTCCCTCTGTCTCTGCCCCTCCCCCGCTCACACTGTGTCTCTCTCTCAAAAACAAATAAACATTAGATTTTTTTAAAAAATATAACCAAAAAAATCTCTGTAATCTTTGCTTTATTTCAAAAATTAAAAAGTTGATTTCTAAATTTAAATGGAAATGCATAGGATCTAGAATAGCCAGAACAAACATAAAAACAAAAGGAGAAATGTGGGAAGACTTACACTACCTGACTTTAGGTCTTATTATAAAGTTGCTGTAAGCATTAAATGTGATATTGGTGTAAATACTGACAGGTATATTAGTAGAAATAATAAGGTCCAGAAATAGATATGCACCTTTATGGTCAACTGGCTTTAAGTAAAGAGGCCAAGGCCTAGTAAATTATTGAAGAGATAATAATCTATATAAAACCTCTAGGGGCGCCTAGGTGGCGCAGTCGGTTAAGCGTCCGACTTCAGCCAGGTCACGATCTCGCGGTCTGTGAATTCGAGCCCCGCGTCAGGCTCTGGGCTGATGGCTCAGAGCCTGGAGCCTGTTTCCGATTCTGTGTCTCCTTCTCTCTCTGCCCCTCCCCCGTTCATGCTCTGTCTCTCTCTGTCCCAAAAATAAATAAACGTTGAAAAAAAAAAAATTTAAAACCTCTAGCACTGTGTTTGTCACCTAAACGGAAGCTGCTATTGGTATTGTAATTCTATAATAATTAGTTTCTTTATAGTGTTTAACAGTATAGTCTTGTGGTCCGGAGCTAGGAACCTGTATTTGAATCCTGGATCCACTTCTTACTAGTTATATGACCTGGATAATAACCTTAACTTCTCCTAGCCTCAGTCTTCTCATCTGCTAAATGAGAGTAATTGTAGTAGTAAATATTTCACATCATTGTATTTACGATTAAATAAGTTAACACATACAAAGTGCTTAGGAAAAAAATCCTGGGTCATAGTAAGCATTCAGTAAATATCAGATATTATTATTAGTATGTCTTGTTCCATAGAAATCATGCCTGACGCCACAAATTTATATGTTAGCTGAAGGAGAGAACACATTCATAAATGATTGGGAAAAATACATACATATAAAATAAGGGATTTAGTTATATTATAAAAGCTTTATAATAGAATTCGTCACTTTTTAACAATAAAATCTTTGTGAGCATTGACAATAGCAATAACATTTTAAAAAATAAATTTTGAATTCAAAGTGAGTACAAAACATGAAATGCCTTTCAGATTCTTTTTATCCCTACACAGATAGACCTAAATGTACTAATTAAAGTGCATCTTGATTTTTTCATATAACTAAGCTATTCACAATTCATCTATAACCCAGAGTAATTGAAACAGAATATTTACATAAATGAAATTGTGCCTCTCAACTTTACAAGCCACCAATTAATTAATGCTAGAGGCAAGATTACTGCTTTCGCTGATCTGAAGAACCGAACATTATTTATGCCTATTTAAAAATCATGTTATGAGCAAGAGGTGAAGTAGACATATAGTATTGTCTATCAATTATAGCAAACATGGAATTAGGACACAATTGTTTTATATTAAAGTAAAGCACTTTATTTTCAGTTAAGACATAGCTAGTGGCTTTGATTTATGTTTAAAGATAATATTAATGATCTTAAATCACAAAATATACAATTATATTCCTTGGGTAAATGTGAGAATATGTGTGTTCATTTTTCTTCTTAATTTCTACATTTTGTAAGTGGTATCATTAATTTGCATTCATTTTTCGTTCATCTATTATTTCCATCTTACTAGGTAATATTTCTTTTCCTGGTTTCCTTTTGGCATATATTTCCAACCTTTTAAAACCTTTCTTTTCAACACTCTACATAATATTATGATTTATCTCCTTATGAGTAAGAAAGACAAATTTCTTCTTTGAACAATGGCTTCCCAGGAATGTACAAAGTCCCACACGTACCATCTCATCTGTCACTAATAAGATCTTGGAGCCAATAGGCATTGAATAATAATAGAATACCAAAAAGAATGCTCAAATACAAAATTAGGGGAGACACTTCCACTTTTCCACTGGGGATCCTGAGAAGGAGAAAACTTGAAGAAATTCCCTTCACCTCGCATAATATAGAGCAGAGATGGATGTTCAGATGCCAAGGGTCTGAACCAGGCCTGAAAGACAGCCCGGCCTAGCATTTCCTGCCTCTGAGAAGATCATAAAATACAAGTGAATGAGAAAAAGAATGAGAGTGTTCTGTGACTTTAACAAGGGGACAAGGCAGCAGAAGGCACTTGAACCATAAGGCAGAGACCAGGGAGGAGTACAGAACAAGAAGGCCATTGTGAAGGATGACAATGCAATGGCCCAGACAGATTTATATCCACTGTAGTGAATGCCAATATGGAACAATTGTGAGACTACCCTTTTATTTAACTCACTTGAAACTATAATGCCACATAAGTCCTCTCCTCCCCCACTCCCACTTCACCACAACTATTGCTCAGTTAAATCCTATGGAGAAAGAAGGGATGTTAGAGTGATTACAATATTTCATCGACTTAGTTTAAAAGAGAAATCGCCATTATCCTTGTATTTATTAAGTTGTTTTCTGCCATCATTTGAAATATCAGCTCAAAATAGAGTTTTATGAATTAGATGAAACAATTATTTGTATACCTAAGTTTATGGTCAGAAAACTGAAACTTACTATATGGTTTTTATAATACAGAGCCATGTTTGAACCTCAATTCCATTAATAATCGGATGGCTTTAGGACTCCTGTGTCATTCAGGGCTCTATTCAGTGTCATCTTCTCAGAGAGTCTCTGTTTATTTGTCTATAATGATAGCTTTCCTGCCACTATGCATCACTTCTATTTTTTTTTCTTCACAGAATTTACTACTACACAGTGCTATAAATTTGTTTGTGTATTATTGGTCTCCCCAAAGAAATAAACTCCAAATTGACATGGACTTTGTGTTGTTCGCTGTGGTATTTATAGAGCAATTCCCTTGTACAGAAAAGACGTTCAAAATATGTAAAATCAAAATACATAGTGAATAGTATAGTAGAGGGTATTAGGTAGTAAGTAAATGTGATTATTTGCTTCTCTTGTTCCCCTTATTCTTGTATCCCAGTTATTCCTCAGAAGATTGTGTGTATGTCTCAACAATCCTGAAGTAAAGAGTTTACTAAATTATGATATCTGGAAGGAGAAGCAGAATTGTTTGATAATAAAGTCATAGAAGTGAAGAAAAAACTCAGAGATGACCTAAGAAATAATATTTTCCTATTTTATAATTTTACCCACACTTGGTCCTGCACACAAGTCTATTTGATGTTTTTTTCATTGATTAATATACCATGTGTTTTAGAAAATGGAAAAAAGGAAAAAAAAGTCTCAAATAATTTTCAGGGTCAATTCACAGTGGAATTTATTTTTAAACCTCACGGGAAGATGTATATGTTAATTATAATTTTTCAATAAAGCCCATCATCATCACTGGTCCACACAGGTCCTTCTGTTGTTTCGTCTATCTATCGATTCCCATTTATCTTTATCTGCATTCTGCTTTCCCATTACACACTTTCAACCTTTACAATAATTGTAAAGTGTTTCACATATATTGTTTCTAAAATATATGTATTGCTGTCTTAAATAGATGCTTTTTAATTAAGTTGTATGATGTTTTGTTATATGTATAAATCTCTCTTCCCTTTTTCATTCAGTTACATATTATTAAGATCCAGCCATGTTGCCATGTGCACGTCACTTCCAAATACTGCATACTACTCCATTCATCTGTTTTGTGACTGCCACATCTTGCTTATCTATTTTCTGTAAATAATTATTTACATTATTAGAACAAATGACAGAGCAGAAAGTGTTCTATTTAAATATTTAGTGTACCTTTAATGAAATGCATCTTTAAGAAAGTATAAGGGGGGCCTGAGTGGCTCAGTCGGATGAGTATCTGACTTTGGCTTGGGTCATGATCTTGCATTTCGTGAGTTTGAGCCCCGCATCAGGCTCTGTGCTGACAGCTCAGAGCCTGGAGCCTGCTTCAGATTCTGTGTCTCCCTCTCCCTACCCCTTCCTTGATCATGCTCTCTCTTTCTCTTTCTCTCTCTCTCTCTACCCCTCTCAAAAATAAATAAACATTAAAAAATAATTAAAAAAAAAGAAAGTATGAAACAATCATGTTTATTGTTAAGTTTTGTCTTTTGCTGAATTTGTTTTAAGATACTTTCAATCACTTCAGATACCTGGTTTTCTGTCTTAAGTACGAAAGGTGAATAATCTGTTTTTCATATTGACAGGAAAAATTCTTATATTCATATGTCTATGTGTACATGCACTCAAAAGGACAAAAGGATCCAGAGAGGCTTTCTCCTGCTGTGAAGGACAAAAACTCAAGATGGTGTACTTTGACACAAAGTGCATTGCTTTGCCAATCTCTAAAATGTCACTTCGTGGACAGCCTGCTGGGCTCAGCTCAGAGCCATGGTGCCAAGACTGCTAATATAAAAGAATAAAGGTTAATGAAGGCATTGGGTTATTTATTATCTGGAATAAAATAGCCTCGGTTTTATCTGGATGGTTTGTTCAAGGCATAAGGTCTTGCCTTTGATTTTTAACACTGTATTATTCTTTTCTGCAGGCTGTGAATCTTAATGCTTTTGCTAGGATACAATCTTATCATGTTTATTAGATATGCAATTATATTACAAAAATAAATGGAGACATCAGAGATGTTGAAATATGATGGCTACCATACATGAAAAATAAAATAAATCCTTCAGAGAACTCACTTTGCAATTCAGTAAGTGAGAATCTTAAACATCAAACACATCTTTTGTTGCTCATGAACAATTTACTTAAAGAAAATAAATCTAAAGCTCTGTGGCATTATAACATACAAGGAAACTGACCTTTTATAAGTGGTATATCATGCTTCAGTTGCATATACTAAGTTTAGACACTGCAATTTCATTAAAAAGGAAACAAACTCTGTCATAAAACTTATCTTTGTGTCAACTGACAGAATGTAAAATGCAAGAAGTATGCCATGCTCCATAGCCAGGACCTCATCTTGAAGATTTCAAGTCATCTAAGAGTGAATACACACACTACTCAGCCCTCAACTGGTAATTTCAGAATATCAAATGCGTAAGATAAACAAAATGGTTTACTCCTGTGGTTTGGTTTTGTCTGTGTCCTCATTTAAAATACACACTTTATAACAGCATCTTTGCTGTGACAAAGCTTGTAGCTGTCTATAATCATCTCTAAAAACTTAGATCTTGGGGCGCCTGGGTGGCGCAGTCGGTTGAGCGTCCGACTTCAGCCAGGTCGCGATCTCGCGGTCCGTGAGTTCGAGCCTCGCGTCAGACTCTGGGCTGATGGCTCAGAGCCTGGAGCCTGTTTCCGATTCTGTGTCTCCCTCTTTCTCTGCCCCTCCCCCGTTCATGCTCTGTCTCTCCCTGTCCCAAAAATAAATAAACGTTGAAAAAAAAATTAAAAAAAAAAAACTTAGATCTTTGTTCTCAAATAAGTACTAAATATGAAGTCATCTTTAAAATGACTGCTAGTCATTCCTACATTTCCTACTCCATCCTAACATAGAAGAATAAACAAATCTTTGTGAAAAAAATTAACATGTTTTCCATTTTGGTTACGTTTTATCTGTTTGAAGCATTGTTCTGGCTTCCTAGATTGATTAATATTGTAAGAGACTCATAAGCTATGCCACCATTTCTTCCTGACTAAAACAGGAAGTATTTCATTATCTTCTAAAAATAACTAGAGTTACTGACACTACTCATTCAACAAATATTTCTTGGGTGGCTAATATGTGCCAGTCACTATTCTAATATTGGCGATATATTCATTAAGAAAATTCTTCTAGAGCTTTTGTTTTAACCCATATTAGGAAAATATCAAAGATAATTAAGAAAATATTTTATTAAACTGCATAGACAATCTATAGAACATTATATATTTATAGATAAGGTAAAACTCAAAGATCAGAAATATATATTTTTAACTTTTAGGTAAATAAATTCAAAGTTTAAGTAAGATAAACCCAACGTTTATAATCTTTGGTGAAGATAAATGTTTCTTATTTTATTGGAAAATATCAGAAAATATAGTCATCATTAGATCTGTTTAAAATATTCTAGTTCTGGGGTACCTGGGTGGCCCAGTCTGCTAAGCATCCAACTCTTGATTTGGGCTCAGGTTGTGATCTCCTTGTTTGTGAGATCAAGCCCAGCATAGGGGTCTGTGCTAAGCATGGAACCTGCTTGGGATTCTCTCTCTCTCTCTCTCTCTCTCTCTCTCTCTCTCTCTCTCTCCCTCCCTCCCTCCCTCCCTTGCTTGTGTTCTCTCTCTCCCTCTCTCTCTCTCTCTCTTTCTCTTTCTCTCTCTCAAAATAAATAAATAAACTTTAAAAAATAAATAAACATTCTGGTTCTATTTCTGAGTAGAACTATAGTTTCCAATCTCCTTAAAATTATGAGTAACCATCTGATTTTCTTGAGCTAATGAAACGTGAATAGAAGTAACCCTTGAAAGTTTAGTAATTCACTGTATTCACTATTACTCTGCAGTACCTGAGGTGGTGGCTTCCCCTCCAATAAGTTCCAGAATGAGGACTACCTGGAAGAAATCTTCCACCTGACCCATTATACATATATATCTTGAGTGAGATTTTAAAAATGTGTGCTTAATTTTAACTTACTTTAGTGAGCTATAGCTAGCATACAGCAAAATGCACCCTTTCAGGTCTACATTTCATGAGCTCTGATGAAAGTTACCATGATCGCAAATGAGATATAGAACATTTCTATTACTCCAGACAATGGACTAATAAAATAAATCCGAATCACAAAACTATATTGTATTTTTTTCTAAAGAAAAATTTTCCTTTTAATTAATACCTGTTTCTACAAAACTCAGAAAACAAGCCTCTTAAAAATTATTGGCATAAAAGTAAACTGATACAAAATTTCTAGAGCAGACTTTGGAACTGTGCATCAAAATGCTTACACTTCTATAACCTTTATATAATTTTAAGTGACCAGTATTTTTAAATATGTAATTATGTAACATAACACATCAAACTCAGATACAACCATAGGAATTTAATAATCGTCTTGCATCCTTATGATGAAAGCATCTAATAACATGAGAAAATGCAGCATCTAATAACATTGAAAAAAAATCCAAATAATTTTTATGTGGGGAAAAATTATAAAATACTATGTGCAGAGGCGCCTGGGTGGCTCAGTGGGTTAAGTGTCCGACTTCTGCTCAGGTCACGATCTCACAGTTTGTGAGCTCGAGCCCCGCATCAGTCTCTGTGCTGACAGCTCAGAGCCTGGACCCTGCCTCGGATTCTGTGTCTCCCTCTCTCTCTGCCCCTCCCCTGCTCATGCTCTCTCTCAAAAATAAACATTAAAAAAAGTTAAAAAAATAATATTTTAAAAAACATACTATGTGTAGTAGGAGCCTATTTTGCAAAATGTATACATACATAGGACTTTGTCTACCAAATTCTTATAATAGTTGGCTTATAAGAAAGGATTCAGAGAGTACTTTACGGTATTTGAAATACCGCTAGCACTCAAGTATATGTCCAGACCAGCCAGGTTGGGGATCAGAGAATAATGACATTTGCTCATCCTAATATGTATAATGTACTGAAAACATAATTCTGACTTTTCCACATCTAGTTTTGTGACCCTGTGACCCCAAATACCCCAATAATAACTTCTCTAAGCTTTCATTGACTGATTTCATTTTTAAAATGTTAAGTAGTTATAATAATAGTACTAGTAGTAGTGAAGATTATCTCATGAGGTTAAATGAAATAAAATAGCATGGTTTCTTGCATATTTTAGATGCTGAATAAACACTGGGATAAGACAGACTTTTCCACACACAGTATTGATTGGCTTGACAATTTTGACCGGTTGATGATCTCCCAAGAGAAAGATATATTTCTCTCACAAAGAAAATATGAAATAGATGATCTAACCATGCAGTGTGTGGCATTTCAATACTGGGTTATAAGGAAGAGTTGGGCAGAGAAGAAAACAGGACTCTCTATAAAACTAGGCCTTTACCATCTGCCCAGAAAAATAATATCAACCTAGACAACACGATTTTAATTTAAACTGCAGTTCACCTTTACATTTTGTTCTCTTTTATTTTGTTAACATTTGGGATGGTGATGATCCCACATACAGAACTTTCTGTCTCCAAAACACACAAAATGACTAATCCAGATGCTGTTGCTGGTTACAGAATGTGTGTGATGAGTTATGGAATTCACTACAGAATTGTATCTACAAGTGCCAGAAAAATCAGCATTGCATACAGAGGTGCCCGTCACAATGTTAAATTAGTCTCATTATATGCATCTAGATGTGCAATTATTTGCCTATTTTAACAATAATGGATATGCTGCATTAGCTTCTCTATTAAGGTGAGGAAAGTACAACACACAGTAAGTACATTCCTAAAAAAAAAAAAAAGAAAAAAAGGGAATAACATACTGTCATTTTTCATACCACAGGCTAGAACTACAAACCAAAAAAGAAAAACCACCTCAGAATTCTATGAAAGCCTAGAAGAAATCATCACAGAACCATATGATAAAATTTGTTCTAATCATAGCAGTAGTGTCTGGTTCACTCATTCTTATATCAAATATTTATTAAGCACTTTTGTGCCATGTTATAGACTCCAAGAATAATGTAGAGAATTTTGTAGATTATTTCTGTTCTCATGGAGCTTAAACAGTCTTTTGGGCATAGGAGTGTTGGCAAAGGACACTAGTGATATGAAATAATCAAAAAAAATTTCAAATACTATACTCTAAGGATAATTAAAGGAAATTAAAATTGTATGCATTCTGCATGTCTTGTGAGCAGAGGTACTGACTGTCTTTGTTTCATACCACATCTTTAAAGATATATGCATAGCAAACTACGTGTACCCAGGCCTCAGAGGGGCTTAGAAGGAAAACTGAGAAAGGCTTGGGTCCAAATACCCCAATATGCAGGGGCTTGTGGGCCATGAAAGAAAACTGGAGGGTAGCTAGCAGATGGTCTCAATTCTACGAGCCAGGTTGAGCTATGCCTGAATCTAAAATTATTAGGGGCACCCGGATGGCTCAGTCGCTTAAGCATCTGACTTCAGCTCAGGTCATGATCTCACAGTTTGTGAGTTAAAGCCCTGCGTCGGGCTCTGTGATGACAGCTCAGAGCCTGGAGCCTACTTCAGATTCTGTCTCTCCCTCTCTCTGCCCCTTACCCACTCATGCTCTGTCTCTCTCTATCTCTCAAAAATAAACAAACATTAAAAATTTTTTTACTAAAATTATTATCAAACTGGTAAAAATTAACTGTTTTTATGCAATAAATAGTGCATTGTATTATGAAGGAGGAGGAGGAGGAGGAGGAAGAAGGAGATAGAATTCCAGAGTAAATGGAGGAGACAGAATTCCAGAGTAAATGGCAGGTTTGTTTTCCATTCAGTAAAATACACATTATGCCACGCTGTGGAGCAAAGATCAGTAAGATTTGGCATTCATTATAAAGTTGTGCATCCCTAAACCTTGAGATTACTCTGGAACAACTAGCCACATGTGCAAGCGTCACTTGGATTTCTTTTTATGGAGACTTGGGAGTCATTACTCAGGGAATCAGTACAAGTGCTGATACCCTGGTAAGTGATATTTCTTGGAGTAATCAAATCCTTGTAGTCTAAATCAAGAATCTCTTACCTTCTGCCAACATTCATAAAAGTGCAGCAGACTAACGTGTACAACCATAAGTCAGGTAAAGTCTCAGAGCCTTCACCATTCTTGATGAGGCCCTGATGAGTTTGTGTGTACTGAGGAAAGAGGAATAGAGGCAACTTCTGAGAATGATGAGTGAAGGAAGTAAAGAAAATTCAATGAGAAAGGTAGGTTCTAGATTTGTAGATCCTTGTAGACCATGTCTAGAATTTGGTTCTATTTGTGGAAAGAGAATAAACTGGAAGGTTTAATCAAGAAAGTGACATGATCCTATTTATATATTATATGCTTATTAAATGTATAGACAAAAAAATACTAAACTGTGAGTCAGATTTAGATTTCCGTTTTAGCTCTGCAACATAGTTATTTTTTTCTTGATTAAATTGTAATTTTTCTCAGCTTCCATTTTCTCCAATGTAAAACAAAATCAGTGCATCAAAACAACGTGATATACCTCATATCTGTTAGAATATCTACTACTATCAAAAACAAAAAACAACACAGAAAGCAACAAGTGTTGGCAAGAATATGGAGAAAAGGGAACACTTGTGCACTATCGATGGGAATATGAAATCATGCAGCCACTATGGGAAACAGAATGGTGTTTCCTCAAAAAATTAAAAATAAAATTACCATATGATCCAGCAATTCTACTTATGGATGTAAACCTAAAGAAAAAAATTGAAAACAGAGTCTCAAAATGTAATTTGTACATTGGAATTCACAGGAGCAATTTTTCACAATAGCCAAAAGGTAGCCCAAGTGTTCATCAAAGGATGAATGGATACACAAAATGTGATATGTACAAACAATGGAATATTATTCAACCTTAAAAAAGGATGAGAATTCTGACACACGTTACAACATGAATGAATATTGGTGAGATTAGGCCAAGTGAAATAAAGCAAATTACAAAAAGACAAATGATGTGCCCAAAAGACCTTGGGGCACCTGAGTGCCTCAGTTGGTTAAGTGTCTGACTCTTGGTTTCGACTCAGGTCATGATCTCATGGTTACTGAGTTCAAGCTCTGCGTCTTGCTCTTTGCTAACAGCTCAGAGCCTGGAGCCAGTTTCAGATTCTCTCTCTCTCTCTCTCTCTCTCTCTCTCTCTGTCTCTCTGCCCGCCCCTCCACTCGTGTGCTCTGTCTCTCTGTCTCTCTCTCTAAAAAATAAATAAACATTAAAAGTACAAGTTTATTGAGATGTACTTGAGATGCAATAAACTATACATATTGAAATGTACAATTTGATAAATATATATATATATACAAATTAAATTTACTATTATTGAGACAGTAAAAATAATCATTACTTCCCAAAGTTTCCTCATTTGCAACGCCTTTCCCTCTCTCCCCACCCCCACATATGTAGCAATACTGACCTTTCTTTCATTAGGTTGCATTTTCTAGAATTTTATATGAACAAAATTATACAACATACTTTTTTTTTTTTTTTGCTGGGCCACTTTCACTCAACATAATTATTTTGAAATTCATCCATGTTGTTGTAATTATCAAAAGTTCATTTTTAAAAATTTCTGTACAGTATTTAATTATGTAGATATATCTCAGTTTGTTTCTTCCCAGTTTTAGGCTTCTACAAATACAATTATGAAATTCACATATATATACACCTTTGTATGGATACATGCTATAATTTCTCTGAGTACGTACCTAGGATTGGGATGACTGAGTTGTATAGTACAGTGTGTATTTTTTTAAAAAAATGCCAAATGCATTTCCAAAGTGGTGCAGTATTTTACATTCTCACTTACAGTGTGTGAGGGTTCCACTTGCTCAATTTTCTTGTCAACACTTTGAATGGTCAGACTTTAAATTTTAGCCATTCTAATAAGTTTGTAGTGGTATTTTGTGATGCTTTCAACTTGCATTTCTGAAAAAACTAAGATGTTTAACATTTTTCCATGCCCTTATTTGCAATAGTATATTTTCTTTGGTGTAGTGTATGTTCAAATATTATGTTTATTTTATTTTATTTTTATTTTATTATTGATGTTTATTTATTATTTTATTTTATTTTATTTTATTTTATTTTATTTTATTTTATTATTATTGAGATCTGAATGTTGTGTATTTATTTTGCCATAATGTAGCAAGGTAAGACTTCAACTGATAAAAATTCAGAGCAAGTAAGGACACTGCATTTGTGATACTATGATAGCTGACTTCTTGTAGGAAGATATACAAGAGGAGTTATGGCTACAGTTGCTCCTATGTTGTTGATACTTCTAACTAAAATTCAGAGCTCAGCTCAGTTTGTAACATTCCCGAGGACTGTGTGAGCTGGAATATTTAAAATCATTCCTTAAACTGTGAGAAATAACCTACTATTTGTCACAGACCAAGTCAGAAATTGGGATGCTCAAACAGGTAGGGTTTTTGGGTTTTGGTGAAATCATATTTTTCATCAGAGATCCTGTTGGTCCAATTAACAAAGTCAACAAAAGGAATGTGAACCTGAGTGACAGGATGCTTAGAATATTCCAAAGGGCCACAGCACAGGCAGTCTTACCTGACCCTTATTGTCTGAAGGCTCAGGCGGTACAACATATGTTGGAAAATAAAATATACACAGACTAGATTTTTTGGCAGAAATCAAAGAAATTTTCTCAACAGAAACCTCCCAGGTTTTAGTCTAGAAATGTGCCTACTACAACTACTCAGTATAGTCCATTAAAAGACAATGACTAACTTCTCATGGGGAATTGGTTGAAACTGCCCCCCACCATAGAAGGGTGTCTATCAGATGACTTCAAGGACAGGAGTATCGATTATGCTTATAAAATGTCAGAGTAGAATAGAAAAGGAAAGCCCAAAAAGTTTGCTCATAAGATAAAAGTTTAATATTCAAAATCATGCTGCAGGAAGGGTGGGAGATTCATGGGGAACATAGAGCATATAAGACCAGATGGCTTCACTGACCTTAGGGACTACCACAGAGCCCTCCAGGGGTACCACCTCCACCACTGTGTCACTCAAACCTTATAATTTTCTCCTACCTAAAGCAAAGCAGTTTAATCTGGTTCACTAAAATAAATGGCCAATAATCCTAGGAAAAGATGTTTAGTTATAAGTAAATAGGAAAGTGCTAATTTAACAACAAAACATTTTAATAAGAAAATATCAAGTGAAAGAGAATATTTGTAGAAAAAGGATTCTTGTACATTGCTGCTAACAGTGTAGAATTTTTAAAGTACTTTGGAAAAGACTCTTGCATTATCTAACAAATACAGAATTTACATACTTTAAAATCCAGCACTTTGGGGGGCAGCTGGGTGGCTCAGTCGGTTAAGAGTCTGACTTTGGCTCAGGTCATGATCTCATGGTCCATAAGTTAGAGCCCCACGCTGGGCTCGGTGCTGACAGTTCAGAGCCTGGAGGCTGCTCCCTCTCTCTGTCCCTTCCCCACCTGCACTCTGTCTCTCTTCTCAAAAATAAACAAACGTTACATAAAAGAAGGAAAGGAAGCACCTCCCTAAGAGCTCCCCATATTTGCAAAGCATCAAAAAAAAATCACCTCTGATAAATGCTAAGATAACAACAGTATGCTTTTTAACAATCTTCTCACCCCCTCCACTAAACAAACAAACAAAGATGGAGCAACTAGCATAGCAGAGCAGAAAGCTAAAAATAAAGTTTTCAACAAGACTAGGTGGATCTGCATCTATGACTCCGGGTATGTGAGGATATTGGGGCAAGCCAGCTCAATAGCAGCTGCGTGGGAGCAAATGGAGAAAAGAGAAGAGGGTTTTAGCAGTCCTAAGAACTGGGAACCCAGCCAAGAAGTACTCCCCACTGCAAACAAGATCACTCCCCATGGAGTGAAGAACTGGTCAGTGGATCTGAGAACAACAGTCAGCCTTAGTAGGTGAGTTCACAGGATCTCTGGGAAGGACTGAGCATAAAGTGTGACGTTGGACTTTGCAGCTATTGAAATATTCAGTGAAAATACTGGCCCACGCTGAGATAAAACAACTGGGAGTAAGACACAAATTAATTAAGAAATAGATCAAATTGGAATGAAAGGAAGGAAAGGTTCTGATGCCATTTATGGAAAGAATGAGAGAATGCATGTGAGAAATTCTAGAGAAATGACTATGACTAATTTTTCAATTCTCAGTCGTAAACCAATGGAAGCAGACTATAAGTGGGAAGTTAGCATATTAGCTACTTTTTCAGTGGCTTTGGGGCCAGTACATACGGAAAGTGGGGAGGGAGAGGGAAGAATTGAGGACTGAGCACAGATAGTGGTCACACCCCCAGTGAAAGCACAACCATAGCCTCGGTTGACCACAAGGGGAGCTCTTGAGCCAGAACAGCCTTTTGGAACTCCTCTGAGCTAATCTTTAAAATTGCTGAGAGCTGGGGCGCCTGGGTGGCGCAGTCGGTTAAGCGTCCGACTTCAGCCAGGTCGCGATCTCGCGGTCCGTGAGTTCGAGCCTCGCGTCAGACTCTGGGCTGATGGCTCAGAGCCTGGAGCCTGTTTCCGATTCTGTGTCTCCCTCTCTCTCTGCCCCTCCCCCGTTCATGCTCTGTCTCTCTCTGTCCCAAAAATAAATAAACGTTGAAAAAAAAAATAATTAAAATTGCTGAGAGCTGAAGGTTTCTTCATACCAGGACCACTAGCAGTTGTAACAACATTTCATTGCTGGGCATCTGGGCTGCACATCACACCCCCAAAGGCAGCTTGGGAACTGTAAAACTAGAAACACTTTCCTGGCTAAAACTTCTGAAAATATAAAACTCAACACACTTAGGAAGAACAGAATTGGATTGCATTCAAACACATAGTAATATACGTAGGAATAAAAGAGAATAATAAGAAACTACCAAAAATTGAGACACACAAGAAAAACGTGCCAAAATGCAGAGCAAACCTGTAAATGAATATTTTTGTAAGAATAAACAAAGATTATGGAAAAAATAGAATCTATGGTGGAATAAAATGAATCAAAACTGGACAGAAATGAGAGGCCAGAAATGAGAGAATGAAATAGAAATAAAAGATCCCAGGATATAACTGGAAAGAAGTAATAATTAGAAAAAAAGACTAAATTAGAAAGAACCAAGAACAAACAGACATGATAAGACATACTATTGTTGAAATAGATACAGCCAAAGAAAAAACAGAAGAAATTAGACACTAAAAGAAGATACAAAAAAATCTTTATTATTTCTTTCATCTTATTTATTTTAGAGAGAGAAAGAAAACATGAGCATGCAAGTGGGCAGAGAGAGTGTGGGAGGGAGAGAGACAGAGAGAGAGAGAGAGAGAGAGAGAGAGAGAGAGACAGAGAGAGAATCTTTATCAGGCTCCATGCTTAGCACAGTGACATGGGGCTTGATCCCACAACTCTGGGATCATGACCTGAGCCAAAATCAAGAGTCAGACATTCAACTGACTGAGTGACCCAGGAGGCTGGAAGATACAAAGATTCATAAATACTAACGATATAATTGGAAAATCACATTATACAATATTTAAAACATAATGAAACTAGATGAGTTATCAAAATGTGGTCTGATAATCCCTGGTCATGAGACCTTTTCAGTGGCTCCATGACTTTCTCTGTTTTCCAACTGCATGTCTGTTTGAGGCCAGACTTTCTTCATATACTTCAACGAAAACAACACATTGCAACATATTGAATGCAGAAACAAACATGAAAATTTAGTTATATTCTAAGAGACAGTAAAAAGTTTTACAAGAATGTCAAATGATACTACTTTTCTCACTTCCTTTGTTTTAAAAAATAGTTATTTTTTATAGAAATCTGGTTTTTTTTGTTAGCATATGTAACTAATGAAACTGAACAAGTAAATTTATATGGGAACATGGAACACAACATATTTAGGACAATTTTCTTGTCAAGCAAGAAAGTATTATTCATAAAATTTCTGAAATTCTCATTCATAAAAAAACTATAATTTTTAAGGAATTGGCAAAATAAATAACATGTTCTCTGACCACAATACAAAGTAACTGGACAGCCATAATAAATGACAACTAGAAAAATGATGATGTTTTCCAAATAAGAAATAAATTTAACCTTAAATCAAAGAAGAAACAACAGTAGTGATTAGAAAAAAATTTCACACTGAATGATAATGAAAATATTTTGTATAATAACCTGAAAACACAGTTGAAACAGGAATAGAAGGAAGTTTATAGACTTAAAAGCATGTACTATGCAACATTGGAGGCTGGAAAGTTGAAGAGCCAAATAACTATCCCAAGAAGTTGGAAATAGAACAACAAAATAAACAGCCAAATATGAAGAGGCATAGAATATAGATAAAAGCTGATAATAATAAATTGAAAACCTATAGTAGAGGTGCCAAATAGATTGAAATGTTAATTCTTTGAAAAGGCTAACAGCAAATAATAGAAATCAAGCAAATAATTTTAAGAAGGGAGAGGGGTGGCTTAAGGGATACATAGCCCATAACAGAGATGAAAAAGTACATGTCAAAAAAAAAAAAAAAGAAAAAGTATGTAAAAGTATGCTGTCATTAAGAATAATAAGTGTTAAAGATGTAATAAATGGTTATGAAAAATTATAATTTTTAAAATTTAGATGAAATGCATAACTTTTTAGAAAAACATAATATTAAAAAATGTATACAGGAACAAACTCCTAAAAATAGCCTTTGACAATTAAAGAAATTAAATTCTGCATTTAAAATCTTCCTGTACAGAAAATTCCAGGTCAACATGACCTCACTGGCAAATTCTAACAAAGAAATAGAGAAATAATGCCAATTTTACACAAAATTTTGGTATACTAGAAAATGATAGTACATTTTCAAACTCAATGTGACTAATATAACCTCAATACACTTGACAAGGGCAGTACAGGAAAGAAAACTTATAACCCAATCTCATTAATGAAACTAGATGTAAAAATTCTAAACAAAATATGAGGAAACAAAATCCAGCACAGCATAGCAAACTTAATATCTCAGACCAAGATGAATTTATTTCATGCAAGATTAAGTTAGCATTAGAATATCAATTATTTTAGTTTGATACCTTAATAGATGTAGAAGAAAGAAGACAAATCATATGATCAGTATGACGAGAAATAGTGTCTGATATTAGCAATCTAGAAAAAGATAGGAACTTCCTTAATCTGATTAAGAATATCAAAAATTTACAACAAACATTATACTAAATGGTAAAATACTGAAAATGTACTCTGACGGGCACCAGATAATGATATTTCTGCTTCCATTTCTATTTAACAGTTTACTAGATGCACTAGTTAGTTCACAAAGCCTAGACAAACAAATAATACATTTAAGGACTGGAAAGAAAGAAACAAAATCCTAACTTTTTGTAGATGAGGTGATTATGTATGTAGAAAATGCAAAGGAATCTTCCCCTAGGTTATTACAATGAATGAATTAGCAAATTTGCCTGATACAGGATAATATAGACAACCAATATATAATATCAACAGAAATGTTTCAGTAGAAAAAAATTTTAATGATACTATCTATAATAGCATAAAATAGTAAATATCTTGGAATGAATCCAACAAAAGATGCACATGACTTCTCAACAGAAAATCAGAATTTTTTATGGAAGTAAAATAAAAAAAACCTAAATATATCAGGTTTATGGCTTAGATGATTAAATATTTTAAAGATATCAGTTCCTTCTAAACTGACCTAAAGAGTGTGCATTCCAAATCTAAAACCCCTGGAGAGTTTGTGTGCATGTGTGTGTACTTGTGCGCATGCGTGTGTGTGTGTGTGTGTGTGTGTGTGTGTGCATTTGCATGTATTTGCAGCTTGTCAAACTGAATCTTATATTTCTATGGTGACACAAATGATCAAGAACAGGCAAGACATCCCTAGAGAAAAACAAAACTGAAATATTTGTTCTACCAAATAATAGGATCACACTAAAGCTAGAGTAATTAACACAGTAATTAACACAATTATCATGTTGGTGTAAAAATGTACAAATATCTTTATCAAAGTGCCTAGAAATGGACTGACTCATGGATAGTTGAGTCATTGCAGAGTTGTCTCTCTCAAGTAATAGTGTTGTAGTAGTAGCAATAACAAAAGTTTTAAATGATACTAAATAATATACATGTACTATCTACTTCAATCCTTACAAAATCTCTGCTAAAATTACTCCCATTTTATTGTGGGGGTAAACATGAACAGGTCAATTAATTTTTTCACAAATGGAATGGAAATGGTAGAGTCAAAATGTACACTAGATAGTCAGGTCTAAATCTCACATTGATAGCTTCCTGTGCCAGCCATTGTGCTACGTACATTTATGCATATTATATTATTTACTCATAATAACCCTGGATAGAAGTCTTTATGTATAAAACACCTTGAGCTCCTGATGAAGCAGAAGAGTTTTTTGTCTTTATGTTTATATAAAAAAAAGTAAATGACAATTATACCATTGGTGACATTTTATTGAGAAACAATTTTCCAGAATTGTGATACACTAAATTATTTAAATAAATTTATATAGAGAACATACTTCATAATTTACTGTTTATTTATTTTTTAAGTTTACTTATTTATTTTTGAGAGAGAGAGAGAGAGAGAATACAAGGGGCAGAAAGAGAGAGAGGGAAAGAGAATCCAAAGCAGGCCTCACTGTCAGCACAGAGCCCAATGCAGGACTCAAACTCATCAACTATGCGATCATGACCTGAGCCAATGTCAGACTCTTAACCGACTGAGCTGACTGTGCCCCTATTGTTTATTTTTATTACCTAACCTAGTAATTTCACAATAATGATTAAGACTATAAATAAATTTTGATTCATATTTATTGTATCCACTACAACTTCTGTTGTGAGTTTTCCTTGGCTACTATTTCTCTCGTCTATTTTTTCCCGGATAAAATTTTCCTGATCTGAATTTTTCTAAAAAACAAATGAATTTTTCAATAAATTTTCATTACAACCTGCATTTTAAGTTCCTGTGTTGTTTTGGGCTTATTTGTTCCACGAAATCTAATTTTATTCAGAACAACTTTTTCAGGTATCTGTTATGTCAATAAGATGTATTTCTTCATTTAGCTTTCATCCATAATAAATTATATGTCGGACTTAGTCAAAATGTTGAGTTAAAACAGTTGGATCATAACATCCTGCTTTATAACTGTATCTATTTCACTTTATTTAGATAGTGAAATTGATGCTCACGCAGAAATTGCCATGACATATATTTGAATACAGGTCTAAAACCAGGTTTATGTTTTTCTCCTATATGCTAATGTCTCTGACACTATCACAAATTTAATCCTGAAACTGGAGATAACTTTGTCTTGCCTTTCTCACAGCTTATTATTTGAATAAAATGAGATCATGTATGTAAATTGTTTATAATCTCTAGACAGTGTACAAATATAGATATTATCAATACTTGTAATTATTAACATTTATTCTATTTTAATGTGTTAGATTGTTAAATGTAAATTTGTTAGATTTGACCTGCTTCTCGACAGTTGAAGATGTTTCCATTTTATATTTGTATTTCATTTTTTGACTATTCATCCTTGATATATCTTATGACAGAGTTCTTTTATGCCTATTTCAGATGTTATGCAATGTTGCAAATTAAGGTGGTAACTTAGGAATCCTCTCATACTCTTGGACAATGATAAGGATTTTCTCATCTCAGAAGTCCTTATTCTAAGTGTACATTTAACTCTGTGTGAGTTATGAATACACAGGGACAGTATGTCTGTCAGTAGGGAAAACTCAATCTTTCTGTGTTCCTCCTCTACTCTCATCCTCCTACCATACTCACATTACCGACTAGGTGGGTGGGGTTCTTCCCACACCAAGCAATTCTTGGTGATACTAGCTGGGCATCCTCTAACATAACTCAATTCTGACACTACCTACCTAGAGATAGTGTCAAGTCTCACTGGTCTAAGGCTCAGTCTTTTTTAGACTACCCTTCACTTCAGATGACAATCACAGGTAGTAGGTCCCAGGTTACCCAAAAATTTTTGTCAGACTTAGCTCCAAATTAGAGGTTTCCAAGACCTCTTCCCCTTTAGATTGAATTATTTGTAGAAGAGCTCACAGAACTCAGGGAAACACTTACTTATGTTTATTAGTTTATTACATAATAATGGATATGATAAAGGATACAGTTGAACAGCTAGATAAAGAGATACATAGGGGAATCTGGGAGGGTCTCAAGCACTGGAGCTTCTGTCCCTGTGCAGTTAGAGTACCTCACCCTCCTGGTACATGAAGTGTTCACCAACCTGGAAGCTCTCCAAACCCCATGCTTTTGGGATTTGTATGGAGACTTCATCATGTAGGCGTGTAGCCCTGTCCTCTGTCTAGAGAACGAGAAGTAGAACTGAAAATTCCAGGCTTCTAATCATGGCTTGGTTTTCCTGGTGACCTGCTCTCATACAGGAACCATCCAGGAGCCCACCCAGAGTCACCTCATTAGAACAAAGAATACTGCTATCACTCAGGCAATTCCAAGGGATTCAGGAACCAGGGTCAAAGACCAAATATTAGAACAAAATATGCCCCTAGTGCTCTTATGGACTTAGAAAGCTATGAGGGTTTTAGAAGCCCCATGCCAGGAATAGGGGGGCTATTATTATATTATATATTAATATACATTTATAATATAAATTATAATTTATAATATATAAATATATAATATAAATATTAAAATTTTACATAATATAAATATTTATAATATATAATGTAATATAAATATAAATTATATATTATATTATATATTAACATATATTCAAAAAATTTTTAATGTTTATTTATTTTTGAGAGAGACAGGGACAGAATGCGAATGGGTTAGGGGCAGAGATATTGGGAGACACAGAATCAGAAGCAGGCTCCAGGCTCTGAGCTGTCAGCACAGAGCCCGAACCAGGGCTTGAACTCACGAGACGCGAGATCGTGACCTGAGCCGAAGTCGGACACTCAACCGACTGAGCCACCCAGGCACCCCTATATTAACATATATTATATATTATTATTATACAGAGATATAGATATTCTATTATCTCACACACTGCTAGATAATTTTTATCATTATCTTTATCTTCTTTTTCATCCAAAATGCATTTAATGTGGTTTAGAAAAGAAAGCCAGACTTTAACCAAAACTATGTAAGGAAGAGTAGACTCATATTTTGAACATTGTTAATGGGAACTGGATGGACCCTCATGCTGTAAACTGGACAAAATGTATAATGATGGAGCCAATGGTTTCCCAAAGCATGCTACCTAGAAGCACACGCCAGGAAGGTTTATCAGTAAAGGAATGGAATGTCGAGAAGAGGAAGGCTGCCACTGAGTTAAGGAACCAGAGTTCAGAGGTCAGGAAGGTTGAGACAGCTAGAAGCCCCAAATTAAAGCAAAGGCAAATAAGACACTGAGAAGAAAAAATGAATATAACCTAACCAGACAGTATCAAGCGGTCAAATATATGGGTGTTTGGATTTTCCTGAAAATGAGGACAAAAACTTTTGGAAAAATAATGACTAAATTTTTTTCCAACACTGATGAAAATTGTGAACTAGGGATCTAAGAAATTTGTAAAACCACAATCAGGATACGTAAAAAGAAAACTAAACCAAAGTATATCATAATCAAACTGTTGAATAACAGTTATAAAAATATCATAAAAGCATCCACCCAACAAAGACAAATTATGGGTATAAGAACAAAGATAAGAATGACTCCTGGCTTCTCATCAGAATCTTTGCAAGCCAGGAGAAAATTCTATATCTAGCAAAAATGACCTTCACTAATGAAGGTAAATTAAAACTTATTCAGACAAACTAAAAAAGATTTATTATCATCAGACCTCTATTAGAAGATATGTTTAAACCACTTTAGGCTGAAGGAAAATAATACCAGCTAGAAACTTTGATTTGCACAAATGAGTAAACATCTCATAATATCTTAATACCTGAGCAAGAAGAAAAAAGCAATATTAGATAGCTGAGAAAGACAAACTATTTCCTAGCATCAAAGTCTTAGGAAAAAGAGTCTTTGAATGAGAGATAAAGAACATTGAAACTGATATTCTTGATAATGTATATTTCAAATGCAAAGTTGATTTTTATGTGGCCATTTTATCTTCTAAAAATGTCAAGTATATAGTCTTAAAGTATAGTTAACATGTAAATATCTTCATATCATCATTTCACCTTGTTTTCCAGAATCCTCTCTTTTTATAAAAGCACCAAGTGACCCTGAAATCTGAATTCCCTAAACCTAGCAAGCTTGCTTATATTTGTTGAAATCTTTCTTATACCATTACTGACTTCAGCCCAAAATACTTGTTTTCCCCTTTTCCCTTGATGCATTACTTCTCTTCTATCTTCTCTAATTCACACAGACTCAGTCATTATATTCACTGTAGCTCTAAATCATATTGTTAATATCTCTGTTGGAGTCATATGAATATACAAATATATAACATATCTGTCCTACATTTCTTGAAAGTGGTACTACATTACTACATTCTTTCTTCATCCTCAGTGCCCAGTAGAGTGCCAACACAGATATTTGTTAAATGAATGATTCTGTGAATATATTTCTGAATGTCTTTTATAGGTCCTTTGATATGGATACCTTTATATTAATGCCTGGATCAAAATTATTTTTTTAATTTTAATATGCCATACCTTATCATTATACAAAGAATAAATTTACATAGTAAAATTTTTATCTCTAGGTATTCTATTCCTTATAGTCAGGCTTCACACACATGGCAAATTGAGAAAGCTCGATATTTTAAAGAGATTACAGATATTTTAAAGGCAATAAATGTTTTATTTTTGTTATATTTCCTTTGGAAAATAAATAACTTTGATCTAAATTTTCTAGATAATAACATGTTTTTGCTTTAGTCTTCTATTTGTGTTTTTTAACATGACAAAAATATGTAAGCAGAAGACTTAAGCTTACCACATAGAATTATTTAATAATACCACCACAAATAATTTAGTTTATTATTATGATGAGGCAATTGATTGCATAGATTAATCAGTTCAAGATTTCTGAGTTACAGAGTAGCTTCTTCCTTTAATGGCTTAAAAATCTAGAAATTCAGAGCAGAACAGATTTCATGTTTTACCTAGAATAAACTTTTCATTTCAAAGATCAAGAATGGTAGGCACAGAAAAAGTGACATCTCACATTCTGTGGTTACTAAGAGGACCAATCTCTGCAATTGGTTCATTTGCAACTCAAGTCAATTCCAGTCTTTAGCAAGAGAAAAGAATCTCAGTATGGAAATCCTCTCTATTCCATTCAAAACATTTGTGAAAGAGTATGATGTGTTTCTCTAAGGCTTAGTAAGTTTGTCCACCTTGGATGCACATTCGTTACTGGTGGGGGCATACAAAGTATCAATGCTTGAGCCCCAGTCCCCAGAAAATCTTTATTAATTGGCCTCTGAAGGCACCCACCCATGTACTAGCACTACAAGGTGTAGTTCAGGTTGAGAGATAAGGCAATATTCAGTTTTATTTTTCCAAGTCAGCAATATTTTCTTAAACTGTTATTAATTTATGCTTCTGAGTAGCCATTTTTAGTTGATAGACACTATAATGAGCTGTTAATAAAAAGAAATATTTCAATATTTCAGAATTCATATATTAAAAATTATCACAATGTTTCAGTTAATCAGTCATGGTAGTCTAGGACCAGGTATATGGCTAAACCTACCTAAAACATTTACTGTGTATTATATCATTATTTTCTGTTAATATTCCTGGTACCATGTATTCTTAGAAGCATGAAACAGAGCACATCTATATTATACTACATATTGTTATAACAGGGTTTTGGTATGGTGACTTTCAGCTAAAATCTATATTAATATGTGTTTCATTTAACTCAGCAGGCCATGACAATGTATTTTCAAATATTAAGTTGAAATATAGTTCACATTTAAAAAAATAAATATTTAAACTAAATATAATATTTCCAAAATGCTATTAAATAAAACTAGAATTTTTATTTTTCATGTAATTTTTATGCTCTCTTTTATTAAGTTTATAGAAAAATTAGAATGTTACATGAGTATTTCTCTTTCCAATAGTGATTTGAAATACCATCTTAAATGAAATTCCAGCAGTAAATCATTTATGTTATCAGCCTATGTTAGTCTGAAATTATGAACTATAATTGAATGATCCAATAACACTAAAAAGATTAATTCAAGTTTTAAAACTTAGATTTTTTTTGGCACATATATCTTTTCTTAACAGAATATATAATCAAACTAAGACTAGTAATAACACCTCTACCTCACTCACAAATATGGGAAATCTTGATGGTGCATACTAATCTCTAAGATAAACATAGGGTTCCTTCCTCATTCCAACTTTAAGAAATGCTTTGTCAGTGGAAACATGGGGTTCTCGTGGCCACAGAGATGGCTGCCATCAAAGAAAATGAGCTTTCAGCAGGTTGAAGAAAAGAAAAAATCCTGAGGGCATGTTGTCTTGGAAATAATATTATGATGATCAGTTCCTTCTGGGACATTTAAAGATTAGTTGACAAAAGTTCTTGAAGGGTTCAATATCCTTTTGTATTGGCCTAGTTGCAATTTGGGAATGATGGCAATGTTAGTGACAGTGGCCTCATACAAAAGCACATGCAGGCCTGAGACAGGAAAAAAAAATAAAAATAAAAAAAAAATAAAAACAAACAAAAACACCTGATTGGTCTTTAGTTTCACTTCAAAATATTGCTCTTTCCAAAATATTCTGCTTGGAAATGGCCATGTGACTTTTCTCATGGTTTTCAGACAAAAGGAAATATCATGTAAAGATAAATGCTAAAAACCAGACAATCTTTCTTCCTCAAAAGAGATTTAATTCAATGTAAATTGACTGGTTATCACAAGTGTCCCCTGTAGTGTGGGATGTTGATACTGGGGGAGGTTATGTGCAGGGGCAGGGAGTATTATGGACACTCTCTTACTTTACATTCAATTTTGCTCTAAAACTAATAGTTTACTTCCAAACAGAAGAAGAAGGAAGACAGAGCCATATATATAATCAGTGTTCTGTCCCGGAAGTCATGAAGAGAGACTGCAGTTTGAGTAGCCCTTTATCTGGTAATCTCAGTTAGTTGATAAGAAACAAAACTAAAATAGTGATTCTCAGTTTTCACTGTGCTTCAGAATCACCTGGGAAAGTTTTGAAAATACATATGCTAGGAACTTAAAGCAATGAATCAAATGCAGTTGTTCAGGGATACGGAGAAGACACTGGTATTTTTTAAAGCTCCCTAGGTTACTCTCTACAAAGTCATTCTGTAATAATTTTAGCCATAAGGTCTAAACACACTTACACTCAATTTTGTATCATAAGGAATAGTCCTGATGGCCTATAAATTATTCTGGTCTTTTCTCCACCACACCAAAGTCCAAAAAAATGCCCATCAGTGAATGTCTCACCTAATGGAAAGATGAATAATCCCAAAGGAATTTTTATTGAATTGATTCACAGATAGTACAAAAGAAAATAAGAAAACTAATGTTAGAAAAAGAACATTCAAAAGTGAATTATTGCCAAAAGTGATGAAAATTCTGAGCTTCTATGATTCAATTTTTAGAAAACTCAATGAAGGAACTTAGTGAAGTTGTAGCAAGATTTGATTATAGAATCAAATAAATAATAACCATCACCCTTACCTGTACAATTATGCCACTCAAATCCTTTTTCTTTAAATCCCAAACTTCCTTGATTTCCAATATCTTTCTAATTTCAAGACAATTCCTGTTGATTTCAGTATTCTGCTGACCTCTTTACTGTATTTCTAATAAGCTAATGGTCAATGTTGTGATTTAAATTTGGGACAGCCATTCTCAGATTTGCTATTCAACAGTAGTTGTTTTGAACATTTTGAGTTTTCTCAAGTGAGAACAATTCCAAATTAATGACCCTTTCTTCCTCAAATTGAAAACAACTTTAAATGATATTATAATGTTCACATAACACTGTAACTGCAAAAACATTCACCAACTCTAATCACATACAAAAATTCGTTTTTAACTGAAGCCAATTTAAATATCTTGAAGAGATTCTTCATCTATCAAGCCAATAATAAATAATCTATTTGAAGAACTGCTCAATTCCCAATTGCATGTAGGGCATTGGTGTTGACATTTCTGAGGGAAAATTAGTATCTGAAAGACTATTAATCAAAAAATAGACAAACCTAGACAGGAGAGGCAAAGATAATTAAACATCCTATCACCTTGACCCACTAACACTCCTCAAACCAATACCAGATGGATCTTCTCTAGAAGCAATAAAAAAGTATTCAGTTTTCTATGGCTATTTCACATGCCTCAAGGCAAAATCCTCAGGTCACAGCTATTGCCTGGACCTTCTCAGTTCTTGTGTTTTTATATGTTCATGCCTATTCCCTCTTTTTATCCATTTTCTTAGATAAAATATAAATGTAGATTAATTCAAAACTGATGTATAAGTGACAATTTGGAAAATAAAATAAGTATCTATAGTCATTATACAATACACTAATAAACTTCTCAACTTGATTTAATATTAATTATGGTAGTTATTTGAATGTGTTTAACAGTCCCATGAAGATATTTCTCTTATTAGCATTTTGGATGTTTGTTTGTTGTTTGTTTGTTTGTTTGTTTGTTTTAGACAGAGAGAGAGAAAGCGAGGAGGGTGTAGGGGGAGCGAGAACGAATCTCAAGCAGGCTCCATGCCTAGTGCAGAGCCTGACACAGGGCTCAGTCTCGCAACCCTGTGATCATGACCTGAGCTGAAATTTAAGTCAGATGCTTAACCTACCGAGCAACCCAGGTGCCCCAAGATATTTCTTTTTTATTGAAGGAATCCCCTTCCTTTGTGTTCAATATACATGGATGGGTAAAATCAATTATTTTATTTTGCTAGAAATTACGAATAGTTTTTTCAGTGAAGCCTGAAAATGATAGACAGATTTTTCCTTTGTGCAGACATTATATAAAGGAGTGACATTTTGAAAGACACGATGATAAATAAACTGTAAAGTTGACAGCATAGTAGCAACATAACACTAAGATACCCTTTTATTCTTGCTTTATTCTCTTTTTAAATATTTTATAAACTTATATAAACTATTATTGGACAAAATTTGGTTGTATTTTAAATGACCTCTTATTTAAACATATGTGTAATCAACGAACTATTGTAAAATAGTAATAATTTTATTATTGGATGGTAGACAGAAAATCCCATTAATATTCATTTTTATCAGGGCCATATATTTTGATGATTACTTCAGTTAATAACACCTGACATTTTTATCACACCTTACACTATTTAGATGTTTCTATGCATCAAATTCCATTTTCTCTTAAGATGTCCGACTCTACCCCAACTTCCTGGAGTCTTCTAATTTCTATTGCCATTGCTACCATTTTGGTTTAATCCCAGAAGTATGTCATCCCTTAATTTACCAACATAGATAGAGAGGGAATAAAAAAACAAGAAAATACTCTTCCCTTATTGAATTAGCTGAATAAAGACTGAAAACTTGCAAAGAATTTTACTTAAAAAATGAGGGAATATTTTAGGAAATTGTGATCCCATCAAAACACACAAAATTCATTTCCAGGTGTTTACTTCCACATCTTTCCATGCCCCCCATGACTTTATTAATAGAAGCTGCAAGAGCAAAACTCAGTAATTTTATCAAATGAGACAGATGGTTGCTATATATTGTACTTCTTAGGTTTAGCAAAGTCATCTTTATTCTCTAGGCATAGATTTATTCAACTAATGGAATGCCCAAATATTAACTTAAAAAAAAAGTGAGTGGTGGGAGCAGGTGGAGGAGCTGAGATGGTGGGGTAGGAGGAGGACTCTAGACTTGGCTCTTCCCTGGAGAACAGTTAGACAAATGTCAAATCATTCTGAACACTAAGAAATCGATCTGAGGACTGACAGAATAAAGTGCACAACTAGAGGGAGAGAAAAGACCACGTTGTGGAAGGTAAGAGTTTCAGAGATGTGATTTGGGGGGAGGAAAGGACCCCTAGTGCTGCAGAAGGGAGGGAACCCTGATCACAGAGAGAGGAGACAGAGAGGCAGAGAGAGACAGAGAGACAGAAGTGCACAGGGGATGGCAAAAGAAAAACACTTCACTAAAGCCACTGACTGGCAAACAAGAGGGGCTGATAATCATGAGTTTTTATAACCAGCAGAGCTTAAAGACTGGAGTTTTAGAGGTCCACAGTGTGGCTGATGTGGATCCCTAAGGGCCCTTACAGTGCACCTGTGGAGAAAAAGAGCACATAGCCAGGTAGCAGATGCTAGATCTGAGGATCCTCTGGGATGCATGAGGAGAGACATTTCCCCTTTCTTGGAGTGCAAGTGGAAGATGTGGCGTTGCCTATCAGGGGACAAAAGAGCCAGTAGGTGCCTTTGTGATCCCCTGCCCCTCAGCAAAGGCACAGAGACACCTGCTGAGGGTAGCTAGTGTGGACACCGGCTTTTTGCTGTGCTTTACACCAAACATCAAGCTCCTGTGCATTGGTGCAACTGCTGTTCTGGGACAAACCTGTGCTAGCCCCGGCACGGCAAGACCCTCTCCCAGAGGACCGGTACAGGTCTGAGACATACCAGGTCCCTAAAATTTGGAGTTTTAAAGCTCAGCTGGCCTGACTGCGACAGAACACAGGTGCACTGCAGGCAGACAGAGAGCATGGACACAGACTGGGTGGAAATAGGGATCTGAAGGATGCCTGGGACACATGAGGGGAGATTGCTCTTCTGTGAGGGCTTCCTGGGTAGCAGTGGGCCTGAACTCTCCTCTCTAGGGATGAGGGAGGGGGCTGGCACTATTTCTCTCCCTCGCCCCTCAGTATAAACTAATTTCAGGAAGCAGCATGGCACTAACAGTGGTGGCCTAAACCACTTACACCAAGCGATGCTCCCCTGCTCTTTGCAGGTGCTGTTTTACTAGGACAAGTGTGCCTGAGAACCAGAGCAGTGGGTCCTCCCCCGGAGACCAGCACAACATGCAACCCCCTACATGCAACAAGTCTACTGGCCATAGAGTGCTGCAAAGCTTCGGCTCTAGGGGAACCAGCATCAGGTCTCTTTTAAAAAGAAGACCAGAGGACACCTACTTAAACTCACAACATTCTGGCCAAGATCCAAAATACTAAAACTGAAACAGGAAGACACAGAAAATCTGAACAGACCCATAACCAGCAAAGAATTTGAATTAATAATTTCCCAACAAACAAAAGTCCAGGATTAGATGGCATCTCAGGGGAATTCTACGAGACATTTAAAGGAAAGTTAATACCTATGTTTCTCAACCTGTTCCAAAAAACAGAAACGGAAAGAAAACTTCCAAACTCATTCTATGAGGCCAGCATTACCTTGATTGCAATCCAGAAAAAGACCCCACTAAAAAAGGAGAAGTACAGGCCGATATCCCAGATGAACATGGATGCAAAACTTCTCAACAAGATACTAGCAAATCAAATCCATCAGAACATTAAAAAAAAATTATTCACCACAATCAAATGGAATTTATTCCTGGGCTGCAGGGTTGTTTCAATATTTGCAAATCAATCAACATGATACACCACATTAACAAAAAAAGGATAAGAATCATATGATCCTGTCAATAGATGCAGAGAAAGCATCTGACAAAATATAGCACCTATCCTTGATAGAAATCCTCAATGAAGTAGAGATAGAGGGAACATACCTCAACATCATACAGGCCGTATACAAAAGACCCACAGCTAATATCCTCCTCAATGGGGAAAAATGGAGAGCTTTTCCTCTATGGTCAGGAAAAAGACAGGGATGTCTACTCTCACCATTGTTGTTTAACAAAAGTAGTATGAAAAGTCCTAGCCTCAACAATCAGAAAACAAGAAGAAATAAAAGGCCATCCAACTTGGCCAGGTAGAGGTCAAACCTTCACTATTTGCAGACATGATACTCTATGTAGAAAACTCAAAAGACTCCACCTAAAAAAATGGCAGAACAGATACAAAAAGTCAGTAACATTGCAGGATATAAAATCAACATACAGAAATCTGTTGCATTTCTGTACACCAATAAAGAAACAGGAGAAAGGGAAATCTAAGAATCAGTCTCCTTTACAATTGCATTAAAAGATACCTAGAAATACACCTGACCAAAGAAGTAAAAGACTTTACTCTGAAAACTATAGAATACTTATGAAAGAAATTGAAGAGGACACAAAGAAATGGAAAATTATTTCATGCTCATGGATTGGAAGAGCAAACATGTTAAAATGTCTATACTACCCAAAGCAATCAACACATTTAATGAAATCCTTATGAAAATACCATCAGTATTTTTCACAGAGCTGGAACAAACAATCCTAAAATTTTTATGGAAACACAAAAGACCTCAAATAGTCAAGCAATCTTGAAAAAGAAAAGCAAAGCTGGAGGCATCACAATTCCAGACTTCAAGCTACATTACAAAGCTATAGTCATCAAGACAGTATGGTACTGCCAAAAAACAGACACATGGAACAGAATAAAGAACCCAGAAATGGGCCCATAAACATATGGTCAATTACTCTTCAATGGAGCAGAGAAGAATATCCAATTGGAAAAAGACAATCTCTTCAACAAATGGTGTTGGGAAAACTGGACGTTCAAAATAAGGAAACTGAACCACTTTCTTACGCCATACACAAAAATAAATTCAAAATGGATGGAAGACCTAAATGTGAAACAGGAAACCATCAAAATCCTAGAGGACAACACAGGCATTAGCTTCTTTGACATTGACCATAGCAACTCCTTACTAGACACACCTCCAAAGCCACAGGAAACAAAAGCAAAATTGAACTACTGGGACTTCATCAAAATAAAAAGCTTCTGTACAGTGAAGGAAACAATCAACAAAATTAAAAGGCAGCCTACAGAATGGGAGAAGATATTTGCAAATAACATCTGATAAAGGTCTAGTATCCAAAACATATGAAGAACTTATCAAACTCAACAACTAAATAACAAATAATCCAGTTAAGATATGGAAAAAAGACATAAAAGACATTTTTCTAAAGCAAACATCCAGATGGATAACAGACACATGAAAAGATGCTCAACCTCACTCATTACCAGGAAACTACAGCTCAAAACTATAATGAGATATAACCTCATACCTGTCAGAATGGCTAAAATTAACAACAGAGTAAACAACAGATGCTGGCAAGGATGGGGAGAAAGGGGAACCCTCACACTGTTAGCAAGAATGCAAACTGGTGCAGCTACTGTGGAAAACAGGATAGAGGTTTCTCAAAAAATTAAAAATAGAACTACCTTATGACCCAGCAATTGTACTACTAGGTATTTACCTGAATGATACAAAAACACTGATTCAAAGATGTACATGCACCCCAATGCTTATAGCAGCATTATCAACAATAGGAAAATTATGGAAAGAGCCCAAATGTCCACTAACTAATGAATAAAGAGGTGGTATATATATATATATATATATATATATATATATATATATACACAATGGAATATTGCCCAGCTATGGAAAGAATGAAATCTTGCCATTTGCAATCATGTGAAGAGGGCTAGAGAGTGTAATGCTAAGAGAAATAAGTCAGAGGGAGACGAATACCATATGATTTCACTCATATGTGGAATTTAAGAAATGAAACAGATGAACATAGGGTGAAAAAAGGAGAGACAAACCATAAAACAGACTCTTAACTGCAGAGAACAAACTGAGGGTTGATGCAGGGAGGTAGGTAGGGGATGAGCTGAATGGATGATGTGTATTAAGGAGGGCACCTGTGATGAGCACTGGGTGTTATGTGTAAGTGATGAATGTCTAAATTCTACTCTTGAAACTAATATTATAAACTGGAATTTAAATAACTTGAAACAAAAAAGAAACTAACAAAAGTGAGTTAAAACGGAAAATTAAATTTCAAATTAAAATTACAAAATTAACATGGAGTAGTTAAGTTTTACTCGTGGAAGTGAATTGAATTCATCTTTGTTGAAGATAATTCCTTTTTTTCATGGAAAATCTTCTTAATGGTCTTTTGGTTTTCCACCCATTATTCCAGAGGTAAAAATATGACACAACTTGAAAGGGAAAGTTTCAGGCTCTGAAAAAGTCTTGTATTATAATTTAGGTATACATTTTTAAAGAGGTAAGTACAGCCTTTGTTGCTGTTTTGGGGAAAATGTTTCTCAATCCCATATATACTTAGAAATGGGAGTGCCTCAAATTGCTGTATGTTTTTGCAAAGAAATCTATGTTTTCCATGAGTTGGATTACCAGAAGATAGACTCTGAGAAAGAGTTTAGTGCTTAGGAGATTTACTGTGGAGTGCCTTTGGAATCAACACTTGCAGCACGAGGAGAAAAAAGAGGATTGTGAAGAGCAAGAAATCAAGTTGTGGCAATAGCTTCAGCTTAACCGTGGTGAAATCTGGAGCTAGAATAGCTCTTCAGAGTCATCCCAAGTTGGTCTCAATGGTCACTCCTAATTTAAGAAGTCACTGCATGTGGAATGTCCTGGGAAGGGAAGTGATTTTAGGCAAAGTGGCTTTCTTCATCTAAATCTAATCCCTGTAGGAGCTGACAGCTAAAGGGTATCTACCAATCTCAGAGGCTGGGGCAATACGTCCATACTGAGGAAATATCTAGGTGGCATATCAGAGTTTTTGCTGTCTTTAACCTCTTGTAAAACTCAATTCACCTCTGTATATACATCCTGATGGACCTCTCCTTTTGAGGGAAACTTAGCAGAAGAAGGTCAGTGAGACCAAAAACCACCTCTGCCACTGCCAATGGTTGCTTATTGTCTCCCCTCTCCATTGCCCATTCTAGAGTCCTATTAATATTATCTAGTACCTCTACTAGTCTCAGGGCTTACCTGGTGGCATAATTCTGTGGCTCTGAGCCCCTGGTCACCATGGCTTTCTCAGGTTAGGGCTGCTGGCAATCATCCATTTACAATTAAATTTGAGCAAGGAGATCCCCACAGGCATCTGAGTGCATTACCCTGTAACAAACATATTTCTTCTTGCCCCCATTATGTAGCATATGTAGCAGAAGCCATGGACCTTATTTTATTTCCACTATTTGGTTCAATAGAGATATACTCATTATATTAAAAATAAAGCCAATGTTACCTAAGCACATACATTTGAACTAAACCATCTTAAGTATGAATTCTGTTTTCATTATTTGCTATTTAGGACTCTGGGCAAGTTAGTTAAATTCTCATGCCTTAGTATCATCTCTGTAAAGTACTGATAATAATATCTACCCTGAGGTTTTGTGGAAGGATTAGAGATAATATAAAATGTCTTGCAAAATACATTGACACAGAGCAGTGCACAAGAAATAGTAACCATTCTCACAAAAGTTAATTTTTCTATAGGGCTTTTGTTTGTATGCCTGATAGATAAGAAAAATGGGAATGGAGAGAGAGAGTTAAAAACTGCAATTACATTCACAATCTTTATAAAGAAACACTAGCTATGTAATGATGTCATTGGAGCAGTTAGACAGATCTGTATGATTATTGCTGTTTACCTATTTATTCTGCTTGCCAATTCCTATGTGCCTACAGGAGAGTTTTCTAAAGACTTGCATTATTTATATTGCAGACAGATTGGTATGTGGAAACATTTGAGGAGTAGCTTAGAAGTTTCCCCTTTAGATTGACCCAAATTACTATTAAGTGGAATTAATTTCTGTGTTCCATGGTTCATCTCACTTTTGTAAAAACCAAATAGTTTTTTAAGATATTAAAGCCTTTTATTTACTATAAACACTAAACTCATAAATTATAAATAGATAAGTAGATAGATATAGATACAGATACAGATATTTTCACCACTATAAAGGGTGTGATAGATGGTAGTAATGGACTTAATTCTTCACTCCTCCCTGGATCAACTTCATTTGTCAAGTAACTTTGCTGTGGCTTTCACTTTAAGTGGGGCTTCTTTCCCACCCCTGAACTCTTGGGTTGGCCATATAGTTTGCTCTGTCAATAAAATTTCAGGAGCCAGGACACAAAAAGAGGCTTGTAAAATGCCTCCATTTCATGTATTTCTGCTGTCACCATGAGAAGGACATGCCCCATCTGGTGCCTGGTCCCAGGAGAATGAGAGGCACGTGGAACTAAGTCAAATGTAGCCAAGCCAATCTAAATCAGCTGACCATTAGCTGTCCCAGTACGTGTGAGTGAACTAAGCTGAAACCAAGAGAATTGCCAAATGGACCCTAGCCTAGATCAGCTGATCCTCAGATGACCTGATTGCTTATAAAAAATATAAGTGGCTGCTGTTTCAAGCCACTGAATTTTGGGTGATTTGTTACACAGCAAATTTTCCTGAAATTGGTTTATTTTCCAGAAAAAGGAAATTTCTTTCTGTTTTCCTCAGATGTGTCATCCATCCATAAAATATTGGTTTAAAATCTTACATTAGAAGCTCTAAGCATGATGTAAATCTGTGCATAGCAAGAATCAGAAAAACTCATTTTAATTCAGGGGGAAATTTGTTAAAATTAGGACAGTGTAAATCAAGTTATGCAGTAGATGAAACTTAGGTGGTTAGTTAAAAATTATATTAAATTCATTTTTAAAGTTTATTTATTTATTTTTTTGGGGGGTAGGGACAGAGAGAGAGAGAGAGAGAGAGAGAGAGAGAGAGGGAATCCCAAGCAGGCTACATACCAGCAGGATGGAGCCCAATGCAGGGCTTGAACCCATGAACTGTGAGATCATGACCTGAGCCAAAACCAAAAATCAGACACTTAACTGACTAAGCCACCCAGGAGCTCCCCAAAGTATATTAAATGTAAAAAGCACATTGCAGCTATAATTACAGAATATACTCAGTGAGTTTCAAGTCTACTTCAGCTATTTCAGCCTTATTGAGGATGTGGCAGGAGTTAGGAAGAATTTCATTCTTTTTTATGTTTTATATTCTTAATTTCATAAACTTATGTTACCCCTAATATAGTTTCTTGCATAATTTCACAATTTTACATAAAAATTCTTTTGCTAAGCAGTAAGAGGAAAATAACCCCCCAAATCTTGAGGAATTTATGATCTCATTCTAAGTTTTCATCAGGAAACTTTAATAGTCAATTCATGAAAATATGAAACTGTAATATACATGAAAGGGAAAGTTTAATTTCTATTTTTCCAATGGATTAATTATATTAAGGTTTGCTCTTGAGTAATGAAATTAGATGTTGTACATAGCCCTTAAGGACGACAAACAGGACAATCATTTGCGAATAATACTAGTGGTGTCACTATAAGTGAACAAGGTGGCTGGGCAGTCATATCTGGGACCAGAGGAGAAAATTACGCTTAAAGGAAAACCTTAGTCCATTATCAAAGAGGCAATGACATTGGGAAGATAAAATTAAACTGGGAGTCAAACAGGAGAGAAGCAAACAGCTACTGTTTAGAGTTAGGAATTGGAAAACAGGAAAAGCAATCAAGAAAAAGGAGCAAGAAATGTCAAGGTCCATGACCATGGACATTTGGTCACCGCCCTGGAGCATCTAAGAGGCAGAAGAGGCAACGGACTCTTGGCATCTTGTACACAGATGACACACAACAAATAGTGGAGATGGTATGCATGAACAACTAGCACTAAATAAGGAGACCATGGGTCAAAATATTATGGATTGTTAAATAATTCAAAAGACTTATCTCTAAGAAAAAAAGGAAAAGCAGTCAAATTTGTGAAGCATCAAGCAAAAAGGTTATGTATTTATTGTAAAATGGAGATTTGGAGACTGTGGTAAAAATGTTTAGAAGAGAAAAAGCTTAATATTCTTTTTCTTATACAATTGCTCTATCCTGCATGGTTTTGGTTATTAATACAGCATACACATCAGGAGCTGAAGAGATTTATACACACCCCAGAGGAATTGTATAAGTTGTTCTCTGTTTCTCCAATACACTTGCAAACCCTGAAGCAGCTTAATGCACTGCATGTTAATGGGCTTTTGGATATTCTTCAGGAAGTTATCAGAAAAGGCTTGGCAATGAGCTCCAATTACTGAAATCTGAGAGTCTCCAGTGGAAAGCATAACAATATAGACTTTGGAAAGCTGAGGAATCTCTAAAGACCAAGAGAAACTTGATAGTCCAACACAAGGAAAATAATAACAATATGTTTTGTGATTTACTTTCTTTGTATTATGCTTTTGGAGGTCAGATATTTCAGAGGGGACTTTTCAAAGTTGAAAATTGAAAATCAGGTAGTTTTTTTTTTTTAATAGACAAGACTTTGCACTGTTATAAAAATAGAAAGTGTTAAATAGGTAAGATAATTTATGCCAAAATATAGCATGATTAAACTACTGTTGAATATCAAAATTAAATGAGTTAAAACATGGCAAATATTAGGATAAGTGGTAGAACTTAATTTAGTATATAATTCACATATAAGTCAGATTTTAACTCACTTTTAATTTGTGGCTTTTTACTCTTCCTATTATATTTAAGGAGTTGAAAAACTATAATAGAATGTCTGTCATTTTATCTGTTATCTAAAATCTGAAGATGATTCCTTTTGAAGGAATTTCATGTTTTATGAGGCTCAGTAGAAAGCAAGTTCCTGATTCCCACTGTTAAAGCCAAAGAATTTAGGTGTTTCTCTTGCCCCATATGAGATAGGAAGAAGACCTAGGTGAAAATTTTCCTGCTCCCTAGAATTTCAAATCTAGTAGCAGTGAAAACACAGCGAGAGTTAAGCAAATATTCACATATAGGGTAGCATGAATCTAACTACGAGGTCAGTGACAAAAATTCAGCAATGGTGGCATTGCTGTCAGTTGCCTTTCTACCCAAGCTATTCTCATGCTAGACTCTGTGTCTGCTGTCTGGTGTCACTTGTCTGCCTATGTTCTGAGGGAGGCTCTTTTCACCGATTTTCCATAGACTCTTTGAGATACTCAATATTCCCGCCATTTCTAAGTCTTTGTTCAATACGTCCTCTCAATGAGGTCTACCTAATATTTGAATCTGCTCCATCCCTCCCCACACACCCTGACACTTGTGCTTTAATCCACTCTTACCATGTACTCCAATATGAAAAATAACATATTTATAATTCTTATACTTTATTGTTTCCACCTTTGGAATTTAGTTGCAGGAGGGAAGAGACATTTGTGTCGTTCACTTTTGAATCCTAATACCTAAAACAGGGCCTAGAACACAGTAAGATCCATTAAGTATTTGTAGCATGGAACCATGAATGAATGAATGAGTGAATGCTCATTCCTTTTTAGGACCCTTGCACTAACTATTCCTTCGTCTGGAATGTTTTTTTTCTCATTGCCACATAGTAGCTTCTTCTAGACATTCAGCCTTCAAAACCTCAAAGAAGCCTTTCCTAACAACACAATCTGAAAGTACTACCAGTCATTTGTCTTCCCATCTCCCTATTTTCATAGTTTTCATCACTATATAGTATTTTCTTATTTATCTATTTGTTTATTATATATTCTTTGCCCCATCCCACACAGAGTTATTCATCTCTCTCTTATTCTCTGAATCCCTAGGACCTAGGACAGTGAGTATCATACGTGAGGCACATATTTATTACATGAAAAATATCACAAAGCCAGCACATCAAATGAAAAGCATTACACAAATTATACATTAAATTCAGAATCCAATGCAAACCTCTAATACGCCAAAGCCCCCTTAATAGATATTCTGCCAATTTAGTAACCAAAGAATTCTAAACAAGAGGAAAATATACAATATTACTATTTTTAGTAGGCTGCAACTATAACAGCTTCTGTAACTTAATCATTACATAGCTTTTACACATGGCTTAAACCCATAGAGCATTGAAAATCTTCAACTATATTACTCTTCCATTGCAGACTGTCTGGTACTGTGGGCAGAGAAAAGCTAATGCCAGATCTAAGTTAGGAGTATGCCTGGTGAGTTTGAATAACAGAGAATATTTCAGTGCAGATAGATTGCATTGACTGAGAATGAGAATAGAAATATATGGGGCAACTTCTGTTAACAGAAATGTTGCATGTGATATTTTGTAGAAATAGATTTTGTGCTAGTTGGATAAATCTGAAGAAAAAAAAAAGTGGTAGACTGCATGAAGTCATATGAAAGCAATTGGGTAGTATGAAAGAGGAAGTATGAGGAATAAGGATAGAAACAGTATTATGTTTATCTTATATAGACTCTGATTGACAAAATATTATTTTGAGATCTACTCATGGACTTTCACTTTATCTAAGGCTATCATCAGGTTGAAATACAGTTATACTTAAAGAAGGGCCAGGCTTGGGGCAGCTGGATGGCTCAGTCGGTTAAGTAACTGACTCTTGATTTCAGCTCAGGTCATGACCTATAGTTCGTGAGTTCAAGCCCTGCATTGGGCTCTGTGCTGACAGTGTGGAGCCTGCCTTGGATTCTGTTTCCTTCTCTCTCTGCCCCTTCCTTGCTTGGTCTCTGATTCTTTCTCAAAATAATTAAAAATAAATTTTAAAAAAAGGTCCAGGCTTGACCAATTTATTTTAAGTTTTTACAATATTATGTGATAGTTGAAGCCATCCTGAAATGTGATTTTCTTTTTTATAGAGTCTTCATTTGACTATAGTTTCCCCTTTAAATGTAATCTTTATGAGAGCACTGCCCTATTCACCACCATGTGGCCATAACCTAGAACAGTGTCTCAATGAGTATCTGTTAAATCAATCACTGTTTCCCTTTTAACTTGTTTCCTTTTGAATTGTACCCTTTACTTTAGTAAGTGTTCAGGGTCTCATGGCTTTCATTTGATATATTCATCTGACCAATGAATTTCTCTATCCTGATTTTCCTATCTTTGGGATTTCTTCATATCCATCATTTTCAACACATTTTCTTACTATGCATATATATATAATCTTAAGTAAGTTTTGATTCAATATTAGGTAGAACTAAGTAAATCAAAATGATTCATTCATCCATGTACTTATTGAGCAGAACACTATATTTATGGCTTTTACTAAATGTGCTGGCTTCAATTCTCAGGGTATTAAATATTTGATGAATTCCAAGACACAGAAAGGATCCCCAAAAAGCTGCTTCTCCAATAAAGAATAGAGTAATGCAGTAAATACCATTATTTGAAATATTTTAAAAATAGTACAATAATTCAAAATTTTGATAGTCAATCTCCATTTAATATCATTGAGGGAACTGACTATACACAGAGTCTAAAAATGAATACTGGTTGTTATATAAGTAATAACAGCTTAACATGTATACATGTATATTTTATGTCTATGTATGTATTATACATTTATATCTGTGTGTGTATTCTAAAAATGAGGTACATGTATAGAGTTTGCCTAAGTATGGCAGAAATGTCTTGAAAAGGAATGGGTGACAGTTGCAGCATGGTAGAACTGTCATAGTGATTTTACAAACATGGGTCACTGACCAATTGTTAAATTACATATGATCGACTAAGTTGACTTTAAAGAGATTCTTAGGTTCTACCAACAAATATTCTGATTTGACAGGTTTGGGGTGAGGTACATAAATCTCTGTTTTTCTTAAATTATTTTCTTAAAGTTCCCCAGGTATTGTGGTAAGCACTCTGATTTGTGAAACATAGCGAAGTGTTACTAGAGATGAGCAGAACCAAGGTAGACCTCAATGGTTTGCCACATTCCAGATAGACCCCCCCCCCACCTTGACAGTCCAGGGAATTATTCTTGTTGGGTGCAAAATAGCCAGGACCTAAAAGAGAGGGTCTTATTATATAGATACCATCAGAATGCCAATATATTGTCAATGAGAAGTATAAATATCATGTGTATGTGAATACTTATCATAGCAAGGTATATGAGAAGACAATCAACATCTGAAAGTTTGGGGCAAATATGAAATCAGGAAAATAGAGAGTTAGGTAAATTGAATTTTAATCTTAGAAGACTCACATTCATGGTAGTTCTGTTAATGGGATGGGAAATAGTCAAAGTCTATTTGCTAATGCCTCCTTCTCTCTGAGAAGGGTTTATTTGGGCATTTACAGCATTTGTTTTATAATTCTTTCTTCGTTCTTTGCAGTCTTATATTGTGAGCCAACCTTTCTGATGACAGAGACTACATATTTTTTAATAAATTCTCTTAGAATACATTCAAGTTACAAGAGCCTAGGAGCTAGTGTGTTTCTTTTATGTGAATTAAATTATGTAAGTTCTAGTCCATTATGTCTTGAATTCATAATTTAATTTTTAGGAGGAGGTCTGATTTTTCTAAGTCTTCTATAAGAACTTCAAAATAGTGCCCAAATAATGACAAAAAGTCCTGTAGACACATGAAGTTTTTTCTACGTTCTATCAAATATATGTGTCTATATATAAATATACTCATTTTTATCTTTTTTTATATAGACAAAGATTCAAGGAATTGTAAGGCAGGTGAACTTAAGCAAAAAAGATTCTGCACTAAGCATAGGAGAAACTGATTAGTGCACATAATCATGTGTAAATATATGAACATTATAGAAAGATAAATGAGCCCAAATTTCAATAGATGAGTTAGCTGCAAAACTATTTTCCCATCTCTGGGAGATAAATGACAATTAAAATGAGATGGCAATGAGTAATAATGAAGGATATATGAACTTAAAAAGCATTGCTAGTAAGGGGGCCCTGGCTGGCTCAGTCAGTTGAGCATACGATTTCAGCCAGGTCATGATCTCACAGCTTGTGAGTTTGAGCCCCGCGTTGGGCTCTGTGCTGACAGCTCAGAGCCTGGAGCCTGCTTCGGATTCTGTGTCTCCCTCTCTCTCTGCCCCTCCCCCACTCATATTCTGTCTGTCTCTCTCTCTCAAAAATAAAATTAAAAAAAAAAAAAAAAAGCAGTGCTAGTAAAGAATGCAGAGGTGTGAAAGGGGTAAAAATCAGGGACCTGTACTGTAGATAGGCCATAATTACCATTGGTCTATAAGTGTTAGACTTATACTGATTATAGGTTCCCTGAAGATACAAAGGCACTAAGATGTGACTATAGTAAAAGCATTTCTGGCTAAGTTGTTTCTCCCTTATTATAAGTAATCAAATGTTGGATGATTAAGTATCATTCTCACCAGATTTGATTAGTGCTATGATTTAGGGCTTTGTGATAACAAAATTCTCAGATCAAAGTAAATGGGCATGATTTAATTTAGAAATTCAACAAAGCATATATTTCATTCATAAAATTTTTACAATCCTGGACATGTCACTATACATCTTTGTCCTTTATTTTCAGTATTTCTAACTCTTTATATTCACTCATTCAGAGGATGAAGTGTATAATCCAATTCATTATGAGTTTGGATTACCAAAAATGGATTTTCCGTCAATGAAATATAAGATCCTTCATGTAGTGCAGTTTCTCTTTTCCTCTTGACCTATTGACACCAATAATGGAGACTATGGACTTTCCCCTAATGTCTGTCCCCCCTTCTTTCTTATGAGAATAGAGCACCCCATGTGTTAGTTGAGAACATAGTCACTGAGCTCCACAGTATGGCCACAGGATCCTAACAGAAACATGTGTCACTTTCTAGTCATCTACTTAAACATGCCTGCCCTAGGTATCCTCTACCTGTCTTCTTGCTGGCTGAGAAGTGGTGACAACTCGAACAACTTTGGAAGCCTGTGTTAACCATGAAAGATCTGCTCCATCCTCCCTGGTCCCCTTGCCTTTCTGCCATGCATTCCTTGACTATTACATGAGAGATAAATAAATATCAATCTTCTTGATGATACTATATTAATTAAGTGATTAAAACATAGAGACTTCAAATAACCTTTCCACTCTGATGTCCTCATTACATTAGCCGCAAATAAGATCACATTTTTTTTTATTTTACTATATTTGTTTTAATTACCTCCAAGAGTCAGTTGCCCAAAGTAGCAATAATCCAGGATCTCTGTAGGGTCTGCCTCCATTCCTTGAAATACATTATACTTTATGGGAATTATGCAGCCCAAAGGGGGCATTGAACTTTCAAATACCAAACCAACAGAAATTTACCATGTTTGATGTTGGGCCACCTTATGTATTTAAATTTACAGGTCACTAGAATTAATATATTTGAGGAAAAGATAGTCATTTCCCCCTTCTTGGTAGAAGTATAAATTGTGATATTTAACATTAAAAAATTAAAAATATATAAATTCTTTTCCCAGAAATTCTGATCTTAGAAATGCAGTATACAAATATTCATTTATCCCTGACCATAGAGTAAAAATTATCACATTATTATCACTTTTTCTCCAGTGAGGATAATATTAGCTGTGGCTTTCTCATTTAAAGCTTTTATTATCTTAAGGTATGTTTCCCTAAATTTACTTTGTTGAGGGTTTTTATCAAGAATAGATGCTGTACCCATTTAGCACTAAGGAATCTACTCCTGAAATCACTGTTGCACTATATGCTAACTAATTTGGATGTAAATTTTTAAAAATAAAAAATAAAATTTTAAAAAAAGAATGGATGGGGGCGCCTGGGTGGCGCAGTCGGTTAAGCGTCCGACTTCAGCCAGGTCACGATCTCGCAGTCCGTGAGTTCGAGCCCCGCGTCGGGCTCTGGGCTGATGGCTCGGAGCCTGGAGCCTGTTTCCGATTCTGTGTCTCCCTCTCTCTCTGCCCCTCCCCCGTTCATGCTCTGTCTCTCTCTGTCCCAAAAATAAATAAACGTTGAAAAAAAAAATTAAAAAAAAAAAAAAAAGAATGGATGCTGTACCTTGTCAAATGCATTTTCTGCATCTATTGAGAGGATCATGTGGTTCTTATCCTTTCTTTTATTGATGTGGTGTGTCAGGTTTATTGATTTGTGAATATTGAACTACGTTTGCAACCCAGGAATAAATCCCACTTGATTGTGGTGAGTGATTTTTCTAATGCATTGTTGGATTCAGTTTGCTAGTGTTTTATTGAGAATTTTTGCATCCATGTTCATCAGGGATATTGGCCTATAATTCTCTTTTCTGGTGGAGTCATTATCTGGATTTGGAATCAGGGTAATGCTGGCCTCATAGAATGAATTTGAAAGTTTTATTCCTTTTCTATTTTTCGGAATAGTTTGAGAAGAACAGGTATTAATTCTTCCTTAAATGTTTGTTAGAATTCACCTGTGAAGGCATCTGTTCCTGGACTTTTGTTTGTTGGGATTTTTTCGATTACTGATTCAATTTCTTTGCTGGTTATCTGTTCAAGTTTTCTATTTCTTCCTGTTTCAGTGTTGATAATTTATATGTTTGTAGAAATTTACACATTTCTTCCAGGCTGTCCAATTTGTTGGCATATAGTTTTTCCATAATATTCTCATATAATTGTTTCTATTTCTGTGGCACAGGTTGTTATTTCTCCTCTCTCCTTTATAATTTTATTTATTGGGGTCCTTTCTCTTTTCTTTTTGGTAGGTTTGGCTAGAGATTTATCAATTTTATTAATTTCTTCAAAGAACGAGTTCCTGGTGTCACTGATCTGTTCTTTGTTTGTTTCTATATCATTTATTTCTGCTCTAATCTTTATTTTTTCCATTCTTCTGTTGGCATTAGGGTTCTTTTATTGTTCTCTTTCTAGATACCTTATTTGCTTTTAATGTTTATTTACTTTTGAGAGAGAGAGCATGTGCATGACCAGAGAAGGGTCAGAGAGAGAAGGGTCAGATCTGAAGCAGGCTCTGCGCTGACAGCAGATAGCCTGATGCGGGGCTCGAACTCATGAACTGTGAGATCATGACCTGAGCTGAAGTTGAACACTTAACTGACTGAGCCACTCAGGCACCCCTCTAGCTCTGTTAGATGTAAGGTTAATTTGGTTATTTGAGATTTTTTGTTTGTTTGTTTCTTGATATAGGGCTTTATTGCTATATACTTCCCTCTTAGGACTGCTTTTGCTATATACCAAAAGTTTTGGACCTCTGTGTTTCCATTTTCATTTGTCTCCATGTAATTTGTTTAAATATCTTCTTTGACTTCTTGGTTGACCCATTCATTGTTTAGTAGCATTTGTTTAGCCTCTACTTACGTGTTCTTTTAAATTTTTTTCTTATGGTTTATTTCTAGCTTCATAACATTGCGGTCAGAAAAGGTACATCACAGTTATCTAATATCAGTAATCAGACAACAAAAAGAACTAAAAGGCAGTCAAATTGGCAAGGAAGAAGTAAAACTTTCATTATTTGCAGATGACCAGAAACTCTACACAGAAAACCAAAAAGATGTACCAAAAAACTGCCAGGACTGATGAACGAATTCAGTAAGGTCATAGGATACAAAATCAATGTACAGAAATCTCTTGCATTTATATACACCAATAATGAAGCAGCAGAAAAAAAAATCAAGGAATCAATCCCACTTACAATTTCACCAAAAACAGTAGGATACCTAGGAATAAACCTAACCAAAGAGGTGAAAGACTTGTACTTTGAAAACTAAAACACTGGTGAAAGAAATTGAATATGACACATACAAAAAATGGAAAAATATTCTATACTCATGCATTGGAAGAAGAACTATTGTTAAAATATCTACTGTACTCTAAATTACTTACAATTTAATGTGATCCCTGTCAATATACCATCAACATTTTTCACAGAGCTGGAACAAACAATCCTAAAATTTGTATGCAATCACAAAAGATCCCAAATAGCCAAAGCAACCTTGAAAAAGAAAAGCAAATCTGGAGATATCACAATTCCAGATTTCAAGCTACATTACAAAGCCGTAGTCATCAAGACATTATGGTACTGGCACAAAAATATACATATAGATCAATATAACAGAATAGAAAACTCAGAAATAAACCGACAACTATATCATCAATTAATCTTCAATGAAGAAGGAAAGAATATCCAACAGAAAAAAGACAGTCTCTTCAACAAATGGTATGGGGAAATTGGACAGCAATGTACAAAGAGTGAAACTGGACCACTTTCCTACATCACACATAAAAACAAATTCAAAATGGGTTAAAGACCTAAAGGTGACACTTGAAACTATAAAAATCCTAGAGGAGAACACAGGCATTAGCCTCTTTGACATTGGCCTTAGAAGTTTTTTGTGTGTCTCACATCCATGAAATACAGCCAGACCAACACTAAACCATCCTGCACACCTAGAAAACTGACTGGAGGATTAACACAACATTCTGCACAACCTGAACTACAGAATTCAGCAGGTAAGCGGAGCAGAGAAGTGAACTTGGGGAGCAAGAGGTGCAGGAAGGGAGGTGCTTTTGCAAGCAGAGAGAGGACGGAGACAGGGTGGGGGGGGGGAGAATACAGGAAAAACACCCCTCCCCAAAAGCAGCTGGAGAGAAAGTGGAAAATTGGAAACAGCTACAGGGACTAAACTAAAAGGGTGAAAGGAGAGGGTTTAAATTCCATTAAGACTGTAAACAAGGGGAGTGCAGTCTGCAACTCCACAGCTCCATACCTGGCATTGCTCTGGTGGGAAGGGCGAATCCCCAGGAACACAGTGGGGTCCGGGAGGTTCTCGGCCACACGGGGAAAAGCAGTTCCACTGCTTAGTAGAGACTGTTGAAGTGACCTTGTCCCAGCAGACCCCAGAAAACGGCCACATTCACTGGTGCTGGAGCAAGGTCGTTAAGGGTGAAGCCTGGTGCCAGATGTGTGTTGTGATCTTCCATAATCCCTGAAGCACTGCTGCTACACTATTTTGCGAACTTTTTCTGGGGCGGGCTGGCACCTGGCCACAGTCTCGGGGCACCGGCAGCAGCAAAGACCAACAACCGTTCCTGGGTGCAAACGGCATTCGGCCATTGCTCAGTGAGACCCTCCCGCAGGGGGCAGGATGGGTCAAAGCCACAGTCCTTCAGAAGTAAGGGGCTGGGGAAACAGCCACAACTGAGACAAAACTCGGGAGAGAGATACTGCCTGGGGCCTGGTCACGGAGAGTGAAAAAGCATAGAGTGGACAAAAGCTGAAGAGAGAGGACTGGTGCGCGATAACTGATCCGGGAGAACAGACTGGGTTGCTGGGTGGCGCAGTTGCACCACTCCCGCGCATGCGCATACGCACCTACTAGCACCACAACACTCCACCTCAGTAGGCTAGCAGCGCCATCTAGTGGAGAACGGAGCTGTTTCACTGAGCCCTGCCCAAATGGGCCAACCTCGCTCTTCAAGAATACAAGTCTCAACACCGGCTTAGTTTATGGACTATAAAGCGCTACATAGACTGACTTCTAGGAGTAAACGAAGTTATTTCAGACCTACTTCAATCTGTAAGCAGGTCTATTCAATTTTCTTTCTTTTTTCTCTTTTTCACTTCTTTTCCTTGAATACAGAAAGAAAAATTCATTTTTATTTTCAATTTTTATTAAAAATATTTCTTTAATTTTTATTACTACATTTTTTACTTTTGTGTAATTTTTCTCAAATTCTATTTTACTTCCATCATTTTATTTTAGTCTACTTCGGTGTATTCACCTTTTCAAATTTTCAAAAAATCCCCTTTTTTCTTTTTTCTTTTTCCTTTTTTTCTCTTTTTGTTTCTTTTCTTTTTCTTGAATGCAGAAAAAGAAAAATTCATTTTTACCTTCAAGTTCTATTAAAAATATTTTTCTTTAATTTTTCACTATATTTTTTGCTTTTATGTAAAATTTTTCAAATTCTATTATACTTCCATCATTTTATTTTAGTCTACTACAGTGTATTCACTTTTTCAAATTTTCAAACGATTTCCTTTTTTCCTTTTTTCTTTTTCCTATTTTCTCTTTTTTTCTTTTTCGTTTCTTTTCTTTTTCTTAATATAGAAAAAGAAAAAATTCATTGTTATTTTTAATTTTAATAAAAATATTTTTCTTTAATTTTTTCTACTATATTCTTTACTTCTGTGTATATTTTTTCAAATTCTATTTTACCTCCATTTTCTCATTTTAGTTTACTGCAGTGTATTCATTCTTTCAAATTCTCAAACGATTTCCTTTTTTTTTTCTTTCCCCCTCTCCCATTTTTTTCTCTAATCTGTCAAACCACATTCAACACCCAGAACAAAACACACCTAGGATCTAGCATCATTTATTCAATTTGTGTGTGTGTGTTTAATTTTTAAATTTTAATATTTTTTTAATTTTAATTTTTTTTAATTTTAATTTTTCTACCTCATTAATTCCTTTTCTCCCTTCAAAATGACAAAAGGAAGGAATTCACCCCAACAGAAAGAGCATGAAGAAACAACAGCCAGGGATTTAACCAACACAGATACAAGCAAGATGTCTGAACCAGAATTCAGAATCACGATAATACAAATACTAGCTGGAGTAGAAAATAGATTAGAATCCCTTTCTGCAGAGATAAAAGAAGTAAAAAAGAGTCAGAATGAAATAAAAATGCTATAACTGAGCTGCAATCATGGATGGATGCCGCTGCGGCAAGGATGGATGAGGCAGAACAGAGAATCAGCGATATAGAGGACAAACTTATAGAGAATAATGAAGCAGAAAAAAAAGAGGGAGCTTAAGGCAAAAAAGCACGATTTAAGAATTAGAGACATCAGTGACTCATTAAAAAGGAACAACATCAGAATCATAGGGGTCCCAAAAGAGGAAGAGACAGAAATAGGGGTGGAGGGTTATGTGAGCAAATCATAGTGGAAAACTTTTCTAACGTGGGGAAAGACACAGATATCAAAATCCAGGAAGCACAGAGGACCCCCAGTAGATTCAACAAAAACCGACCATCAACAAGGCATATCATAGTCAAATTCACAAAATACTCAGGCAAGGAGAGAATCATGAAGCAGCAAGGGAAAAACGTCCCTAACCTACAAGGGAAGACAGATCAGATTTACAGCAGACCTATCCACAGAAACTTGGCAGGCCAGAAAGGAGTGGCGGCATATATTCAGTGTGCTGAATCAGAAAAATATGCAGCCAAAAATTCTTCATACAGCAAGGCTGTCATTCAAAATAGAAGCAGAGATTAAAAGTTCGCCAGACAAACAAAAATTAAAGGAATTTGTGACCACTAAACTTGCCCTGCAAGAAATTTTAAGGGGGACGCTCTGAGGGGAGAAAAGATGAAAAAAATATATATACATAGAAATGAATAAATAATAAATACCAAAAGCAACAAATATTAGAAAGGTCCAGAGAACACCACCAGAAACTCCAACTCTACAAGCATCATAATGGCAATAAATTCATACTTTCAGTACTCCCTCTAAACGTCAATGGACTCAATGCTCCAATCAAAAGACATAGGGTAACAGAATGGATATGAAAACAAGATCCATCTATATGCTGTTTATAAGAGACCCACTTAAGACCTAAAGACACCTTCAGACTGAAAATAAGGGGGTGGAGAACCATCTATCATGCTAATGGTCAACAAAAGAAAGCCGTAGTAGCCATACTTATATCAGACAATCCAGACTTTAAAAAAAGACTGTAACAAGAGATGAAGAAGGGCATTATATCATAATCAAAGGATCTATCCACCAAGAAGACCTAACAATTGTCAAAATTTGTGCGCCAAATGTGACAGTACCCAAATATATAAATCAATTAATCACAAACATAAAGACACTCATTGATAGTAATACAATAATAGTAGGAGACTTCAACACCCCACTCACAGCAATGGACAGATCATCTTATCAAAAAATCAACAAGGAAACAATGGCTTTGAATGACACACTGGACCAGAAGGACTTATATATAATTAGAACATTTCATCCTAAAGCAGCATATACATTCTTCTCCAGTGCACATGGAACGTTCTCCAAAATAGACCATATACTGGGACACAAATCAGCCCTCAGCAAGTACAAAAAGATCGAGATCATACCATGGATATTTTCATACCACAACACTGTGAAACTCAAAATCAACCACAAGAAAAAATTTGTAAGGGTAACAAAAACTTGAAGACTGAAGAACTTCCTACTATAGAATGATTGAGTTAACCAAGCAGTTAAAGAGGAAATTAAAAACCATATGGAAGTCAATGAAAATGATATCACCACAACCCAAAACCTCTGGGATGCAGCAAAGGCAGTCATAAGAGGAAAGTATATAGCAATCCAGGTCTTCCTAAAGAAGAAAGAAAGATCTCAGATACACAACCTAACCTTACACCTTAAGGAGTTGGAAAAAGAACAGCAAATAAAACCCAAAACCAGCAGAAGACAAGATTAGAGCAGAAATTAATGTTATCGAAACCAAAAAAATAGTAGAATAGATCAATGAAACCAGAAGCTGGTTCTTTGAAAGAATTAACAAAATTGATAAACCACTAGCCAGTCTTATCAAAAAGAAAAAGGAAAGGATCCAAATAAATAAAATAAAGAATGAAAGAGTAGAGATCACAACCAACACAGCAGAAATAAGAACAATAAAAAGAGATATTTTGAGCAATTATATGCCAATAAAATGGGCAATCTGGAAGAAATGGACACATTCCTAGAAACATATACACTACCAAAACTGAAACAGAAAGAAATGGAAAATTTGAAAAGACCCATAACCAGTAAGGAAATCGAATTAGTAATCAAAAACCTGCCAAAACACAAGAATCCAGGGCCAGATGGCTTTCCAGGGAAATTCTACCAAACATTTAAGGAAGAGTTAACATCTATTCTCTTGAAGCTGTTTCAAAAAATAGAAATAGAAGGAAAACTACTAAACTCTTTCTATGAAGCCAGCATTACCTTGATTCCAAAACCAGAAAGAGACCCCACTAAAAAAAGGAAAACTATAGACCAATTTCCCTGATGAACATGGATGCAAAATTCCTCAAGAATATATTAGCCAACCGGCTCCAACAATACAATAAAAAAAATTATTCACCACGATCAAGAGGGATTTATACCTGGGATACAGGGCTGGTTCAATATCCACAACACAATTAACATAATTCATCACATCAATAAAAGAAAGGACAAGAACCATGCGATCCTCTCAGTAGATGCAGAGAAAGCATTTGACAAAATATACCACCTTTCTTGATAAAAACCCTCAAGAAACTAGGGATAGAAGGAGCACACCTCGAGATCATAAAAGCCATATATGAACAGCCCAACGCTAATATCATCCTCAATGGGGAAAAATTGAGAGCTTTCCCCCTAAGGTCAGGAACAAGACAGGGATGTCCACTCTCACCACTGTTATTAAACATAGTATGGAAATCTTAGCCTCTGCAATCAGACAACACAAAGAAATAAAAGGCATCCAAATCAGCCAGGAGGAGGTCAAACTTTCATTTTTTGCAGATGACTTGATACTCTATATGGAAAACCCAAAGGATTCCACCAAAAAACTGCTAGAAGTGATTCATGAATTCAGCAAAGTTGCAGGATAAAAAATCAACGCACAGAAATTGGTTGCATTCCTACACACCAACAATGAAGTGACAGAAGGAGAAATCAAGGAAGCAATCCCATTTACAGTTGCACCAAAAACCATAAAATACCTCCCAAAGAGGTGAAAAATCTATATGCTGAAATTACACAAAGCTTATGAAAGAAATTGAAGATGACACAAAAAAATGGAAAAAGATTCCATGCTCCTGGATAGGAAGAACAAATATTGTTAATATGTCAATACTACCCAAAGCAATTTATATATTCAATGCAATTCCTATCAAAGTAACACTAGCATTCTTCACAGAGCTAGAACAAATAATCCTAAAATTTGTATGGAACCAGAAAAGACCCTGAATTGCCAAAGCAATCTTGAAAAAGAAAACCAAAGCAGGAGGCATCACAATCCCAGACTTCAAGTTATACTACAAAGTTGTAATCATGAAGACAGTATGGTACTGGCACAAGAACAGACACTCAGATCAATGGAATAGAATAGAGAACCCAGAAATGGACCCACAAATGTATGGCCAACTAATCTCTGACAAAGCAGGAAGGAATATCCAATGGAATACAAACAGTCTCTTCAGCAAGTGGTGCTGGGAAAACTGGACAGCCACATGCAGAAGAATGAACCTGGACCACTTTCTTACACCATACACAAAAATAAACTCAAAATGGATGAAAGACCTCAATGTAAGACAGGAAGCTATCAAAATCTCAAGGAGAAAGCAGGCAAAAACCTCTTTGATCCTGGCCGCAGCAACTTCTTACTCAGCACATCTCCCGAGGGAAGGGAAACAAAAGCAAAAATGAACTACTGGGACCTCATCAAAATAAAAAGCTTCTGCACAGCGAAGGAAACAATTTGCAAAACTAAAAGGCAACTGACAGAATGGGATAAGATATTTGCAAATGACATATCAGATAAAGGGTTAGTATCCAAAATCTATAAAGAACTTATCAAACTCAACACCCAAAAAATAAATAATCCAGTGAAGAAATGGGCACAAGACATGAATAGACACTTCTCCAAAGAAGACATCCAGATGGCCAACCAACAAATGAAAAAATGCTCAACATCGCTTATCAGGGAAATACAAATGAAAACCACAATGAGATACCACCTCACACCTGTCAGAATGGCTAACATTAACAACTCAAGCAACAATAGATGTTGGTGAGGATGTGGAGAAAGAGGATCTCTTTTGCATTGTCGGTGGGAATGCAAGCTGGTGCAGCCACTCTGGAAAACAGTATGGAGGTTCCTCAAAAAACTAAAAATAGAACTAGCCTATGACCCAGCAATGGCACTACTAGGCATTTATCCAAGGGATACAGGTGTGCTGTTTTGAAGGGACACAGACACCCCCATGTTTATAGTAGCACTATCAACAATAGCCAAAGTATGGAAAGAGCCCAAATGTCCATCAATGGATAAATGGATGAAGAAGATGTGGTATATATATACAATGGAGTATTACTCACCAATCAAAAAGAATGAAATCTTGCATTTGCAACTATGTGGATGGAGCTGGAGGGTATCAGGCTGAGTGAAATTAGTCAGAGAATGACAAAAATCATATGACTTCACTCATATAAGGACTTTAAGAGACAAAACAGATGAACATAAGGTAAGGGAAACAAAAATAATATAAAAACAGGTAGGGGGACAAAACAGAGGAGACTCATAAATATGTAGAACAAACTGAGGGTTACTGCAGGGGTTGTGGGAGGGGGGATGGGCTAAATGGGTAAGGGGCACTAAGGAATCTACTCCTGAAATCGTTGTTGCACTATACGCTAACTAATTTGGATGTAATTTTTAATAAATAAATAAATAAATAAATAAATAAATAAATAAGTAAGTTAATTAATAAAAGACAAAATATGGAAATAGTCCAGTGTCCATTGACAGATAATGAATAAAGAAGATCACACACACACACACAAACACACACACACACACACACACACACATACATATGCACACTGGAATATTACTCAGCCATCAAAAAGAATGAAATCTTGCTGTTTGCAATGACATGGATGGAGCTAGAGAGCATTATGTTAAGAGAAACAGAGAGAAACAAATACCATATGATTTCACTCATATATGGAATTTAAGAAACAAAACAATTGAACAATAGGGGGGAAAAAGAAGGAGGTTCTTAACTATAGAGACCAAGAAAGAGGTTCTTAACTATAGAGAACAAACTGAGGGTTGCTGGAGGGGAGGTTGGTGCGAGGATGGGTAAAATAAGTGATAGGGTTTAAGGAGTACATTTGCTGTGATGAGCACCAGGTGTTGTATGGAAGTGTTGAATCACTATATAATATACTTGAAAGTAATATTACATTGTACGTTACTAATTGGGATTTGAATAAAAACTTTAAAAAAATAAAATAAAATAAAAAAGACACCTCTAAAATAAGACAAAATAAAACAACAAAATGAAAATAAAATAAAATAAAATAAAATAAAATAAAATAAAATAAAATAAAATGCATTTAAAAATAAACCAAAAACAGGGTGCCTGGGTGGTTCAGTCAAGTCATAATCTCATGGTCCGTTAGTTCAAGCCCGCATCACGCTCTGTGCTGACAGCTCAGAGCCTGGAGCCTGCTTCAGATTCTGTGTCTCCCTCTCTCTCTGCCCCTTCCCCACTCGCACTCTGTCTCTCTCCTTCTCTCTCTCAAAAGTAAATATACGTTAACAAAAAATTAAGAAAACATACAAAACATTTTAGCTGTATCTTAAAATAAAAATACTCAACATGGAAAAAATGACAAATACTTATATATTTATTCATATACATATTCATTAATATATGTATACATATATTCATATATGTATTTCTTGCAATGTTATTTTGAATAGAAAAGTAATTAAAACCGACATCATCTGGAAATAGGGGTCTTTTTATGTGTTTGTGTGTGTTTCCCTTCAAAAAAATTATTGCAGATCTCGGAAATTATATTTTACACAGTTATTTAAAAGTGAAACAGATTTCACTTTACAGACTAGTGACTGATAAGTACATGTTACAAAATATTTATAACAACCATACTTTATTTTAATGCATATTTACAGAAACATAGACAATTTCTGGAAGAATACACAAATATCTCTTAAGAGGTAAATTTTGGAAGGTATGAATAGAATTGCAGGTGAGTGAAAGAAATTTTAACTTTTTGTCACTTCTAAAATAAATAACTGAATGTCTTTTAATGAAATATTATGAAATAATATATATATATATATACATATATATATATATATATATATATAGCCATGGGAAAAATATTTGCAAAGCAAGTGAGAAAAACAAAAAAAATTAGAATTAACCTAAACCCAATGATCAATTTTACTTTCAGCAAAAGTTTTTTCAGTGAAAAAAAAAAGAGCCTGAACATAATTAAACCTTTGGCTCTACAAATCTGTAGGAAATATAGGGAATAGAGGCATAAAGGGAATAAGTTAACCCCACAAGTAATCAGCCAAATCCATAATATGCTGTTTTCTACAGTGAAAGTGACCTGAGTTTTTCAACAAATCAATGAAATAAAAAATAAAGTAAAATAAAAAACAAAAGTGATAAAGGACTGCAAAGTAAAAAAGTTCTGAGACATATAAGACCCAAATATAATATATTTGCTCAGATCCTTATATGAAAAGCTACAAAATGAATTCTTGCATTCTTGGGAAAACTGATAAAATCTGAAAATGAACAACAGTATATTCATTATTATGAAATTATTGCTAATTTTCTCAGTTGTGATAATGGTATTATAGTTACGGAAGAAAAAAAATTTTTAGCAATGTATATAATGTTTGCTACCTACTTTCAAATGTTAAAATATGCATCCAAAATGTTTGGATAGAGAAGTTTGAACATGGTCTTGGTATTAGATGATATTCAGAAATTATTGTCAATTTTATTAGATGTGATGTCATTTTGCACAACCAGAACCCTAAGTTCACAGTAGACCACAGTGCTAATAAAAGATCATCATAGTGGTACCTGGGTGGCTCAGTCAGTTAAGTATCTGACTCTTGATTTCGGCTCAGGTCATGATCTCACATTTCGTGAGACAGAGGCCCACATGGGGCTCTGCACTAATAGCACAGAACCTGCTTGGCATTCTCTTTTTCCCTCTCTCTCTTTCCCCTCCCCTGCTTGTACACTCTCTCTCAAAATAAATAAATACACACTTTTTAAAAAGTTAAGAGAAACAGTCAAGAGAAGATATAGCACATTGAAGAAAAGAAAATAAATTATAAGCCTGAATTCTCCCTGTATATTAAACTGAAACACAAGGATCACTCTTGGGGCACTTTCTTTATAATTTATCTTATTTTAAAATATGTTCCTAATATAAGAAAATAAGCTGTTGTTTTCAATGAGAATGACAAATTGTCCTCAGTTCCTTCCCTCCTAATTTAATTAAACTTCATATCAGTCAAGAAAGACCCTTAGTGTTCTTTCCACGACCAGATATCTTGCCCAATATTCAAGAATTAGACGGCCTTAAGAACAGGATCAAAGGTAAAACGAATCCAAATTTCATGCAAAACAATATTTTAACCATTAAAAACTATAGAAGTGAAATCATCTTATAGATGCCTTCAACGATCCTATCAGGGAATACACTTCTCTCTGCCTATCATGATGTTTTAGTCCCTGTGTCACTTTTGCACATGGGTCTAATCAACTTTGCAACCATATTACTCCAGTGAAACTGTCATTCATGAGGACATTGATGATCTCCATGTTATCAGAATGCAAAAGTCATTATTCTGGCCACGTTTTACTTGACATTTTAGAGATTGCCACACTTGCTGACAATACTCTACTTCTTTAAACACTTTTTGTCTCCCGGGACAACCTGATGTCACTAGCCACTCCTTCTCAGTCTCCTTACTCTTTCTGTTGCAATGGACCTCTAAAACTGAAGTGTCCCAGGCTCAGTTTTCTTTCTTACCTTTTCTTGACATTTTCTCCTGATGATTTTTTCCAAGCTCAAATTTACAATCTATCTTCACATTGTTGATTCTCATATTCATAATTCCAGATTTGACCTGTTCCTACAACAGGTTTAAATATTTTCCATACCATCTTTCCTTGGATTTATGAGAGATTTATGATTCCTTTCTTTCCTTTAATATCTTTATTTAATTCATCAGTGTGTCTTTTTATATTTTCCAAACATATCCCATATTCACCCACTTTTTCCCGTCTATTTCTACCATCCCAAACCAAATCACTTAAAATAATGTAATGGTCCTATTATCACCCCAATTAGTTTAGTGTTTTAAAATTTTTTTAACGTTTTTAATGTTTATTTATTTTTGAGACAGAGAGAGACAGAGCACGAACAGGGGAGGGGCAGAGAGAGAGGGAGACACAGAATCTGAAACAGGCTCCAGGCTCTGAGCTGTCAGCACAGAGCCTGACGCGGGGCTTGAACTCACGGACTGTGAGATCATGACCTGAGCTGAAGTCCAACGCTTAACCGACCAAGCCACCCAGGCGCCCCCAGTTTAGTGTTTGAAATTGTTGTGCAATTTTCCAAAACTGCACAATAGTCTGATATAAAAAATCATTTTATACCTATCATCCATATTCAATAATTATCAAAATATATCCATGCTTACCTAATTTTTCCCTTTGCTATTTCTTTTTCTTTTTCCTTTTTTAAATGAATATTCAAAATCAAATCATAGACTTTCTCTTATTTTACTCACAAATTCTTCAGTATGCATGCAAAACAGATAAGCACTTTTGCACATGATCGCCACACCATGATTACATTAATAAAAATAATTCCTATATATTACCTAATAATCCAGTTCATATCAACATTTCTTAGATATTCTTAACTGTTTTTTCATGATTGATTTCTTTGAGTCAGCATACAAGAAAGTTCTACACATGACATGCCACTGTTCTCTCTTACATCTCTACTCTACAACGATTCCCTTACCTTTTGCTAATGCAATTGTTTCTTTTCACAGAAAAGATAAACCAGAACACTTCTCTAGAATTTCCAATATTCTATATTGACTGCTTCTTCAATGTGTCCTTAGGTTATTTCTATAGCTGCTATACTTTCTAAAGCTGTTAGTTAAAACAAGAGGCTGGATGAAATTCAACTTCCATTTCATAGGTAAAAATCCATCAAAGACACGGCTGTAAACTTTCTATTGCATCACATGCTGAAATTTATTATGTCTGTTTATCCCTCTGTATGCTAAAATGGATTAATTGGATCAGGTTGGTTTTATACATCTTCCTTCCTTTATTTAGTTCCCTGTCAAAGTAAAATCTAATGTTTTATTTTTCTCAATATATCTCCCTGCATCTAATGGTAAATACATAGGCAATTTGGTTAGATTGTCAAATTTATCTCTGTAGAGGTTATGCCATTTTGTATTCCCACCAGCTAAGTATAAGAATGCCTGCTCCCTCACACCTTTACCAAGTCAAGCTATTGAACTTTTGACTATCTAATGTATGAGAAATAATATATCAGGATTATAATTTTAACTTGTATATCCAGTATTCTAAGTGAAGCTGAACATCATTCCATATGCTTATGAGTCTTTTTACTTACTTTTGCCCAATCCTTTGTTGATTTGTTTGTATTTTTTTTAGTTTTAAGTTTTTATTTAAATTCCAGTTAAATAACATACAGGGTAATATTAGTTTCAGGTGTAGAATTTAGAGATTCATCACATACACACAACATCCAGTGCACATTACAAGTGCCCTCCTTTATCCCCATCACCCATTTAGCCCATCCACCTGTCCACTTCCCCTCCAGAAACTCTTAGTTTGTTCTTTATTGTTAAGAGTTTGTTTTTATGGTTTCCTTCTCTTTTTCCTCCTATGTTAATTTGTTTCCTTTCTTAAACTCCAGATATGAGTGAAGTCATATGGTATTTATCAGTATTCATTACTGAGGTAATGATTTTCTTTTGTTTCTACAGGCTCTGAGTGCTGGTTATTTTTATACATATTTAATGAAAATAATTTGGAAATTTTATTTATTTTGGATATTCTGGATAGTTTAATTAACAACAGGATTTTTTGATCTATAACTTTTGTATTGTCATGTGAGCTCATCTGAGCTTGGTGCATTTTATGAGACAAACTTTTATAAATTTTTGTATATTTTTAAAAACAGAAACTGTCTTTTAAAATGAATTTATCTATTTTTTTCTTAAAGCTACCCATTTCATCTGGATTTTTAACTTTATTGACAATTTAACAAAGCAGTTTCATGATTTTTTTTGCAAACTTCTCTGTTCTAATGGTAATATTTTACTTAGTATTTCTTATGTGTATCCGTGCTTTCTCCCTCACACAGGCTCTTCCATTATTAATATTATCACCACGAAAATGATTTTCTACATTGTTGAAATCTTTGTATTCGCTCTGTACATGGTCAACACCCCCACCTCTTGGCCTGCACTCTCCAGCTCTGGGAATCAGCAAATGCCCTAAAAGTAATATGGGGAGAAATAGTGGTTTATCTCAGTGCTTTTCCCTTTTATCTGGGATCATGTCCCAGGAAGTTCTGGTGGCTTTAGCTGTTCTCTGATTCTCTCAAAAATCATTGTTGCAGTAGAAGATGTTGTTTTGGTGTTTTATCAAGCATCAAGAGAGTGAGCTCATGCTCACGCTCTCTCTCTCTATCTCTCTCTCTCTCAAAATAATAAATAAATATATTTTTAATTAAAAAAACAAAGTATAACTTTAAACATAACATCTAGGATATGAACAGCTTTCTACAATTTGTGTGATTTTGGTTGGGTGGTTTAATCTTGGAAAGCTCTTATTATTTTCATCTATAAAATGGAGAAAGGAAATTAGAACACCTAAAATTTCCTGACTTATCACAATATACTTTTATACTTTAACATGAAAATATACAGTATAATCTAGCTAATTTAAAACATTATCAGTATATTTGTTCCCCTAGGGATTTTATTGTACATATTAATTTTTACCAGGGAATTACATCTTTTTATCTCAATTATTTTAATACATTTTTAACCTGTTACGTATAATAAACAATATTAGGAACAAAATAAAAATATAGTGGAGGAATTAAGATGGGAGAGTAGCAAAGGGATCCTGGGCTTGTCTCATCCTTCGAACACAGCTATATCAAATCATTTTGAACACCTAGGAAATTGACCTGAGGATTAACAGAACAATCTGCATAATTTGATGGAGAGAACACAGCAGGCAAGTGGTGCTGAGAGGTGAACTGGGGGAGAGAAGACCCACAGTGTTGCAGAGGAAGGGAGACATTTTCACAGAGAGGAAAAAGACGGCGGGGGGGGGGGAGAGCAGTGCATCAGGTTTGTGCAAGAAAGCACTCCCCCCAAAAGCAGCTAGAGAGAAAGAGTGAAAACATGTACAGGGGACTGCACAAGAAAACTGTTCCCCAAAACCATTGATGGGGAGAAAAGGAGAGGGTTTCAATATCGCCGGATTTTTTATAAAAAGCAGAACAGAGTCTGAAGTTTCAGAGGCCCCGCAAGGAAGCAAGGCAGAGCCCAGGGAGTGGGCAGCCCAGTCTGAGGATCCCGTGGGTCACACTGGGAGACGTGGTTCCCCTGCTTAGAGTGTATTTGGTACAGGTGATATGACCTCTCCATGGGCAGAAGACCCGGCAGGCGTTCACCCAGCAAACCCTGGCACCAGCTATGTGTTGTATGATTTACCATAACCTCTGAGCCACTGCCACTGTACATTGATGCTACTCTTTTCTGGGACAACCTGGCCCTGGCCACAGCAAGAAGACCCTCCTTCAGAAGGCTGCTGCAGTTCTGAACTGCAGGGTTCTCTCAAGTGTGGGGTTTTGAAACAGCCGCGCCTGAGATAAAAGTCTGAAGAGAGCCAGCACCTAGTAGGCAGACAACTTGGACAGTCAAGGCAAAGGCAGGAAGTTGACAGAAGCAAGGGACACAGGAAGAATGACTGATCGCAGGTCTGTGAGTGTACAGACTTCCCACTCTGGAGACAAAAGAGCAGGGTGAAGCCATTTTCACCATTAGCTCACCAACATTAATCAACAACAGTGAGCTAAACTGCACCACCAAGCTGAGAAAGGAGCCATTACACCAAGCCCTGTCCCCCTGTGCCTGTAGGTATATGTCCACCAGGGGAAGTCAGTCTGAGAATCTGAGCAGCAGTCTCCTCCCCCAGATCAGCACAAATCCCTCCCAGGAGGGACTGACCATAGACTGTAGCAAAGGTTCAGCTCTAGGGGAAACTAGATCTAACTTCATTTGGGTTTTTTTGATTGTTCATTTTTATTGTTGTTGTTGCTTCTGTTTTTGTTGTTGTTGTTTTCATTTGTTTCTTGGATACAGAAGAAGCAAAATTTTTTTTATTTTTTCATTTTATTTTTCTATTATTTTTTCAATTTCTGTTTTTTAAATTTTTAACTTTTTTCTCTCTTCTTTTCTCTTTTCTCTTTTTTCTATCAAGCTTCTCCTAACAAGCAGACCAAAACACACCTATGATCTAGCTCCCTTTATTTGATTTCTTAAAAGTTTTTAATTTTGGGGATGCCTGGGTGGCTCAGTCAGTTAAGCATCTGACTCCTGGTTTTGGCTCAAATCATAATCTCATGGTTCATGAGATCAAGGCTTGCATCAGGTTCCATGCTGATATCTCAGAGCCTGCTTGAGATTCTCTCCCTCTCTCTCTGCCCCCCCCCACTTGTGCTCTCTCTGTTTCTCTCTCTCTCTCAAAATAAATAAATAAACATTAGAAAAACTTTTTAAAGGCTTTTTAATTTTTATTTAATTCTATTATTATCACCATTAATAATAATAATTATTATTTTTGCTTTTCTTCCTCCAAAATGACACAACAGAGGAATTTACCTCAAAGAAATGATGGCCAGGGATTTAGTCAATGCAGATATAAGTAATAATATCTGAACTAGAATTTAAAATGATTATAAGGATACCAGCTGGGCTTGAAAAAAGCATAGAAGACACCAGATAATCCCTTTCTACAGAGATAAAAGAACTAAAATCAAGTCAGGTGGAAATTAAAAATGCTATAAGCAAGAGGCAAACCCAATGGAGACCATAAAAATGAGGGTGGATGAGTCAGAAGAATGAATTACCAATATAAAAGATAAAATTATGAAAAATAATGAAGCTGAAAAGAAGAGGAAAACAAAGGTCAGGGATCAGGAAGGCAGACTTCAGGAACCTAGTGATTATTAAAATGTAATAACATTCATATCATAGGAGTGTCAGAAAATGAAGAGAGAGAAAAGGAGGCAGAAAGTTTAGGTGAGTAAGTTATAGCTGAAAACTTCCCAAATCTGGGAAAGGACACAGACATCAAAATCCAAGAAGCACAGAGAATTCCCACTAAATTCAACAAAAGCCAACTATCACCAAGACATACCACAGTCAAATTCACCAAACACACAGACAAGGAAAGTATCCTGAAAGCAGCAAGGGAAAAAAAATCCTTACCCTACAAGAGAAGACATACCAGGTTTGCAGAAGATCTGTCCACAGAAAGTCAGCAGGCCAGAAAAGAGTAGCAAGATATATTCAATGTGCTAAATGAAAAAAAAATATGCAGCCAAGAATACCTTATCCAGCAAGGCTGTCATTCAAAATAGGAGGAAAGATAAAGAGTTACCTAGACAAACAAAAACTCAAGGAGTTTGTGACCACTAAACCAGCCCTAGAAGAAATTTTAAGGGGGACTCTGAAAACAGAAAGAAAAAAAATATACCAAAAGCAACAAAGACTAGAAAGGACCAGAAAGCATCACGAGAAACACCAACTCTACAGGTAACACAATGGCACTGAACTCATACCTTTCAATAATCGCTCTGAATATAAATGGGCTAATGCTCCAATAAAAAGACATAGGATATCAGAATGGATAAAAAAAAAAAAGATACATCTATATGCTGCCTATAGGAGACTCATTTTAGACCTAAAGACAACTGCAGATTGAAAGTGAGAGTATGGAGAACCATCTATCATGTTAATGGATGTCAAAAGAAAGCCCAAATAGCCATACTTCTAGCAGACAAACTACATTTTACAACAAAAACTGTAACAAGAGATGAAGGGCATTATATCATAATAAAGGTGTCTATTTAACAAGATCTAACAACTGTAAATATTTATGCCCCCAACTTATAAACAATCAAATATATAAATAAATTAATCACAAACATAAAGAAACTCATTGATAATAATACTGTAATTGTAGGGGAATTTAATATTCCACTTACAACAATGGAAAGATTACCTAAGCAGAAAATCAACAAGGAAACAATGGCTTTGAATGACACACTGGACTGGATGGACTTTACAGATATATTCAGAACATTTCATCCTAAAGCAGCAGAATACACATTCTTCTCAAGTGCTCATGGAACATTTTTCAGAATACATCACAAATTAGGTCACCAATCAGCCTTTAATAAATACAAAAAGACTGAGATCATACAATGCATGTTTTCAGATTACAACACTGAAACTTAAAGTCAACCACAAGAAAAAATTTGGAAACCCCTCAAATACATGGAGGTTAAGGAACCTTCTACTAAAGAATGAATCGGTTAACAAAAAAATTAAAGAAGAAATTAAAAAATACATGGAAGCAAATGAAGATTAAAACATGACAGTCCAAAACCTTTGGGATGCATCAAAGGCAGTCCTATGAGGGTAGTATATTGCAATTCAGGCCCATCTCAAGAACCAAGAAAGGTCCCAAATACAATACCTAACCTTACACCTAAATGAGCTAGAAAATGAATATCGAATAAAGCCTAAAGCCAGAAGAAGGGAAATAATAAATATTAATGAATTAAAGGAGAAATAAATAACATAGAAACAAACAAAAACCACTAGAACACACCAATGAAACCAAGAGCTGGTTATTTGAAAGAATCAACATAATTGATATCAATTATCAAAAAAGAAAAGAGAAAGGACCCAAATAGATAAAATCATGAACGAAATAGGAGAGATCACAACCAACACCACAGAAATACAAATACTTAGAATACTATGAAAAATTATATGCCAACAAACTGGGAAATCTGGAAGAAATGGAAAAATTCCTTGAAATTCACAAACTACCAAAATTGAAACAGGAAGAAATAGAAAATTTGAGCAAAGAAATAGAATCAGTAATCAAAAATCACCCAATAAACAAGAATCCTGGTCCAGATGGCTTGTCAGGGGAATTCTACAAGACATTTAAAGAAGAGTTCATTCGTATTCTCCTAAAACTATTCCCAAAAAATAACAATGGAAGGAAAAATTCCAAATTCAATCTATTAAGCCAGCATTACCTTGATTTCAAAACCAGACAAAGACTGCACCAAAAAGGAGAATTACAAGTCAATATCCCTGATGAACATGGAATATTCTCAACAAGATATTAGCAAATGTAATTCAATAGTACTTTGAAAGAATTGTTCACCATGATCACAGGGGATTTAGTCCTGTGCTGCAGGACTGGTTCAATATTTGCAAATCAATCAATGTGATACACCACATTAATAAAAGGAAGGATAAGAATCATATGAACCTCTCAATAGATGCAGAAAAAGCATGTGACAAAACACAGCATATGTTCTTGATAAAAACCCTTAACAAAGTAGGGATAGATGGAACATACCTCAACATCATAAAGGCCATATATGAAAGACCCATAGCTAACATCATCCTCAATGGGGAAAAACTGAGAGCTGTTCCCCTATAGTCAGGAACAAGACAAGGATGTTGACTCTCACCATTATTACTCAAGATAGTACTGGAAGTCTCAGCCTGAGCAATCAGACAACAAAAAGAAAAAAAAAAGGCATCCAATATGTGAGGAAGAAGTCAAACTTTCACTATTTGCAGATGACAAAATACCCTATGTAGAAAACCCAAAAGACTCCACCAAAAAATTGAATTCACAAAGTGGCAGGATATAAAACCAATGTACAGAAATCTGTTGCATTTCTATATACCCATAATGAAGGAGCAGAAAAAGAATTCAAAGAACCGACCCCTTTTGCAACTGCACCAAACACAATGAGATGCCTAGGAATAAACCTAACTAAAGGGGTAAAACATCTATACTCTGAACACTATAGAACACTTATGAAAGAAATTGAAGAGGACATAAAGAAATGGAAAATCATTTTATGTTCATTGACAGGAAGAACAATCATTGCTAAAATGTCTATTCTACCCAAAGCATCTCTGCAATCCTTTAATCAAATACAACCAGCATTTTTCATGGAGCTAGAACAAACAATCCTAAAATTTGTGTGGAACCACAAAGACCATGAATAGCCAAAGAAATCCTGAAAAAGAAAAAGAAAAAGAAAAAGAAAAAGAAAAAGAAAAAGAAAAAGAAAAAGAAAAAGAAAAAGAAAAAGAAAAAGAAAACGAAAACTGGAAGCATCACAATTCTGGATTTCAAGCTATATTACAAAGTTGTAGTTTTCAAGACAGTAGGGTATTGCCACAAAACAGCCACATGGATCAGTAGAACAGAATAGAGAACTCAGAAATGGACTCACAACTATATAGTCAACGAATCATTGACAAAGCAGGAAAGAATATCCAATGGAAAATGACAAATGGTCGTTTCAACAAATGATGTTGGTAATGCTGGGTGGCAACATGCAGAGAATGAAACTGGACCACTTTCTTATACCATACACAAAAAAAAATCGCCAATAAAATGGGCAATCTGGAAGAAATGGACAAATTCCTAGAAACATATAAACTACCAAAACTGAAACAAGAAGAAATAGAAAATTTGAACAGACCCATAATCAGTAGAGAAATCAAATTAGTAATAAAAAATCTCCCAAAAACAAGAGTCCAGGGTGGAGTGGCTTTCCAGGGGAATTCTACCAAACATTTAAAGGGAGTTAACAGTTATTATTTTGAAGCTGTTGCAAAAAAAGATAAATGGAAGGAAAATTTCCAAACTCATTCTATGAAGCCAGCATTACCTTGATTCCAAAACCAGACAGAGATCCCACTAAAAAGTAGAACTACAGACCAATTTTCTTGATGAACATGGATGCAAAAATTCTCAGCAAGATACTAGCCAACTGGGTCCAACAATACATTAAAATAATTATTCACCACGACCAAGTGGAATTTATACCTGGGATGCAGGGCTGTTTCAATATCCGCAAATTAATGACACATCAATAAAAGAAAGGACAAGAACCATATGATCCTCTCAATAGATGCAGAGAAAGCATTTGACAAAATACACCACCTTTCTTGATAAAAACCATCAATAAATTAGGGATAGAGGGAGCATACCTCAAGATCTTAAAAGTCATACATGAATGACCCAACGCTAATATCATCCTCAGTGGGGAAAAACTGAGAGCTCTCCCCCTAAGGTCAGGAACAAGACAGGGATGTCCACTCTCACCACTGTTATTCAACATAGTATTGGAAATCTTAGCCTCAGCAATCAAACAACACAAAGAAATAAAAGGCATCCAAATCGGCCAGAAGGAGTCAAATTTTCACTCTTTGGAGATGACATGATACTCTATATGGAAAACCCAAAAGATGCCACCAAAAAACTGTTAGAACTGATCCATGAATTCAGCAAAGTCTCAGGATATAAAATCAATGAACAGAAATCAGTGGTATTGCTATACACCAATAAGGAAGCAACAGAAAGAGAAATCAAGGAATCAATCCCATTTACAACTGCACCGAACCCTATTAAATACCTAGGAATAAACTTAACCAAAGAGGTGAAAAATCTATACACTGAAAATTATAGAAAGCTTATGGAAGAAATTGAACAAGACACACACAAAACAAATTGAAAAATATTCCATGCTCATAGAGTGGAAAAACAAATATTGTTAAAATGTCAATACTACTCAAAGCAATCTATTCAATGCAATCCCTATCAAAATAACACAGAACTAGAACAAACAATCCTAAAATTTGTACGGAACCAGAAAAGACCCCAAATAGCCAAAGCAATCCTAAAAAAAGAAAACCAAAGCTAGAGGCATCACAATCCCAGACTTCAAGATATATTACAAAGCTGTAATCACCAAGACAGTATGGTACTGGCACAAAAACATATACTTAGATCAATGAAACAGAATAGAGAACCCAGAAATAGACCCACAATATGGCCAACTAATCTTTGACAAAGCAGGAAAGAATATCCAATGGAATAAAGACAGTCTCTTCAACAATTGGTGCTGGAAAAACTGGATGACAACATGCAGAGAATGAAACTGGACCACTTTCTTACACCGTACACAAAAATAAACTCAAAATGGATGAAAGACCTACACATAAGACAGGAAACCATCAAATCCTAGAGGAGAAAGCAGGCAAAAACCTCTTTGACCTTGGCTGCAATTTCTCACTCAACACATCTCCAGAGGCAAGGGAAACAAAAGCAAAAATGAACTATTGGGACCTCATCAAGATAAAAAGCTTCTGCACAATTAAGGAAACAGTCAGCAAAATAAAAGGCAACTGACGGAATGGGAGAAGATATTTACAAACAACATATCAGATAAAGAATTAGTATCCAAAAGCTATAAAGAACTTGTCAAACTCAACACCCAAAAAACAAATAATCCAGTGAAGAAATGGGCACAAGACATGAATAGACACTTCTTCAAAGAAGACGTCCAGATGGCTAACGGACACAAGAAAAAATGCTCAACATCACTCATCATCAGGGAAATACAAATCAAAACCACAGTGAGATATCACTTCACACCCATCAAAATGGCTAAAATAAACATCTCAGGAAACAACAGATATTGGCAAGGACACAGAGAAAGAGGATCTCTTTTGCACTGCTGGTGGGAATGCAAACTGGTGCAGCCACTCTGGAAAACAGTATGGAGGTTCCTCAAAAAATTAAAAATAGAACTACCTCAATTGTACTATTAGGTATTTATCTAAGGGATACAGGTATGCTGTTTTGAAGGGGCCCATGCACCCTAATGTTTATAGCAGCGCTATTGACAATAGCCAAAGTATGGAAAGAGCCCAAATGTCCCTCGATGGATGAACGGATAAAGAAGATGTGGTATATATATATACAATGGAGTATTACTCAGCAATCAAAAAGAATGAAATCTTGCCATCTGCAACTACGTGGATGGAACTGGAGGGTATTATGCTAAGTGAAATTAGCCAGTCAGAGAAAGACAAATATCATATGACTTCACTCATATCAGGAATTTAAGACACAAAACAGATGAACATAAGGGAAGGGAGGCAAAAATAATATAAACACAAGGAGGGGGACAAACATAAGAGACTTTTAAATACAGAGAACAAACTGAGGGTTGCTGGAGGGGTTGTGAGTGGGGGCATGGGCTAAATTGGTAAGGGGCATTAGGGAGAACACTTGTTGGGATGAGCACTGGGTATTATACATAGGGGATGAATCACTGGAATCTACTGAAATCATTATAGCACTATATGCTAACTCAAATGTAAATTAAAAAAAATAAAAATTTTAAAGAATGTATGAAAGACCTAAATGTGAGACAGGAAACCATAAAAATCAAAATCCTACAGGAGAAAATAGTCAGCAACCTCTCTGACCTCAGCAGGAGTAAATTCTTACTAGACACATCACCGAAAGCAAGGGAAAAAAAAGCAAACGTGAAATATTGGGACTTCATCAAGGTTAAAACCTTCTTTGCAGTGAAAGAAACAATCAAAAAAAACTAAAAGGCAGCCTACAGAATGGGAGAAGATATTTGGAAATTACATATCTGATAAAGGGTTAGAATGGAAAATTTATAAAGAACTTATCAAACTCAAGACCCAAGAAACAGATAATCCAGTGAAGAAATGGGCAGAAGATATGAATAGACATTTTTCCAAAGAAGACATCCAGATGGCTAACAGACACATTAAAATATGCTCAACATTACTGATCATCAAGGAAATACAAATCAAAACTACGATGAGATACTACTTCACACCTGTCAGAATGGCTGAAATTAAGAACACAAGAAACAACAGTTGTTTGCAATGATGCGGATAAGAGGAACCCTCCTGCACTGTTGCTGGGAACGCAAACGGGTGCAGCCACTCTGAAGAACAGTATGAAGGTTCCTCAAAAAGTTAAAACTAGAACTACCCTATGATCCAGCAATTGCACTATTAGGTATTTACCCAAAGGATACAAAAATACTGATTCAAAGTGTATATATACCCCCCAAAGTTTATAGCAACATTATCAACAATAGCCTAACTATAAAGAGAGCCCAAAGTCCATGAATTGATGAATGGATAAAGAAGTTGCAGTATATACATACATATATATATATATATATGTATATACATATATATATGTATATACATCATATATATGATGTAATATTACTCATCCATCAAAAAGAATGAAATCTTTCCATTTGCAACAACGTGGATGGAGCTAGAATATATTATGCTAAGCGAAATAAGTCAATGAAAGAAAGACAAATACCATATGATTTCACTCATATGTGGAATTTAAGAAATAAAATTGGTGAACATATGGGAAGGGGGGGAAGATAAGTGAGGCAAACAAACCACAAGAGACTTTTAGTGATAGGGAACAAACTACGGGTTAATGGAGGTAGGTGGATGGGAGATGGGCTAGATGAGTGTTGGGTACTATGGACGGTACTGGGTGTCATATATAAGTGAGGAATCACTGAATTCTCCTAAAACCAATATTGCACTGTATGTTAGCCAACTAAAATTAGAATTTAAAGAAAAAGGAAAGAAAAAAAAAGGGTAAGGCAAAAGATAAATATGCAAATAATAAAAATATAAATATAATTCTTAATATGCATATATCATAAAGGAGAATATGAGTAATAAACTTTCCTAGGCAATTTCTACTCTGCATTGAACTTGCTGTGTTCTTACATGAATAAGAGAATACACTAAAAATTGATGGCACAATCCTTTTGTTAGAGCGGTTATGAGATGAAAAGGCAAAAATACAAGGTAAATTTATTTAAAAAAAAAACAATACATCTCTAACAATAAAAAGATGAAGTTTGTATTTTCATTTATATCTATCTTTAGTGTTATGAATATTAGATCAAAGTTTAAACTCATTCATAGGTTTGTAGGATTGCCCATTTTTTATAAGCTCTGGAAGTGCTACTTCTTTGTAAATATTGTAAAGATTTATGAGTTAATTTTTATATTGAAATCACAAAGTTGTCTAGTACAATTGAAGTTTCAGCCCCATAGTTAAACTGAATATTCCATTAGCATTCAAGTTACCTGCCATGTTTTTGAATGTAGATTAATGTGAAATGTCTTCATTTGTGGGAAAGTACAATAAAATTACTTTAGCAATTGGACTTCTGGAATAAAATAGTCCCCTTTTAAGCCATTAAAAAAGTGATAAAATTCAAGATTTTTTTCTTCAAATCTTACCATTCACTTATATAATGCTGATTTTTAAATAAGAGTAATATAATGTTAATAGATTGAAAATATTATAAATACAGTAAAACTAAACCATTATATTCTACTGAAGTATCATGTGTTTGCAAAAAAAATAGGAATCAATCTGTATAGGTTTTAAGCAGTGTGTTCACAATTAAAAACTTATGAAAAGATCAAATACAAATAACTTGCTGATAGTTTAATAGCAAATCACTATTTTGCCACAATCATTTCAAACACATTAGGAACTAGGTGCCTTATTTTATGTTCAGTAGAACTGACTTTTTAAAGATCTTCTTTAAAAAAGAAGATATATTTATTGTTTCCCATAGTTACAAAAATGTTCATTAAGAATCAGTTTAGAGGGGCGCCTGGGTGGCGCAGTCGGTTAAGCGTCCGACTTCAGCCAGGTCACGATCTCGCGGTCCGTGAGTTCGAGCCCCGCGTCAGGCTCTGGGCTGATGGCTCGGAGCCTGGAGCCTGTTTCCGATTCTGTGTCTCCCTCTCTCTGCGCCTCCCCCGTTCATGCTCTGTCTCTCTCTCTCTGTCCCAAAAATAAATAAATGTTGAAAAAAAAATTTAAAAAAAAAAAAAAAAATCAGTTTAGAAAAAATCAGATGTAAATCAGAAAAACTCAAGTCTTTTGTAGTCCTAATCTCCAGAAAAACAAAACAAAACAAACCTTTTTTTAACATTTGGAATATGTACAAATGCTTTTATAGACTGCAGATATAACATTCCTCAGCAAAGACAGAATGTCCATTAGTCATTACTGTTTTAAAACAAAATCACACGCTGAAAAAGAGAAATTTACTGAAGGCACTTAAGGTGCCTTTAAACTGTAGTGGAACAGGTAGTGCCCAAACCAGTGTTCATTAGTTAGTTGATAAGTAATGGTGTTATTGTAGCACCAAAGAAAAATCCTATGTTATAAAGAGAAGCAAGGCGTGAAGGGAGTCAATGTTTCACAATTTTTATACAGGCAAACATAGGTTTATTAATGCATTATTGAAATCTTACTGTCTAGACAAATTTTATGATTTGAAGATGGCTTGATTGATTAATTGATTGAGTTTGTTTTTTTTGTTTTTTGTTTTTTTCCTCTGGCTAACATGAAGCAATAACTTCTCTGGCTGATTAGTTTGATTACAGATGAACTCTCACAAACAGCTTGTTTGCAAGTAAAGAGCTCAACTAGGCTTTTAGATAAATCATCTATAATCAAGATGAAGAAAAATACCCCCTCCTTCTTTTGCAGAATAATATGCAACCATTTCCATGGTTTCTGTCTTTTTTGGATGTACGGATGGGAAGGAGATATGGTACACATAAATTTAAAACCTTCCTGCCACACACCTAGTCTACAAGTTCGAATGCATTTTCCCATTAGTGAGTTTTAGACTGAAAAAAGGAAGTGGTGAATTAATTTAAGAAAATAAATTATGACACTGGTAACAAAAATAAACGCAGAACTTCTATTTTCGTTTACCATGCCTGACTTACTATTTCAAATGACTAAACTTTCCTCATGGCATCCATTAGATAAAAGGAAAGAGAAAAAATTCAAGGCATTCAAGGAACTCTTAGAGAAGTTTCCTTTATTACTTCCTGCCTTTTTCTCAGTTCTTTCAAAAACAGCCAATAAATTTCAGACTTCTCAAACCCATCTTATTACATTTGAGGATACATCAAATGTCTCCTCTCTTTACTCCACCTCTGTGTACGTTAAAAGGCAAAGCAGATGATAGCCCACAATCAGTCTACTTTATTTTTTATGAAATATTTCAGACATAAATGGTAGTAAGACTACTATATCAACAAGAAACAACATTTATTCCACCACTAAGTGAAGAAATAAAATTTACAAAAGTATTGGATCTCTTAAAAATCTTTTCTCTCTACCAGTGGTAAATACTCTCCTGTGTCTGATTTTTTTTTTATTTCTACATGCCTCACTTATTTTATATATCTATATATATATATACTTATATTTATATTATATTTACATATGTACTTAAGTAAGATATAGTATTTTCATCCTACAAATTTTATTTGTATGTATTGTTGTATATCTGTGAGATTCATTCAGTTGCTATGCACTTCATTCAGCATTGATGTAGTAGTGTTTCTTACATAAATAATTCAAAATTCACTTGTCCTTCTGCTCATACTTGTCTTATTGCCATGCTTTTTAATTTTCTTTTGAAACATAATTGTCAACATGATAAACTGCAATGCAAATAATCTATATGCATCACTGAACCCTCTAGGCATGTACATATGTAGGTTTCTTCCTGCGCTTCATCCCTGTATATAAGAGTTGTTTCCAATCTGGTGGAAGAACAGGAAAAAAAGTTACCTGGAGATCTTATTAAAAAGAATTTCAGATAATCAGGCTCCACTCTAGACCTTCAGAATCAGAATTTTCAGGATTTGGCTCATGAAGTTATACAAAAATAAAATTAAAATGTACAGATGATCGTAATATACAGATACATTTGAAACCACTGCATTAACAGTCAAGAATGCTAAAGGTTCCTGCACCCCAGTTCCAATGTGGGTGGGGGAGGGAGTTCCCCACCAACAAACAATTCTCCAATACCAGCTGGGTATCCTACAATTCAACTCAATTCAGATACTATCTACTTGGATAGATCTATGACACTGATTCCACCTCTACCTCCAGACACCAACAGCAAGCCCAGTTTATCCTCTGTGCTTCTGTCAGACCAGCTATAGATTGGAGGTTCCAACAGCACCTTCCTTGAATTCTTTTAATTTGAACTCAGAGAATTCAGAGAACTCAGAGAACTATTTTACTTACCTAGGTCACTGGTTTATTATGAAAGGATATTAACTCAGAAACAGCCAGCTGGAAGAGATGCACAGGACAAGGTATGGGGATAGGGGTGTAGGGCTTCCATGCTCTCTCCAAGCACTCCACCTTTCCCAATCTCCACATGCTCCCTAACCCAGCAGCTCTCCAAACCCAGTCCTCTTGTGTTGCTAGGCATGGATTGATTAAATTAGTGGCCATTGCTAATTAAACTCAACCTCCAGCCACTCTCCCCTCCATGGAGGTTAGGAACTGGCCTCAAAGTTCCAAACCTCTAATCATATGGTTTGGTCTTTGGGCAATCAGACTCCATTCTTAGGTGCCTTCCAAGTCTCTCTTTATTAACATAGCATAAAAGACACCTTTACTGCTCTCATCATTTAGGAAATTCCAAGGGTTTGAGGAGCCCTATGCCAGGTATAGTAGACGAAGAGCAAATATATATTTCTTATTATAAATCACAGTATGACAGGTGCATTTTTTAACCCCTTAATAAGTAAAATGTACATATGAAAAAGTGCACATACGTGTGCAATTAAAGGAATAGGATAAATATTTTATAGTTGTGTGTTTTCAAAAGTCAAGTGAAAATTATTTTTTCCAGCTTCTAATTTGAACAAAGAGTTTAAAAAGAAAAAGAAAAATAGCCTGAGATATGTAAAATAATAAGTTAAACTGACAAGAAGATAGCAACTAATTGAACATTGGCCTAGTTTTTGTGCAACTTATTAATGACTTTGAATTCATACAAATAAAAACATCCTCATCTTTCCAAAGGAATAGTATTGTATAATTATTAATGCCTTTAGCCCAGGACACAGTTACAAAATAGAAAAATTGGTTGTACTATAGAATTGCATTTCATAAATAGAATTGGTCAGCTATGGACATGGACACAAATGACTATTTATGAATGGTTTTGTGAAATGAACTGAAGTCACTGAACATTAAAATTGCTATAGGATGTCAATCATAATTTGTATCAGCTTTTATTCTTTGATCTTGGAGTGACTTCCTCCTGCTTAATTGTATTATTTATGAGATTGTATTAATCATGTCCATTTAATTTGGAGAAGTGAATACAGAAGATTTTAAATGGATTTGTCTCTAGATTTTTTTTTTTCTTCCAACATGGTCATCTATCTTTAGAAAGTTATCTTGTGGCACCTGGGTGACTCATTCAGTTAACGCTCTGACTTTGGGTCATGTCATGATCTCACAGTTCATGGTTTTTTGGGCCCCACATCAGGCTCTGTGCTGACAGCTCCGAGCCTGGAGCCTGCTTTGGATTCTGTGTCTCCCTCTCTCTCCCCTCACCCCCGCCCCAGCTCGTGCTCTGTCTCTCAAAAATAAATAAATGTTAAAAAAAATTTTTTTAAGTTATCTTAAATGTTCAACATGCAACAGCTATTACTATTGTCAGAGTGAACACAAAAATGTACAAATAATTATTTTAATAGTTTGATCATCCATGCTATAATTATTACATGCCATCTTTGATTGTTCGCCTAATACCCTTTAAACATTTCTCTTCCACATCTCATTCTATTATACTATGACTTCAGGATAATATTTTTATCCTTGTTAGAGTTTTACCTTTTTTAATGGATAAAAAAGTCACATTACATTTTGAGAGAAATACACTGTCATCATTGCTTAGTTTGATAAGTAAAATGAAGTTGCCTTGTAACATTACAGTTAGATCATATTGCTTAAGATTCTAAATATATGAAACTAGAAAAGTAACTGATGCAAATTACAAATAAATGATTATACAAATATGCATAAATCTTGTAAACAAACAATAAAACAACAAATAATAAAACTATTTAGGTGCATCTTTTTTATATGCTGAACTAAATTCTCCCATCTAATATAACTTTCCAGATCTATGAATATTTGTGTTCCCAATGACAAAATAATGTCTAAAGCAACACAAGTTGTTTCTTTAGAGGGTGGAATTTAAGATAATTTCTAAAGTGTTTTTTCCTTTTTCTTAAGCTACCAAGAGTGAGAAATGTTTTCACTAGCTGTTGTGACATAAAAACAAGACTCACAGTTTGTTATCATGGAAAAACACTGGAATAGAAATTGGGCACAGAACTGGAATAAACCCACGGAGGTAAAAACTGTTCTTTTCAGTTCTCTTTTATGCTCTACTAATAATCTGAAATTACCTGTTGGGTCAATAAAAAAAAAATGTTGGATCAATTCTGTTTTTGTTTCTTGTGCTTTATTTTTTTATTGATTTGGGTCAGTACTGAAGACATTGTCTCATTACTTGTAGTTCCATTCAAGAGTGGAAAATATCATTTGAACAGAAAAACTCTCAAGATTTTTCTAGTTAGTGTATACTTTAAGCTTGGATACAGGGAAGTGAGATTTGGAATTGGACAGGATTATAACTTTTTCCCTAATGCAGAGTTATTCAGGCAAGAACAATAAATATATAGGATGAAAGTAGGATATATGCACAGCCCAAATTAGCCTCTTATAATCCCTGTATCTCTTTGAAATTTTACATTGCACGAACACTTCATAGATCAACCTTTTTTCTCGGTTTGTGCTACATGTCATCAGAAAGGCCTTGTTGGTCTGAGTTATAATATTTGTATATGTCTGTTGAAAGAAAGGGTCATGAGGATAACATAACGTGTAGGTAAGAATAAAAGAGACATTTCAACCCAATTTTACATCAGAAATAATTTTATGGTAGATTTTTTTTTTATAACATATTGTGAGTAAATTTCTTTTCTTTAAATTTTTTTAACATTTATTTATTTTTGAGAGACAGAGAGAGACAGAGCAGGAGCAGGGGAGGGGCAGAGAGACAGGGAGATAATAGAATCCGAAGAAGGCTCCAGGCTCTGAGCTGTCAGCACAGAACCCAATGTGGGGCTTGAATTCACAAACCGTGAGATCATGACCTGAGCCGAAGTTGGACGCTTAACCAACTGAGCCACCCCAGCGCCCTACTGTGAGTAAATTTCAAGATGATTCAGAATTTTTAATAAAGCGCACATAGCCCACGCCTTCATTTCCTGACATGAATTTCAAGTAACAGTTCCTGTTATAAATTGAGTGAGGCAGGAAGATACCACCTACATGGTTTGTTGGATCAATCATAGGCTTCAGATTACACAGATTTTTTGGATTACATAATTTTTTCCTCTTATTAGCCATATGGCCATAGACCAAGCACTCAAAAAGTCATGAAACTCAATTTTCCAGTTGGTAAAATGAAGGTAAGAGAATCTTTTTTGAGTGTTGTCCTGAGAATGAAAGCATAAATATGCTTTCACTGCAAAATGCTGCAAAAATGAAGAATACAATGGATGGCACAAGGTGTTCTGAATTAAACTGTTGCTATTACTATCTGTATGATGTCAATATGTAACACTCCTTTACCACTTGCTCTTTTGATGAGTGGCTTTATAATTTATCAGCTAAGAAAGTAATTTATGTTATGAAAATATCAAGAGGAGCCTTAAATAATATGAGGTACTCAATGACCAGTCAGCCGATGTCTGTTATAGTCTGTGGTCAATATTATTTTCAAGCCCAAGAGAATTATTAATTAAGTTACTACTATATTTGGAGTATTGGTTATAGTTTTCAAAGAGATCAAATTATTTCTGAGACAAATGAAGTTTCAGAGTATCTCAAAGATGATTTTTGGTAAAATATTTTTTTTATTATCCTTGCTCCCACCCCCTTCATCAACTAAAATAATTCCCTACGGCAGGACTGCACTTGAAAGATTCAAGCAAGCATATTGGTGCCTTAGATCACCAAGGCAAAGCTTGTATTTGCCTCCGGTTTGAGCACAGCACTGAAAAAAATATAAGTAATCAAAGTATATCCATTGACACAGTATCCTCTATCAATTAGGAAACTGATAGCTGCATTTGTAATACAAGTAACCATTTTGTTTTTCATACAAAAGTGCTATGTAAGGGTAAGATACTGAGAAATCATTTCTACTTCTACTATAAATAAACTAAAGTTATAAAGTTCACCTGAATGATCAGTATTATAATATGAGGTAAGAAAAGTTATGGAACATGAAAGGAAAACATGCAAATCTAGGGCACGCTACTATAAATATACTTCTGCTTTGAATACTTTCTGGACCTGTATTTCAGTTATCAGCTTCAAGTTATATGGATTTATTTTCCTTTTGAAGGGTGAAACTGCTCCTATAGTCTGTGCTAAATGTCATTAACTTTAGGAATAAAAGTTATAATACATTTTGTTTATTAAATATAATTGAAGCATAAATTATATTTGCACAAAATACATATAAGCCATAACTTTTCACAACCTAGTAGTTGAAGTGTAACACTAAGTCATTATGAATTAGAACTAACTAAAAATAGTTTCATACTCATACCTGTATGACAAGGGAATATTATTTTCATTTAATGCATGAATTTACTTGTACTAACTGCTTTGGGAAGCTTAATTTAAAACTTTATTTTATGAACAGTGATTCCTGTGTTGGGTTAACTTCACCCAGTAACCAGTAATTTGTCACATTTTTCATTGGTATGATGACTCTCTATTTTGTACCCTGTTCAAATATGCTCTAATTTTCACTGAAATATTATTACATAAATAGCAACTTCAGTATTCTGGGCATTGTTGTATCAATCTTAAATTTCTTGCCCACATTTATAAAGAATAGATACTAATACAGAGTGATGCATGTGTACTCAAAAAAATTTTATATCTTTTACCCGTAATAAGGCTTCGTGGAATTTTAGAGCTGGAAGGGTATTTAGAGATCCCCCAATTCAAATGTTCTATTTGCTTTGGTTTAAATTTTTTAATGTTTATTTTTTTTGAGAAAGAGAGAGACAGAGTGTGAGCAGGGGAGGGCAGAGAGGGAGACACAGAATCCAAAGCAGGCTCCAGGCTCTGAGCTGTCAGCACAGAGCCCGATGCAGGGCTCGAACTCACGAACTGTGAGATCATGACCTGAGCTGAAGTTGGTCACCTAACCGACTGAGGCAGCCAGGGATCCCTCAAATGTTCTATTTGTAAAGAGAGGAACATAATGTCCCAAGACATTAGCTTCTTGTCTGAGGTCAGAGAGCACAGTGGCAAAAGCTTGAATTTAACCAGGTATTTTGACTGCTGGCTCAGATATCCTTTCACCTAACTTCATAGTTTCTCCTATTATAAGCGTAAGTGATATAGTTAAAGATTAACAACAACAATAACTACAAAACCATTTCAAGCGGATTAAGCAAATTTGTTAAGTCATATTTACTTCAATATTAATTTTTTTTAAAAAAGAGTGTTTATTCAAGCATCAGTTTTGGTAATAATATTGGTCCAAAGAAGAAGGAACAGGCAAGTGTTTCAGCTCTATTTTGCTATTAATACCTTTTCATCAGTAGGAACAGAACTGGGGAATCCAACTTGCTATATCTACAACAAAGTGTATACAAGAGAGGCAGATGAGTAGAAGTGAGGGAGAGGCCACTGGTTATCATCATTAGGTCCCCTTTTTCTCCATGTTAGGTTAGCGAATGGCAAGCAGTTGGTGGCTTCTTAGAGAAGCTTTGCTCGCAGAAATAGAAATAAATTTTGATGGGGCGCCTGGGTGGCGCAGTCGGTTAAGCGTCCGACTTCAGCCAGGTCACGATCTCGCGGTCCGGGAGTTCGAGCCCCGCGTCAGGCTCTGGGCTGACGGCTCGGAGCCTGGAGCCTGTTTCCGATTCTGTGTCTCCCTCTCTCTCTGCCCCTCCCCCGTTCATGCTCTGTCTCTCTCTGTCCCAAAAATAAATAAACGTTGAAAAAAAAAATTAAAAAAAAAAAAAAAAAAAAAAGAAATAAATTTTGGGATGAAAGTAGATTGAAATATGGAGAAAAAAATGTCCTTACTCATCTCTAAATAGATTGGGAAGGCTTGGTAAAGTGAACCATACGACTTATTTTGACACGGTCACAGTCTTGTAGTGGTAGTTTTTACCTAATAAGTTGGCTCTGTTCAGATTTTCCATATGCTCTTGTAAATGAAGCAGAGTGAAAACTGTAAAGATATATTTAGTATAAAAACTTTTTCTAAAAATTTTTTAATGTTTATTTTTGAGAAAGAGAGAGAAGGGGGGAGGGGCAGAGAGAGAGGGAAACACAGAATCTGAAGCAGGCTTCTGGTCCTGAGCTGTCAGCACAGAGCCCGATGCAGGGCTCGAACCCACAAGCCATGAGATCATGACCTGAGCTGAATCGGACGCTTAACTGACTGACCCACCCAGGTACCACATAAAAACTCTTTCTAATTAAATCTGAGAGAAAAATGATTTTCCTCAAATATTTTTCCCTAATATCTGTTGTTGAACAAATATCAAGAAACATTTTACTTAAGTTGTAAGCAATACAATAGGAAAATGAATGTCAGTGGTATAATTGTCTGCACGAAATCGGCACTACCTAAAAAATTAAAATCAATTTATACTAAATCATTATCTTTTTATGGCAGGCAGATGTTGGGGTTATGGTATTAGTGAACTTTGGGTTCTTTTCATTCATAGATCAAGATCTGACTTTTAATAAATTGAGAAGCTAAGGTCTAACCCTTCTGGCAGCACGTTGGCTTTCTAATTATCTTAGTAATAGTTCTAAATTATTATTCAATGTAGGTCTGCATCCTGCTGTTAGTGGGTCATGGTATCCCTCGGGATTCATACTTTTTTTACAGTTTTAGTAAATGACTTGCCACCTGAAGATAATTCAAGTTCATTGCCTGAATTTTTAAAATAATATTGATATAGTTGGGAAGATACTGATACATTTGAAAGGGTCTGTAAAGGAACTGGGGAACAGAGCAGCTGATTCCTTTTTAAGATTCATTCTTGCTAAAATAACATCAGTAATTTTGTATGAAAATACATTATGTTTTATTTTTGATTATACTTGCAGTCTGATATATACAATATTTCTACTGAATGAACTTTTATTTCTTATAATAATGAAGTCACATAAAATTGCCTCATTAATAAAGCACCAAATTATAGACCATTGCTCAGTGAAATATGCTTTAATGCCTCCTCTGACAAACACTAGATTTTGATTTCCAGCATCACCTACCCTCTCCAAGCCTCAGTTTATTATCTTTAAATGGAAGTAAAAATACTTTATCTTCTTGACACATCAAAAGCCTTTAAGAAGTTACTCATTTTGGTCAATAATTATAATTTTCTGTCACTATCTTAAGGAAACAATGTATCATTTAAAACACATATATTAACACTATTAACATATATTAACTGAAATTAAAATCAAATAAAATAACTTGAAAAATGAAATACAAAGGGGCGCCTGCGTGGTTCAGTTGGTTGAGGTCTGATTCTTGATTTCAGCTCAGGTCGTGATCCCAAGGTCATGGTATCAAGCCCTGTGTCAGGCTCTGCACTAAGTGTGGAGACTGCTAAAGATTCTCTCTCTCTCTCTCTCTCTCTCTCTCTCTCTCCTCCTCCCCTGCTCGCATGCGTGCACTGCTTTCACTAAAAAAAACCTATATACACACATGCTGACTGGAGAAAAATTTGACTAACAAAAAATGAAAACATTTATTTTTCTATGGATATGAGAACTGTTTTATAACTAAGGACACCACTGCATAACAGAATACTATGAAGTCATAAACAATCATATTTTTAAGTATTTAATAAGATGAGAAACACCATATTATAATGACTAATATGTTAAAACTAAAATAATCTAAAATTATAACACTAATATACATTTTAACTATATACCAGTGAATATCATATGTTTAATATTAATTTTAATAGTCTCTCTGTTTAATCTTTTGGGTTTTGTACCTAAACAGAATGACTATTAAAATTAATCATTATAAAATTAATGATTATGTTTAGTTTATTAAACATAAAATATATATGATATAAAGCCAAAAAATAAAAATTATATCTCTTAATAATAATTAGATTAAAACTTTTAAATAATAGCTTTTAAAATCATACCAAAAATATAGGAATACTTCTAACAAATGATGCTCAAGTTTCTATTCTGAAAACAATATATTGACAGAAATTAAAGAATATCAAAATAAATGGATATTCTTAGATGGGAAGATGCAATAGCATTAAGGCATCAATTTTTTACAAACCGATGCATAGATTAAACATAAGAATAATCAAAATCAAAGGAATTTTCTGGGGGAAAACAAAAATGCAAATAGCCAAGCTAATATTGAAAAAATTGGGTCACCTGGGTCAAGCATCAAACTTTGGCTCAGGTCATGATCTCACAGTCTGTGAGTTCAAGCCCCACGTCAGATTCTGTGCTGACAGCTTGGAGCCTGGAGCCTGCTTCGAATTCTGTGTCTCTCTCTGCCCCTCTCCTGCTTGTGCTCTGTCTCTCTCTCTCTCTCTCTCTCTTTCTCAAAAATAAACATTAAAAAGTTTTTAAATAATACTGAAAAAATTAACATAGACTTTTATTATTAAACATTACTACTTATTACAAAGCTCAATAAGTAAGACCATAGGGTAGTAGAACAAAGAATAGTGGCAAATAGAATAGAATAGCATATCCAGAAACAGATTCACACATCCGTGTTCAGGTGAGTTATGACAAATCAACAGTGCAGTGTATTGGAAAACAATACTCTTTTTCAACAAATGATGCTGGAACAGTTGGATAAACATATAGAATAAGAATGAATGTGGTTGAGGTAAAACTCAACCTCACACCATCGTAAAAAGTAATTCCAGTTTGAATGTTGGTCTAAATGTGATAGGTAAAACAAAACTTTTAAAAAAAGGATAAAATTGTAATTACCTTGGGAAAAGATGAAGTTCTCTTAAACAGAATAATATAAAAAGCAGTACCTGAAGGGAGAAAATGTAATAAATAGAACTACATTAAAATTAAGAATCAGTGTTTATGAAGGGGTATAATTAAGAGAGTAAAAGAGCACACCATAGAACATATGCACATCTAACAAAGAACTTCTATACACAGAACTCCTAAAATTCAATCAGCTATGAAATAGCTGATACAGTAAAAAGAAAAAAAAAAAAAGAGTGGGCAAAAGACTTTAACAAGCACTTCAAAAATAAAGAATCAAAATGGCTAATATACATCTTAATAGCTGAAAATCTCATTAGTTATCAAATTCAAATTAAAAACAAAATGAACCATCACTAAAAACCAACCAAATGACTGAAAATAAAAATATTGACATGTGTTGGTGTGAGTATGGAGCAACTGGAAATCTAATATACTGCTGGTGTTAGTAAATATTAATACAATCACTACAGAAATTTTATGGCAGGATCTACTAAATCTGAATGTTTACATACCTAAACTGGCTAAGACCACTCATAGACAAAAACTTAGAACAACTGTATACATATGTTCACTAAAATGCATGCAGTAGTTCACAGAAGCACTGTTCATAATAGACAAAACTTGAAATGACCCAAATGTGCATCAAATGAAAAATGGATAAATAAATCATGATAGAGGCTCCAAGGTGGTTCAGTGGGTTGAGCATCTGTTGGTTTCAGCTCAGGTCATGATTTCAGGGTTCTTTTTTTTTTTTAATGTTTATTTATTTTTGAGAGAGAGAGAGAGAGGACAGAGCATGAGTCGGGGAGGGGCAGAGAGAGAGAGGGAGACACAGAATCCGAAAGAGGCTCCAGGCTCCGAGCTGTCAGCACACAGCCTGACGCAGGGCTTGAACTCAGGAACTGTGAGATCATGACCTGAGCCAAAGTCGACCGCTTAACCAACTGAGCCACCCAGGTGCCCCATGATTTCAGGGTTCATAGGCTCGAGCCCCACACTGGGCTCTGTGCTGGCAGTGCAGAGCCTGCTTGGGATTCTCTCTCTCTCTGCCCTTCCCCTGCTCGCTTTCTCTCTCTCTCTCTCTCAAGAAATAAATTAATGAACATTTAAATATAAATAAATAAATAATTAAATAAGTCATGATATATTTATACAACGCAATACTAATAATTAGAGTGGACTATACAGCTATATTCAAGAACATACGTGAGTTTGGAGTGGAATAGTAAGATATAAAAGAGTCCAAATGGCATGATTCAACCCATATAAAAGTTAAAACCAGAAAAAACTAACCCGGGCTGTCAAAGTCAGACAGTCTTTATATTTGGGGAAGGAGAGTGACTAGGAAGGTCATGACAATGGCTTCTCTTGTATTGTCAGTGTTACTTGTCTCATCCTGAGTGACGGTTATATGGATATTTCCATGTTGTGAAAACCATAGCACTCTATACTTCCAATATGTGCATTTTATCTATGTAATTACACATCAATAAAAAGTTTATCTTTAAAATGATAATGAAATATGCCTATCTTACGGTTTTATTAGGTGGGTCAAATAAATCCACGTATGAGAAAGCACTCGGTGGTCTGCAAAGCTCCGGAAACATTACTATTGTTGCATAGGAAACTGTGATTGCTCAGCTATGAGTATATAGGGTCATCATATGAATTTTGACCCAATAAAATATCACCTTGCATACCCCTGACCTCTTTTCAAATTTTCTTTCTTGGCTGTGTTTAGAGAACAGCTTGATTCCCACTGAAATTCTGTTCCCAGCTTTGTGAATGCCAAGAAAACCATTTTAATACATTGTCCCCGGATTCACTTTCGGAAGAAAGTAACTCTTCTTTCCCAATATAAAATTTCAGGAAGAAAAACAGGTTAGGTACTGCATTGATTTTTAGGATCACTACTTACTCCTGGTCCTCCACTCTCTTAGGACAAATTAAATTCTAATATAAGTAATTACAGAAAAATTGTCTGGAAATATTATTTCGTTCTTTTTTTTCAATTGAGGTATAGTTGACATACATTATATTAGTTTCAGGTGTATAAAATAATAATTTGATATTTGTATATTGCAAAATGATCACCACGATAAGTCTAGTGAGTATCCATCATCATACCTAGTTATAAATTTTTTTCTTGTGTTATGAACTTTTAAGATTTATTCTCTTAGCAACCTTCAAACACGCAGCACACTATTATTATTACCTATAATAATATTAATGTGCTTAAAATTATATCCCCTTGACTTAATTTTTTATAACTGAAAGTTTATGCTTTTTGACTCCCTTCACCCATTTTGCCACTCCCCCCCATCCCCTGCTGCTAGCAACCACCAATCTTTTCTATCTCTGAGCTTATTTTGTTTGCTTGTTTTTTTAATTCCACATGTAAGTTTTTTTTAATTCCACATTAAAGACATACAGTACATGTCTTTCTCTGTCTGACTTATTTCACTTAGCATAATGCTGTCTCAGATAGCAAGACTTCATTCTTTTTTATGGCTAAATAATACTTCATTGTGTATATATATATATATATATATATGTATATGTCTATATATATATATGTGCATATGCACTCACATACATATATATAATTTTTATGCTTATCTGTCTTAAGCTTGTATCGAAGAAAAAGAACATAAAGAATTGCAGGTGGGCAGCTGTGGAGTGGCTTATATCACTTTTACAACATTCCTTTCTCTGGAACCCAGTCACGTCAACTCACCCAAGTGAAAGGGAGGGCAGGTGATGTAGTTTTGCTGTGTGCTCAGGAAGAAAAGAGATTGGAGTTAGAAAAAACCTAGTTGGTTTCTGCCTTAGTCACCCTTTTGTTTCACTAATCCTCCCTTAGAGATGATTATAGGTCTGTAGCAGCTCAGCTGTGAAAAAGTTTATGTAGTCAAAGGTAGGCACTATGTATTTAATTAAGCAAAATCATGTTCTAATTACATTGGTAGGATGAGTGAAATGGCAGAAGGAAATGTGTGCATTAGAGTGTGGGGGAGTTAGGCACTAAGAGAGCTAATTTCTTATATTTTACACTTGGGAGTCTGTAACAAATACATAAAAGAAAAAAATTCAGAAAATATTTGTATGAATGTGTCACTTAGACTAAAAATGAAATCCAGTAGGAACAGCTAGAAGGAGTTGAAAGTTATTGTCTTGATGTAGTAAGAATCATGGGTAGGGAAGGATGAGTCAATGTCTTGCTGGTGTACATTGTACATGAAACTGGGAGACACATAGGTGATAGATATATAAATTCTTGTGACTATAACAGAGAGGAAGGAAAGGAAGTAGAGTGTGAGATGTGTTCAGATACACAACAAGGACTGAGAGCATATGGGGGGAATTTTTGTGTGTTTAGGGAATGCCCTAATCATGCAAGGTAGAGAACTAAGTGGGGATGGTAATGCCTTTATCTCTTCATGTGGTATGATTACATAGACTAATTAAAAAAAGGTTCAAATTCCAAGTTTTGTCAATTGTTCTTCCTATTTAAATTCTATATTGGAATGTTATGATGATTACTGTTCTGCTGACTTTTGTGAATTGTTTTAGGGACTAGCATTTGTAGCCGCCTTGACTGTTTCTTAATCATGGCTGCTTTTCACATTGACCTCACCAATGGGGAAAAAAGTGAAAGTAAACATTTCCTAAATTTACTGTTTTTATAATTAGGGGGAAAACATTCATTACATGAACATTTACTTGGAGCAATTTCAAGTGTGTTTAATATAGCCTTAAAGAGTTAGTAAAATATTGAAATTAATTTTAAAAAAAGAAAACTTGGTACTTGGAGAAGCCAAACAAACTTTCTTGCCAAGGTCATGGTTTTAAACCCAGTTGATTCTTAGAGTTTTTGAATGAACTCAGACATTGTAACTACAGAGAGTCAGATAATTAAGACTCATGAGATGCCACAGAGCATACAAACATAAAGATTTAATAAAGACAAGGAATATAGGGGCACTTTGGTGCCTCAGTTGGTTAAGCGTCTGACTTCCACTCAGGTTATGATCTCATGGTTTGTGAGTTCGAGCCCTGAGTTGGGCTCTGTGCTGACAGCTCAGAGCCTGGAGCCTGCTTCAGATTCTGTGTCTCCCTCTCTCTCTCCTCCCCAACCCCTCACTCATGTTCTGTCTCTCTCTCCTTCAAAAATAAATAAACAAACAAAAATTTTAAATAAAAAAAAAGACAAGGAATACAATACAGCTGCATCAGGCAGGTCCAAGGCATCCAAGTATACCTTCCAGAGTCCTTGCTCAGTCACACAGGATAAGCGTCATCTCTAGACCACAAATCACCAAGATAAGTGCAAGAGGTCTCAGTCTCAGGGAAACCAAAGCACGTGCTGACTGAGAGGTCACTGATATCACACTAACCAATGAGCCAGATGAGGCTAAATGACCACATAAATTAGGTTTAGACCATCACGTTATACATTTACAATAAACAATTTAGACAGTCTGCTACAGAACACCTCTAGAGGAGTTTTAGTCTTAACACATTACAAATCATTAGCTCAAATATTTCAATGCTATCTTGTCCAAGAGTCAATGTTATGGTTCCAGACACCTCTAGGGATAAGCATAGAGTTACCACAAATGATCTGTAAGTTAAATCTATACCTATGCAGTCATAAATTAAGTCCCAAGCTACTCTTAAAGGATGAAGACCATAGTAAAGGCATAATAAGAAACCATTCTTTTAGATTTGTGGTATTTCCATACACAAATCCAAAGCTTCAATTTAACAAGGTTTTTGTGTATTCTTATTTTTGTTTTGCTCTTAAAATTTCCTCTCTGAATTTAGAACATTACAGTATTAAACTAAGGGAAGAAAAAAAGTTGCAAAATGTAGTCACAGATGGACATTAAGAAGGAAAGGAGGTCATGTAAACACATTAAAAAGCTTTCCTTTACCTTGAAGAATATAATATATTCTATGTCATTTTTTAAATATACCTTGTCATATTCTATATATTTAAAAATATGGCCCAGAGAGCTATTCATGAGATAGTTTCTGAGAACAAAAAACAATAGTCAGTGTTCCTAGAAAAATACAATTAAAACAACAGCTTTAACATAACCCAACAGAAAAAAAGGAAGCTTTGTTTCTTTCAAATTTTGCTTTAATTATACAATATTTTTCTGTTACAGTTACATTGTAGTTATGTTCTAAAAACATAATTTTTTATCATCTGAAACACTATTATTTGGGCATTCTAAAAAGATGCACAGTGTGTCATCTAATTCAAAGCTAATAATACTAGACCTTTGTCCTGTAATCTAATGACTTATAAAGGTATCCCAATTCCTTGAATGGCCAAGCAAGTGCTAGCACTTCCTTTTAATGAAAAATACATAAATGATAGCTCTTTGATCAACAGAGAGACAACCACTAAAATGTTTAAAGTAACTGTACTAGTTTTCCATTACTGCTGTAACAAGCTATAACAAAGTTGGCGGAAAACAACATAAATTTATTATCTTATAATTCTGCAAGTCAGGAGTCTGACATGAGGTCCACTGGGCTAAAATTAAGCTGTCTGTAAGACTGTGTTCCTTTCTGGAGTCTCAAGAGATTATCTGTTTCCTCGTGTTTTTCCAGCTTCAAGTGGCTGGCTGCCTGTATTCCTTTGCTCATGGCCCCTTCCTCTGTGTTCAAAGCCAGCAACTGTGGGCACAGTTCTTCTTACATCATGTCACTCTGACTGCCTCTTCTGCCTTCCTGTTCCACTTGCAAGGATCCTTATGGTTACATTAGACCGACCCCTAAAATCTCAAATAATCGCCGTCTTTTAAGGTCAGATGATTTGCAACCTAACCTCATCCGCAAGTTTGCAAGTTTAACTTCTCCTTCGCTATGTAAGGTAACATTCACAAGTTTCAGGAATTTGGAAGTGGATATTTTTGTGGGGTCGTTATTTTGCCTGCCACAGCAACTAATGTCATACCACTGTTTCCTTTTAATGTGTAAACATTTACGAGCATTTAAAAATTTTTCCTTTGTTCTTTTCATTACCATTTATTAATTTATACTGTTTTACTTCAATACAATGTAACATGTAGGTACTTTTGCCAGTAAAGGATTACATTTTTGAGTGTTTATAATTAAGCAGACTCTTTCTAGGTGTGAGGATATAGAAGTGAAAAAAGAAATGATAAACTATAATGAGGCTTATATTCCAATGGAAAAGACAAACAATAACATAAGTAAAATATATACTAAAGAAATTCTGGAAAGAGTATAGGAAGTATTTCACATGAATGTGGACAACGTGGATGGGGGATAGAAGGGAAGCTTCCACGGGTCTTTTATATTTACTCTTACAAGGCTATCTAGCCTATCGACTGTGGTATAGATCTCACTTTGGTTGAAATCACAATCAGATATAATCACGCTGAGTTGGGCACCTCATCAGTGCAGCAAAAGCAGGTGGAAAGCTAAGAGAAGTGATGTGTGATGCAGCAGAAACCAGTCAGCCAGGCCAGCCTTTATACAGTGCCTAATCAATAAGCCCAGACATCACCGGCAATCAGTGGCACTCAAGAGCTGTGGCTACCCTAAAATGAGACAGACAGACCTTTGTGGGTATAAGAGGCCTATCCCATTTCTACTCCCCAGACTTCATCCCCTATATTGGATTGCTTTTCTTACTGGGAAGTACAAAACTTCCACTCGGTATCCACTCTTCAACAATAGAGAGGCCAGTGAGCTGACGTTTTAGTTTAAAACGTAATCCTGACAGAAACAGAGGGTTGCAAATGACCTTGAGGGTGTTGCTTTAAACAGCTAGAAGAAAATGAAAATAGATTCCATTTATTGGTTTAGGAAAGATTTAGAAAAGAGTAGTTTTAGGGAAAACTTCAGGAGTTCACGTTGGCTTTGAGTTTCCTAACTGCCAGAGAAATGAAAGAGACATTATAATATATATGACTTAAGGCATGCAAACAAAATTTCTTTCAGGGAAGTGAAATCTTTCCATTAAAAGTGGCAACTTCTTTGCCACTGGTAATAGCCATGAGGAAGGATTTTGCAGATATCTGGTCTATGAATCTTTTCTGTTTCTTTTAGCATGTAGAGTGACTTGTTTTATTATCTTGGAAAAAAATTAGGTATGCATGTCTCCACTATGCTTCCTGGGGTGAATGTGGGAGTAGCATTTGGAAATCTTTTCCTTTTTCAAGAAAAGCCAGACCCTGGATCATTTTATGTGAAATCTTCCAGTTTTAAATAGGCTAGCTAATTAAAATTTAAAAAAATGTTCAAGCTAAACATAGAACAACTGTGTTCTGAATTAGGCCCATTCTCTGTCCACTTTTGTGACTTTCATCTTACACCTAAACTTAGACATCACAGTACAAATTATTGCTTACACAGCAGATGGTGTACTAAGCCAAACGAATTTAGCTACCAATATGTCAGCAGTATTTTTACTCATTAGGTGAAAGAAAATACTTGTAGCATTTTACAAAAATATTACTGATCTTAACTCAATAACAGACCAATTAAATCTCTGCAGTTGGTATTTCTGTTAATGAAAAATAAATTGCAGGAAAACCATATTGAATCTCTACGGACAGGAAACAGTGTATCTGTTTATATACCATACTCAACTAATCCACCCAAATGAAATGTAATAGCTAGAGGTAGATGTTTATTTCCTCTAACATTTATTTTTCATATTTATGTTCATGCTATGTTTCATTACATCAAAACTATGCAAAAATGCGGTGGCAGTATGTTTTATAAAAACACTTGCTTCATTCTCTTAAATTATTCCTTCTCTGTATATTATTGTCTAATAAAATTGAATTAATAAAAGAGAAACATCACTATAATCTCCATATTCTAACAGCAATTTGTCAACTCTTGTTATTAGTATAAAAATTAGTATGCAAATTATAGCATATAAACTTGAAGAAACAGTAAGTGGCAAATAATTTTTAATTGTTGAAATGCTAATAAACATCCCATTATCATCCAATATTATGAATAGCTCTTATACACTAAGACAGATTTCTCCCTTTAATTAAACTACACAAGCATTGCAGTGTTGGTGGGTCTGTGAATGTGCTGATACTGGTGAGTACCTGTAGTTGACAAACCTAAGCCAGGCCTTCCCTAGAAATGATGGCTTGAGCTGAGATTCTGAGGATTAGGTCATCTTGATTTGTGCTGGCAGTTACACCTTGTCTTTTAATTTGTTATGTGCTTAATTTAAAGTGCTTGAGGTAACTTATGGAACAGAAATATAAACTAGAAATAGAAAAACGGAAAGACTGAGAACTATGTACAACATAATGAATGATGTAAAAAGAACAAAAATAGTTGGGTTTTTTTTGTTTAATAATAAGAAAAATCCATGATGATGTAGAGAAATCATTTTCTCCAAAAGTTATATTTCCTAGCTTCTGATCAGCATTATTAATGGCACAGTCCCACCACTGGAGGAGTTTGTGGTTCCCATTAATTAGGAGTTCTGATACAAATCAAGAATATGCAAATTGAAAATACTAAAATTGAGCCTTAGTTTTAGAATGTGGAGTTTTATTAGAGGCAGTTTGAATGGGCAGAGATTGAAGCAAGTGCTCTGTTTTTTCTTGTGTCTTCTTGATAAAGGATGGTAAAATTCTAAGACTAGGATCAGGATGTGGAATTTACAAAGATCAAAGGGTCTAATTTCTCAACATTAAGTTTATATTATGGGTTTTAAGGCATGGCTCCACCCTGAATCAATTATGTAAGAATCTTTGGAGTGGGATTTTGGCATCAATCTTTTTAAAACCTCACCCAAGTGATTCTGCTCTGATGCCATAAAAAATAACCACTGATCTAGGCTAGATGTGGTAACAATGCTCTAGCATAGTTCAATAGATAAATTATTGTATCACTACATAGAAGTTTACAACCAAAATACATATGTATGGTGGCCGCCTTAAACCTTGCGGGAAAGGACAGAGCTTTCAAGGAATTAAGATATTGACATAATTAACCAGAACACTAGAAAATTATATGAATGCAAAAATATGTGTATATGTATATGTGTATATATATATATACACACACACACACATCTATATGTGTATATATATATTTAAGCTAAACATAGAACATATCTATAAATACAGACACCTATATATGTGTACATATATAGATGTGTGTGTGTGTGTGTATGTGTGTGTGTAAACAAGAAAGAGATGATGGGATGAAGAGTGCAAGAGGTTTATTGGGAGAGGAAATACCCAAGGGGAAAAAAAATACTGTGAGAGGGAGTAGGAATAGGTAAGGAAAGTCTTCAGACCATGTTGTAGATCTGATACCTCCAAAAATATGGGGGAAGAAAGAAGGATTGGGCAGGGGGCATCTCTATGCAGCCCTGACTAAATCTTGGCCAGTCTAGTTGGGAGCAGTCAAGATTGTCAGTTGGAAAGATGTCCTGCACTGGGTTGAATGAGCTGGCCCATTTAACCACTATCATGCTCAGTTATTGGCTGTGGGGTGACCAGAAACACCTTAGCACCATCAGGAAGCTGAACTGCATCCTAAAGGTTCTATGAGCTGGAATGGTAGTAACTACTACACTCCTTACAGCCTGATGGCAAGTTCTCCTGAAAGGAGATCAAAGTGTTGGGTCTCTGATTACCACAAAATGTATATAGCACATTAACAATATTTTTAACTTCCTTCAATTAGCATCTTCAACTCATAAACCATTGGTGAGCGGTTATCTCCTGGCAAAGGCATTTAGCCACCAAATCCAGAGGAAGGGGTAAGACATATATTTCTGCAACCTAATGTTTGCCCACATCCCTGTCCCTTGTTTAACCATAAGGACTTTTTTGTGGGGAGGGCTTTCTATTTTAATACACACTTTATGAATGTTTCAATCTTATAATAATCTAGTAAGAGAGAGCCTGGAAAGCAACTCCAGGTAGAACTGACGGGAAAACCTACCATTTTGGTGATCATAAAAACTCTCTGTACTCAATAAGCCCTCAGATATCCAGCCAATCTAGGGAATATTGTTGTGCAGTAAAAAAAAAAAAATCAATATTTAGAATGAATATATTATCCTTTAAACGATTTTTTAATGTTTCTAGATTGTATTACACATTCCTTGACTAAATAGTTTTAATGATTTTGATTTATCCTTTCTTTAGGAACATGGATTTTGACCAGATTCAATTATTCAACTATGCTATAGTTATAGATGAATCCAAATATTATGCTTAGTTTATTGGATCAATTTATATCATGGCATATACACACAAATTTCAAAGCACTTTTTATTCTATTATTTCATTGGTATGTTGTGTAAGAGTCTGACCCCTTCAAATGGGCAGCAAATCTTCAAAAGGTTTGAGAACTGCATTCTCACAAGTTATATCACTGCCCTCAAAAATCATATCTTTTATAAAATATCAGTGCCTTTTAACTTTTAAATGACATTCAAAAGATTATTTAACACAACCAGCCACTTTATTCCCAAAGGCATATTCAATCATCTATTTTAATCACATCAAGTTCTTAAGAAATCATCACCTTTTGTGAAATTCCAGGGTTGATTTTTTTTTTCCAATACAAAAAGTTCTTGACTTACTGTTATTTTGCCTTACTCTAACAATCAAATACAAGTTACTATGAGCAATATGAAACATGGTACAAGGCAGTGTCTAGCACTCTGTCACTTTAGAAGTAAAGTAGCCAATCTGAAAAGCATCATTATGTTCAGTATGCAAATAAATAATTTTTAGGCACAATTATTTTTCAGGCAGAACAAGACAAAACATCATTCCAGATATTTTTCCCCAAACTAAGGAGACCAAACACATTTGGAACTTATGTTTTAATTATAGCTAACCAAATGTATTCTTTAGAATAAAACCATACATATTTTAAAATTGTAATAATGAAAATTTTAAATAAATTCTAATAAATAAATTAATAAGAATAAAATATTTGTATTTATAAATAATTTATAAAATATTTATGAAATTATTTCTATATAACATATATTATATAAATTATATATTGTTATATACATATATATTATATGATACAATATATATTATATTTATAATGTTATATTCATATATTAAATGTATTTATATTTATATATGTTATTATATATATATTTATATATATTATATTATTTATAAAAATTATTTATAAAATAAATATTATTTAGAAAAATAAATTTTAATAAAATTTTTAATAAATTTAATAAAAATGAATTGTAGTTTTTTGCTTCTTTTAAGTTATGGAATAACTTCTGCCCACATTTTCTGGTAAAATATTAGATAGATCTTAATATAATTGTCACCAGTAGGACAACACTAAAAGAAAAAAAGAGGGGGAAAATTTCAAGTTTTCAATTCATTATTTTGGATTAATATTATAATATTTTCTTTTATTCAACAAATACTTATCAAGTCAGTCATTAATACAGGTAGTATCCTTTGATATTAAAATACTACATTGAACAAAACAAAGCCCCTGAATTCATGTAACTAATTCTGGGATCCCAGTAAACAGACAATAAAAAAATAAATAAACAGAAACAATGAATAAATCCAAGCTGTGATAAGTAGTATAGAGTAAAAATAAGGTAAAGTTAAAAGGACAAAACTAAAAGTTTTGGATGGACATGGAGATGGAATGTTATTTTGGCCAGATAGATGGTAACACTATCTTTGCAATTGCCTCCTGATTCCCGATAGTATAAAAAATTAGTGAGAGAAGGAAGAAGAAATAAAATATGATTTTTTTCTAAAGTCCCAGGGGTTTCTTTTTGTATCTTATTGTGGTAGAAGAAAATTTTATTCATTTATATCTTTTCTAACAACAATAATAATATAGGATCAAGAAAAAGAAATAAGATGTAGAACTTTTAAGTAATATTGGTCTATTGTATTTTAAGATAAAAATAAAGATATTTCGTTAAGATTTTAAAGAATTTATGTATTTAAATATTTCAGTAAATAATAATTATTACTATTTATTTCAATGGTAATGATTTCTTTGTTTGACTTAAATATTGAATTGTTATCAAATTTAAATTCAGAAGATTAACAGTGAGGTAAATGTTCCAGGATCTTTATCTTTTCTCCTGTTTTATTTTCAAAAAGAAACATTTTAAGTAACTCTTATTTTTATTTATTCTTTAAGTTATTTTTATTTTTTACTGAAAACTATGCATACTAATAATTTCACATACCACGCTCCTGATGTTGGTTACATTTCTGCAACTTACCTCATGTTCACAGCACCCACCCACACACTGAGCTCTCACACGGTCCTGACTTCTAACAGCTTAGATTGGTTTTCCTGTTTTTATTCTTAATATAAATAGAATCATAGCATCTACACCCTTTGTGCCTGGCCTCTTGCAATCACCACTATATTTGTGAGATTTATACGTATTGTTTTTGCAAATTGCTCATTTTCATTATTATATGACTGTAGCCCATTTTATTTTTTCCATATCAGAATAATGGATATTGAGATAATTTTCAGCTTGGGCTATTTTAAATAACACTAATATGAACATTCAACTACACATATTTCTGTTGGACATTCACTGATAGATTAAAGAGTCTACACATGCTCAGCCTTAGTACTTACTGTCAAAATGTTTTCTAAAGGCTTCTTACCAATTTATACTATACCATATATACATTTATATGCTTTAGATCCTTGCTAACACTAGCTATGTTTTTTATTTTGTTTTTTTGCAGTTCAGCCATTCTGGGAATTATGTAGCAGCATCTAATTGTGGTTTTAATTTACATTTCCCTGATGACTAATGAAATTGAGCATCTCTTCACGTGTGTATCGGCCATTTGGCTATCACTTTTTAATAACTGTTTGTTCCTATTTTTTACCATGCTTTCTACTGTGTTGTCTTTTTCTCACTGATTAGTAGGAGTACTTCAGGTATTCTGAATATGAATCATGTTTTGGGAAGATGTATTACAAGTATTTTCTCCCATTTGCACTGACTTTTCACACTCCTAAGGATGTCTCATTTAGATTACTCATATAGGTCACAAAAAGCATGAACCATCATAGTAAAAATGAGTTATCTGGAGTTAATAAAAATTTTTAAATTTCTGATTTTATGAAAGACTGTTAAGAAAATGAAAAGGCAGTCCACAGATGGGGGGGGCGGGGCAATATTGCTCTATTTGCTGTATATTGTCTGATAAAGGAATAGTGCTCAGAATATATAAAATCCTACAACTCAACAATAAAAAGATACATAACCAAAAAATTACAATAGTTTTAAAAATACACTTCATAAAAGACATCTTAAAATGGCATATAACAGCATAACAACATACTCAACATCATTAATTATTAGAGAAATCCAAACTAAAACTACAAGGAGATTCCAAGATACACCCATGAGAATGAATAACATTAACATCAAGTTGTTACATGGATGAAGAAGAGCTAGAAATTTCATATATTACTAACATAAATGCAAAGTGGTATAGGTGCTTTGGAAAACAATTTGGAACTTCTTATTAACTTTGACACTTACTGAATGGCCCATCAGTCTCACTCCTAGACGTTTCTTCAAAAGTGAAAAATCATGTCCACACAAAGACACATCTGCAATTATTCATAGTAATTTAATTCACAGTTGCCAAAAACAGGAACCAACCCAGGCTTTTATTTTCCTCTGTTAGTCACACTGGATAAGCATCTAGGAGTCAAACCCGGTAGGCTTCTGGTTCTTCCCTGTATCTCAGGCATTTCCTTCCCATGCTTTTAATAAGAAACTGGGTATTTTTAATTCCTCAAGATGATGTTTGGAAGAGATTTAATCTTTCCTTCCAAGGTTTTGAGCTTTGCTCTTTGGCTAACCTTACTGCTTTAAAGTGTGGTAAATATTCTGAAGAGGTTACTAGCCATGTGTTTGAGACAGGCACCATTCCTAAAGTGGGACTTGGTTTCCTAATAATGGGAGACCATGCAAAATTTCAAGTCCATCTTCTAGAAGCCCCCTACATCCTCCATGATACAGATTTCAGGAAATATATCATGGGAAAAATTTGGTCTTGTTTAGGGATCCAAAATTGTGCAAATAGCAGGAACAATGCCAGTTTCTTTTCCCCCAGGAACATTCCTCTGTATGGGCAAGCTCACTTGTCAACCCTACTGGAATCCAGAAATGACCCTAGAGAAGGAAAGGACTGGATTCTCCTTTCATTTAATCCTCTCTGCTTTCACAGATCTCCAATGCTTTAAAACCATATTTTGTTTGCAATAAACCTGGCTTTATTTTGTTTTAATGGTATTTTGTTTTTAATGTAATGGACATGACTTGTAGTAACCTAGCATTGCTTTTGTAGCATTAGACCTTTCTTGTATATATTTTTATGTCAGTGTTCAGTTTCCCAAGAAATATTTTCATATATTTTCCTAAATAAAAACACAGATTTTTAAAGTTTCAATAAGTTATTAAAATTATAAAAAGTAAGTTAAAAATAAATATGTAGATATTTAATATAAAAATTAATCTGATGTTCTAATACTTATTCAACTTTTTGAAATTTGTCATTGGATTTACTTTCTTAAATACTTGTATAAACTGCCGCTATATTATTTTTCCAAAATAAAGGTTGAATCACAACATTCCCCTTTGGAAAAACTTTGATTTGTCTCTTTTATTAAAGAATAAACTTTTAATATTTTGATGGTGCTTAATACTTCCCATGATTTTATCATAATTAATTTCCTGGTGGCTATCTCTCACTGCATCTAATCGTACTCATCTGGATCAGTGACCATTTACATCCAACTTATTCTCCAGATATGTCATGCACTCACATACCTCTGAGCTCTATTGTTTCTATGTGGAATACAACAGCCAGCCTCTCTGCCTATCAAAATCTTACTTTTCTTTAAAGGGTTAACTCGCAGGAACCCCTCTTCCCTTGAGGCTTACTCTAATTAAAAGAATACTCATCTTCCTTTAAATTTCAATCATTACTTGTATCTCTTCTTAGCATTTAGTTTTTCCTGTCCTTTCTCTCTATAATCAGTGGTTTTTACATCTTTCTCATGTTAGTATAAAACCCTTGAAAGGGAACCAAACATCAGTATGTGTGCATTTCTGACATACTATCCATGAAGTTTATTTAAGAATATCTTTTAGTCAATATAACCTTTGATTTTTTTTTAACGTTTTATTTTATTTTTTTGAGACAAAGAGAGACAGAGCATGAACGGGGGAGGGTCAGAGAGAGGGAGACACAGAATCTGAAACAGGCTCCAGGCTCTGAGCTGTCAGCACAGAGCCCGGCGCGGGGCTCGAACTCACGGACCGCGAGATCGTGACCTGAGCCAAAGTCGGCCGCCCAACCGACTGAGCCACCCAGGCGCCCCTGATTTTTTTTATTACATTAATATGGTTCATTCATAGGAAAAAGCTCTAATATTTTATAGTTAGGATCCATTACCTTAAAATTGACATTTCTTCTGGTCAGCTTTCTACATAATTATCTACCTTTAAAATATCTAAAAATATACATTGTAAGTTACTAAAACATGCTTATTTCCCCTTTAAAATTTAATTATTAACTCTCACCTATTGTAAAGTATTTTCCTTATTGCGTCATTTACAAGCAACTTTTTGCACAAAGCCAAGGTCAACACAGGGACAATCTGAATAATTTCTATATTTCAAACACACTGAGATTGTAGTTTAAGACAAAAATTCATTAATTAAACATAAGAATCTCCCAACTTGCAAAATATTTTCACAAATGCCTATTTTTATAAGTTATATATTGCTAACTTTATTCAGACTACTTAGATACGAGACATGAATTGTTCAGTTTGGGCATCAATATTGTTCTCTAAGGGGGAAAATAGCAGCAGTTTTTGAGTGCAAGAAAATTATAGTCTTTCCTATATTGTAAATATCTAAGACATCCTAAGGCAGGCAGAGAGTTGTAAAATGTCTGTCTTTCAGTAGCTGGACAATAAAGAGAAAAATGAGCATCATCATGGGTGTTAATGTGCATAGAAAACAAAATGTTCAATAAAAATTATTAATTATGTCTAGTTTCTCATTTTTCTTATTATGTAGGCAATATATTTCAAATGACTTTTGTACCTTTGGAGATGAAAATATAAGAAAGCATGATGAGGAAAGAGCCATATAGTAAATCAAGATACTTTTGCAGGGGTGTTCAGAGTAGGGAGATTAAAATAATGTCAACATTTTCTTGATTTCTTTTTTAAAAATTTTTTTTTTCAATGTTTATTTATTTTTGGGACAGAGAGAGACAGAGCATGAACGGGGGAGGGGCAGAGTGAGAGGGAGACACAGAATCGGAAACAGGCTCCAGGCTCCGAGCCATCAGCCCGGAGCCTGACGCGGGGCTCGAACTCACGGACCGCGAGATCGTGACCTGGCTGAAGTCGGACGCTTAACCGACTGTGCCACCCAGGCGCCCCTTCATTTTCTTGATTTCTTAAGGCTCAACAAGTCAGGTTCCCTGTTAGGAAATGTTACTGGAAATCAGTAATCCCAGCTGACTGAGGGATTTGAGGAAAAATCAACCTTTCTTTGAGATACAAAGTTGAGTATGTATGTAGAAATAAATCTCTATTTAAAAACAATGTTGCTCCTTAAATATTAGAATTATACACTTATGCTCCTAGAAGAGCCCTGGGAAGCAGACTAACACTAACTTTCATTTGAAGAATGAGAAAGCTGAGATAAAAGTAACGTGGCTTGTCCATAGTTATAAAACCTATTCTCTCAGAATACAGATTAGAAACTGCTTCTAAACAGAATTAGGACCCAAATCTTCTGTCATTACTACATAGCAATTTACTTTCATCTGATTAGATCAATTGGAGCATTTTTGTCTATGAATACTTTAAAAACCAACAAAAATCTAAAGGAGTTGATTTAGCATCAAATATCCAAATAGTTTCATTTATTTTTTTTCATAGTTCCCATAGCCTGTGAGGTTGAATATAAACAAACCAAAGCTAAGAACTTTTAAAAAATTTATTTTCAATATTTCTGTTTCATCGAGAAAGACTAATTTGACTTCAAATTTCAATGGTTTGAAAGTAGAACAAGTTTGACCTTGTCTGCCTTTATTTGTAGGGATTCCTGATCTAAATGGCCACATTCTACAAATGATGTCTGGAATCTGGCTTAGGTGCTTAGTTCAGCCTGTCTTGGTAACTACATATTTTTGTCTATTTCCCTGCTGACCATGCCCCCCTGCAAATGCCTACCTATAGAGACAAAACCTCTCCAGCTCTCTAGCCCTGATAAACACCACTGAGTCCTCCCATTTCAGGCAAGTTCCAGGGTAAGCTTGATTCTTATCTCATTTCAGATCTCCTGCCTTTCCAGTCTCTGTGCTCAAGCTGCTGATGGAGATGAGCAGCTCGGCTGTTGTCTGCCAAGGGAGAAAAGAATTCTAGACTAAACCATTCTCACCATTTCTCTCCAAGAACAACAGCTATTGGCAGCATTTGGAGCTGCCATCAATATAAGCATGCCATTCCACTCACAGAGAAGGACTGGCTTACATGACATTCCCTGATGCTGCTGTCACTGACAGAGATTCTTAATGTAGGAAATCTTATGCGTTCTGACTTCGCAGCAAGCCCAGCAATGATACTCCTGGTAAAAGGGCATTAGGCAGCAGAATGACAGCAGCGGTTCATTTTCCACTCCCTCAGGACATACTCCTTTGTGTAGGTGTGTGGTCCCAGGGATGCCCACCTCTTACAACATGTTATGATGACTTACTATGTTTGTTTCCTGGCCTCTAAGAATTTGCAGTGGAAACCAATGTTGGATTTTTTTTTTCTTGGAGGATAAGCTTTGGGAGAAGTAGTAGAAATAAAATGGGGGAGAAGTAATTTGGGTTGAGCATATTTAGCCACTCATGATAAACTTAGTATTGATTGAGGTATAATTGCCTGATTAATTCAAATAATTATCCCTCCATACTCTGTATCAGAAAATTTACATTTATAGACAACCTAGAAAGAGCATTGTAGTTGGAATGAGATCAGATTTATCACAATTCTACTCCCTGGCCTTTGGCCTGCATTAACTCCCAAAGATAATAGCTGTTCTTATAATGACAATAATTTGACCATTACCTTATGATTATCAATGATTATCTAAAGTTCAATTATAATTTTTGAAGATTTTATTTTATTTTATTTTATTTTATTTTATTTTATGTAGAAAGAGCTAGCATAGTTTCTGTGGTCACACAGATGTCTTGGATGACCCATTAAAGAAAGTTCACTTAGTAACTTAATGAAGCCTGTATTCTTCCAGTACTGATGGAAACACTAGGCACATATTGATGTTGCATTTCTTAATCAAATCATGCAGGTCTGAGCAGATGCATCACGAGCAAGGACCCTGGCTGAATTTTCTCAGATAGCTGCAATACAGATGCTGGTTATAGATCACATAGATAGATAGAGATATAGGTATAGACAGAGTAGTTAGGCCAACAGACAGACAGGATTACTAAGAAGACTTGTAATCCATTTATTTCCCTGGATATTCTAAACCCTATGATAGATCTAGTAGAGAAACCAACAAAGAAACAGAGCTCCAGGTATCCAAACATAAAATTCCTTGTTTTCTAGAAAATTGCTTTTACTGTTCTAGACTTTGGTGTTAAGACATTTACTATATCAAGAGGCAATATAAATAAAAACCTTGTGGGGATGCCTGGGTAGTTCAGCTGGTTGAGTGTCCAATCTGATTCCAGCTCAGGTCATGATCCCAGGGTTGAGATCGAGCCCCAGGTGAGGCCCCCTGCTGACCATGGAGTGTGCTTAAGATTGTCTATGTTTCTGTATCTGTCTCTGTCTCTCTCTTTCCTTCTGCCCCTCTCCCCCACTCACTCTTTCTCTCTCTCTCTCTCTCTCAAAGAATAAAAAATAAAATAAAATAAAACCCTATGAAATTTATCATTATATCTTTTATGAAAGTGTTCATTTCCACATTAGAAATGTGAAAATGAGTCCTTTTTCTAAGGGTGCAGAAGAATTCTAGCTGTATCTTTAAAAAAAGTTTTTTTTTCATATTATCATCTTTATGAACCTAATAACTGTCCATGGTCTCATTGCCCAATGAGAATATCTGTACCAAATTTTTGGCTGTTTATAGTATGTTATGTTTTTTAAACTAGCCTCATTCTTTGTTTAATTTTATATTGTCAGTCTTGATTATTTTTCTTGTGGGTTTTTTCCAATTTTTTTCATATTTAAGCTATATGGTTGCATTTGTGTATCGTGAAAAAATGTCTGAAATACTTTCTGAATCAAGTTGGGGCATAAATAAGGAAATAGATATATAACTCTGAAATTGACTTTCTATGAGTGATCTTGAGCAATTTAATCGAATAATAGTTCTTTATATGTAAAATTGGAATGCTAACTACCTCATATACTGTGTGGAAAATTAAAAGTGGGATAACATTTTCATTACCAAGTGCAGTGCCTGGTATGTAGCAAAGCTTAATAAAAGTTAATTACATCTGAATTTATATTTGGTCCTGAATGCAACATTTCAAGAGATTCACTGACAGATTAGAGTGTAACCAAAAGAGAGCCATGAGTGATGATGTTTTCATGGGGAAAAAAATGACACAGCAATTTTATAACAAACTCTTTTTCTTTGAAATAAAACAAAAGTCTAAACTGTGTTCTGTGTGTTTGTGTGTCTGTGTGTGTGTGTGCATGCACACGTGTGTGTGCATATTTCAGCATGATGATATTACGGAAAAATCCAACTCAAATTGTCAACTATTAAATATCTGAAAGGTTGAGAGTAGAGGCAGAAAATTTTCATTTTTGTAAACATAGCTTTAAATGGAAAAGAAATGCAGAAAGTGTATAACGACCATTGCAAATTTCACATTTTTTTCTATTTTCTAATTTTTTTCTTAAATTAATTGATTAATCACTGAAGAAAGAAGGTAGACAGAAAGATGAGGGGTCTAGAAGTCATTTTCTATAGTAGGAAAAAACCCTGAAGATGTTTAAAGAAGAGGTAAAGGAGGAATTATGGCTGTCTTCAAATATTTGAAGGACTCTTGAGTAAGGAATAGTTTAGACTCATTCTATATTATTCCAAAGGATAGAAAACAGTCTTGTTAAAAGAAATAAAGATCTAATCAGAGTAGAGTCAATTTTGAGTGAACTGCCACTCAATGTTAGCTTTAAGAAGAGATCATATGTTCACCTTTCAGAGATGTTATATGCTGGTGAAAGTTACTAAGGTAGATCTAAATAGACTCTGAAATAGCATCATCCCTTCTTTATGTATTAAATAATAACTATCTGCTTTGGCATGCCAAAATTTGCTAATGAACCAACAAGCATTTATTAAGTAAACAGTACATTGAAGTAATATACTACACATTGGGAATGGACAAGTAAATAAGATATATCCAATCCTTCAAAGAGCTCATGGTATTAGAAAGAAATTCAAAGTGAGAAATTTTAATAATATGACAATTTTTAGAAATGCATACAAGGCATTTTGGAAATATAGAATGACAAACTCAGGATTAAATAGTGATTTCCTATGAAGTATTGATAATATTTGTTTTGAAATGTCATTAGCTGATTTTTAAAACATAAACCAATAATATAAGTGACATTTGCAGACATTATCTGGATATAGTTATACTTCTAAACTATCATGTAGAAAAGACTAGATTGCCAAGGTATTCAAATAAACTCATTAGAAGTGTAGAAATCCTTAAGAATCAAGAAAAAATGAAGACCTTTCAATGAGGTGATAGGCTTGACTACAGGGTAATTGCAAAGGAAGCAATGATGCTATTCCAATTTTAAAAGATATAAATTATGCGAGTGATTTCAACAGTAGGGGGTTATTTGTCCTGATGTGGAGATGTTACAAAGCTCATGAATTTCAAATCTATAAATTAAGAACAAAGGATTTACAGTTTAGTTAGAAGCAAATGAAAACCCAGGTTATGCCAAAAGAGGTCAATGTTGTGGCTCACTCTTACCTCCAGGGATTGTTCATTTAAACTCTCTTTCCCCATTACATTCTAAGGAGCAAAAGTACTGATGGGTCAAGTCTAAGGACATAGGTGACAGAGGTGATAGTGCTCTGAATATTTAGACGTGATATTTTTTAAAAGGTGGGCAACTCTTGCATTTGCCTGTTGCAATGTTAGATGTTGCCCAAAGGATTCCCTTTCCTGGTCATTTCCTTTTGGTTTGCTTTTGTCTTTTTTCCCAAGTAGCTAGTGAAGTAAGAGGTATCTGCTCTAAGTTTAGGACAGGTGAGGCCAATTATTTGTGCTAACAGGTAATACTATAGCTCTGCAAGGAATGTAAGCATATTTACCTGTTTATTCCCAATGTGTTTTCCATAACATAGCCTATTAGGATTTATTTAAATTTCATTCATTCACATTGTGCCAGAAAACGAAATAATTTATTTTGTTTTATTTTTTTAAGTTTGTTTGTTTATGTATGTATGTATGCGTTTATGTAGGTGGTAGGGTTTTTTGGGTTTTTTAAATATAATTTATCATCAAGTTGGCTAGCATACAGTGTATACATTGTGCTCTTGGTTTTAGGGGTAGATTCCATGATTCATTGCTTACTATACAACACCCAGTGCTGATCCCAATAGGTGCCCTCCTCAATGACCATCATCCATTTTCCCCTCTCTCCCACCCTCCCTCCCATCAACCCTCAGTTTGTTCTCTGTATTTAAGAGTCTCTTATGGCTTGCCTCCCTCTCTGTTTGAAACTGTTTTTTCTCTTTTCCTTCCACATGGTCTTCTGTTAAGTTTCTCAAGTTCCACATATGAGTGAAAACATATATTTGTCTTTCTCTGACTTACTTATTTCACTTAGCATAATACCCTCCAGTTCCATCCACATTGCTGCAAATGGAAGGAGTTCATTCTTTCTCATTGCCAAGTAGTATTCCATTGTATATATAAACCACATCTTCTTTATCCATTCATTAGTTGATGGACATTTGGACTCTTTCCATAATTTGTCTATTGTTGATAGTGCTGCTATAAACATTGGGGTACATGTGCCTCTATGAATCAGCAATCCTATATCCTTTCAATAAATTCCTAGTAGTGCTATTGCTGGGTGATAGGGTAGTTCTATTTTTAAATTTTTAAGGAATCTCCACACTGTTTTCCAGAGGGACTGTACCAGTTTGCATTCCTAACAACAGTGCAAGAGGGTTCCCATTTCTCCACATCGCCACTAGCATCTGTTGTTTCCTGGGTAGTTTATTTTAGCTACTCTGGTGTGCGGCGGCATCTCAGTGCGGTTTTGATTTGTATGTCCCTGATGATAAGCGATGTTGAGCATCTTTTCATGTGTCCGTTAGCCATCTGGATGTCTTATTTGGAAAAGTATATATTCATGTCTTCTGCCCATTTCTTCACTGGATTATTTGTTTTTGGGTGTTGAGTCTGGTGAGTTATTTATAGATTTTGGATACCAACCCTTTATCTGATATGTCATTTGCAAATATCTTCTCCCATTCCGCCAGGTACCTTTTAGTTTTGTTGATTGTTTCCTTGGCAGTGCAGAAGCTTTTTATCTTGATGAGGTCCCAATAGTTCATTTTTGCTTTTTATTCCCTTGCCTTTGGAGACGTGTTGAGCAAGAAATTACTGCAGCTGAGGTCAAAGTTGCCTGTTTTCTCCTCTAGGGTTTTATTTATTTTGAGAGACAAAGATAGAGGATCCAAAGCAAGATCTTTGCTGACAGCAGAGCCCAGTGTGGGGCTCAAACCCACAAACTGTAGATCACAACCAGAGCCGAACTTGGACACTTAACCAACTGAGACATCCAGGCACCCCAATTTTGTTTAATTTTTAATAGAAGTAAAAATAGCAGGTAAAATACAACTACTGTATTGGCCTCATTTCTTCCAGTTACTACACTATCAATTCTACCAATTGAATCAGCTACTTCAGACTGTCAAAGAAAAGAAAAAAGTATTGACCCAAAAGAAGGTCAATACAATATTCACATAGATATTATGTATATTCGATACCATATGGTTCTCTGCATTTGCATTTTCCCTCATATTTCATTTTCGCAGATCCTAATACACCACAGCCAGTAGATAGAACAAGAATGGTTCATCAGTAATTGCATTAGCAGAGCTGTATTTTAGACACTTGCCAAGTGGGCAAGTTCAGTAACAAAGTCAAAGTCCTGCAACAACTGGAATTTGATGCAGATGAATGTCAGATCAATAGGCTCTTAGAGCCCCCCAAAAAGTTTGGAAATGGCAGGTGAAATTGAAGTGGTTCTTTGTTTGAATTTTCTGTCACTTTATATTTTTCCTTAGCTAAAACCTTTCTGAAAATCACTTCACCACTGTGCTCTTGAAAAGAAAAAAATTGCAAACATATGCACTTTAATTTGTCATGTTCTTAGGAAGTTTTGATTAAAATATTTTTTGGCAAATGTTAAGGTTCTGTAATCCTGTGTTGTTTTATTAGTTTGGCTTTAATAGATTTTTTTTTTAAAACTGTTATCACAAAAAGAAATGGAGTTATGTGTACCATGCCCATAATCATGGAATTGTTCATTTCAATCAGTGTTTTTTTTCCCCTAGGAGATGTTATTTACCACGGCCATGTTACTTGTTTTATCATCACTACATTACTTTTTATCAGTACATTGCAGCAGACCAACTTTACTTAACTTTATCCCCTTGCTTGCAAATTCTGAGGACAATAAAAAAGTTACTGGAAGATCAAATACTTTTAGCCACAATTTATCTCTGTTGGGAAATGTGTGGTTTCAAATTTTAATATAATATTTTATGATACTAATGGTTAAAACTACTACCAACGGCATAAGCCAAAGAAAGGATAGAACAGAGATATGCAAAGTCATCTTCAAAAATTTTGTGACCTTAGTTAAAATATTCACTAAGGTTCCCATCACGCTGACTTAACAATTAGAATTTTCTTTATTTTCTGCTGCAACAAGTAAGTCATCTTTTCTGGCACATTTTCTACTGGATTCTTATTCAGTTCTTCTTCTTCTTTTTTTCTTTATTTATAGACTGAAGATTCAACTTGCTCTGCAAAACTTTTTAAATCCATGCTTAAATCTTTTATACATATAAAATATGAGAAGAATTGGGCAATATGTTAAATCTTCACAGGTTAACATCTCAGAAACTACTATGTCAGGCCACCAACTCCATGGTATGTGTTATGTTACTGCTCAAACTGGGGGGAGTTTCCCTTCTTGTATGTTAGAGTTCATTGATTTTTATAAATGCAGTGAGGTGTCCGGACATCAACAGAGATCAGTCAAAAGTTATTTACTGCCGTTTCCTTTTCCTTCGAGGCAAAGTATCATTAAGCAACAGAGACATATTGTCAGCACTGACTTTTTGTGTGTGTGCTTCAAATGTTTCTTTTTCTTAGAATCTGAAACCCATCAAATTGAAGGAACAGACCAAAAAAAATGTCATCCCATAATCCCAAGCCAAATGCAGTCAGCATGACTGTGTTAACTATTTCAAACAAGAGATGGATTCTGACCCTTTTTATAACCTTGCTGGTGTCTGAAGATGGACAGTGATGATATCCTATCACAAGGTTCCTTTCATTATTTGAAATTATCAAATAAGAACACATTTGGAAAAGAAACAATTTTTAACTTTTATATTTTCACATTCTTAGTACCTCAATACATTTGACAAGAAGATATAGACTAACTGCAAGCAATTTGAGGATATCATACCTTTGATCAAAAAGTGATATCCTCAAATAGGAATATAGTCTTAATTCAGTTTAATTCTGACCTATTGAAAAAGAAAATAATGAAATTCTCTCTTTTAAATATAAGTGCGTATATAAAATAAACATTGTATGTATGGTGAACATTGCTAGTTTACAAAGAAAATAGTATCAAGATTTAAAAAACTTGGGGCACCTGGGTGGCTCCATCAGTTGAGCATCTGACTCTTGATTTTGGCTCGGGTCATGATCTCACATGTCATGAGAGTAAGTCCTGGATTGGCCTCTATGGAAGCCTGCTTGAGATTCTCTCTTTCCCTGTCTCTCTGCTCCCTCACCTCCCTGCTCATGCTCTCTCCCTCTCATTCTCTTTCTCTATAAATAAATAAATAAATAATTGAAAAACTTAGGATTTGTTATCAGAAGGCCTGGTTTTAATTCCTAGTCAATTATTAGCAATGTAACAGAGGACAAATCAAATACAATCTTTGAGCCTGTTTATACATCTGTAATAATAATATTCATCTGTAATAATATTTAACATTATTGTTTAAAACAGCAGCTGAAAATAAAGGTAAAGATTTATTTATATGTTCTATATATTTTGTTCACATGTATTCAGCACCAAGTAGGAGCTAGGTACTAAATCAAGAATGTGAACAGGAGAGTGGATGAAGTCTGTATCCTTGAATTTTGAACCCTGGTTGAAAGAGACAGATGTATTAACGTCAATATAATATGGCAACACTATAATTAAGGAAAAAATCTAAATATGTTGGGACTGAGACTACAGAGAGATAAGTTCTGCCTTCGGATGTCAGAAAAAAATTTTATGTAGTTGAAAATATTTGAGCTGAGCCTTGGAAGAAAAGAGTTTTCCCTGAAGAGAGAAGATTCACCAGGGAATAAACACCACATGTACACATAAGGCATGGAGGGGTAACAAAGCAAATGGTGCTTAAGAAAGTTTGAGACACTTGGGTGGTTGCAACATAGAATCTATGGGAGAATGACAGCTGATGAGGCTTGAAAACTTAAACAGGGGCAGATTGTGAAGGTTCCTGAAACATAAAGACTTTCAGATTTGACGTGAAGGATACTAATGAGCTATGAAGCCATAGTGCTTTAGGAAAACTAGTCTAACTGTAGCATGAAGAATAGTTGGCTGTTCTCAAGACTAGAGTCTTGGCGACCAAGTAACACCCAGTGAAGCAATTCAGGTATGGTTTGATGAGGTCAGGGATACAGGATAGAGTGTTTGGAATTAGATGATGTGTTTAGTTTGGGGCATGCTTAAGGTCAATGATTATATTAGGTGTGTTGAGGAGACAGCAGTTGGGGAAATGGTTGCTTGCTCCATTGAAACTTATGTCACAGTAAAATTTTCAACATTTAATGTCTTCCTGTTGCTGTAGAAAATAATCAAAGCTCTGCATACAAGGAACACCATGACATCTATCTCAGCAGCAGCATCTCCAATTGATATCTAGGTTTCAATAATCTAGTAACAATTCCCCAAATGGATGATACCCTTTTTAGGCTCTGTACTTTGCATACTCTGCTTCTTACGCCTAAATTCTTGGATTTCTTTTTTCAAACACTCATTATTGGGTGATTCACGTGTAAAAAATGAATAAATGCATAAATAATAATGATGTAAACTCTATTTGACTGTTTCTACATTTGTTTTTCCCTCTGACACATGATAGGCACACAAGGAAATTTTAGTGAATAAATGAATGTATAAATGAGGTATGAGCATTATATTGGAGTAACTTTGCATGATGAAGGTCTGTTTTGTGACAAATTTTCTTCCAACAATTCTCAGAGTTAGTGGGACAGATTTTTGAGTGGAGTTGGTATACTAGACACTACTCATCTACATTGTGGGTGTTTCTAAGAATAATGGCAAGAGGGTGAACCAAATTTCATAATTATAAACCTGATTAAAATTTTAAAAGCAAATGTTTTATTAAAATGCTTGCTAATTTCTTATACTATTCTTTTACACATTATGCAACTTACATGCTTAGACTGACAGCTACTTATTCTCTATTAAATGCATTAAAAAGAAGCACCAATCTAGGTTTTGACAGTGTAAGATATAAAGATTTTGAATCCATCTTTTCTTGGCATCCCTGCCCTCATCACCTTGACTCTCTTGCACAGGGGAGCATTGTTTGAGAATGATCAAGAAAATTAGGCACAGAAATACCAAAGTTAATGCCATTACAGTGTATTAAAAGAATTACCTCACCATCAAATGATTTTTTTGTTCTCTTTCTGACCACCTAAATGAATCAAGTAGGATAATGACATTCTCATTATTTTAGGAACACATTTGCATCCATAATGAAAGAGTCCCTAAAGGGCACAGACACCACAGAGGCGACTATCTGAATTAATTAAAATTGTTTGCCTGATTAGATAAAAAATGCAGGTATAAACTGCATATCGGGGAAAATGCCTCTCTTTTCATCAAAACACACGAATAATCTATTTTTAACACAAAGTCTAACAGGTTTAGTCTTTAGAAAACATAAAATATAGGTTTGCATATATTTCTCTCCTTAAAAGACACTGAATATCTTGGCCAATAAAAAATAATATCTATATACCACATTTTATATTTTCTTCTAAATTCTTCAGTATTTGTATAATTTAGTCTAAATGTAATAAGATTATTAATAAAAGGTAAACACATATAAAATAAAAAAAAGAATTTAATATTTTTATTTAAAGTTTTGAAGGATAATCCTTATACATCCTTATATAATCCTTACTTTTTTTAATTTTATTTTTAATTTTTAAAAATTTACATCCAAATTAATTAGCATACAGTGAAACAATGATTTCAGGAGTAGAGTCCTTAATGCCCCTTACCCATTTAGCCCATCCCCCCTCCCACAACCCCTCCAGCAACTCTCAGTTTGTTCTCCATATTTATGAGTCTCTTCTGTTTTGTCTCCCTCCCTGGTTTTATATTATTTTTGTTTCCCTTTCCTTATGTTCATCTGTTTTGTGTCTTAAAGTCCTCATATGAGTGAAGTCATACGATTTTTGTCTTTCTCTGACTAATGTCACTTAGCACAATACCCTCCAGTTCCATCCATGTAGTTGCAAATGGCAAGATTTTATTCTTTTTGACTGCCAAGTAATACTCCATTGTATATATATACCACATTTTCTTTATCCATTCATCCATTGATATAAATTACTATTTTTTATCATTTCTTTAAAAAACGAATACACATTTATCAACATAAAGAATCATTTGCTCCTATGGCAAATATTCTTCTCAATGTCAGAAAGCAGTCAAACAGTCCTTTCTTATTTATAAATATGTATTCAAATATGCAGATAAATTTAAATAAGCTATTAATGTAGTGTTTAATAGAGTTATTAAAATGTGAATTATCTTGATTCATACCAAACACACTACTATGTAGTCAAGTGATACGTTGTAAAGACATTTCTTAGTAACTATAGAAAACAGTCACTATATACTTCAGTGGCTTAAAAAAAAACGTTTACTTTAACAGCCCATTATATGGGAGAATGGAATTCTATGGGGTATATGTACAATCTACCTTAAGCTAATATAGGAAATACACATATCTGATGAGTTTATCTTCTAAATCTCAGTAAAATAATTTTATGATATTGAAATGACTTGTCTAAAATTGAAATTTTCAGCACTTTTTTTCTGTGTATAACAGCAGACAATTGACTAAAAATTTTCCCTTCTAAATTATTTCTTAATGTGCAATTTGGCACATTTTATAGATCCAGCATGAAAGTAGTTCCATTACCAATATTGAATAATCTTATCTCATTGCTGCCCAGGGTCTTCAATAGTAGATATGGATATGAGTGTGGGGGGGTGGGAGGGGATATAATGAAAAACAAGCTGTGTTGTAAAGGAGGTAATTGTCCAGGATGAAGAGGACTTGTGCAAGGAAATCAATAAATATGAAACAGAAAGTGTCCTTTGAAGCTCAGTAAAGTGTTAAATGAGTTCATGCAGAGGAGGGAAAGTTTACTCCCAATAGGCATGCAAAGCGGTCTACTGGGATGATGTTTTTTGTTAATAATATTGGACAGGAAATGGTGGATTTCAGGTGAAGAAAACCTTATCTAACAGCAGTATAAACTTGGCACTTCTCAAAGGGATAATTAGTTCAGTGACTATCAGCATCAGATTCAGGAAAGGGAACTGGAGAAAGTCAAACTAGAAAGATAGAGAATAATAGAGGAGGGCAAAAATGCTACTGTAAAATGTAGAACATGTCCTGCAAGAAACTACAGGTAATTGACAGCATAATGATACAATAGAGCTATGCTTCAAAGACTATACTGTACCAACAATCTATGAGATCAGCTAGAAGCAGTGACGTCTGAGATGGACATAAGTTCAGCAAGTCATTGTAAAAATCAATGCAAGTTATAGCCAAGTACAGAGAATAAGGAGCAAGATACCATGTAAAACCTTAACATTGTACTGCACTAATATTAGCCATAGTAACTAACATTTATTGAACCTCTACTATGTGTCAGGCCCCAGGTCAACCACTATACAAAGATTATTTTATTCAATTATCACTAAACTGTAATTATTTTAAATACTAATGTTATCTACATCTTACAGATGAGGAAACAGGGCTTCTGAGAAATTAAATAGCTTGCCTAACCTCTCATATCTAGTGATAAGTGGAAACAAGATTTAAATCTGAGCTTTCAGACTCCAATCCCATGCTATGAACAATTACAAGTTAGATAACTGATTTTCTGGAAAAGAAAAAAAAAAGAAAAATCAAAGATGACTGAGCTTTAAGTCTGAGTGACTGGAAGGAGAGCTATGCCATTAATAAAAATAGGAACATTAAAAAATATTTATTTTCAGTGAGGCTTGGCCTTTGTGCAGGCCTGCTTTAGTAGAACTGATTTGGCTTTCTACCTAAAGTATGTACCCAGGTATTGGGCCTTTAGGGAACAGGGGAGGCAGAGAGTAAGGACACCACACCAGCTCACCATCTTGATGTCATCAGTCAGAACTATAACATATTTCATTTCCATCCCTGCCAAAAAGATGGTATGATTCCAATTTACAGATGAAGAAATGGACTCACAGAGGTTAGGTAACCTACCCAAAGTTATCTGGCTAATAAGTGATAAAGACAAAATTCTTTTCTGCATCACCCTCTCATCAGAATCTGATTCCTTTTCAGAATACACTAGTTCAGATAAATTTGTGCATCTGCTAATTGAATCTTCAATCATACCTCGCTTCCAAAGGAATCTTTAATGGGCAGCCCTTCAAAAACAGAAGCTTCTAAGTTCTACAAGGGAGTGTTCGACTACCATTCTTTCATAATTCTAGTAAGTATTGATAAATGTCTAAATACTTTCCTGTCATTAGGCAGCAATTTTCAGTCTTCATTCTTAGTAGACAGGAACTTCCACACCTACAGCTCACTTAATATACTCTCAGATATCCACAATGACCTGCTAAATGCTGAGACCTCTCAGAATCTCCTCAGAGTTTACCCTCTGTGATGTCCCTCTTGGCTGCACCCTCCTTTGCAAGGTCTCTTTGGCTTTCATAACACTGCTGCCTCCTTTTCTTCCACCTCTTGTTATCTTTCTTTGCAGTGTTCTCCATATCCACTCCATTACCAACTACTCCTTTAGTATAACTCTTCCCCTGTAATCTTGTTCTTTTCCATTACTCTCCTCTTTCATGCTGGGACAACTCATTTAATTCAATAAATTTTCTCCCAAGAAAAGAATCCCCTAATTTTGTCTACTGGCCATATTTCTATTACTTCCAGATGTGTCTTCATGACTGTCTTTCCCTGAACTGTTGGTCCTCCTGGGTCCCTATCTTAGTTAACATTACCATTTTCCTCCTGGTGATATAGTCCAAAAATTTAAAGCCATATTCTATGTGCCTTTCTCCATAACACTCTCCATTTAATAAGATGCCAAAGCCTTCCGTCTACACCCCCATATCTCTCATATGATAAGAAAAAGAGAATAATGATAAAGACACTATCAACTACCCCACCGGTACCACTGTTATATATATATATATATATATATATATATATATATATATATACTGTACCAAGGATTTTCTGCATGTATGTCACTTACACCTCACAATGGCACTAGACAGACCATAGCTGAAGTACAGAAATTGAGAAGGCTCAGAGAGCACTTGCCCTTGGTCATGCAATTAGAGAAACACACATATCCATTTCAAACTCAGGTGTGACTCTAGCCCTTGAAGCCCTCTGTTATCCTGCCTCATCCTTTCCATCCCCATTTCTACTTACTAAGTTTGTCTCTCATCACTTCTTAAAATAATGCAAGAGCCTCCCCACCTTTAACTGTGGCTCTCTCTTTGCCTGTTTTTTTACAATGCATTTATCTTCATAAAAATGAGGATAATCACAATGCATCCTTATCAGAAATTCTCCCTTGAAGCCCTCAAATAAATGTACAGGCAAGTCTTCCTGGGCTGGGTACCCAAAACATACTCCTCATAACTAAAAAATTTTTATATACATTTATTTATTTTTGAAAGAGAGGGAGAGAGAGAGAGAGAAAGCAGGAAGGGGCAGAGAGAGAGGGAGACAGAGAATCCCAAGCAGGATCCACACCTTCAGTGCAGAGCCTAACATGGGGCTTGAACTCACAGAATGTGAGATCATGACCTGAGCTGAAATCAACAGTCAGATGCTTAACAGACTGAGCCACCCAGGTGCCCTGTAACTCAAATTTCTTATTCAAGAGACATTGATGCAATATTTCCTATATGCCAGATACTAAGTTCTTTACACAGGTTGATACAATTTATCCTCAAAGAATCCATCAGAAAGATTTTTTTTTCTTCCATTTTACAGATTTAAGAATTGAGCACAAAGGGGTCAGGTTAATTGTCCTTTCTCACAATACTAACAGTTGGTCTCACTGGGCATCAAATTCCTGCAATCTGGCTCAAGAAGTCTTATCCCTCAGGCTATGTTGCCTCCCTATTACTGGCTTACTTAATTTAAAGATTGGCAAGCACGCATTTCTCCTCAGACAGACTTTAGATTCCTTGAGTTATCCATCTTCACATCTTCCTTCCCTACCTTGCCACACTACTGTATCTGATTCGAGGCCTTGAAAGTAGTAATGTAAGATCATCCATTTAACCTTTTTTTCCTAAATATAGTTTGTCAAGTTAGCAAACATACAGTGTATACAGTGTGCTCTTGGTTTGGGGAGTAGATTCCCATGATTTATCGCTTGAATACAACACCCAGTGCTCATCTCAGCAAGTGCCCTCCTCAATGCCCACCACCCATTTTTCCTCTCCCCTCACCCTGCCTTCAACCCTCAGTTTGTTCTCTGTATTTAAGAGTCTCTTATGGCTTGCCTCCCTCTCTGTTTCAAACTGTTTTTTCCCATTCCCTTCCCCATGGGCTTCTGTTAAGTTTCTCAAGTTCCACATATGAGTGAAAACATGATATCTATCTTTCTCTGACTGACTTATTTCACTTAGCATAATACCCTTCAGTTCTATCCATGTTGTTGCAAATGGCAGGAGTTCATTCTTTCTCATTGCCAAGTAGTATTCCATTGCATATTTAAACCACATCTTCTTTATCCATTCATCAGTTGATGGACATTTGGGCTCTTTCCATGATGTGGCTATTGTTGAAAGTGCTGCTATAAACATTGGGGTGCCCCTATGAATCAGCATTCCTGTGTCCTTTGGATAAATTCCTAGTAGTGCTATTGCTGGGTCATAAGGTAGTTCTATTTTTAATTTTTTGAGGAATCTCCACACTGTTTTCCAGAGAAGCTGCACCAGTTTGCATTCCCACCAACAATGCAATTATTGAGCATTGGTACTTTTGCAGAAATTAGAGATACATACTATTTTAAATAAGACTGCTTACTTGTTTGAGCAAACTTAAATTCCAGTGTGTGTGTAAGACAATAATATAATGAAGGTAAATTTTACAATAAAAGAGGGTGACATGATAGAGATGGGGAGAGTTATTGGAACTTAGATAGATGGAACAGGTCACATTTATGCTGTGAACTGAATTACAGGAAGACATCTCTTGATCAATGAAATCAGATAAGTACTTTCTCGTCAGAGGAAGGAATGGGCAAAAGCACTGTAGAGAAAGTAAGTCTGACGTTTTTCCATGTTTTAGAAATAGACATAAGATCAACGTGGCTAGACTTTGGTGGATGAGGGAAATGGTAGTATGATAAAAGGCAATATCTCTAGGTATGCAAGATCACATCATGTAAGGCCTTATATACCATGACAAGGAGTATTAAATTTGTTCTCATCTCAGTAGAAAGTCATTGGAGGATTTGAAACAGGGGAGTAAAATGACCTGATTTACATTTCTGAAAGATTACTTTCTTGACTATGTAAAGAATGCATTATCATGTTTAAATGTAGAACCCAAGAGACCAGTAAAGAGGATGTTTGAATGGTCTAAATAAAAGATAAGCAAACTCTTCTCTTGAAGGATAAATATTTTTCTTGTAGATGATAAATATTTTAGACTTCTTGGTCACACAATCCCTATTGTCAGGACTACTCAGGACTTCCATTATAGCAGACAAGCACCCATAGACAGTATGTATATGAATGTGCTTTCCTGGGTTGCAACAAAACTTTACGTGGAAATTTGAATTTCACATATTTTTTAAGTGTTGTGAATTATTATTTAAAATTTTTTCAACCATTTAAATATGTAAAAATAATCCTACCTGGAGAACTATATAAAAACAGGCAGCCTAGATGAGAGATGATGATGACTTAACTAGGTTCATAGAGATAAAGGTATATTTATTGATATGAGGAAGACTTGAAAGGGGAGTGGATTGAGTAGATAAGAAAGGAGAAGAATATCAAGAAGTTTAGTTGGGGTACATTATTTCCTCAACTTTAAAAAATAAAAATGTTTCTTGGGCACCTAGGTGGCTTAGTTGGTTAAGTGTCCAACTCTTGATTTTGGCTTAGGTTTTGATTTCACGGGTCTGTGAGTTCCAGCCCCATGTTGGGCTCTCTACTGACAGTGTGGAGCCTGCTTGGGATTCTCTCCCTTGCCCTGCTCTCTGCCCCTCCCCTGCTCTATTTCTCTCCCAAATAATAAACTTGAAATTAAATAAACTTAAACTTGTAGGATATGACCAAATGGAGGTCACTGGTGGGCTTAGCTAGAAAATAGGGGCACCTGGGTGGCTCAGTCAGTTAAGCGTCCTACTTGGGCTCAGGTCATAATCTCTCAGTTCATGAGTTCAAGCCCCACATCCAGCTCTGTGCTGACAGCTCAGAGTCTGAAGCCTACTTCACAGGCTCTGTCATGCTCTCTCTCCCTCTCTCTTTCAAAAAGAAACATTAAAAAAATTAAAATAATAAATAAAAAATAAAAAGTGTTTCAGAAATTTTGCTCCCTGTTAAAATTTTGCAATGTTCAGAAACTAATTTTCCCACAAGACAAAGTATTTTATTCATAAATGCTTGTGCTTCAATTTATTAAGAAATTTGTTTTTACTTTAATTGGAAATGTATTGCTCTAAAACTTATGTTTTTTTATTCTAACTCTTTCTTCTCAGATGACATAGAATAACTGGCATCTCTTCATGTGAGAATGTCTAAAGATAACTATTTTTTTTTCTCTTTCTCCTATATCTCCAGGATAAACATGTCTAGCTTTTAAGCCATCATTTAAGACCTGGTTACTAGAGTATCTCTCAACTCAGTAGACCATTCCAAATTTACTTTTTCTTTTAATATATTCCTTGTAACTGAACATAACATGTCCAATTGTTTTAAAGTAAATATTGACAAGACTGTATAATTTCACACTGACTTTTGATACAGGGATGATGGAAGACTTCAAACAATAAGACTACATAAAAATCTGTCTGTGTCACTATTTACAGAATTTACCTTAATCTGAATCAGTGACCAGAGGCATAGAATGCTGAGAGGTTATTTGTCACTTTAACAAAAGTCTTTCTCCACTTTTCTAAGTCACCTCCATAGCAGGCTTTGAGAACAGTTAGAATTACTTACAAGACAGGCCAAATTATTATAACTGTAAAATTCAAGTAAAATGTAACCAATGACATCTATGAAGTGGGTTCAAACCATAAATCTCACCTCTGCCTAGAGAAGAATCAAAGATTATCCTATTGGATAAAACATTACTTCATCCAAATGAATCAAACATGAGAGGCATCAAAACTCTTATATCCTTCCTGCCTTTTTATTATTTCACACTTTATACTTGGGGCTTCTACTTTCTATTTTTCTATTGTTTTGGATATGAAAACGTGTTCTAAAAATATTCACAAAATATAATGGGTTCCTGTTTCTGAACTTTATTCTAGAAAGAGAACTTGAAAATGAAAACCCAGAAAAAAAAAGTAGGGGTGCCTGGGTGGCTCAGTCAGTCAAGCACTGACTCTTGATTTTGGTTCAGGTCATGATCTCATGTTCATGAATTTGAGCCCCAAATCGGGCTCCACGCTGACAGTGCAGGGTCTGCTTGGGATTCTCTCTCTCCCTCTCTCTCTTCCCTTCCCCACACATGCACATGTGTGTGCTCTCCCTCTCTCTCTCACAGAAATAAAATAAATAAATAAATGAACATTAAAAAACACAGGTAGAGCTATTTTTCTGAACTCTATGAAGAGTCCTACTGAACAGTACACAATCACTCAGTCTATTCCACCCAAAATGCCTGCCTGCCATTCAATAGACCATGAGTGAAATGGAACCTGGGGTAGTAATAACTGATGCCTACATTGTAACTTCTTTGTAAAGTCAACCCTGAAACTCTAGTCAAAATGAATTTTACCAATAATATCTTTTCCCCCATAACATCTTACTTATTTCAGAATGGAATAAATGGAGAAACTATTATTAGAAGAATAAATGAATGAACTAATAAATCAGTTAATTACTAAATCAATATAAATATATTTAATGATATAAAAATACCTTATGGGAGGGGTGCCTGGGTGGCGCAGTCGGTTAAGCGTCCGACTTCAGCCAGGTCACGATCTCGCGGTCCGTGAGTTCGAGCCCCGCGTCGGGCTCTGGGCTGATGGCTCAGAGCCTGGAGCCTGTTTCCGATTCTGTGTCTCCCTCTCTCTCTGCCCCTCCCCCGTTCATGCTCTGTCTCTCTCTGTCCCAAAAATAAATAAACGTTGAAAAAAAAAATAAATAAAATAAAAATAAAAATACCTTATGGGGAAGCTTTAGTGATAAATAGAACTTTCATAATATAACAATGCATAAAGCCCTACTCTGAGGTGTTCTATGACATTATTTACCATATTAACAACTATAACAGTATTCACTATTTATTGAGAACCTACTATGTGCTGAGAACTATGGTAGTTACACATCCTGCATTAACACACTTAATCTTTATAACCAGTAAATGAGGTAATTAGTTTTATTATCTATCTATTTTACAGATAAGAAAATTGAACCCAAGATTACTCATCCAGAAGGCGAAAGAACTGGAAACAAAATATAAACATTCTAATACCACAGTAATACTCTTCATGTCCATCCTAAACTGTCTCTCATGGAAACTAGACAAAAAATCTAGGTCAGCATTTAGAAAATACCTTATTCTTGAAAAAGTCAACTGGGTGATATATCTTGTGGCCATACTGCCACCATCCCCAATTTCAGTCAAATATTTGAAATAATGTTTTTTCATTATTAGAAATGCTCTCCATATCTATTATACTATAGTGTTGCTCATCTTGAAGTATCACATTAAAATTTAGTGTTTCTCTCACGGAATGAAGTATAAAGTGTACCCAACATATGCATAATCTGATCCCAATCTACCTGTTCAACTTTAACTCCCATCACCCCAATCACACACTCTGTATTTTGGCAGCACCTTCCATTAAATGAACCTTTTTCCATGGTGGTTTATACGTCTTTCAGCCAAATTCCAACTCTTCCACAAAACTTCCTTAATTCCTTGAGCTGAACCTAATACACTTAAAAAAAGTTCTGAAACCCTATACCCATAACTGTCTTATAGCACTTTTTACCATACAATTCTTGTTGCTATTGAATATTCATGGAATTCCCTGCTGAAATGCAGTTTCCTGGTTGGCCAAGACCATATTTTACTCAATTGTTTATACCAGTAGACATTAACACAGAACTCATTGCCTAATAGCTTTGTTAATGGAATTAAGAAAATTAAAAATAAAAAATGCCAAAAAAGTATTTTATCTAATTGTTTTCAATGTCTGTATCTCAAGTCAAAGAAGGGAGTATAAAAACTTTTAAGATATCCTGTCATCAGTGGTACATACTTTTATAAAAGTAATTCATACATAATAGATAAGAAAGAACCTAAAGTACATGATGTATTAATGAAAAGTTCTGTGCTTTGTCCTTTCCAAGATTCAACTGCCATTATCAACATTTTTAAATTGATTCATGCTTTTATTGCTTTTCACTTCCCTATATGCAGAAACATGAAGTTTGTAAAGAATTCTGCCTTTTCATGTGTTTGTACTTATTTCCTGAAGAATTATTATAATAAATAATATATTCTGATTTTCTTCTTATTTTGGAAAATATGATTCATGACTTTCTCAGACTTTGAAATTTTTTGTACTATTAATAAAAGACAAAAAATAACTGTGTTAACCTGTTTTATATCACCTATTGATAATTTTCTTTCTTTTCCTTTAAATGCTCATGTATTTATTTTGAGAGACAGAGTGCAAATGTGAGCAGGGAGGGGCAGAAAGAGAGGGAGAGAGAGAATCCCAAGCAGGCTCCATGCTGTCAGTACAGAGCCCAACACAGGGCTTGATTTCACGAATTGTGAGATCATGGCCTGAGCTAAAATCAAGAGTCAGATGCTGGAAGGGAGCCAAGATGGAGGAACAGCATGGAAGTTTTTTGTGTGTCTCACATCCATGAAACACAGCCAGACCAACACTAAACCATCCTGCACACCTAGAAAACTGATTGGAGGATTAACACAACAATCCGCACAATCTTAACCACAGAATTCAGCAGGTATGCAGCATGGCGAGGTGAATTTGGGGAGTGAGAAGCTGCAGCTGGCAGGGAGGTGCTTCTGCTGGGGGGAAAGAGGACGGAAACAGGGGTAGGGGGGAGAGAATACAGGAAAATCACCCTTCCCCAAAAACAGCTGGAGAGAAAGTGGAAAATTGGAAACAGCTGCAGGGACTAAACTAAAAAGGGAGAAACTGCAACTCCACAGCTCCATACCTGGCAGTGCTCTGGTGGGAAGGGTGAATCCCCAGGAATAGAGTGGGGTCTGGGAGGTTCTCTGGCCACACGGGTAAAAGCGGTTCCACTGCTGGAAGGACATTTGGAGAGCCTGCTGAGGCCACCTGGTCCCAGCAGACCCCAGAAGGCGGCCACATTCGCTGGTGATGAAACAAGGGTGAAGCCTGGTGCCAGATGTGTGTTGTGATTTTCCACAGTCCCTGAAAAGCTGCTGCTACACTATCTTGCGAACTTTTTCTGGGGCAGGCTGGCACCTAGCCATAGTCTCGGGGCATTGGCAGCAGGAGGGTCCAGCAAGTGTTCCTGGTTACAGCCAACATTCAGCCATTGCTTGGTGAGACCCTCCTGCAGAGGGGCTGAATGGGTCAAAGCCGCAGTCCTTCCAAAGTAAAGGGCCGGGGAAAACAGCCACACCTGAGATAAAGCTCGGGAGAGAGGTACTGTCTGGAGCCTGGTCACAGAGAGTGAAAACGTGGGGAATGGACGAAAGCTGAAGACAGAGTACGGGTGCCTGATTGCTGATCCAGGAGAACAGAGTTCAGACACTAGAGAGTGGGTAGCTGGGTGATGCTATTTTCACCGCTCCTGTGCATGCCCATAAGCACATACGAGCGCCACAATGCTCAACCCCAGTAGGCTAGCAGCGCCAACTAGTGGAGAACAGAGCTATTACACTGAGCCCGCCCAACTGGGCCAACTTTGCTCTTGAGGAACACAAGCCTCAACACCTGCTTAGTTTATGGACTATAAAGTGCTTCCATAGTCTGACTTCTAGGGGAAAACGAAGTAATTTCAGTCCTATTTCAATCTGTTCGCAGGTCCATCTATTCAATTTTCTTTCTCTTTTTTCTCTTTTTAACTACTTTTATTTTTCTTGAATACAAAAAGAGAAAAAATTCATTTTTATTTTCAATTTTTATTAAAAATATTTTTCTTTCATTTTTTACTATATTTTTATTTTTGTGTAATTTTTTTCAAATTCTATTTTACTTCCATCATTTTATTTTAGTCTACTTCAGTGTATTCACTTATTTAAATTTTTAAATGTTTTCCTTATTTTAGTTTTTTTCACTTTTTTGTTTTTTTCCTTTTTCTTGAATTCAGATGGAGAAAAACTTCATTTTTGCTTTCAATTTCTATGAAAAATATTTTTCTTTAATGTTTTACTACATTTTTCGCTTTTATGTAAATGTTTTCAAATTCTATTTTTCTTCCATCATTTTATTTTAGTCTACTACAGTGTATTCACTTCTTCAAATTTTCAAACAATTTCCTTTTTTTCCTCTTTTTTCTCTTTTTCATTTCTTTTCTTTTCTTGAATACAGAAAGAGAAAAAATTCATTTTTATTTTTAATTTTTATTAAAAATATTTTTTGTTAATTTGTTTCTACTATATTATTTACTTTTGTGTAAAATTTTCAAATTCTATTTCACTCCCATCATCTCATTTTAGTCTACTTCAGTGTATTCGTTTTTCTAATTCTCAAACGATTTCCTCCCCACCCCCCTTTTTTTCTCTAATTTGTCAAGCCACTTTCAACATGTAGACCAAAACACACCTAGGATCTAGCATGATTTATTCGATTGTGTGTGTGTGTTTAAATTTTTGATTTTAATATTTTTTATTTTAATAGTTTTTTAATTTTAATTTTCTACCTGATTAATTCCTTTCTCCCTTCAAAATGATAAAATGAAGGAATTCACCCCAAAATAAAAGCATGAAGAAATGACAGCCAGGGATTTAACCAACACACATACAAGCAAGATGTCTGAACCAGAATTGTGAATCACGATAATAAGAATACTAGCTGGAGTCGAAAATTGATTAGAATCCCTTTCTGCAGAGATAAAAGAAGTAAAAAAGAGTCAGAATGAAATAAAAAATGCTATAACTGAGCTGCAATCACAGATGGATGCCACGGCACCAAGGATGGATGAGGCAGAACAGAGAATCAGCGATATAGAGGACAAACTTATAGAGAATAATGAAGCAGAAAAAAAGAGGGAGATTAAGGCAAAAGAGCATGATTTAAGAATTAGAGACATCAGTGACTCATTAAAGAGGAACAACATCAGAACCATAGAGGTCCCAGAAGAGGAAGAGAGAGAACTAGGGGTAAAAGGTTATGTGAGCAAATCATAGCGGAAAACTTTCCTAACGTGGGGAAAGACACAGACATCAAAATCCAGAAAGCACAGAGGACCCCCATTAGATTCAACAAAAACTGACCATCAAGAAGACATATCATAGTCAAATTTACAAAAATAGGCAAGGAGAGAATCATGAAAGCAGCAAGGGAAAAAAAGTCCCTAACCTACAAGGGAAGATAGATCAGGCTTGCAGGAGGCCAGGCCAGAAAGGAGTGGCAGGATATATTCAATGTGCTGCATCAGAAAAACATGCAGCCAAGAATTCTTTATCCAGCAAGGCTGTCATTCAAAATAGAAGGAGAAATTAAAAGTTTCCCAGACAAACAAAAATTAAAGGAGTTCGTGACCACTAAACCAGCCCTGCAAGAAATTTTAAGGTGGACTCTCTGAGGTGAAAAACAAAAAACAAAACAAAACAAAACAAGACCAGAAACAACAAAGACTAAATAAGATCAGAGAACACCATAGAAACTCCAACTCTACAAGCATCATAATATCTTTCATTATCACCCTAAACGTTAATGGACTCAGTGCTCCAATCAAAAGACATAGGGAAACAGAATGGGTAAAAAAAAAAAAAATCTATCTATATGCTGTTTACAAGAGACTGACTTTAGACCTAAAGACACCTTCAGATTGAAAATAAGGGGACGGACAACCATCTATCATGATAATGGTCATCAAAAGAAAGCTGGAGTAGCCATACTTATATCAGACAATCCAGACTTTATTTTTTTAATTTTTTTTAATGTTTATTTCTGAGACAGAGAGAGTCAGAGCATGAGTCGGGGAGGGGCAGAGAGAGAGGGAGAAACAGAATCCAAAGCAGGCTCCAGGCTCTGAGCTGTCAGCACAGAGTCCAACATGGGGCTCGAACTCACAGACCACGAGATCATGACCTGAACTGAAGGTGGACGCTCAATGGACTGAGCCACCCAGGTGCCCCAGGCAATACAGACTTTAAAATAAAGGCTGTATCAAGAGATGCGGAAGGTTATTATGTCATAATCAAGGGGTCTATCCACCAAGGGGTCTATCCACCTAACAACTGTAAACATTTATGTGCCAAATGTGAGAGCATCCAAATATATAAATCAATTAATCACAAACATAAAGAAACTCATTGATAGTAATACCATAATAGTAGGAGACTTCAACACCCCACTCACACCAATGGACAGATCATCTAATCAAAAATCAACAAGGAAACAATGGCTTCAAATGACACACTAGACCAGATGGACTTAACAGATATATTCAGAACATTTCATCCTAAAGCAGCAGAATATACATTCTTCTCCAGTGCACATGGAAGGTTCTCCAGAATAGACCATATACTGGGACACAAATCAGCCCTCAGCAAGTGCAAAAAGATCGAGATCATACTGTGCATATTTTCAGACCACAACGTTATGAAACATGAAATCAACCACAAGAAAAAATTTGGAAAGGTAACAAATACTTGGAGACTGAAAAACATCCTACTAAAGAATGAATGGGCTAACCAAGCAGTTAAAGAGGAAATTAAAAAGTATATGGAAGTCAATGAAAATGATAACACCACAACCAAAACCGCTGGAATGCAGCAAAGGCGGTCATAAGAAGAAAGTATATAGCAATCCAGGCCTTCCTAAAGAAGGAAGAAAGATCTCAGATACACACCTAACCTTATGCCTTAAGGAGCTGGAAAAAGAACAGCAAATAAAACCCAAAACCAGCAGAAGACAGGAAATAATAAAGATTAGAGGAGAAATTAATGTTATCGAAATCAAAACAACAGTAGAACAGATCAATGAAACCAGAAGCTGGTTCTCTGAAAGAATTAACAAAATTGATAAAACACTAGCCAGTTTGATCAAAGAGAAAAAGAAAAGGACCCAAATAAATAAAATCAGGAATGAAAGAGGAGAGATCACAACCAATACAGCAGAAATAAAAACAAGAATAAGAGAATATCATGAGCAATTATATGCCAATAAAATGGGCAACCTGGAAGAAATGGACAAATTCGTAGAACCATATATACTACCAAAACTGATACAGGAAGAAATAGAAAATTTGAACAGACCATCACCAGTAAGGAAATCAAATTAGTAATCAAAAACCTGCCAAAAAACAAGAGTCCAGGGCCAGAAGGCCTTCCAGGGGAATTCTACCAAACATTTAAGGAAGAGTTCACACCTATTCTCTTGAAGCTGTTCCAAAAAATAGAAATGGAAGGAAAAATTCCAAACCCTTTCTATGAAGCCAGCATTACCTTGATTCCAAAACCAGACAGAAACCCCACTAAAAAGGAGAACTATAGACCAATTTCCCTGATGAACATGGATGCAAAAATCCTCAACAAGATATCAGCCAACTGGATCTAACAATTCATTAAAAAAATTATTCACCATGACCAAGTGGGATTTATACCTGGTATGAAGGTCTGGTTCAATATCTGCAAAACAACGTGATTCATCACATCAATAAAAGAAAGGACAAGAACCATATGATCCTCTCAATAAATGCAGAGAAAGCATTTGACAAAGTACAGCATCCTTACTTGACAAAAACTCTCAAGAAAGTAGGGATAGAAGGAGCATACCTCGAGATCATAAAAGCCATATATGAATGACCCAACACTAATATCATCCTCAATGGGGAAAAACTGAGAGCTTTCCCCCTAAGGTCAGGAAGAAGACAGGGATGTCCACTCTTGCCACTGTTATTCAACATAGTATTGGAAATCTTAGCCTCTGCAATCAGACAACACAAAGAAATGAAAGGCATCCAAATAGGCCAGGAGGAGGTAAAACTTTCACTCTTCACAGATGACATGACACTCTATATGGAAAACCCAAAAGATTCCACCAAAAAACTGCTAGAATTGATTCATGAGTTCAGCAAAGTTGCAGGATATAAAATCAACGCACAGAAATCGGTTGCATTCCTATACACCAACAATGAAGTGACAGAAAGAGAAATCAAGGAATCAATCTCATTAACAGTTGCAACAAAAACCATAAAATACCTAGGAATAAATCTCACCAAAGAGGTGAAAAATCTATACAATGAAAATTATAGAAAGCTTTTGAAAGAAATTGAAGAAGATACCAAAAAATGGAAAAAGATTCCATGCTCCTGGACAGGAAGAACAAATATTGTTAAAGTGTTGATATTACCCATAGCAATCTACATATTCAATGCAATCCTTATCAAAGTAACATCAGCATTCTTCACAGAGCTAGAACAAATAATCCTAAAATTTGTATGGAACCAGAAAAGACCCTGAATTGCCAAAGCAATCTTGAAAAAGAAAACCAAAGCAGGAGGCATCACAATCCCAGACTTCAAGCTATACTACAAAGCTGTAATCATCAAGACAGTATGGTACTGGCACAAGAACAGACACTCAGATCAATGGAACAGAACAGAGAACCCAGAAATGGACCCACAAACGTATGGCCAACTAATCTTTGACAAAGCAGGAAAGAATATCCAATGAAATAAGGACACTCTCTTCAGCAAGTGGTGCTGGGAAAACTGGACAGCCACATGCAGAAGAATGAACCTGGACCACTCTCTTACACCATACACAAAAATAAACTCAAAATGGATGAAAGACCTCAATGTAAGACAGGAAGCCATCAAAATCCCTGAGGAGAAAGCAGGCAAAAACCTGTTTGATCTAAGCTGCAGCAACTTCTTACTCAACATGTCTCTGGAGGCAAGGGAAACAAAAGCAAAAATGAACTACTGGGACCTCATCAAAATAAAAAGCTTCTGCACAGTGAAGGAAACCATCTGCAAAACTAAAAGGCAACTGATAGAATGGGAGAAGATATTTGCAAATGACATATCAGATAAAGGGTTAGTATTCAAAATCCATACAGAACTTATCAAACTCAACTCCCAAAAAACAAATAATCCAGTGAAGAAATGGGCACAAGACATGAACAGACACTTCTCCAAAGAAGACATCCAGATGGCCAACCGACACATGAAAAAATGCTTAAGATTGCTCATCATCAGGGAAATACAAATGAAAACCACCTTACACCTGTCAGAATGGCTAAAATTAGTAACTCAGGCAACAACAGATGTTGGCGAGGATGTGGAGAAAGAGGATCTCTTTTGCATTGTCGGTGGGAATGCAAGCTGGTGCAGCCACTCTGGAAAACAGTATGGAGGTTCCTCAAAAAACTAAAAATAGAACTAGCCTACGACCCAGCAATTGCACTACTAGGCATTTGTCAAAGGGATACAGGTGTGCTGTTTCGAAGGGACACATGCACCCCCATGTTTATAGCAGCACTATCAACAATAGCCAAAGTATGGAAAGAGCCCAAATGTCCACCGATGGATAAATGGATAAAGAAGATGTGGTATATATATACTATGGAATATTACTTGGCAATCAAAAAGAATGAAATCTTTCATTTGCAACAACGTGGATGGAACTGGAGGGTATTATGCTAAGTGAAATTAGTCAGAGAAAGACAAAAATCATATGACTTCACTTATGTGAGGACTTTAAGAGACAAAACAGATGAACATAAGGGAAGGGAAACAAAAATAAGATAAAAACAGGGAGGGAGACAAAACAGAAGAGACTCATAAATATGGGGAACGAACTGAGGGTTGCTGGAGGGGTTGTGGGAGGGGGGATGGGAGGGGGGCACTAAGGAATTTACTCCTGAAATTATTGTTGCACTGTATGCTAACTAATTTGGATGCAAATTAAAAAAAATAAAAAATAAAAGAGTCAGATGCTTAACAGACTGAGCCACTGAGGCACCCCAGTAATTTTCTACAATAAAATTTAGTTAAGGGGCACCTGGGCGGCTGAGTCAGTTAAGTGTCCAACTTTAGCCCAGGTCATGATCTCACAATTCATGAGTTTGAGTGTTGTGTCCGGCACAGTGCTGACAGCTCAGAGCCTGGATCCTGCTTCAGATCTGCCTGTGTCTCCCTCCCTCTCCGCCTTTCCCCAGCTCACACTCTGTCTGTATCAAAAATAAATAAAAACATTAAAAATGTTTTTTAATTTAGTTACTGAGAATTACTAATCAATTTCTGTGTATAAGGGTTATACCAAGACTCTCCAGAAAGTTTAACGTTAAATCATTTAAATAGCTAAACATTTAAACACAAGTATACCTTTAGATAACATGTAAAGCAGAGAAATGCTGTATCAAGAAGTCAAGATAGAGGCCTGCTGAATTTTAATTGGGGATAAAAGAAGAATAAACACATTTCTAGATCAGTGCTCTACAATAAAACTTAGTGTGTAATTGGAAATGCCCATATTCGCATTGTCCAATACAGAAGCCACTTTCCACATATTGTTATTGAAAACTTATAGTGTGGCTAATGTTAATAAGGAAATTTACTTTTAATGTTATTTAATGTTAATTAATTTAAATTTTCAATGGCTACATGGGGCAAGTGTCTCTTATATTGGACAGTACAGGCCTAGAGTATATTATGTCCAGAATAGGTCCTGATAGGTAACTGGTATTGGGAGGCACCTAGCAGCCATGTGGCAACTGACATTATTGGGATCTGGGGTTAAAATGCAACAGATGCTTAAACAGAGAATAGGAGGATGCTAAACACAAGTTTGCACTACTTTGTAATTGTGTTGGATTTCTCTCCCTCATTTTCAGAGGTTATTTTAGCATGGAGAAATAGTCAGAAGTGTTACCAAGGTTGGTTTATTTTTTCCCAAATACTCATTCTATACTTGGAAAATACTTGCTGAAAGCATATATATAAATAAGGAAATTAAATTATTTTTTATTTTATTTTTTTTAACGTTTATTTATTTTTGAGACAGAGAGAGACAGAGCATGAATGGGGGGGGGGGTCAGAGAAAGAGGGAGACACAGAATCTGAAACAAGCTCCAGGCTCTGAGCTGTCAGCACAGAGATGGATGCAGGGCTCGAACTCACGGATGGCGAGATCATGACCTGAGCCGAAGTCAGATGCTGAACCGACTGAGCCACTCAGGCGCCCCAGGAAATTAAATTATTGATGTAAATACCTAAAAGAAATTACCCACTGGAAAAACAAAAGTTATCACCATAAGTGAGAGTACAGGAAACTTCATGATCCATATATCAATCTGGTTTAGCAATGAGAAGACACATAATTGAAATAAATAAAAAAAGTACAACTAAGATAAAACATCTTTTTGTGTTTCAGCAAATAGCCATATCCTGGTGCATACTATTCTGGCAAGTTGGCATTGTTTTTAAATATATTCTCCATTCTTCTATTGTTGTTTTAACTATATATCAAGATGTTAACTTAATACTTTGTATATAATAATTTTTTTTGTCTTAGTTACCAAAGTCACTGTGAACAAGGAATTTCTACATAAGGGAAGAACATTACTGTATTCTGTGTCTCTGTTCTATTAAGAACAAGTATCTTAGGATAAAGTAAATGTCAATTACTCATTACTATAGTATTCCCACTAGTTCAAAGGTATGGTAAGAATGCCACCAATTATTACTTTGTTTACATCTTTCATAATGAAAACCTGTTAAGCTAACGACAAGACAGGTGTTCATCATTTAAGGGACTCCTGAGAAGATGGTTCACCTAGCCATTAATAACATTTCTGAGACATTTTACATCTCTGGATTGCATAAAAACCTGGTTTCACAAACATCTGGATCATTAATGAGAAAAAGATTAACTAAATTAATGTTGGTATTTTGTAAAATAAATTTTAAAAGAAATCAAATTAGATTAAGATGGCTAGGCTTTTGCATTTATTTTAATATACTAAATCCATAATAATAAGAATACAAGTATACTTTATATTTACAAAATGATCTTGAAAATATTTAGTAACTATCAAGAATTTTACTGAGGATGTACTAGCTGAAGGGCACTGTCCAGGTGGAATCATATCACGGAAATCATTGCTAAGACCAATGTCATGAAGTTTTTCCCAATGTTGTCTTTTAGGAGTTTAGGTCTTACCATTTAAATCTTTATTTCACTTTGAGTTAACTTTTGTACATGGTGTAAGATTAAGGTGCAATTTCATTATGCATGCAGATATAATAGTTTTCCCAGCCCAGTCTTTGTTGAAGAGACTATCCTTTCCCCATTGTGCATTAACACCCTGTTGAAGATCAGTTGACCATATACATGGAGATTAATTTCTGGACTCTCTATTCTGTCATAATAGTCCATATGTCTGTCATATTGCCAGAATATACTGTTTTAATTACTGTAGCTTTGTAGTTAACTTTGAAATTAGGAAATGTGATGCCTCCAGCTTTGTTCTTCTGTCTCAAGATTTCTTTGGTTATTTTGGGTCATTTGTAGTCCCATGTGGATTTAGTATTGCTTTTACTATTTCTGTAAAAAAATACATTGAGTTTTGCTATGGATTACACTGAATCTGTAGATCACTTTGGGTAATATGGACATTTTAACAATATTAAGTCTTCCAAATCATGAACACAGAATTTCACCATAAAAGTCTTTCTCTTAGTTAAGTTTATTCCTAAGTATTTTATTCTTTTTTGGTGCTATTGTAAATGAGATTGTTTTCCTAATTCCCTTTTCAAATAGTTCATTTTTAGTGTATAGAAATGCAACTCATCTTTGTATTTCCACTATGATCTTACTCTGTTTCCTTGAAATGAGCCCACTGAAATGGATACTTTGCCAGTGAAAACTGCTCAAAGCCCAAATTGCCTTTATTCACCCAATGATAAGCTTGCTCTTATACCTGCCCTATAAAAAAGAGAAGAGAGACTGATAGGAGAGGTCAATGGGCAATGACCTGTCACAGAAAACAAATTCATTGGATCTGGGCATGTCTCTCTATGAGATTATTAAGCCTCAGAGATGATAAAGAGATGCAGGACCTCTACATATCTTTACTTGCTGACTTCTGTCTGTTAGGTTTCAAAAAATGTTTTCCTCCTTTAGCTGATATGATGTGACATTTTCTCTTTTTCCATTGAATAATAGTTGGGCACCACAAATAAAAGTAAAAGTTTCCCTTACCCATTTTTATAAGAACCATATTTTTCTGGATGGGGGTTGGTTCCTGGCAGAGATAATTGCAATGGTAATATGTTTTTTATTTTAAATTTAATAAGGAAGAATAAACCACACTACAGTGGAAAGCCTGCACCTACTCAAGGGTTTGAGGTTTACCTCTTTGCCTTCTACTCTCATACAAATGTCTCTCCCTTCTGAAAGGAGATAAGGCTAAGGAGAAAAGCCACTGAAATTCATAACTTGAGGCAATAAAATTTTCAAGACTCAATAGGATATTGGGATTTCACTATTCTTTTAGGGAAGGGTGATCTGTCATAGGAAATTAGAAAAGTAAAAACTAACAAGGAGCAAAACAAAAGAAGCCATGAAGAGAAAAGGAGAGGAAGAACATCATTAACTAAGGAAATTGTATGGATAAGACACCATAGGGGTGACTGTGAGATTTCCTTCAACTGCCTAGGTTGGAGACCATAGCCCTTATGGAGGAAGAAGGAGTAAAGCACAGCCAATCCCTAGTCCCAGCTCTGTAAAATTTTAATAATTGTACTCTTTGTATAAGAATTACTTAAATATTCTTTGGTGTAAACTATATAATTTCTTATGATAGTAAAGAAAATAGCTCTCAGAAGATGTAGAAAAGTATCATGCTCTTCCCTCACCACTGATGGTCAGTAGGAACATCGTGGTCTACTGGGAAAGAAGAAGCATGTATCAATCAATGATAACCCAGACAGGGGAAAAGCAATAGTGGTGCCATTTGTTCCTTACCTAGAAGTTACATCAGACATCTTGCGTGATAGACAGAAGAAACACCTGCCAAAGGAAGCTATCATTTCAGCCATTTAAGATTTTATTGTATGATAAAAGTTACTAAATCAAAGATGAAAAGCAAATTATTAAGCAAACAAACTAAGCATTTTGGAAATCAAAAACAAAACAAAGACCTAGCACACAAATATATTCAAATATATTCCAGGTGTTTAAATAATTAAACAAATGAAAATTTATGGGAAAAAACAGAAAAATATTCATAGTTCTATAAAAGTATTCATATATTTATAGTTATATAACATTTTGGAATGGAAATTCTTTCCTAAGGATGAAACTATAAGCAGATATAACAAAGAAGTGAGTTATATATAGAGTGTCTATTTCAAATCTTAAGATGTTTTCAGTAAAGCACATGCAAATAAAAGGAAAACAGACTTGGAAAAACAAAAGACAGATTAATACCTATGATGAAAACAAATCATATTAGAAGAATAGGGAAAATTATGGACAAGAAATTAAGGAAAAAATATAAACAGTCAGTAAACATGTAAAAAGAGAAAACAACACTCACCACAGTTAAATAAATGCAAATTAAAGTGATATTTGAAGCAAAAAAAATAGTGATATGAGTTTTTTGACCATTCAATTGGGCAAATGTATTGGGTAGGGCAGAGTAAAATGGAACTTGCAGTAAAGTAATAATATGCTTTTTAATGCTCTGTGCTGGCATACTACTAAGACATTTACAGTGTTACCTATTATAGCCTTACCACAATCCTTTGGGTAAGTAGTACAGCATTCCCCATGTTATAAGGAAGAAAATGGAGGCTTAGATCTTGTATCTTGTGCAACATCAAATACCTTTTAATTTGAGCTAGAGCTCAAATTAGAACACAAGTTTATTAGATCCTACAATCCCTGTTCTTTCTACAGTGTTACAAAGTAGTCCTGCAGCACATGAGAAGAATTAGAGAGGTGTTTGATATAGGAAGTAACATGATAAAACCAATAACTGAAAAAAAACTGTGGCAGTATTAAGTAATAAGGTGTATGTGTAGCATTAAAAAAAATGTTCATTGGTATTAACATTCATTGTATGGCATGCTTTCATGTGTTGGTTCTCACATTTGTAATTTCTGCTAAACCTGGAGTGTCAAGGTTAAGTTTACTGTGGTGATATCAATATTAATGCCTTGTGCCTTCATGTCTGAATTTTTCAGTAGCAATGCTATCCCGCAGTAATCACATTCCTTTCCATTTCACTGTGTATCTTGTAAACAAGAAACTTTTAGGGTTAGTAGCTGAGAAATCAGTCTGAGCCAAATATAGTTTGGAATTAAATTTCCATCCCCATGGGAGCAAAACTGTCCCTCTTCACAGTGCCCTAAGCAAGGATTTCAGTCACCCATCAAAGGCTGAGCCTGAGGTGAAAGTTCAGCAAGCAGGGAACTACTAAAAGCCTCATTAAACAATTCCCATGGTTTCCTGTCTCACATTTAAGTCTTTGATCTATTTAGAATTTATTTTTGTGTATGGTGTAAAAAAGTGGTCCAGTTTCATTCTTCTGCATGTTTCTGTCCAGTTTTCCCTACACCATTTGTTGAAGAGACTATCTTTTTCCCATTGGATATTCTTACCTGCTTTGTCAAAGACTAATTGACCATACTGATGTGGTTTTATTTCTGGGTTTTCTATTCTGTTCCATTGATCTATGTGCCTATTTTTGTGCCAGTACCATGGTGTCTTGATAACCACAGCTTTGTAATATAAGTTGAAGTCCACAATTGTGATGACTCCAGCTTTGGATTTCTTTTTCCAGGTTGCTATTTTCTGGGGTCTTATGTGGTTCCATACAAAGTTTAGGGTTGTTGGTTCTAGTTCTGTAAAAAATGCTATTGGTATTGTGATAGGGATTGCATTGAATGTGTTTGAAATCATAAAAATCTGAGAGAACACAGGCAGTAGCCTCTTTGATATCAGACTTAGAAACTTCTTTCTAGATATATCTCTTGAGGAAAGGGAAACAAAGCAAAAATAAACTATTGGTACTTCACAAAACAAAAAGCTTCTGCACAGTGAAGGAAACAACCAAAACTAAAAGGCTACCTACAGAATGGGAGAAGATATTTGCCAATAACATATCTGAAAAAGGGTTAGTATCCAAGAACTTTAAAGAATTGATCAAACTCAATACCCAAAAAAATGAATAATCCAATTTAAAAAATGGGCAGAAGACATAGACATTTTTCCAAAGAAGACATCCAGATGGCCAAAAGAAGACATCCAGATGGCCAACAGATGCATGAAAAGATGTTAAAATAACTCATCATCAGGGAAATAAAAATCAAAACCATGAGATATCACCTCACACCTGTCAAAATGGCTGAACTTAAGAACACAAGAAACAACAGGCGTTGGTGAGGATGTGGAGATAGGGGAACCCTCTTGCACTATTGTTGGGAATACAAACTGGTACAGGCATTCTGGGAAACAGTATGGAATTTCCCCAAGAAGTTAAAAATAGAACTACCCTATGATCCAGCAATTGAAATATTAGATATTTTCCCAAAGGATACAAAAATACAAATTCAAAGGGATACATGCAACCCGATATTATAGCAGCATTATCTACAAGTCAAACTATGGAAATAGCACAAGTGTCCACTGACTGGTTAATTTATAAGGAAGATGAGGTGTATATATACAATGGAATATTATCCAGCCATAAAAAAAGAATGAAATCTTGCCATTTGCAACAATGTGGATGGAGCTAGAGAGTATTATACTAAGTGAAATAAGTCAGAAAAGACAGAAGTGAAATAAGTCACAGAAAGATAAAAGTGAAATAAGTCAGAGAAAGACAAATACCATACGATTTCACTCACATGTGGAATTTAAGAAACAAAACAAACCAGCAAAGGGGAGGGGAGAGAGAGAGAGAGAGAGAGAGAGAGAGAGAGAGAGAGAAGCGCAAACCAAGAAACAGCCTCTTAACTATAGAGAACAAACTGATGGTTGCCAGAAGGGAGGTGGGTGGGGGGATGGATGAAATAGTGATGGGGATGAAGGAGGGCACTTGCTGTGATGAGCACTGGGTGTTGTACTGAAGTGCTGAATCACTATATTGTACACCTGAGACTAATACTACACTGACTGGAATGTTAACTAACTGGAATTTAAATAAAAACTTTAAAACAAAATAAACAATTACGATGAGTACTGGGAGACAGCATAGGCAGGAGTCCATTCCCTTGGAATAGCATAAACCCTGGAAAAGTCTATCTCCTCATTATAAAAGGCACAACTGGTTTTGTTTGTTTTTGTATTTGCTTTTCAATTACAAAAGTGATTCAGATTGAGACAGCAAAATAGTTCCTGGGTAGTTCTGGAAATACACTATTGTAATGCACTGTTGTCACAGCTGTAAGATAATTTAGCTATACTTGAAATTGCAAGTTTCATATTTAGACTCAAAACTGTATTTTATTCTTTTAACATTCAAAAAGATGGTATAGAATTTTAAATGGTGAGTAACATTAAAAACAAATCAATACGTTATTCATGCATGGTCTGCCAGGGAGTTTTTTTAGTAATTCCTATCTTTTCAGATCATTAATCTTAATCATTATATTACACAGTCTTTATATCACCCTCAAAATGACTAATACAGCAATCTTTATAATTCTGAAAACGGGGTAGAATACATACTTGAGTGACTCAACAAGGCAATTCTCAGGAGACAAAAGCATCTCTAATTTAGTCTTGTAGTTTTTTGATAATAAACAAAAGTAGAAGAGCGAAAAAATGATATCCCTTTACCTAGAGTTTATTTTGAAGGTTTTTATATTATTTTTTCATTGTACTGGATTTCATACATTGAGTCACTACTTATCACCTCATTCTGCAGATAAAACCAAATAAATAACTGGATTTAAATTTTATTGTGTAACATTTTCACATCTTTAGAGCTTTCCATCAAAATATATCCCTATGGTATCAGATAAAGTTGAACATCACATTGCAACAAATTTGGATTTCCATGAAAGAGGAAGGTAATTCACAGTGATAGCTCCTTTGCTTTCTGTTTATTGTGTGGTGAATATGTGGGCAGATGCAGATTTAAATAATACATTTATTAGCACATATAAATATCCTGTAATACTTTAACATCTCCACCAAGCACACAAAGGATGTGTCAATATAGCCTAAGTTAGATAAGCTCTTATCACTCCATTTCTTATATATGCAGAAGCGCATGCTAAAGTTTTGGAATTTTCTTCACACTTATATTACACTATAAGGATATCTTCATACTTCTGAAATTATGGAAAATTATTTAAGCCATCTGGTAATTTCTTTTCTGAGTAAATTTCACCCAGGATTGTGAATCCAACACACAGACTGCTATAGTTATTTTCTCTAAAACATAAAGCCCTAATGTCTCAGTGGTTTTAGTAGCCTTCCTGATTTTATAATGAAAGAAATTCCTCAGTCGTATTCTGTCTCTAAACTATATTGCCTGTTAAGTTAAGAGCATTCTAAGTCTTCACTGAAAAGCTATGGAAACCTCAAAATCAATTTCTCAATAGATGTGAGCAATTTGGTTTCTATTTTAGGATGCCTCATTTCCTGACTCTTGAAAACATTGACATATTGCAAGAAGTCTGGCTGGGAGATCTAAGTACTAGTTATTTGCAATTTATGGCACCAATCACCAAAGTTGGGTATAACCCATCTTCATTGAAATACAAGTAACAAATTATTGGGCACGTCTCCATTGGGCATGTTAGGTGGTTGATATGATGCAAGAAATGCAATGGCTATCTGGCCTTGAGAATTTGAAGTTTAGTGAGAATTTAATCCAATTTTTCCCAACTCTGATCAATGATGCACAACCACACTCAACAGAATCTTATTTAAATCCAGAAGGAATTACAGGCAAAATGCATATTTTCAGACTTACATGAAGAAGCCACAACACTGCAAAGAGATCAAACCTGATTTATTCATCTAAACCACTTCCTTAAAAATGGCTAGAGGGGCGCCTGGGGGGGCTCAGTCGGTTAAACGTCCGATTTCAACTCAGGTCATGATCTCGTGGTCCGTGAGTTCGAGCCCCGCGTCCGGCTCTGGGCTGATGGCTCAGAGCCTGGAGCCTGCTTCGGATTCTGTGTCTCCCTCTCTCTCTGCCCCTCCCCCGTTCATGCTCTGTCTCTCTCTGTCTCAAAAATAAATAAACGTTAAATTTTTGTTTTAAATAAATAAAAAAAAATGGCTAGAGAGTGTATAATATCAACGAGTTTTAACTGACTAAAGTTTCATTAGGGCTTAAAGGAGAGAATATAATTGCCTGTGTCTTTGATATAAAGCCAATTGTTTTTTTTTTTTCTAATTTTATAATAATGGGGGGGGGGCATGAGAAGAAGCTCATTCTTATAACTCAGTCTTAGAAAGGCTAACAGAAATTTCCAGGGACTTTTCCCCTTCAAGATCTTTAACTGGATAGCAAAGTGGAAAAAAATATTTAATTTAAACAGGTTCCTAATCGAATCATTATATAAGTATATTTAGGGGGCACCTGGGTGGCTCAGTCGGGTAAGTGTCTGACTTCAGCTAAGGTCATGATCTCATGGATTCGTGGGTTTGAGACCCGCATCGGGCTCTGTGCTGACAACTTGGAGCCTGGGGCCTGTTTCGGATTCTGTTTCCCTGTCTCTGTTCCTCCCCTGCTTGTGCTCTCCCTCTCTCAAAATAAACATCAAACAATATTTTTAAAAATAAGTATATTGAGAAATGATGCATGCTAAGGCAACCAGGGGCATTTATAACTTAATGAGAAAGAGTCCTATTCATTAATGTTACAATCTTACATAGGAGGTCACTCAGTCACATGGTTACATTTCATGACCTATAGGAGAAGAAAGGAATCGGTATCAGTTCTCACTGGAAATTAGTATAGTTTTAAAAATCAAACATACAAAATATAGCACTTAGGAAGCATTACATTTAAGGACTAAAGGCTAGTTTGTATATCTTTATTACATTTGGAACAAGAATGATGTTATTTAAATCTACATTTCTTGTTTAGTACGTCTCTATTTTATCTAGGCTATTTTTATTTAATATATACAAAAGGGCATTTTATTCCTAATATATACTATGTGCATTTCACTGATAAAGTTTTTAATAGCTGACACTGTACAATGCAGACAAATCCTTTAATAGAGTTTCAAATTTTTCCATAAACTCATTTTATTCCTTCAGCAGAAGTGATCCCTAGTGTAGCTTTCTCCAGCAATGGGCTTTACATCAGAAAAATCTAATTCCCTGGACAAAATAATGAAGAACATTTGCAATAGTATGGTATAGACTTTCTTTTTCAGCATAATATCAGATTTCTGTGCCACTTCAGAGAAATCCATTTTATCCCTCTCTTGAAGTCAACAGAAAATACCTCTATAAAAATTCTACAGTTAATCCACTTGATAACTAATATGTAGTTTTACAGGATTACTTAGTTGTTCATTCAAATGCATTGCCATTGTTATTATCATCATCATTTATTAGGAAATAGGTTGTAGGAAGGCAAAGAGTAAAGAGAGGGAAAACGAGAGAAGAAAGAAAGCAATACTAGTGTTTATTCTCAACATGTTCTTAGCATTTTTGACCCCTTTCCTTTATCTCTTATGTGCCATATACTTCACAATTATATAAAAGAATCCTCATCCAGGCAGCTACCCACAATTTTGGCCCACATCAGTAGTTTTGGCCTTCACAAATGTGTATGAGGTATTTCAACAATGAGTAGCCAATACAAAGCTTTATGGGCTTAATGACTAAAAAAAAAATAGCACCTGAAACCACCAAGGCTTTGGACACCTGTGCAATCAATCTGTTTTCTCTGACCAGCTCCTCAATCAACTGTATAGCATTCTCTTGGCGTTATTCTACAGACAACAGATTAGTGCATAAAGACTACTGAAATGACCAGACCGTCTTTTCTAAGATACAGCCATTTCAATCACACAGATAAGAGAGTGTCACTTAGAGAACTTTTCACTTAAATTTATTTTCCAAAACCTCAATACAAAACAAGGAAAACAAGTCTATCAAAATTCAAACTTAGCATTTCAAGAGGTTTTCACAGGTGGAAGCTATTCAGTGAAGAACAATCATTATTTAGCAAAAGTCAAGGAGAATTGTGACAATTGGAAACATTCAAGTGATAAAATATTTTAATTTTACTTTTCTTTTTGTTTTTAATGCCATTCAAAGCACACCTGACCTCATCAAAAGTTTTCTTTATAACTTAGTTTTCTATTAAAGCTGTGACTATTATATTCCTGGTAATCTTGGGAGCAGAGGGAAGAATTAAATTAGATCCTTCACCAATACATAAAAATATATTATCACACAAACACCAAGCAACAGTGAGTACAAATCAGTAAATAAATAGATAGGTAAATAAGCCCCAAATTTCATTTATAATAGTCATATCTACTGAATATTATCATGTACACAATGGTATTTTCAACAGAGAAGCACAAAGAATCATGGAAATCAGTCCCTGCTACTGAACCAGATAGGTCCTTTTATATAATTTTTTATATGTTGTCTTGACCCAGTTTTGAGGCCCTGGCTAGCGGCAGGTTCGTTTCCCTTCTTGAGCAGCTGATTAAGTATATACCAAACCACTTCTTTTTTAAAACAATTAATTTGAGTACAGTTGACACACAATGTAATGTTACATTACTTTCAGATGTACAACAGTGATTGACAACTTTATACATTATGCAATCAATGCGTATCACAAGTGTAGTAGCTACCATCTGTCACCATACAAAACATTTACAATATCACCGACTATATTCCTTATGCTGTTCCTTTTATTTCCATGACTTATTCATTCCAGCCACTTCTTTATCAGGCCCTCAAGCTCCAGGCCACTGTGCACCTGTCTGCCTTAATCATCCTAAGGCCAGGTATCAGACAAGTAGGGACCGTCCCTATGCCCCAGAGACCAAGAAATTATTCAGACCAGCCAATCAACAGGGAGCTCAGGAACCCCAGTTAACCCTATACCACTTGCTATCCATAGGCTGCCCTCAGAGCTCCAGCTTGCTGTTACCCTGTCCCTACACTATTCCCTGCTTGGCCCTGCCTGCTGGCTTTCTCTTGTTCGGAGCTGTAAGTAACAAAGTGTTCTGCCTCTCATCTCTCCAAGTGTCAGTGTTTTTTGTTCTGCCATCAACAACATATTTAGATTTTATAAAATGGTCCTTGGGCACTAAAATTTTAGTGACTACTTGTCATTAATGGAAGACATCACTCTTATTTGTGAAATTAATTTATTTCTCATGCTTAAGCACAAATGAACATATACCCTGGGTGTGGAAAGAATATGTAATTATTACTAATGTTTTACAAAAATACTTTTGAATAAACATCCATTGTTACAAAACACTACTTTGAAAAACCTAATTTCTATGTTGGAATATTAAGTTTTCCTTCCCCCCCTCCCCCATCTACCGCAGTAGAAAGTTTAGACAAGAGAAACAACCACTGATAACTTTTGATCTGGCAAGTCCAGGGCTATCTTTTTATGACCTAGTTATCATAATATACATAAAATTTTTAATCCTTTAAATTCCTGTCCTTTCTACTATATCACATATAACCGTCTTTGTGTCAAATGTACAAATATATTACAATTATAGGATTAATACTAAGTCATATCTTCCTATCTACTTAATAAAGTAGGAAGAGATTTTAGATAAACTGGATATTAAGCTGTTATAAGAAAGAGCAGAAACTGAGGATGAAACGCAGAAACTAATAGAGAAAACAAAATCAAAATGTAGGGATCTTCCAGTGTAAGTGTGTTAAGGGTAACAAAATGATGGGGGGAAAAGGGAGATTTATTAACCTAAAACATGTACATATAAGAAAGTTACTTTTCATTTACTTACATTTATTTAATTAAGAGAGAGAGAGAGAGAGAGAGAGAAAACTAACATTTGTATGGCCTCTAGTGTGTTGTAGGCACGGGCTCCCTGCTTTCACAAACAGTTTTCTTAACAAGATATAGTGTCATAATATTATTATTGGCATTTTACACGAGGCAAGGCTCAGAAAGACTAATGATTTGCTCAAGTTTATACAATCCAGGTTACAAGCAAGAATTCCAATTCCCAATCAGTTTGATTCTAAAGCCCATATCACCCTTTTTCTGTAGGAAAACAAAGATCTATGGCAAGATGCTGGCTACAGACGCATAGAGGCCAGAGAAAGCAATAAACCAGAAATCTGTTCATTTAAATAACTAGCATTAAAAGACATAATTGTTAACAAAATGATGCGAAATTGAAAAAAAAGATATAAAAAATATCCTGAGAGGGAAGATATAATATGCATGAGAGAAATGCCACATATATATAAGGATAATTACCTTATCAAAAAAATTTAGCAGAAGCTTTACACCATTATATAGCATAAACCTTAGTATTTTAGAATAAATTTTATTTTTGTTTGTTTGCTTTTCTATTTACATGTCTTGAGCAGGTACAGCTGTTAAACAAAAATATTCAAAGTAGTCACATATACACTAATCATTATAGTTAAGCTAACAACAAAACATGTTTCTTTTAGTACATTTACTATTTTTGGCCTGTTCTGTAATAGGTTCCTGGAGTAACATGGATATACAAGAATATGACTTTTAAGACAATATTACAGAAGTACTTTTAGTTCCAAGAATATGGAGTAGTGGGTGGTTTTTTTTATTCCTCTTTTTATTAAAACAATTAAAATACTGTAGACAATTAAAAAACATAAACATTACATATAAAGCAGACATAATAGACCCTGAAAGGGGGAGAGAACATAGATTAATTAGGAACCTTGGGACCCAAGATATAACACAGTTATAATTGGTTTTCTTTTTGTCTCACATATCCCAGATTTAGAGCTAAGAAAACCAGTAACCCCCAAATGCCAACAGACATAGGGAAAAAAAAAAGCCCAATCAAACCCTGTTCTCAAAGAACTGCATACCAATACAAATAATAGTTAAGCTCTTGAGGACTATAGATGAAGGGTAAAAAAAAATCTTGAAAGTATTGAGAGAGAAATGACACCTTACGTGTAGGGGAAAAGAAATACAATTCAAATTATACTAGATTTCTCACTAGAAACTACTGAGACCAGAAGGAAATGGTATAAAATGTTTTAAGTGCTGACAGGGTGCCTGGGTGACTCAGTTGGTTAAGCATCCGCTTTTGGCTGAGGTCATGATCTCATGGCTGGCTCGTGAGTTTGAGCTCCACATTGGGCTCTCTGCTGTCAGCACAAAGCCCAATTCAGATCCTCTGTCCCTCTCTCTCTCTCTCACCCTCTCCTGCTGGTTCTCTCTCTCTCTCTCTCTCTCTCTCTCTCTCTCTCTCTCTCTTTCTCTCTCTCTCTCTCTCTCTCTCTCTCTCCCAAAAAATAAATCAACTTAAAAAAAATATTAAAATGTTTTAAGTACTGAAAGAAAAGAACTTTCAACCCAGAATCCTATATCTAGTGAAAATACTCCTTAGGAATAAAGGGGAGATGATGACACTTTCAATTTCAGAAATATTCATAGCTTGGGTTGCCAGTATACCTACCCTAATAAATGGTTAGAGGAAGTTCTACAAACAGTGAGGAAGCTATAAAAGAAGAAACTTTAGAACATAAGAAGGAAAAAAGGTCATGTAAAACAAAAATGTGAGAAGCAATAGATAACCTTTTCATTTTAAGTGTTCTAAATAACGTTTACAGTTGAAAGCAAATATTATAGCAATGTTTGATGTAGATCTAGATGTAGACAATTATATTCTAATTAGGGAGGGTAAACATATAAAAGGAGCTAAGGTTTCTATGTTTTGCTCTATTTGGTGAAATTAAATAAACAGCAGGTTTTGGTAAGTTATATATATATACATATATACATATATATATATATATATATACATATATATATATTGAAACCTACATCAACCACTAAAAAACTATAAAAGGAAATATACTCAAAAACACTCAAGATAGATAAAAATAGAATTCTAAAAAATTGTTCAAGCAACCCATAAGAGAATAGGAAAAAGAAACAAACAAAAAAACCTGGTGAACAAACAGAAAAACAACAAATTAATAACATGACAAATTATAGGCCTAACATATCAAAATTATATTAAATGTAAATTGTCTAAATGTACTAAAAAAAAGATATAAATTGGCAGAATGGATTCATAAACATGAACCAAGTATATGTTACCTATAAGAAACTCCCTTCAAATATAACACTTCAGGCAGGTTTAAAAGTAAAGATGGTCATGGATATATAATATAAACAATCAAAGATAATAGAAATGACTATATCAATGTCTAATCAGGTAGGCTTCAAAGGAAAGAGATGGAGAGAAACAACACGTAGATAAAATGGTCCATCTACCAGCAAGACACAGCAATCCTAAATGTGTGTGCACCAAACAAGAGAGCTACAAAAATATGAAGCAAATGTATAGAATGCATAGAAATAGACAAACACACAATTATTATTGGAAACTTCAACACCTGTCACCCAACAATTAAAAGAACAACTAAATACAAAATCATCTTAAAACCACCATCAAGCAACAGTATCTAATCAACACTTACAGAGCAGTCTACCCAAAAAGTGCAGAATACACATTTTCTTCAAGTGCCCACAGAACATACACCAAGCGAGGATAAATCCTGGACTATAAAACACATCTCAAAAAGCTTAAAAGAACTGAAATCATACAGAGTATGTTCCTCTACCACAATGGAGTCAAAACAGAAATCTCTAACAGAACCAGAACAGGAAAATTTCTAATAACTTAGAAACTAGACAACAAATTTCTAAAAATTCATTGTTTAAAAAGCAAATGGGTTGAAAAACCCATTGAACTGAATTAATATGAAAATATAACAAATCAAAATTTGAGAGACACAGCTAAAGCAGTGCTGGGGAAAAATGTATAGCATTAAATATATGCACTAGACAAGAGGAAGTCTCAAATCAATAATCTAAACTCTCACTTCCAGAATATAGAAAAAGAAAACCAAAATACACCCAAAACAACCAGAAGAAAGGAAATCAAACAGAAATCAATGAAAATGAAAATGAAAAACAATAAGAAAATTAATGAAAATAAGAATTGGTACTTTGAAAAAGTCAATAATTGGCAAACTTTGAGCAAGACTGACAGAGAACAAAAGAAAAAAGATACAAATTACCAAAACTAGAAGTAAAATAGGATCACTGTACACTCTGTATACACAAATAAATTTGACAGCTTAGGTGAAATGGACCAATTCCTCAAAATACAAACTACAACAACATACCCATCATGAGATAATTTAAATAGTACTCTAACAGTTAAGAAAATTGAAGTCATAATTTAAAAGCTCCCAGATAAAGAAATCTCCATGCTCAGAAGATTACACTGTAGAATTCTACCAAACATTTAAAGAATTATCACTAATTCTACACATTCACTTTCGGAAAATAGAATGGAGAGGACTTCAATATCCATCATGAGTACATAAGAAAATTTTCTTAACTAAATATTAGTAAGTAAAATTCAGCACTGTAAAAAGGAATTATACACCATGACCAAGCAAAGTTTATTCCAAAGATGCAAAAACAGTTCAATATTTGAAAACTAATGATGGTGATTTGACAAATTAATTGACTAAAGAAGAAAAATCACATGATCTTATAAATCCATGCAGAAAAAGCAATTGACAAAATTCAAAACCCATTTACGATGACAATAGAGGAAAATATCCTCAACTTAATAAAAAGAATACAAAAAAAACCCCACCAACATTACATTTAATGCAGAAAAAATTAATGGTTTCTCCCTAAAACTGAGAACACTTCATGGATTTTTGCTCTCACCACTCTCATCCAACATAAAGCCTGAAGTTCAGCCACAGAAGGCAAAAAAGAAAAGAACCTGTACCTGAGGAAGGAGGAGACAGAAGTGTCCCTTTTGCAGATGACTTAATTGTCATAAGTTTGTATAAAATTTTAAGAAGTCTGCAAAAAACAAAATCCTACAACTAATAAGTAGGTTAAGCAAGGCGGCAGAATATAAGATAAACATTTTAAAAAATAAATTGCATTTATGCATACCTCAAATGAACACAGACATAAAAACTAAAATTAAAAATGTAATTTATTTGTAATCACCCAAAAAATATGAAATACTGAGATGGATGGCTAACAAAACATGCAAAGAATCTGTGTATTGATATCTACAAAACACTAATGAAAAAATTTTTTTAGAAAAGTGGACCAATACATCAAACTCATAAGTAGGAAAACTCAATATGGTTAAGATGTCAATTCTCACCATATTGCTATACAACTTTAATGTATTTACTTTCAAAATCCCATAAAAATTTTCGGTAAATATAGAAAATATTATTCTAATATATATATGGAAAGGTGAATAAACTAAAATAACTACCACAATTTTGGAAAAAAAATAAAGTGGTAGGAATCATTCTACTCAATTTCAAGATTTATTATACAGCTATAAAAATCAAGACCATGTGGTATTGGTAGAGAGATAGACATATCAATCAGTATAGAACAGGGAACCCAGAAAGAGAGTCACACAAATATAATTTTTGATGAATATGAAAAAGCAATTCAATGGAAAAAAATGGACATCTTATAGACATATATATTTGTAAAATACATACACACACAATCTAAATCTGAAATCTATACAAAACTTAACTCAAAATAAAGTACAAATCCAAACGCAAAATATAAAATTATAAAACTTTTGGAACAAACTGGAGAAAATCTTTGGGATATAGGGATAGGCGAAGAGTTCTTAGACTTGACACCAAACACACAATGTGTAAAAGAAAAATTGATGAATTGGGCACCTGGCTGGCTCAGTTGGTAGAGCACATGACTGTTGACCTTGAGGTTGTAAGTTCGAGTCCCATGTTGAATGTAGAGATTACTTAAAAATGAAATCTAAGAAAGAAAGGAAGAAAGAAAGGAAGAGAGAATTGGGGCCCCTGAGTGGCTCAGTCGGTTTAAGCATACGACTTCAGCTCAGATCACGATCTCACGGTTCAGGAGTTCAAGCCCTACACTAGGCTCTCCGCTGTCAGCACAGAGCCTGCTTCAGATCCTGTTTCTCTCTGTCTCTGCCCCTCCCCAGCTCTTTCTCTCTCTCTCTCAAAAATAAACATTAAAAAAAAGAAAAAAAAAAACTGATGAGTTGTAATTGCACAAAATTGTGCAAGACTGTTAAGAAGAAAAGAAAAACTGAACAAGAATACTTGCAAAGCACATATCTCACAAAGGACTAGAATTTAGAATATATAATAAACTCTCAAAACTCAACAATAAAAAAAAACCCACAAAGTATAGTTAGAAAAATTCAATTAGGAATACATGAATCCCTATTCATGTATTTATGTATTCATGGGTGGCTTAGTTGGTTAAGTGTCTGACTCTTGGTTTCAGCTCAGATCATGGTCTCATGCAGCCCCACGTGCTGCAACCCTCCTGGCGTTAACAGCATGACTCCTACCACTAATACTTACAGCCAGCTAATCACACTTATCAAAAGAAATCCTAGCCCCAAAAAACTATACATCACAATACTCACCCTTTTACAACTATTCCTAATTATAACCTTTACTGCCATCGAACTAATTATGTTCTATATTTTATTTGAAGCCACACTAGTGCCCACTCTGATTATTATCACCCAATGAGGTAATCAAACAGAACGACTAAACGCAGGCCTTTACTTTCTATTCTACACCCTAGTAGGTTCATTACCTCTACTAGTCGCTTTAGTATATCTCCAAAACGCATCAGGGTCCCTAAATTTTCTAATCACACAATACTGAACTGAACCAATCGCAACCACTTGATCTAATATCATCCCTTGATTAGCTTGTATAATAGTATTTATAGTAAAAATACCTCTATATGGATTACATCTCTGATTACCCAAAGCACATGTAGAAGCCTCTATTGCTGGATCGATAGTACTTGCCGCTGTGCTCCTGAAACTAGGTGGGTATGGAATAATACATATTACAATATTACTTAATCCACTAACAGACCAAATTGCATCCCTTTCCTAATATTATCCCTATCAGGAATAATTATAACAAGCTCTATGTGCCTACGCCAAACAGATCTAAAATCCCTAATCGCATACTCATCCATAAGCCATTGTGGCAGTTCTTATCAAACACCATGAAGCTATATGGCAGCAACAGCCCTAATAATTGCCCACGGATTAACATCATCAATACTATTCTGTCTCACAAACTCAAACTATGAACAAATCCATAGCTGAACGATAATGTGGGTTCAAGCCCCACATAAAGCTCTGTGCTGGCATCATGGAGCCTGCTTGGGATTCTTTCTCTCTCTCCCTCTGCCCCAACCCTGTTCATGTGTGCTCGCTCTCTCTCTTGCTCTCTCTCCCTATCTCAAAAAAATAAACATTAAAAAAATTTTTAATAAAAAATAAAAAGAAATATGTGAGGGGCGCCTGGGTGGCGCAGTCGGTTAAGCGTCCGACTTCAGCCAGGTCACGATCTCGCGGTCCGGGAGTTCGAGCCCGGCGTCAGGCTCTGGGCTGATGGCTCGGAGCCTGGAGCCTGTTTCCGATTCTGTGTCTCCCTCTCTCTCTGCCCCTCCCCCGTTCATACTCTGTCTCTCTCTGTCCCAAAAATAAATTTAAAAAAAAACGTTGAAAAAAAAATTAAAAAAAAAAAGAAAAGAAATATGTGAATAGATATTTCACAAACGAGGATATACACATGTCAAGTAAGCAAATGAAAAAATGTTTATCATTAGCCATTTACGGAAATGCTATTAAATCCCCAATGGATTTAATAACTACATATGTATCAAAATGGCTAAAATAAAAAATCCTGGCAATGCCAAATACTGACATGAATGCACAACTTGATGATTCATACATTGCAGTTGGGAATGTAAACTGGTACAGCCATTCTGGAAAATAGAAATTACTTACATAGCTAAACATGTCATTACCATATACTATACAACCACTGCACTCCTGGACATTTATTTTAGAGAAATGAAAACCAATGTTGACAGAAAAAAACCTGTACACATGCATATTTATAGCAGCTTTATTCATACCAGTAAAAACCTAGAAACAACCCAGATGCCCATCAATGGATGTGTGGTTAAAAAAACTGTGGCACACTCATACTCTATAAAATTATTCAGCAATACAAAGTAATAATCCATAGATACAAACAACAACCTAACAAATATTGAGGAAATCATGCTAAGTTATAAAAAAAAAAAAAAAAAACAACACAAAAAGAGAGAGGGTATATGCTATACATTTGTGCCAATAAAATACTCTTTGAAATGAAAAGAATATAGAAATGGAGGAAAGATTAGGGGTTGCCAGTATATGAGGAGAAGTGGGATTGTCAGGGGTAAAGTGGATATGGTGATAAAAAGGCAGCAGGAGAGGCCTTGTAGTGTTGAAAATGTTCTGTGTCTTGATTGTATTGTTGCCAATATCCTGGTTGTGACATTGTGCTATATAGTTTTACAAGATATCACCATTGGGGAAAACTAGGTAACAAGTCCATAGGAATCCTTTGTATTATTTTCACACAACTAAGATTCTTATTAAAGAAAAGAGAAGTTACAAAGCATTTGGGGGAACCAAATGTGTTACAAGGTAGTTGCACTGAGTATTGCTTTCATTCACAAGAAAATAAGTTTAATAATTTGCATTTCATTAAATTATTTTTCAATAGATTATTTCAATAGATTATTCTTATTCAAAACTTATTCAACAATTGTATATTGAACACCTATTATGTACCAGGAACTATAGAATGTGACCTGATAGAATGTAACCATAATGTACAACATTACAACTAGTGTAGAATAAAGAAGTTTGAGTTTGCTAGAATTCAGCCTCTGACTACCCTACCATCATTTTTTTTTTAGTTTCTGATTTTCTGATGGAGTTTATTTCATTACCACGTTTGTTGCTATTCATCTACATATACCGAGTTTTTCTTTCAAAATTAATAACTTAAGAGTTCCTATGATTCTCCATGTGTTAAAAGTTCTATTTGTACCAAAACCAAAGTATAAGCTAATGGCTTTCAAAAAGAAAAATATATTTAAACTTACGTACAATGCATAGGCAGTTCTAGGTTACATTTTATTATGAAATCAGTTTTGTGGATTTCTGCCTTTTAAACAAAAGAAATTCAGTAAATACCAGAATGGAAGCTATGTATTACTTCTCATTTAGCAAATAGCATCTACAGTCACCGAGAGGAATACATATCTAAGGGAATATTGCTAAGTATATTTTCCATATTGTCAATATTATACCTTTAAATGAAATGCCCACCATATTAAATTCATTCTTTCTTCAGAAGGTTTTAAAATAAATGGGTAAACATTTGCTTAGAGAAATGAAACATAGTATGTAGTCCCATAAGCCAGAATAGCCCATAAAATGAAAAGGCAGAGGACGCACAGTAACTGTTTGATGGATTAGCTAGTATGTATGCAACTTTTATGCAGAAAAAATTGTTCCAGAAAAAAATTGCCTTCTATTCCCAAGTCACACAATACTCTGTACTTGAATTACAGAATATAATATTTTTATAGAATTTGTTTGGATGTATAGAATTTAAACTCAGTGGAACACAGTCCTCTCATTTGATATTTTGGTGACAAAAATATATTCTTATTTTGTCTAGGTCTTCAAATGTTCCTCATTATTTTATATACAACACCTATTGCTATTAAAGTTAATATTTACTTTCCTATGAATAATCCTTTTTAAATGACATAAAAAATGGAATATTTTATGATGAGAAGCCTTTCTCAGTTGTTCTTTGAGCTTCACTATTAAAAACTTTTTTTTTCTAGAACTGAAAGGCATCAGTAACAATTATTTAATTGCTACTATGAGCAATAGATATTTCAACATCTGTTCCTCTATTCTTGAACTCTGTCTAAAAACAAGCCAACATCAGATTTGGATTAAGGATTTCAAAGTCAAATAACATATAAGGACAGGTAAAATGTCTTTAAAATTCTTTTTTCATTTTACACACACACACACACACACACACACACAACATATTCTTCATCCATTCAACTATAGATGGATACTTGGTTTGCTTCCATATCTGGGCTATTGTAAATAATGCTGCAATAAACATCAAGGTGCAAATATCTTCTTAAATTAGTATTTTTGTATTCTTTGGGTAAACATTCAGTAGTGGAATTACTGAATTGTATAGTAATTCTATTTTTAATGTTTTGAGGAACCCCCATATTGTTTTCCACAGTGGCAGCACCAGTTTATATGCCAACCGACAGTGCACAACAGCTTCTTTTTCCCTATCCTCACAAGCACTTACTAGTTCTTATGTTTTTTTGATTTTTAGCCATTTGTTATATTAGTTTCATATATACAATATAGTACTTTAACACTTCCATACATCACCTTGTGCTCATCACAACAAGTGCACTCTTTAATCCCCATCACCTATTTAACCTATCTCCACACCCACCTACCCTCTGGTAATCATCAGTTTCTTCTCTGTTTCTTGTTGTGCCTTTTCTGTTTTTGGTGTGCCTTTTCTGTTTTTACTTCCATTTCCTCATTTGTTCCATTTCTTAAATTCCACATATGAGTGAAATCATATGGTATTTTTCTCTCACTTATTTTGCTTAGCATAATACTCTCTAGCTCTAGCCACATTGTTGCAAATGGCAAGATTTCATTCTTTTTTTAAGGCTGAGTAACATTCCATTGTATATATACACGATTTCTTTTTATCCGTTCATCAGTTGCTGGGCACTTGGGCTGTTTTCATAATTTGAGTACTGTAGATAATGCTCCTGTAAACACTGGGGTGTATGTGTCCCTTTGATTTAGTATTTTTGTATTCTTTGTATAAATCATGAAAGTGTTACTTCTTTGCCTATTAGGATGCATTTTATTTCCTTTTGTAGTCTGATTGGTGTGGCTAGGACATCCAGTACTGATGTTAAATAACAGTGGTGAGAGTGAACATCCCTTATTCCCGACTGTAGAGGAAAAGCTTTAAAGTTTTCCTCATTGAGAATGATTTTAAGTGTGGGTTTTTAATATATCCCCTTTATTATGCTGAGGTATGTTCCCTTTAAAATGTACTTTACTGAGGGTTTTTATTGTGAATGGATGTTGTACTTTGTCAAGTGCTTTTTCTGTGTCTTTTGAAATGATCACATGGTTCTTATCCTTTCTTTTATTAATGTGGTGTATCACATTGATAGATTTGCAAATATTGAACCACCCTTGAAACCCAGAAATATGTGCCACTTGATCACAGTGAATAATTTTTTGATGTATTATTGGACTCAGTTTGTTGGTATTTTATTGACCATTTTTGCATCTGTGTTCAGCAGGAATACTGGCCTATAGTTCTCTGTTTCAGTGGAATCTTCATCTGGTTTTGGTATCAAGATAATGCTGGCCTCATCAGATGAATTTGAAAGTTTTCCTTCCTTTACTATTTTTGGAATAGTTTGAGAAGAACAGGTATTACCTCTTCTTTAAACTTTTGGTAGAATACACCTGGCCATGTACTTCAGCCATCAGGCCATGTACTTTTGTTTGATAGGAGTTCTTTGCTGATTCAGTGTCTTTTCGGGTTACTTATCTGTTCTATCTGTTCAAGTTTTCAAATTCTTCCTGTTTCAGTTTTGATAGCCAAATGTGTGCAGGAATTTATGCATTTCTTCCAGGTTATCCAATTTGCTGTCATATAGTTATTCATAATATTCTCTTATAATTGTTTCTATTTCTGTGCTGTTGGTTGCTATTTCTTCTAATTTGTGACTTTATTAATTTGGGTCCTTTTTTTTTTCTTTTTGATAAGTCTGGCTAAAGGTTTATCAATTTTATTAAATTTTTCAAAGAACCAGCTTCCATTTTTTGTTTGTTTTTTAGTTTCTATATCATTGATTTCTGCTCTTTTATTCTTTCTTTCTTTCTGCTGGCTTAGGCTTCTTTTATTGTTCTTTTTCTAACTCCTTTAGGTGTAAGGTTAGGTGGTTGTTTGAGATTTTTCTTGCTTCTTGACATAGTCCTTTATTGCTATATACTTACCTTTTAAGACAGCATCTGCTGCATCCCAAAGGTTTTGGACCTTTATGTTTTCATTTTCATTTGTTTTCATGTATCTTTTTTATTTATTTGATTTCCTGGTTGACCCATTCATTGTTTAGTGGCATGTTGTTTAACCCCCATGTATTTGCATGTATTTGCAGTCTTTCCAAATCTTTTCCAGTGGTTGACGTCAAGTTTCATAGCGTTGTGGTCAGAAAAGGTGCATGGTATGATATCAATCTTTTTGTATTTGTTGAGGCCTGTTTTGTGACCTAATATGTGATCTATTCTGGAGAATGTTCTATGTACACTTGACAAGAATGTGTACTCTGCTGTTTTAGGATGAAATGTTCTGAATATATCTTTTAAGTTGTCTGGTCTATTGTGTCATTCAAAGCCATTGTTTCTTTATTTTCTGTTTAGATGATCTATCCATTGTGTGAGTGGGGTGTTAAAAGTCCCCTACTATTATTTTATTATTATCATTTAGTTCCTTTATGTTTGCTATTGTTTCATATATTTGGGTGATCCCCTGTTGTGTGCATCAATATTTACAATTGCTATATCTTCTTATTGGATTATCCCCTTTATGATTATATAACGCCCTTCTTTGTCTCTTTTTACAGTATTTGTTTATCTGATGTAAGTGTTGTTACTCCAGCTTTGTTTTGACATCCATTTGTGTGATAAATGTTCCTTCACCCCCTCACTTTCAATCTACAGGTGTCTTTAGGTCTAAAATGAATCTCTTATAGGCAGAATATAGCTGGGTCATGTTTCTTTTCTTAACCCATTCTGACACAACCTATATCTTTTGATTAGAGTATTTATTCCACTTACATTCAAATTAGTTACTTATGGAAATGTATTTATTGCCATTTTATTACTTGTTTCATCATTGTTTCTGGAGAATTTCTCTGATCCTTTCTTATCTTTGTCATTTTTGGTCTCTCCTTTGCATTCAAAGACTCACCTTTAATATTCTTTCAGGGCTAATTTAGTGGTCATGAACTCCTTTAATTTTTGTTTGTCTGGGAAACTCTTTATCTCTCCTATACTGAATGATAGTCTTTCTGGATAGAATATTCTTTGCTGCAGATTTTTCCTATTCAGCAATTTGCATATATCATGCCACTCTCTTCTGGCTAGCCAAGTTTTTGTGGAAAAATTTCCAGCTAGCCTTTTGGGTTTTCCTTTGTAAGTTAAGGACTTATTTTGTCTTGCTGCTTTTAAGATGTTTTTTTATCACTATATTTTGCAAATTTAATTACAATATATGTCTTGGCATTGACATGCTTTTGTTGATTTTGATGGGAGATCTTTGTGCCTCCTGAATCTGGATATCTGTTTGCTTCCTCAGATTAGGGAACTTTTCAGGTATTATTTCTTCACATAAATTTTCTGTCTCCTTTCTCTCTTCTTCTTGTGGGACTCCTAGAATATGAATGTTATTACATTTGATGGAGTCGCTGAGTTCCCTAAATCTATTCTTATGTTGCATAATTCTTCTTTCTTTCTTTTGTTCAGCTTCATTATTTTCTATTGTTTTGTATTCTACTTCACTAATTCATTCTTCAGCTTCTTCCAACCTGTTGTTTATTGCCTGTTTCCAATCTTGTTTATTGTACTCTTCACCTCTGGTTCTTTTTTAACTCCTTTATCTCTGTGCTAATGGTCTCACTGATGTCTTCCATTCTTCTCTCCAGCCCACTGAGTACATTTATGATTATTGCTTTCAATTCTCCATTAGGCATATTACTTAAATGTATTTCACTTAGATCTCTAGTTGTGGCCTTATTTTGTTCTTTCATTTGGGATGAATTCCTCCATCTTGGCATTCTATCTAAGTCTCTGCCTACTTATGTGTGTTAGAAAAGCCAGTTATGTCTCCTGCTCCTAAAAGTAATAGCCTTATGAAGAAACGGTTAAATAGTGCCCAAGGCCTGACACTTCAGTAAGTATCTGTCGTGTGTGCTGCATACATTCTCCTGTTGTGTTTTGGCTGTTCTATCTTTCATGTCAGTCATCTGTAGAGCCTCTCCTTGCTTTTTTGGGGGCAGTGTTTGGTCCCTGGCCTGAATGTGGTGAGTTTTAATTAGGTGTCCTCTGTTCTGCTTGTGAAATGGGATCTGACACCTAATACACCAGAACTGCAGTCCTGCAGAACTCTCTGGTCAGGAGAATTGGTGTGGGCAGGGGTTTGTGCTGGTCTTCTGGGGTAGGAAACTGTACTAAGACTGAGGCAAGTGTGACTGAGAAGGTCAGTGCTGCCACAGTGCAGGTGGGTGGGGCTTGGTGTAAGCAAGTTAGGCAGCTAGTGTTGGTGCTGAGTTGCTTCCCTCAGAAGGCGCTGTGTTCCTGTTGAGGGGCAGGAATAGAAATGCTGCCAGTCAGCTCCTTAGTTGCTAGGGTAGCATCTCCACGTATGCTGCCTCTCAGGGACACATTCTGGGAAGAACGAACAATCTCCCCACTGTGAGCTCCAGGCACTTACAGATCTGTTTCCAGTGTCTTCCTCTGGGTTATTTGCCTGTCTTCCCTCCATAATCAGGGCAGTGTTCCAAGTGTTCTGACTTTTAAAACTCCAGACTTTAAGCCATGCTCATTGCAAGAACCCCTCTCATTTTCCAGGGAAAATTCAACCCCTCTCATTTTCCAGGTCAATGGCTTTGGGAAAATGTTCTTCTTGTGCTTTCCCCTCTGTGCTCCCACTCTCTCATCCCTCTCCATGACCATTGCTCCCTCCCCTCCACAGCACCCATTATCTGTTTCTCTCCTAAACCACATCTCTGCACTTCTATCTTCTTTGATGTGGTCTTTTCTCCCCCTTTCTTTGTAGAATTTTCTCTATCTTCAGGTTGGCTTCTGAGGTATTTAGCATCATTTGATAGTTAGTTAGTTGTTTTTATGGGATGAGATGAGCCTAAGGTCTTCCTACTCCACAGCTATCCTTCTCTCCCCTCTGGATTATTGGGGGGGGGGGGTTGGTGTTTAGTTGTGTAAGTTTTTTTATATATTTTGGGTATTAACCTCTTGTTGAATATATCATTTGCCAATATATTCTCCCACTCAGTAGGTTGCCTTATAGTTTTATTGATGGTTTCTTTTGCTGTGAAAAAGCTTTTTATTTTGATGTAGTCCTAACAGTTTAATTTTACTTTTGTTTCCCTTGTCAGAGGAGACACAGGGATAAAAATGCTTCCATGGCCAATGTCAAAGAAATTAGTTTCCTTCTAGGAGTTTTATGGCTTCAGGTCTCTCAGCTCTTTAATCCATTTCGAGGTTATTTTTCTGTATGGTGTAAGAAAGTGGTCTAGTTTTATTCTGTTGCATGAATGAGTTCTGAATTCTGTCCAGTTTTCCCAGCACCATTTATCGAAGAGACTGTCTTTTCCCCATCATACATTCTTGCCTCCTTTGTTGTGGATTAATTGACCATGTAAATGTGGGTTTATTTACAGACTTCCTATTCTGTTCCATTGATCTGTGTGTCTATTTTTGTGCCAGCACCATTCTTCAGCTTTTCAGTACATCTTGAAATCTGGGATTGTGATACCTCCAGCTTTGTTCTTCTTTTCCATGGTTGCTTTGACTATTCAAGTCTTTTGTGGTTCCATGCAAATTTTATGATTATTTTTCCTACTTCTGTGAAAAACGTTGTTGGGATTTGATAGGCATTGCATAAAACCTGTGTGTGAACACTTTAACAGTATTGGTTCCATGAGCATGGAATATCTTTCCATTTGTTTGCGTTATCTTCAATTTCTTTTGTCAATGTTTTACAGTTTTTGGAGTACAGACCTTTCACCTCGTTAGGTTTTTGCTTAGACATTTTATTCTTTTTGGTGCAACTGTAAATGGGATTGCTTTCTTAATTTCTTTATCTGCTACTTCATTATTAGTATATTCCTATACACTACACAATACCTTTCTGTATATTAATTTTGCACCCTGTGGCTTTACTGAATTCATTTTCTAGTTCTAGAAGTATTTTTTGTGGAATCTTTAGGGTTTTCTATATACAGTATCATGTCATCTTCAAATAGTGAAAATTTTACCTCTTTTTTCCCACTTTATATGCCTTTTATTTCCTTTTCTAGTCTGACTGCTGTGGCTAGGACTTCCAGTACTATGTTGAATAAAAGAGGTGAAAGTAGACATCCTTGTCTTGTTCCAGATCTTAGGAAAAAAAAACTCTCAGTTTTTCACCACTGAGTATGAACTTAGCTAGGATATCACTGTACACTTGTCAAAATGGCTAAAATAAAAAACACAAGAAACAACAAATCTTGATGAGGATGTGGAGAAAAAAAACACCTTGTGTACTGTTTGTGGAAATACAAACTTGTGCTGTCACTGTGGAAAGCAGTATGGAAGTTCCTCAAAAATTTAAAAATAGAATTACTACATGATCCAGTAATTCCACAACTGGATGTTTACACAAAGAAAACAAAAACACTAATTTGGAAAGATTTATGTACCCTTGTGTTTATTGCAGCATTATGTACAATAGCCAAGCTTTGGAAATGGCCCAGTGCCCATCCATAGATGACTGGATAAAGAAGATGCAGTATATATACACAATGGGATATTATTCAGCCATAAAAAGAGAATGGAATCTTGCTACTGGCAACACCATGAATGGACCCAGAGGGTATAATGCTAAATGAAATAAGTCGATGAAAGAAAGACAAATGCTGTATGATTTCACTGATGTTTGGAATTTAAGAAACGAAACAAATGAGCAAAGAAAAAAAGACAAACAAACAATAACAACAACAAAAAACCAGACTCTTAAATACAGAGAACTAACAGGTGGTTGCCAGAGGTGAGGTGGGAACACAGAATGGGTGAAATAGATAAAGGGATTAAGGGTGCACTTATTTTAATGAGCACTGAGAAATGTAAAGAATTGTTGAATCATAAAGAGGAAAAAAAGGTTTACTTTTTTTTTAAATCTCAACGTTTATGATGCCATCTCCACCATCCAGCCAGAGGCAAGTCCTGGTTGAGACAAGCACTTCCAGTTGTTCCAAGCTATTTTGTCCACGGGTGGACATGGTGCATAGAAAGTTGAAGACATGGGATAAATAATTTACAGCAAATTATTATCTTTGGGACCAGAAGGTTCTTTTCTCCCTTTTACCACCATGGGCTTCATAAAAGCATGATAGCATAGTATTTGCTAGCTTAAATATTAATTTCAAATCCACTACATCTAATCTTTCACAATAAACCTTTTAAATTGATACAATCACTGTCTCACGCTTCTGAAGGGGAAATCGAGAATCAGAAGATTTAAAGAGATCACATAGTTGGGTGGAATTTTTACTTGACCTGAATTAGATACTGTAGTCTATAAATGTGAAAAGAATTCATTGGTTTTTTGAAGTTAACAGTAATGAAAACTCACTTTTTAAAAGCAAAATACTTCATACAAACATTTTCTTTTATTTATTTTCAACATTATTTAGAAATGATTAGGTACCAAATATTCAAATAGACACTGATAGAAATTTTTAAAAAAATTATAAAATAGGTATTTTTGCCATGAAGGAATTCATGACTTCATAATAGCTAATAAAACTAACGATTTATACAACATACTGAGCACTGTCTACATTATAGGCACACATATATTTGCATGTATTAATTTGTTTGCTCTCATAGCATTACTATGAGAAAGGTACTGCTATTATCTACATTTTTCAGATGAAAAAGTGAAGAACAGGGAACGTAACTTACAAAAGTTCAAACATTTTGTAATATTTTAGAAATCATAGCAACTGGTAGTTATAAATTCTAAAGGTATAATTAGTAATTATTCCTCTTTTCCTGAAACTGAGATATGGGTTCCAAAGTCTTCAGAATGCTGTAAAGATTCTTTTGCAATCATTATGATTTACTGCAAAAGAAATGTCTTAGAATTCAAACAGAAGCACTAACTTCTTATCATCTTCCTCTCTTCACTCTGTCCTTCCCCTGTAGTACTATAGTCTCTCAGTAGAAGCTTTTCTATCCAAACAGTATACTTACCCCAGGGTTCCTGATGCTCAGACATGGTTCTGGTGTTAAAGCCTTTGATTCAATTCATTTAGATAAGAAATAAATATCATAAATAGTATTCAAACTCTTCCAGAGATTTAAAAAAATAGAAAGAATTCCTAACTTTCTTATGAACCTAAGAATGATATCATAGGAAAGGAAAATTATAGACCAATAACTCTCATATACATAAATGCAGCAATCATTTATAATGTATTAAAAAATCGAATCAGTGACACACAGAAATAATTACACATTTTAAGCAAGTAGGGTTCATTCCAGGTATAAAATGTTATATTAACATTTATAAATCAATTAATGCATTTTAGTACATTAACATAAATATAAGAAAGATCATAAGATTATCTTATTAGGTACAAAAAATGACAGAATTCAATATCCATTCATTGTTTTAAAAAAACATTTTAGGAAACTAGGGATAGAAGAAAACTTTCTTAATCTGATCAAAAATATCCCAAAATAAATAAATAAATAAAAGCCAATAGCAAGCCTCTTATTCAACAATAAAATTTTGAACACTTTCTCTAGAAATAAGAAACAAGAAAAAGTTGTCCACCATCACTATTAAAACTGTAAGAGTAACTAGTCAGTTCAATGAAGGGTGAATTATTACATAAAATATGATAAAAAATCCAAAATGATTTGTAGACAAGTATTAAAGTAAAGAAATGAATTTAGCAAGGTATTTGGATATGAGGACAATACATAAAAATTAATTCTAATTTTACATACAAGCAAGAGAGAGAAATTATACATTGTAAAAATAGTCTACAATAATATTTTTTTAAATCAAATACCCAGAAATAAAGCTACCAAAAATAGGCAACTGAAACAAGTGAAGATTAAAAATAATAATAATAAATGACAAGATAGACCAAGTTCATAATTGTGGAACTCAATAATTTAAAGATATAAATGTCAAGTTAATCTGTACATGCAGTGTTAATTTCAATTAAAAAAATCCACCTGGGTTTTTTTGCAGAAATTTACTAGGTGATTTAAAAATTTATATGTATGTACAAAGGGTCAAGAATACCCAAAAAATCTTTAAGATGAGGAATAAAACTAAAGGTCTTACACTATCTGATATCAAGATCTATTGTTGGGACACCTGGGTGGCTCAGTCAGTTAAGCATTGGACTCTTGGCTTTGGCTCAGGTCATGATCCCACAGTTGGTGAGATCAAGTCCCGCCTCTGGCTCTGCACTGACAGTGTGAAACCTGTTTGGGATTCTCTCTCTCCTTCTCTCTCCCTCTCTCTCTGCCCCTTCCCTGCTCATGCTTGTTCTCTCACTCTCTTTCTCTCTGAAAACAAATAAATAAAAACTAAAAAAAGAAACAAAAGATCTATTGTAAAGCTAAAGTAATTAAGACTGTACTGTTTGTGTATAAATAGAGAGAATCACCAGGGAACAGAACAGATTGTCCAGAAATGCAATAGGAAAGTAAAGCACACAGTGGGGGGGGGGGGGAAGTATGGTATTTTCAATATTCAGTAAAAGGTATCAGGTCACGTGGACAGCCTGGAAAACCACATGGAAAATACTATGTCGTCATACTCACATTACACTACACAAAAATAAATAAGTACACAAACAAGCAAACAAATACATAGGAAGGAAGGAGGGAAGGAAGGAAGGAAGGAAGGAAGGAAGGAAGGAAGGAAGGAAGGAAGGAAGGAAGGGGAGGGAGGAAGGAGGGAGGGAGGAAGGAGGGAAGAAGGAAAAGCTTTTGTAGAAAAATTTAGGACAACATAGGTTAGGCAAAACTATCTTAAACAAGACACAAAACATGCTAATCATAAAAGAAAAATAATAAACTAGAATATATTAAAATTTAAAACTTCTTTTTAACTGAGATAATTAAAAGAGTAAAAAGGCAAGCCACAAAATGGAAGAAAATATTTGTCTACATACACAAATGACTTTTATCTAGAATATATATGGAAAAATACACCAAGGTGTAAATGAGAAATGGCAAACACATATACACAAAAGGGGCTTTCCAGATGGCCAGTAAGCATATGAAAAGATGTGCAATTTCATTAGTCATCAGGCAAAAGCAAATTTAAACCTTAGCAACCACCATATACATGCCAATATGGCTAAAATCAAAGGAGCAAAAAATTTCAGAATTCTCTTAGAAAGCTACAGACCAACCACAATTCTCATATGATAGTTACGGGATATATGAATTGGTACAATACTTATATTGATATAATATCTCTAGAGAAATATTTGGTGTTATCTACTAAAGCTGAAGATATGTATAAGCTATGACCCAACAATTCTACTTATAGGTATATAACCAACAGAAATGCATATTTTCCTAAAGATAGATACTAGTGTTTACAGCAGCACAAATTACAATAGCCCTGACCTTAAACCTACTCAAATACCCATCAACAGTAGAATGGGTAAAATAAATTGTATATATCCACTCAATAAATACTTGAAAGCACTGAGAGTAAATAATCTACAACGACATGCAACAAAAAGAAAGAATGCACACACATAATATTGAGATAAAGAGGCCAGGCACAAAAGAATACACATTATACAATTTTGTTTATATAAAGCATAAAAATAAGCAATATTAATCTATGCTGTTGGAAACCAATATGGTGATTCTGTTCGGGCAAGTCAGAAATGCCTGGAAGTGGCATGGAAGGTGGGAAAAGGTGGTTCTAGGGTGATAGGAATGTTCTCCGCTGGGCTCTGGTTACACAGGTGTGTGCAGTTAGTAAAAACTCGGTCAGCTCTAAGGAGTTCAGTATATGCACCTTCTACACATATGTGTTATGCTATAATGTAGAAACTCTAAAAATAATTTAAAAATAAAAACCATCACCTGCATGGTGCTTAAAAATCTCTAGATTCTGAGGCAATTAAAAATTGCAAGTTTGAGTTTGCAAGTCAAAGAGATTTAAAGAAAATTAAAACTTTTAATTTAAAACAGCATTCTCTTTTATGAACCTAATTTTACTTTCTACATCTTAACAGAATGAATGGTTTTATTAAAAAATCATTTTTAATTAAACCTTTGCACATCTATGCAGTTCCATCAGTGAATTTGCAAACAGGTTGCAATGAATATTTGCCACCTGGCATTGATTTTGTAAAAATAGGAAAAGTGTGTAACAAAATTCAACTCAGTACTTATAGGTGATTTTTACTACAATGAAAAAAGCCAGATATTACTATTCCAGCTATTTTGTGTCTCTATGAGAAATTTAAAACCTAAATACCTAATAATTGAATGCTTCTATTTTAAAAATGCATTCGGGATCACTGTGATATCCCTTTCACCCCACTTCTTAGACAATACTTTTGGGTCCATTTATGCCATTCAGGCCTCTATTCTCATTGCTCTAAGGACTAGACTGAAGTAAATATTTCATTTTTCTTTTTAGTGAAATCCAGTGTCAATCCAAGGACAAACTGTGATGTAGGAAAATGGATCATCAGTGCTTTCAAGCTCTTATTTCTGCCATGCTCTCTGGTGCCTCCTTCCACACACATGCCCGCCCCCCCCCACATGTTCTCCTCTACTACATGTGTTCTCCAGACCTGTGTCCATTAAGGAACGGTGCTGAGCCAGTCCTCCAGGAGCCAGACACCATGTCAAACTCTACCTGCCTCTCCTGCCAATAAAGGTTGCCAATTTTGTATTCCATTATCTCAGGACCAAGTCTACTTTCCAAAGGAGGAAATAAAATTAATCTCACCTATAATGATATGTAGAAATGTACAGTGTATCTCCCACAGCAGTCATCTTGAGACTAAGCTTTTACTTTAAAGCAGCATGCTAATAGTTGGCTCATTAGACTTCATGGAACATCTGCAGGAGAGATTTTGTGGGCAGAAGGGGACTCTCGGCACCCTTCTAAGAGTTTTCCATCTATGGCAGATCTTGTGCAATCTACTCAGATCATAATACTTCAGTGTTTACAATACTCTTTCAAGAAACAGTCAAAATGGGGCGCCTAGGTGGCTCAGTCGGTTAAGCGTCCGACTTTGGCTCAGGTCATGATCTCATGGCTTGTGATTTCGAGCCCCATGTTGGGCTCTGTGCTGACAGCTCAGAGCCTGGAGCCTCTTTGCATTCTGTGTCTTTCTCTCTCTCTTTCTGCCCCTCTTCGCGCTCACACTCTGTATCCCTCTGTCTCTCAAAAATAAATAAACATTAAATTTTTTTTTAAAAAAGAGTCAAAATGGATCACAAAAATAAACAATGCTAAAATATGTTTATTAAAGATAAATAAGCAAGTTTGAATAACATTTGTTCAAAACTGCAGACAGTGAGATATTGGCCACTGTGTTTTAATTTTCTGTACAAAAATTTACCTATATCCTTTTAATTGTATAGGATCTATCTTTTGAGAAGCTGATTATTTCAAATTCTATTCTACTGGATTTTACTTTTCACATTTTAGTTTTCTAATATAGTCTAGAAATGCCAAGCTTATTGGAATATTCTGATCTTTGAAATTAATAACTCAGTTTTAAATAATTGATCAGAGTGGTCTAAGTTCTAAAAGAATGTCTGATAGAAGTTTTATCCACAATATTTGGGATAGCAAAGTACCACAATTTTTTTTTTTACCTTTCTTACTTAAAAATATGATCAAAACTAAAAAAAAAGTTGTCTATCTTAAGATCTTCCTATAGGAAGTCATAACAGTCCATTTAAACTCCATTCTTATTGTGACATTTTCTCAGCACCCAAATGAATACGGTATCTAAGAAAACCAGTTTCTTTGAAAAGTTTATCTATTTTATAAAGTTACTTAAGATTTCATGGGAATTTCCAGTTGGATTTAATCAAAGGGAGAAAAATGGTATAGACATCATGACTCAGCAGTTGTTTTAGTACATGAATGCTCTAAAGGTCTTGACATTTATTTCCTTAAAAAAGGTATTTATTTTCTCATTATATATTTATAATACAAGAGAAGAAGGTAAAGCCTATACCCTGCAAAACATTTTGTATTATTTCAAAAGGCATGGGAAGTCTACTGGTGGGGTAATGAAGACAGGAAATAAATCAAAGTCACTAGGCACTAGGGTCATGACCCTGAGTAAAGTCTGAGACAGAACTGTATCTGGAAACTAAGAGAGGTAATGGGAATCAGTCAGTGAGAGCCAAGTTGTGGAAAAAGCCAGATGTGGTGGAACTAACACAGACATGAATGAAAGAATTCCTAAAATCCTGTTAAGTGGAAACAGCAACTTGCAGCAAAATATATTAAATATTAGAATTCCAAAAAAATAGTGACAGCAAAAATACTCAAAGCATTACTATTTATGAGAGTATCTGCTATATGTTCTAATATTTTGCTTCCCCTGTTCTCTCTCTGTACTTCTCTCATCTATCCCTAAATAAATGCATCTGTAAAGTACTCTAAAAGGATATATATGAAGCAAATAATAGCATTACTCTTACTGGCAGACATCCAGAGAAAGAATAAGAAGATTTTGGTGGTGGAGGAGGGGAATGTTGTTGAAAGAATACTTCAGGTTTAGAGATCTATTATTATTATCATTCATCAAGTTTTTTAGGGAGAAAGTATTCACATACTAATTTTTCAAAACCTAATAATTTAAAAGCACAAATAAAACAAAACAAATGACTAACTCAAACAGCAAATCAGAAATGAAAAGACACAAACTTTACCTAAGTTAAGAGTCAGTGGCCAAGGTAGAGTAACAAGTATACAGAAAGAGTTTCAGTGTCCAGATCCCAGAGTGTACCTCTCTGTCCTCTACAGGCCCTCCCAGTCATTCGTTCAACAAGTACTAACTGACCTACTGTGTGCCTGGGACCACACAGCTGTTGGTCCTGTGATGGCTCCTGATTGTGAGGAAGACAGGCAATTATAATACAACATAATATGAGCTGTTGGTGATCTGTACTCTAGAGGCCTGCATGCAATAAATATTTTATTGTGCCCTACAAGGTGAGGAAATAATGTAGGAAAAACATTTGAAGGAAAGACTTAGTGAAGTGCAGAGGAATTTAGAGAACAAGCTACTTCAATTTGGGTGTTAGAAATGTTGACCTGTACCAGATCACCTTGTTGTATAGAATGTAACCTCTAGAAAGGCCTTGAAATATTGCCAGGTTCTTTAAAGTTGATCATGACAGAAGATGAACATAGTGAACCTTCAGGGAATAGATCTTCCACAAACATACTTTCCTTCAATGGCATCCATGGAATTGCCAGAAGAAACCACAGGACTCAGCAACGTGAACAAAAACTCCCCGCAGTCTGTGTGTGTCCACAGGAATTTTCACCAACTTTCAGTGCCTTGACAACATTTCACATGATCATCGAAACTGATGAGCAATTGCAAAGCCCCTGGAGATGACAAATGGGTATGCTTCTAAAATAAACATACCGATATTGATAGATTTAAGAGTGAGTATATATGAGATAACCAGTGTGTGCATTCTCATGGAATTGCTTTCTTACTAAAATTTAGCATTTTTTAGCTTAGTGTCTGTTTCTTAATTTCCTAGCTGGCTCGAATACAGGCACTGAAGATTTTTCCCTAAAGGTGAAGCCTATTCTGACTCCCAGCCAATCCTGACCAAATCAAAGAAAATATTTGGAAAGTAACTTGGAATAGCAGCTGAGATCAAGAATTAATGTGCAGTGGGTTTGAGGAAGTGCCCACTAAATTACAATATATAAAACTTGGCTTATGGCTCTGTTTCCAGCTTGATATGTTATCAGAACCTGCCAAAATCTGAAATGGTTTCCCTCTCCTGGACCTCCATAACTTGATTACTTTAATTGGAACAAGATGACAATTTTCAGTACTTGGGGGCAGATGATAATTTTAAGTAAACAAGAGGTGGAAGACGGTCAAATAATTTCCATATCAAAATCTCCCAATCAAATGTAATACTAGGATATTATGTTAGCTATTTACTCTGTCTTTCTGAACGTGAGATTCTTTAACTGTAATAATGGCTGTCAAATAAAAGCAAATATGCAGTTAGATAAGGAGAGACTTTATGAAAGAGACTATTGCAAGAGAGAGAATTCCCTAATCATAAATCTGTAGGTGTCTCAAAATAAAACAGAAAAAGACCCGTGAGATAGAAAAGGTAGTTTTCTCAATTTTAACATCTTCCAAACAAAAGCAGATGATATCAATCAGGATATTGACATTGATCCACAAAAATAAGGGACATTTCTACAAGGATCCCTTTTATAACCACACCCACTTCTCTCCCACTTTCCCTGCCTGCTTAGCCCTGGCAACCACTGATATCTTTTCCATCTCTATAATTTTGTCATTTCAAGGTTATTAGAAAATGGGATCATAGGTTTTTGAGGTGGGCTTTTTTCACTCACAAAAATTTTCTGGGAATTCATTCACGTTGTTGCACATATCAATAAGTTCATTCATTTTTACTGTTGAGTAGCATTCCATTGTAAGAATGTACCAGTTTTAACATTCGTCGATTGAAGGGAAATCAGGTTATATACAATTTTGGGTTACTATGAAAAAAGCTCCTACAAACTTTGCCTACAGGCTTTTTGTGTGAACATAATTATTTCTCTGCAATAAATGCTCAGAAGTGCATTGCTGGGTTTTATGGTAATTAGATGTTTAGTTTATTAAGTGAACAATAGTTTCCCACAATGGCATCCAAGTCAGCATTTGACATTGTCAGTATTTTTTATTTCAGCCATCCTAATAAGATGTATTGCAATACCTCACTGTTTTAATTAGTATTTCCCCAGTGGCTTATGATATTGAACATTTGTTCATGGGCTTACTTGCAATCTGTGTATCTTCTTTAGTGAAAAGTCTATTTATTTATCTGTGTTGACCATGTTACAATTGGATTGTTTGTTTGTTACTATTGAGTTTTGAGTTTTGTATTAGATTGCAAGGGCTGTCCTAGAAACATACTTTATAGACTGGGTGGCTTAAACAACAGAAATTTATTTTCTCCTATTTCTGGAGGCTAGCAGTACAAGATCAAGGTGTCAGCAGGGTTGATTTCTTGAGAGGCCTGTCTTCTGTGTACCTGATCATCTTCTCCTTGTGCCTTCATTGGTCTTCCCTCCGGTGTGTATCTGTGTCCTCATTTCCTCTTGTAAGGATACCAGTTGTATTGGATTAGGGCCCATCCTAGCTACTTCATTTTAATTAAATTACTGCTACAATTATGCCATTTCACAGTCCTTGTAGAAGAGAGAATGCCCCATTGGAAGGACTGAAAGATGGTAGTCAGCCTGGCTGGAAAACATAAGAGGAGTCCTACAGACCTGCTAACACCAGGCCGAATCAGCCACATTAAGCAGTTTGAACTTTACCCTGAGAGCAAGGGGAATGGCATCATGCTGAGACCCCTCCAACCTCCAAGTGCCGTCACATTTCTTTATCAAGATGAGGGAGTCCACCTCTGCATTTAGTGCACTGATAGGTGTTATCATGAATCAGTATTAAATTTGGCAAATGTTTTTCTGCATAAATTGATATGTTTATGTGATATTTGTTCTTTAGTAAGTTAAAAGGTAAATTATATTATTGATTTTTGAATATTGAACCATCCTTGCATCCTTGGAATAAATCCCACTTGGGCATGCTATAAAATTCTTTTTTACACTGTTGAAGGTTATTTGCTTTTCTGTTAAGGAATTTTGCATCTACTCTTGAGGAATATCACTTGGTGGTATTCCTTTTTTGTATTGTCTTTGTCTGCTTTTGCTGTCAGACAATACTTCATAAAATAATTGGGGAGAATTCCATTCTCTTTTGTTTTTCAGAAGAGATTGTGTAGAACTGGTGTTAATTCTTTTAAAGCTTGGTAGAGTTCCCTATTGAAATCACGTGCATATTGCAGTTTTGTTTGTTTGTTTGTGAAGTTTTAAGTCATATAATTAATCTCCTAAATGGTTACAGAGATAGTCAAGTTACCTATTTCATACTATGTAAATTGTGGTAGTTTGTGTTTCTTGACAATATAGTCCATTTCAACCAACTTGTCAAATACAGGGTGTATAACTGTTCATAGTATTCCCTTACTAGTTCTTTGAAGTCTGCAGGACCTGTAGGGCATCCTTTATTTCCTTTAAAATATTGTTTTTTTTTAGAGTACCAACTCATATTGATATTCTCCAGTTTTTATGATACAGCTGTTTCTATCCTTTTACTTTTAAACTGCTTATTTGTTATATTTGAAGTCAATTTCTTGGAGACAGCACATAGTTGTTCAAGTTTGCAGAGTTATTATTTTTTTTAATTTCCTGTTGATTCAGTGTTTTTGTTTCCCTGTTTTATTTTTTCTATCCTACCATGGTTTGTTTAAACATATATTTACAGTTCCATTTTCATTTATCTTGGGTGCTTTGGGGAGAATCTCTTTATATACCATTTTTAGTGGTTACTCTAAGTATTACACTATATACATATAATTTACCAGTCTATAATCATTATCATTTTACTAGTTAGACATAATATACAAAGCTTACTTCCTTTTACATCTATTCACTCCCATAAATTTGGAATATAATTTTCTTAAATATTTCTTCTAGATACATATAGAACCACATCAGTGCTACAAATTTTCTTCAGTTGTCAAACACTAGAACATTCCAGATGAGAAGGATCATCTATTACATTTACCCATATTTTTTTAACATGCTCTTTCTTCCTTCTTGATATTCCAAGCTTCCTTCTTTTATAGTTGTCTTTATAAATAAAACTATAAGTCTTTCTAAAAATCTGTTATAAAGTCTTTTGTAAGACTTTGTTACAAAATCTTTATAAAACTTTGTTAGCCTTTTTTTATGGTAAGTCTGTGGGAAATAAACTCTATCAGTTTTCTTTCATCTGAAAGTGTTTTCATTTCCCCTTCATTGCTAAGAGAAATTTTCTCTGGCTATTGGATTCTGTACTGGTAGTTCTTTTTTTTTTTTTCTTTTTTTCAGTATTTGAAATATTTTGTATCAATTTGTTCTGACCTCAGTGGTTTCAGATGAGAAATTCAGTGTGTTTTGTATTGTTTTCCACTATAAGTAAAATGTCATTTTTTTTTCTGGCTGCTTTTTAGATTTTTTTCTTTGTTTTTAAGTTTTCAGAACTTTAACTATAATTTGTATTGCCATGGATTTGTTTGGATTTATTCTGTTGGGTGTTTCCTCAGCTTCTTAAATTTGTAAAGTTTTATCTTTTCACAAATTTGGAAAGATTTTAACCATTATTTTATTTTTTTGACATATTACTTTTCAGCCTGTACTCTTTATCCACCTCTTTCGGGACTCTCATGACATCAATGTTAATTCTGTTGTTAGAGCCCATCAGGTCTTTGAAACTGCTCATTTATTTTCATCTACTTCCTCTCTGTTTTTAAGATTGAGTAATTTCTATTGTTCTATCTCAGATTTTACTGATTCTTTCCTCCATCATCTCCATTCTGCTGTTGAGATCATTTACTGAGCTTTTTATTTTGGTCATTATAGTTTTCAGTTCTCAACTCTCCTTTTGGTTATTCCTTACATCTTATACTTCTTTGTCAGGTTTAGTATTTTTTATTAATTTGTTTTAAGCATTTAGTAATTGCTTGTTGATACAATTTTATCATGGCTGCTTTAAGATGCTTGTTAAATAATTCCAACATCTCTGCCACCTGGGTTTTGGCATCTATTAATTGCCTTTTTCTCATTCCATTAGAGATTCACATTTTCTTGGTATGACAAGTGATTTTTTATTAAAACCTGGACATTTTTGGACTAAGCTGCAGGATAGTGGATTTTATTTAAACCTTCTGTTCTAGTTGGCTTTTCCTGACACTGTTCTGGCATACAAAAAGGGGTGCTGCCTCATTACTGTTAGGTGGAAATAGAAGTCCAGATTCCCCTTCTTGGGGAGGGAGCTCCTTGTTACCGCTGGAATGAGTGGAAGTTCTGGCTTCCTAAGTGGTTTCCACTGAAGCCACAGTTGGGTAGCCTCATTATTGCTGGGTAAGGATGAAAGTCCTGACTCCTCTCAGCCTCCTCTGATATCAGCACAACAGGGGGAGTAGAGGTGCTTCGTTACTACCAAATGGAAGTTGAAGTCAAAGCTCCCCAAGAGTTTTCATTTACTTGACCAGGGAGGGCTAGGAGCGCTCCTTAGGGGTCAGTTCCTTACCTGGCCTTCTCTACCACATGCCTCGTAGGAGTATCAGAGCACCTGGGTACAGCCTGGCAAGTATGGAAGTTTATGGCAAGGCTTCACTTGCCTTTGTTGGTGGGAGTAGAAACATGGTAACATTTTTTTTTTCTATGTTGTTTGTCTGGAGTAGAGCAGTTTTGCTTAAATTTTTTTCTGTCTAGTGAGATTGTCCCTTTTGGCTGAATAGAACAGGCTTGTTGGAGGACATTTTTATCCATACCTATTGATATTTCCAGGTTGCCAGTTTCTTCATCTCCAAGTATATGTGAGGAAACCACGAACAAACAGAGAAATCAACATAGGGTCCTTTCTCAGGCCTCAAAGTCCCTAGCCAGTCTGCTTTCCATTACCCACCTTTCAGAGTCTTCTGATGTTGGTTTCATACATAAAATACAGGTATCTTAATTGTACTTAGTATATCTATTCTATCTTCCCAGAATCAGAAGTCTCACCTTAAGCTTTTAAATTTAATTTACAAATTATGGTACTCTTTTATTCTCATAAGTTCTAAAAATTACTTTTAAGATTTTTAGCTTAGAAATTGAATTTCTTAAATATTGAAAACTGTATTTATAAATTTAATACATTCAGGGTTTTGTTTTGTTTTTCATTTTACCAAATTCAAATACTTCTAGTAAGCAAAATGTTGGCTAATAATTTAAACTATTCTAATACCAAATTACTTTAATTTTCCTAATGTTTACAAACATATCCAAATCATATTTTACATTTCAAATTAAAACTTCTAACTATAAAATCACTTACTTGTGTATTTTAACTGGGATCATAAGATGATTCCGTTGTATAATATATTAAAGTATCTTATACTTAAAATATTTAAGTAAAAATTATAGCCATATTTTTCTAAACTTAACAAAAGATTTGTAGTAAATGGGCTTAATATACTTTACTATCTCTAAGCATAAGTCTGAACCTTTGCAGGGTGAAAAAAGAACTCACTAAGAAACAATTTGATTATCCCAAACATGTTGGAATCACCATTTCAGCAGCCAAGTTTACACACTGAACATTTGGACCGGGGCATAATACTCAAAGCTCTAGCTACTGGCTGACTTTTCTCACTGCAAAAACTGACACATTGAGGTCCTTACAGATGATTGGTCTTTCCTGGATTCACAACACACCATTGCTTAATTCTTCTAACTGACTGGAAATGGTACCCCACACAAGCTACAGCTAACTTTCCTTACTTCTGAGCTTGATTTCCAACTTTTCCATATTTTTATTATATTTACATTTTATTTCCTTCCTATGTGGCAGAAAAGGCATATTAATATCATGTCACTATATATTATGCCCTTATACTTATGTTTCTTACCCCTGCTAATTTTATCGCTTAATTGGAGTTGATGTTTTTCCAGTATCTTTTTTTTAATGTTTATTTATTTGTTTTGAGAGAAAGAGTGTTTACAAGTGGATGAGGGGCAGAGAGAGAGAGAGAGGGAGAGAGAGAACCCTAAGGGGCTTGATCCCACGACCTGTGAGATCATGACCTCAGTCGAAATCAAGGGTCAGAGGCTTAAGTGACTGGGCCACCCACGTGCCCCAATTTCTGATATCTGCCTGACAGGAAAAATACAACATTACACATATACAGTCCCCAACTTACAATGGTTCAACTTACAATTTTTCAATTTTATGATGGTGTAAAAGTGATTTGCATTAAAAAAACTGTACTTCAAATTTTGTATTTTGCTCTTTCCTGGGAAAGGGATATGTGGTACAATGTTCTCTCATGACTCTGGGCAGTGGCAATGAGCCATAGCTCCCAGTCAGCTGCTCAATCACAAGAATAAACAAGTGATATACTTACAACCATTGTGTATCCATATAAACATTCCATTTTTCACTTTCTGTACGGTATTCAATAAATTACATGAGATAATCAACACTTTATTATAAAACAGTCTTTATGTTAGATGGTTTTGCCCAACCATAGGCTAATGTATGTGTTCCGAGCACATTTAAGGAAGGCAAGGCTAAGCTACCATGTTCGGTAGGTTAGGTGTTTTAATGCATTTTCAGCTTATGAAATTTTCAACTTAGGATGGGTTTATCAGGACATAACCCCACTGTAAGTCAAGCAGGATCTGTGCATTAAGGAAGTATACAGTGTGGTGATCCATGTCCCCAGTTGCTAATTGGACAAGTGTTTTATAGACTAGTCACTAACAATTATGAATCCACTCCCTGAGTAGCTGAGTATTCATACTACGGAGAGCCCAAAAATGATGATATCTTACACACTAAATTGGATTATCTTTGTTCAGGCTGAGTTCACTGCAACCTACTTAGAAATTATAGTAAATACAAACTGGCATGGCTTCCAGGCTCATCATAACTCCCCAGCAGCCAGGTCTATGCTATTTTCCCTTTCTTTTTAACTTTTTTATTAAATTTTTTTAAAGTTTATTTATTTTTGAAAGAGAGAGAGAGTACACAAGCAGGGAAAGGCCAGAGAGAAAGGGAGACACAGAATATGGGGCAGGCTCCAGGCTCTGAGCTGTCAGCACAGAGCCCTACATGAGGCTTGAGCTCACAAACCATGAGATCGTGACCTGAGCCAAAGTCAGACGCTTAACTGACTGAGCCACCCAGGTGCCCCTACTATCCTCCCTTTGTAAGGGAAATGGCTTCACTCACACATTAATCATTGTTTGTAATAGGGGCTTACAATAACGATACTCTGAATTACTCACAACCTGGAAACAAGCACATGACCCAGTCTGGTTAAACATAGTATCTCTACCCCAACACTGTGCCCCCACAATTGGAATAACCACTATGTACCCAGAGTTCTTTCTCTGAATTTTTTTCTAAGTGTTGCTGAGGACAAAAGCCTCTTCTCTTCTGGTAATTGAGCTGCAAAAAGCTAAGCCTAGAGCTTCCAGTGGTCCCTCCACAATCATGTGGAAAAGTGGTCAATGGGAAGGGAGCATTAGGTAATACACAGAAACACCAGAAATGGAAGGAAAACAAGAAAAGTCCTAATGACATGAGGGTTCTGCTTCTATTCCATTCCACTTATATTTCTGCAATTTCTGGTTACATAAGCCAACATACATCCTCAATTTACCTAAGAGGTTTCAGGTGATTTGCACCAGCATCAATTGTGTCCTAATCAGGACAGCCTGAAGCCTCCCTCAATTGACAGGTTAGCTTTATACTCATATTCCCTTCCACCTATCCTCACACCCACTTGCAATATAAATACATGAGATTTACCTTAGGTACTGTACCAGGTTTTAAGCATTCATAATCAGAAAAAAATATCTAATACTCAGAAGAAAGACACCAACATGGCTTGATGTCCTATTTGTAAATAGAAAATAGTTGGCCTTCTTGTGTAATTATCATATTGACAGGTTATGGTTATTTTTTCCTGGTTTGTGTGGTTTCTAGTAGTATTATAATGATGTAAATTAATGTGATTTTATTCCCTAGAGGATATAATCTATGCTATTCATTCATTCTAAACCAAAACAAGTCAGAGAAAAAGAAGAGTAATTTGTCATTGTGACTTTCCAGAATTTGCTTAGCATCCCAATTTTTTTACATTAGCTTTTTCTCTTCAGTTCCATTTATAGTATTCCAAAACTGCTGAGAAATTATCCCCTCAAAGAAAATAAGTTCATATTCTTAATAGCTGTGCTCAGATAAGGATACTAATCTATGCCTTACAGAATTATTCTAAAGATAAAATGAGTTGTCTTATCTCTCCAATTACCCTGAAAAGCTCCTGGAGAATAAAAATTCTGTCTTCTACTTCTTTTTCCCTTAAACTGTGCCAGCAGAGAACTTTCTTGTCTTAAAAGGCCCACAGAATTCTCACTGACCAATTAAAAATATAGTATAGGTATCTTCCTGTCCTGAGCATTTCAATCCTACAGCTATCCTGTGGATGAATAGTCTATAGTGGGGGGACGTGAGGGGTTGCCTCAATGGTCCAGACCAGGGTGTCAGAGTCTAAATAGAGTGAAGATCCTGTCACTGAAGAAGGGAAAGCAAAATTTAGGGAGTCAGAATTCAAACAATGTTGGAGTCCAAGTACTGTGAGGAATGATCCCATTGAATTGGGAAGGTTAGTATCCAGGAATATAAAATCAGAACCTGAGTAGGATAGCATCCACCCAGGGGAAGAAGTAAAAATAGTGATGGGAGATTGGATACATACAAGAAGACTGATTAATAAAAGAATCAGAACTCCTTGGACAATGGCTTATTCCGGGTTTGGACAGGGAAAGTACTAGGACATCAGCCTAGGACATGTTTTTATTTTAGAAAGTAAGGAAGTACTCAAAGAACAATGAGAACATGTCAAAAGGACAGAGTAGCCAGCTTGAATGAGCTCAAATTGGCCAAATCTAGGAACAATCTAAACATCAAAATAAATGATAATAGCAGTGAATTACAGTCCTTTGAACAAAAAACCATAAATGGTTTTGAAATGTTATGAAAACATAAATAATTAAAAGTTTGAAAAGTAAAGGATTTTTTTTATAGATTCAGAGTAATGCTCTAAATAGTACTTACTAATTTCAAAGATTAAAAAGAGTAACTTTAAAATTGAGTTGTCTGATAGATATCACTTTAAACAAGTGATCCCAGTGAACATCATCAGTAATGGGACAAACTGAAACCGTGCATCACCAGATAAGATACAATGAAAGAAACACAGCATCATTTCTGTAACACTTCTGCCAAAGAGGAATAGCTTGAATCATATATCAAATATAAGGAAACATCAGACAGCTGCAAAATGAAAGCTATTCCACAAGACAACAAGATTTTAATCCTCCAATATGTAAAGGTCATGAAATCAAGGTAACATAAGGGAACTGTTGCAGATTAAAGAAAACAACTAAATGCATGAGTAATTCTGAACTAGACCCCTTCATCATTTATAAATTGTATGACTAGGGAAATTGGCAAATTGGAATAGAACCTGAATTTTATTTTATTTTTTTTTTATTTTTTTTTTCAACGTTTATTTATTTTTGGGACAGAGAGAGACAGAGCATGAACGGGGGAGGGGCAGAGAGAGAGAGGGAGACACAGAATCGGAAACAGGCTCCAGGCTCTGAGCCATCAGCCCAGAGCCTGACGCGGGGCTCGAACTCACGGACCGCGAGATCGTGACCTGGCTGAAGTCGGACGCTTAACCGACTGCGCCACCCAGGCGCCCCTAGAACCTGAATTTTAGATGGTAAAATATATCTGTGTTAACGTTCTAGTTTTGATGGTTACATTATGGTTATTTAGGAGCATGTCCTTGTTTGTAGGACAAAATACTATATGTAGCATATATACGTACACACACACAGACACACAGACACACACACACATAAACACAGACTATATACTATGTAATACTATATACACTACTTTTAAATAATACTAAGTACTAGTAAATACTGGTCTTGTTTGTGCGACTAAAGTATTGGAGTGTAATAGGGCATTAGGTTGTCAAGCTAAACTCAAATGGGACAGAAAAAAGTGTTCTTTGTTATGTAAATCCAACTTTTCTGCATGTTGATTTGCTACAAAATCAATAAAAATACTATTTACTAACATTATAGGACATTAAAATACCCTATAATTAAAAAGCTTTACACATACACACAATAAGAACTACAAGCATTGTTTATTTCATATACTACTCATCTACACAGTTAAGAATTATGTTTTTAGACGGAAATCAAACATTATCTCTTTAGACAAAAATCAAGCCAGATTCTGTAAAATAAAAATATAAAACAGCTTATTTGTGTTAAGTAACTGTATTACATAGCTTTATAAAAGATGCCTAAGTAATTGGTTCCACTTTTTACTTTTCCCCTTTGCTTTGCTATTTTATTAGGTAAGGAGCACTTGAAATTAAGAACACAGTTGTTTCAATTCCCTTTACACATCGCATTGCAACTGTGATTTTCCTTGTCTGTCCACCACCTGGTGAGCACCTCAAGGACAGTATTCTTGCTTATTTAGTTTTGCACTTCTTTCGTGCAAACATAATAATTACATAGAAGGCTTTTTTCATGGGTTTGAGAGCAGTTTGTTGAGGAATGGGAATGATCATTATCACTTGAAATAAATGAGCTCTGCTAATGAAAGATGCCCTGAGTGCACATCAATACACTGAGGCAGGTGTGAAGTCAAGAGTGGATAAGAGAATCTATGTATTGACACAATGGTCAACACAGAAAATTTAGAACACCACAGACATCGATTTTTAATCTATAGGTAATATATGTGTCTTCTCCTGCTCGTTCTCTTCTATAAGAATTGCCTTTGCCTCACAGGTAGGACCTGGACATCTTTGTTCTATATGACCCTTCCTGGCCATAGCTTATTAGGCAGATAGTGGACACCTCACCACTAGAAACTATCTTCAGAGGCTCGGCTGGGCCAATAAAATTCTCTCTGCTGGGAATTCAGAAATGGAACAAGCAAAGTATAGACACTGGGCTATACAGAAGCTAAAACTGGGCTGAGGAAAGAAGAAAAAGGGGAACGATGCAAAAAGACCAATCAATTCCATAAATAAACTGAAAGTGCTGTCTTGCCCAAACCTTCTGGGACTGGTTCTAGTCCCTAATTTACTTCCTGTCCTTGGCTTTTATGTGATACATTGAAGGAAGAAAATATCTTGAGGAACCTCAACAAAGTAAGTTTGGCTGGAGCACTCTGTGAATTGGAGAGGGATAACAAGTCACAGGGGCAACCACAAACCATATTTTGTAGGACTTTGTGGGACCTATTAAAACTTTTTGGATTATTCTGAGCAAGATAGAAAGCCACTGGAGGTTTTGTTTTTGTTTTGTTTGTTTGTTTTTGGTCTTTAACTGTGATATAAGACACAAAAGGTGAGTGAAGTATGCCTGTAGCTTAATAAATTGTACATATACCTCTCCCCAATATATATATGCAAGCACCATATAACTAATAACTAACACGTTGATCAAGTATATAACACTTCTAGAAACCCAAGAGTCTTTTCCCATTTAACATCCTGTCTCCCTTGAGGTAACTACTAATCTGATTTCTATTAAGGAGACCAGTTTATCCTGTTTTTGAACTTCGTAGAGAAGATAAAATAAGTAGTTTTTGCTTTGATTTTCTTTTGTCAATATATCTTTGGTATTTTCAATGCTTTGCATGTACCAGATTTTTTTGAGATTGCCAAGATTATATGAATATATCACAATTTATCCATTCTTCAGTTGTTGGGCATTTGGGTGGCTTCTAATTTGAGACTATTGTGAATAAAACTGCCAGGAATATTCTTGTACATGTCTTCTTTTGTATATATGCACTCATTTTTATTGAGTATATAACTAGAAGTAGAATTGTTGGATCACAGGGTAAGTATATTTGGATTCAGTAAAAACTGCTAAAGAGTTTTCCAAAGTAAATTTACCAATTTATACTCCAATCAGAATGTATCACATATAACATATAATGTGTAAATATATAATGTCCTGGCTAACACTCAATATTATCAGGCTCTCTAATTTGGGCTATTATTTTGAGAGTGTATTAGTATTGCATCATAGTTTTCATTTGTATTTTCTTGGTGACTAACAAAGTTGAGCACCTTTTCTTATGTGAAGAAGCCATTTGAATATCCTGTTTTGAAGTGTCTATTCAAGGATTTTTGCTCCCTTTTATTTATGAGGTTGGTTTTCTTATTTGTTTCATGGGTTGTTTTTAAAAGTTGACTTGTAGAAGCTCTTCATTTATTCTATATATAAATCTTTTGGGGGGTATACATTGCCAATATCTTCTCTCCGTGTGTGGCTTGCACTTTCACTTTCTTAAAGGTGTCTTTCAGTATATAATTTCTACTTTTAATTAACTCCAATTTATCCATCCTTTTGTTCTTATGGTTAGTGCTTTTGGGTCCTATTTGAAGAAGTGATGCCTACTCTGGAGCTTCAAAGGTATTCTGTTATTTTTACAAAAGCTTCATTATTTACTTTAAATATGTACAGAATCAATCCACTTGTGATTGAGTTTTTGTTTATGGGTTTAATAGAGGTTTAGGTTCACTTGTTTCCATATGGATATCCAATTGATCTGGCATTGTTGAAAACCATTCTTTCCCAACTGAACAATAGTACTTAGTTGTATATCAAATGAGTATGTGTATGGAATTTCTGTTCTTTTTCATTATGTATTCATCCTTGTACCAACATCACAACATATTAATTTCATTCCTTTATGGTAAGTCTCAATAATTTACCAATACGAATCCATCGATTTGTCTTTAAGATTGCTTTGGCTATTCTATGTCCTTTGCATTTCCACATAAATTTTAAAATCCACTTGTAACATTTTATATACACACATTAACACAAATTCTCTCAAAGGAAGAAAACCTGCTGGAATTTTTACAAGATTATAGTAAGAGTCTGCAGCTTAGTTTGGGAAGTATTGACACCTGTATAATATTAGATCATTCAACTCGTAAGTGTGGTAAGCCTGTACATTTACTTAAAGAGTCATTTTAATTTCTCTCAACAATATTTTGCAGTTTTCAGTGTATAAGTCTTGTGTATCTTTAATAGGATTTTTTGGTGCTATGGTACATATATATTCTAATTTTCTTTAATAATCCTTTGCTTTTGTATTGAAAAACTATTTACTTTTGTACAGACTTTTTATCTTTTGTATATTAGCCTTGTATATATGAGTATACTCAACCTGGATTCTTTTATATTGATCTTGCTAATTCATTTCATAATTCGAATAGCTTTTTGGTCAAGTCCAAATCCTTTGGATTTTCTATGTATATGATCATATAATTTACAAATAGTTACAGTTTTACTTCTTCCTTTCAAAATTTTTATCTCTTATTTATTATCTTGCCTCATTGCTCATGTCTAGGCCTTATAAAATGTTTTAAGTAGGGGAGACATAGGATAACATATCTTTGCTACTTGAAGTAAATAGCCCACGAGTAACAAGACTGGAAAAGGACCCCCAATTAAGTTTATACCAGTGATTATGGTGGCTTTGACTAGGGAGGCTGCTGTATAGGTGGGAGAAATAATCATATTCTAAATATCCTTAGAAGGTAAAATTACCAGGAGTTTCCTACATCAGGTGTGATCCTAAGGGGAGCCCTGAAGGGCTCCAACTTTTGGTGTTGTTTGAGTAACTACATAAAGGAGTTGAAATTTACTAAGATGAAAAGATTGGGAAAATAAAGTTGTGAACTTGCAACAGAAATTGCATATTCATTTTTGAGCATTTTAATTTGGAGTTACCTGTTAGATTTCTTAGTACATAGGTTGAGTTCATTGCTATATATAACAATCTACAGTTTAGGAGAAAGATTTTTGAGTCCTTTAAATATATATTTGGTAATCATCAGCATATAAATGATATTTAAAACTACACAGTGTTTGAAATAAATGTAGCTAAAGAAGAGGAAAATGATGAAGACTTAACTGTAGGACACTCCAACATTTATGAAATAGAAGGATTAAAGAAAAATAGTAGAGCTGGGGCACCCAGCTGGTTGTCAGTAGAACATCAATCCCTGGGTTGTGAGTTTGAGCTCCATGTTGGGTGTAGAGGTTATTTAAAAATTAAATCTTAAAAAAAAAAAAAAGAAAAATAGTAAAGTCTAATGAAAAGGAACAGCCACTAAGGTAAGAGAAAAACCATGGCAGTATGTTTATCTCAGTAGCCAACAGATTAGTGTTTGAAAGGTAGAAAGAATGATCAATTATGTCTAATATTTCTGATAGTTCAAGTAGGGTGAGAATTGAGAACTGATCATTGGATTTAACTACTTGGAGATTATTAAGTAATGGGAATTGAAATCCAGATTGGTGAATCTCCCACAAAAGTAATTCTACTTAAGTAAAAAGACCATCTACTACACATAGAGTATATAACTTAGAATCAATGAACTCAGTGTCATCTGACAAAATAAATAGATAATTTTTAGGTTAGAAAAAAAGGCAAATGCCTAAATCAGTAAAAGTTTCCAAATGGAAGCTGTATTTTCTTTTCCACCATTATCTTCAAGTTTGGGCAAAGTCTGTTTTAATTCCTTAGTCTTTTCTATCTGCATTTTCCCCATTTTGAGTTCCTTTTCTTCACCCAAAACAAGGAACATGCTAATAACCAAATGGAATTGCCTTATGCCTATTCACTCTGAAATGTAAAGAGCTTATTGTATTCATCTTCCCAAAAGCACTTACATTTTAAAATAGACCTATTAGTTGAAAGTTAGTTTAACACGCAGGAGTTCACCACTAATAGTGGACTTTTAATTACCTTGGTTGATTTTATGGGCATTTCATATCATGCCACATGGTAGCCAGTGGTTAAAATATAGGCAAACATTCATGAAGAACCGAGGCACAAACTGCCAATATTCTAATACTATTATATAACTTTTAAAATTAATAAGGAGAGTTATCATTTAGAAAAATCCCAAGCCTAGATCTAATTCCCATAGTACAGAAAAAAAATTATTCTTGTAATGTCCTATAATAATATGATTCTATAAGATTCTTTTGACCCCTGATTTATTTCCTACACATTGTTTCCAGATATGTTTCCCATTATAAGAATACATCTATAATTGGACTTATTATTTAGGTCTCTTATTAGAATTGTTTGCTTTGATTAGGACATGCCTGTCTTTAAATGGCAATGTATCCCCTTTTGTGAATATAGCCTCCAAATACTTATCAGGTGCACTGCCACTAGCTTTTGTTAATGATTTGTAAAGAATTTGCACAGAATCCTCAAATGTTCTCTTTTATAAAATTTGCTGATGCAAAAGTGAAGGTCAGTTCAATTCAGCTCAATACATTCCTTTCTTCTTTGGCCAAGTCTTCCTTTTTAACCCACTGCCAAAGGCTGACATCGTTTACCTTAATACAAATACTCTAATTCAATCAAAATAACTTGTAAAGTGTAATCAAAGAAGAAGTTTGGGATGTATGATTCAGATAATTGACCTCAAACATTTGAGGACCAAATTTACCTGCTTTAAATAATGTAAGTAAATCCATTCTCCACTGCAGAGTGGGTTAACTATTAAGTATAAGACTACTATATAAAGCAACAGATATGATATTTTTTCTGCATATATCACCACAGCTCCTGGTCAGACCTTTACAGATAAGACATTTAGAGGATTCTTTAAGAAGCTTAATTTTTCTACACATTTTACAGTGACCTATTAGATTATCTATTAATTAAAACCCTTAAGTATTATGTTTACTTTAGGAAATATGAAATTCAATAAATCAAGCAAAATTTACCATAGCTCAGCTACAGCAGACTTACATAAATCACTTCCAAAAGTTAGATCATGAAATACCTTCTAATCTCTATTTGTATTCCTCTGAAGGTGTATTTCCGTTAACCAATACTAAGGTTATATTATGAAAGAATATGTTTTTAAAATGCAGATTTGTCTTGCTTTGCTATAAATGTAGGAGCCTTTGAATCTTTTTCCTATGGAAATAATACATGGCAAATAAAACAGCAGAAAGTTCTATTACAGGTAGAGAGGGTGTTCAATTTATTTGTCATCTAAAATAAGATTTTTTACCAGATTCAGGGATTATTTACTCTCCTGAAATACTATTAAAAAGCCTATTACAGAGATATTTGCAAATAGACCCAGATAAGGATGTTCATACTCTAAACTATTTTTCAGGATAATTTAATTGACCTTCCACAGAAGAAACAAGCAACCTTTAGTAGTGAATTCAATCATAACCTAATTTTCCCAACTTCCTTTGGGATAACAACTTCCTGGAAATTGCTGTGTTAGGTCAAACCCAAAAATTTGGTTCTCAATATTGTAGTTAAATTTTGTAAAATCTAGAAACAGCAAAACTGCAGGGTGATTTATTTTAAATATTTTAACACCTGCTTTGGAAATTAGTAAGAAAATCAATATGGAACATTTTGTGAAGGTATTATGATCTATATCAACTAAACCATTTTTTTAGGTAATTATAATTGATTATATAACTGGAAGAGATAACAGCAGAACTGAATTACTGGTCCTGGAAGTGTGAGGTGAAAAGGATTAGGACCTGTACAGGGAGAGGGGGAAATCATCTCAAAGTTTTGTACAAGAATCTCTAATTCTCTATTAGAAAAATAATAAATGGGCTTTCATTCTTACTACCCAAGTAATTCACAAAACCTCAAGATAAAAACTTAATTTTAAGTAGTCCCTGACTGTGCACCAACCATATGGTTAGAAACATTAGAATCTCTTTGGAGAAACACACTTTCAAAAGGCCTCAAAGAATAAAGTTCCAAGACTCATGAGCTCAGAGTCACAAAGAAACAAACCACCAAGGGCAGGGATCAGCAGGAATGACAAAATCAGACATGCAAAATAAGACTTGAAAAATTCCAGATATTTTATCAGCTACAGAATGAATATAAGGTGAAGATGTTTAATCAAAGAAAAGACAGTCTTTAATATATGACTATAGGGCAAGAGACTACAAAAATTGGCCAAATATGCTTCAAAAATAGTGAAGAGTTTAAAAATGAAAATATACTAAATGAAGTTGAAAGTCATCAAATATTTTTAAACATAAAATTTTAAGAACCAAGGACAGAATTAGTGAATTAGAATATAGTAATAAAGAAATTACTCATGAAGAAGCACAATAACATGAAAAAAAAAAACCCCAGGAAAACAGTAAATAGATCTTAGAAGACATGGAAGAGAGAAGTTCAAACATTCTTCTAATTGGGTGTACAAAAGAGGAAAAAGCATAGAATGAGGTGATACAAAAGTTAAAAAATCCCATAATTGCTGTACTTCCAATCATCAGATTCTGGATTCTTAAAGTGTCTCTGGCATAAATAATAAAAGGAAATTGATACTAAGACACATAATGCAGAAACTTCTGAACACTAAAACCAAAAGGTATTTTAAACACAGCCAGAATAGAAAGAATAAAATACATGATTTTGCAAATATTCCCCCTCACGTCTATGGGAGCAATACTTCCCTTCTGTATTGACACTGGGATTCTCTGTGTATCTTCCTTTGGTCTCATGATGAGCAGAATATTTTATTTGGGGTCAACCTTATCACTTGTTTTGGCTAATGGGTATACACAGACATGTCCACAAAGAGAGACTTAAAATATAATTGAAAAGTTGGGTGTGACTTCTCACTTCTGCCTTTTCCCATGAAAAGACATGTCCTGCCTCACCCACCTACACAAGGAGAATACAAGATGGTGGACTTGTACCCAACATGTCTTGGACTAAACCCAGTCAGTACAGACTTTATCAGCAGACCTCCCCAAACATTAAGACATTAAGCTTTGTGGTTGTTTGTTATAACATTACTCAGGCAAAATCTAACTGAGAAACACATTGACTAGAAGTGGGTTTGCTGTAACAGAAAGCTAAAATATGTGGCAATGGATTTGACACCAGGTAGCAGTCAACAAGGGAACCACCACAGAAGGCTGGAAACATGGTGACAACTGTGGGGAAAAGCTAGAGAAGTGACCACCTATGTCATGTAGGGGGAAAACACTTGCTAAAAACATTGTGTGAGATTATATCAAAGGTAGAGTGTGTATATAATAAACGTGTAGAATTGGGAGCAGCCTCAGACAAAATGAAAACATCGATTTTGTTTGTTTTGTTTTACCAGCTGCATTTGATTTTAAAACATACCAAAAAATAAAAACAAAAAAGAGAGAGAGATAGAGAGCCGCAGGGCAGGGTGTGGGAGGGAGTGATAAGGAAACTAGCCAGATTGTAAGCAAAATTTAGTGAGCATATATAAAGCTAATTAATTTCAGGGTTGAAACATGGAGTTATTTCCTACCAAATCAAAGGTGTGACCATTATACTATGACCCCTTGAAAGAAGACTAAATTCAATGTTTCTCCAGCAAAATAAAGCTTCAAGGTAAAGACCAATGGTGGGGCTGTAATACCCTTTGCTTTTCACAAGCTCTTAAGCTTGTCATGATTTTTAGATTGGTGGTGTGCCTCACAACCTTACTCATGAAATTCCTGTGTCATCCATGGCCTCTCTTTAAGCTTCTCATTAGTGGCTCTCATTGGCCATTAACTTTCACAAAAGACATTGGAGTTGCATTAGTTTCTTAGATTTGCTATTAACAATTTACCACAGGCTGGTTAGTTTAAAACAACAAAAATTTATTTTCTCACAGTTCTGGATGCCAGAAGTATAAAATGAAGGTGTTAGCAGAGCCATGTTCCCTCTCTTCCTAGCTTTTGGTGGCTCCTGATCATTTTTGGCATTCCTTGGCTAATTGCAATATCACACCAAGGCACAGAACTGATGAACAGGTAGGTATGTGCAAAGAGTTTGGCACTTTTGTATCATAAAGCTCATTGGAGGGATTGATGAGAGGTGATATTAGAAGGTTGGGCAGTGGCAAAAGAATGGAGGGCCTTGAATGCCAAATTAGCAGTGTGGATGTTCTCTTTTAAACAAAGGAGAGTTATAGAAGGATTTTCAGCAGAAAAATATAACACAATCTGATTTATACAGCAAATAAAATGTACCTGCAAACATGATGGGAGCCCCTATACATCTCAACTTGGTTTATTTCTCTTCATCTCTATAAAGTAAGCATGTTCCTTAGACTTGTACAATTCAAACCACACTCTCCTTTTGATTAATGAATGTATCAAATGGGATGGTTTCACAGTTCTGATGAAAAGGTACTGTAGCTTACTCTATCCTACACAGCCAGATAGATAAATAAATAAATAAACAAACAAACCTTACGTAATAATCTAAATAAGATTACATAATTTTATATATAATACTTTCCCTAATATGAAAATCATGCTTTTTATTCTACAAGCTCCTCCTTTCTTATATGTACACCAATTGCTTTATTCTTGTTGTTTCATTATTTTTCCAAGTATTTAAAGTCAAACTTGCACATCAATGAATTTGCATTACCAACCTAGAGAAGTCTTTTGATAGTACCTTTTAAGTTCAAAGAACAAATTCACTGAGTTGCTGAAGAGTCAAATCACCTTGTATTTTGAAACAAAATTTAAATTACATATACAAGTAAAATAATCACAAATATATTGCTACACACTGCAATGTGACAATGTCACTTTTTTACTTCTGTGAGAAAGGATGAGTCACACACCAAAATAGAATTGTTAAAATATTCCTTTTCTGAATCTCCATCAGGCTCATTGCAGGTGCAATTGGTCTCTTGTGTTCTCAGAAAAGAGAAGCAAGTGGCCAATTAAAGTGGGAATGAGCCCACTGAATGGTAAATTTTGGCAAGCATTAAGTTGCAGATGTAAGAAATTGGCTCTAACCTACTTAGAAAACCGTGACATGCACAGAGAAGTAAACAGAAGACACCTTGATATTGGCTTGATCTTTCATAACTACCAAGAGAGAAAATAAAACCAGCAGATTTCTCACTCAGAGATTTCTTTGTATAAAACCAGGCTTTCAGAACAGTTTCATTTTCTTCAATATTATTGGTATGTGTGACCATCTCTTCTGGCTATGCATACACTTTACCAATAAAATCACTAAACAGTGAGAAGAAAACAGGAATATAAACTAATATTTGGTCTACTGACCAGCAAAGCCTCCATTTGACAGAGTTTTATTTTTTAAAAGTTTAATTATTTATTTTGAGAGAGAGCGAGAGCCAGTGGGAAGGGGCAGAGAGAGAGAATCCCAAGCAGGCTCCACACTGTCAACATGGAACCCATTGTAAGGCTTGAACTCACAAACCTTGAGATCATGACCTGAGCCGAAGTCAAGAGTAGGATGCTTAACCTACTGGGCCACCCAGGATCCCCTGATAGAGTTCTTTTTGAATTCTGGTGTGTTGGGGGTCATAACTCAGTATGTCTTTTGATGGGAGACAACATTAACCCTTCCTTTTTTAGCAATAACTGTATTCAAACACTTTTCTTGCTTTCAGACTGTAGTTGAATATTCATCCTGGTAATAAAAAGATTGTGTGTTTGTGGGCTTATGTGTATGTGCATGTGTGTTTGGGAATTTGGGAGGGGCAGATAACTGGAGAGACATATTGACATCCATAGCAAGACTAGACAAAGAAATCCTACTTCCTGGCATATTTTAAATACTGTCTTCATTCATCAGGAAAGCTATAAAAAGCTTTTGTTTAATGCTATAGATTGAGAACTAGAAGTCCTGCAAAACCTTACTTGGAGCTTCTAAGAATTAAGAAACAACCAGATATTAATGGAAAAGATTCAAGCATTTAGGGAAAAACCCTGAGATCAAATAACTATAATTCATAGGTGAGCAAGCTCACACACACACACACACACACACACACACACACAGAGTGAGTCAGGGTGAAATCTGTTTTACTGTGATTTAATACTTGTAGTTGCTTGTAGCATTCCATCAGGGAGCACACATCCTTTTCAACTCTTACAGTAAAAAGAGCTAACTGGCAATCTGAACCCTGTGCTACCATTGATTCAGTGAACTTTGCCAGTCACATGACTTCTTTAAGTCTGAGTTTCCTCAATTTGTAAAATTATCAGGTTGGACTCCATGATTTCAGAAGTTCTACCCACTTGGCATAAAGTGACAGGTGTATCTTCTATATCACTACACTATCCTCCCTGTTAATTTCTTTTGCAGCAAATGAACTAAAGTATCCAAGAAAATCATTGGATAGTGTTTATTTTGAAAGAAACCCTGACTCAAATTTTGATCAAACTCACCATGCCAATGTTGACTAAAGAAATATTTTACTTAATGAAAAACCCTCAATTATTCCAACTTCTTGTTCAATACTCCATGTCATTGTAGCACACCCCTTGCAAGTGACTGCAGATAGCACTTACAGACTTCCACTGGTCCAGAATGCATACCCTGCACAGGCAGTCTGTTCTTCCCTCAGACTACCTGGACTCAATATTTCCCTTCTGTTGAGCTTAAACGTAACTCTCTATGGCTTCTCCTTATTTTTCTTAGCTCTAATCTTTTGGAGGGCTACACATAACAAGTTTAATCCCTCTTCTCCATGACAACTCTCAAAATATTTGAAGATAGCAATCATATCTTCTCTAATTTATCTTACCTTCTTTCCACTACTCTGAATAAGAGAGCTTTATATCCCCTTCTCATTATCCTCTAAATGTGTTTATATCCCACTTAACATTTGGATCCAAGCACAAAGAGTAGAGTCTGATAAGTGCCAAGAAAAGCAATTCTTCTGCCCTCATTGTGGACAGTCTTGGTAAAAGATTAAGAATAACTACATCACACCATTAACTCATATCGGATATAAAATGAACTAGGCTAAAATCTTCTTCAGTGTATTGTTGATAAGCCAAATGTCTTCCTTCCCATATTTGTACAGTTGGTTAAGATGGGAAAAGAAAAGATGCAAACACCAGAAGAGTCCCAACAATAGAACTCTGATTCACGCTAAGTGACATCTAGGGGACTTAAAAATGAAAATGTTTTGATATCATCTTGGATGTGTGGTCTTCTGTTTGGGGTTCCTTCCCATTTTTTTAAACAGAAAAACTAAGAATTCTTCAGCGCATACTTTTAACATAGATTACTTTCTCTTTCATCTCTGTGCATGTGTGTTTCTAACAGAATAAACAGAGTAGAAACAAATGCCCAGTTTTAGCTAGGTATCACATATACCTCAGCTCTCATGGAAAATAATGGACATTACGTAATAATACATACAAAAGATTTTGATGCTTCAGTCTCTAGGAATAAAACACAGTAGCACTGTCTCTTTGAAATGCATAAAAACATGGTGGGCTTCGTGTTAATGAAACATGAAAACCTTTTTCCTTTACAGAAATATACTGAGAAAGCTAGCGTGGCTGATTATGAGTCCTTCGACAGTGCAATCCCTGGGTCTTTGATGTGATAGAGTAGTTGTACCTCCATGACATGGAAGAAAGGATGCATTACTGTTCGGCAATTCACTATAAAATAAAAAGTAGTATATAAATAACACCAACGAAGTGGTGTTGATCAAATTCTCTTGTATGGTCACAAATCTAAAAAATCAATGTGTTTTGAACTATTTCTTTAAGAGACTGAAATAATGCTTACCTGAAAAGAAAGTGGCGTAACTTTTGAATCTGACGCTTAGGAAAGACAGGTCTGACTTTTTAAACTCAAATGAGAAGCATTTAGTATTCGGCATATATTATAATCACAAGGAGGCAGCTAGAACAAAGTTTATCTCATATAATTTGCAAGCTGTTGTGATAGCAAGAAAATCAGAATCAGGGCAGTTGCTTTTTTCTAATAGGTCTACCCAGTGATTTGTTTAATTCACATAAGTCACCTTAATTATAACAATGATCCTAGGCGTATGTACTCTCCAAACACACACAGTTCTCCAGCTGCTGACCTTGGCAAAATTCACCCTTGAACTCCTTTCATTGATGAAGTTTGCTATAACCTTGGTCAGCAAGACAGACTATGAATCCTTCCCATTAGAGAGTTGTAAAAATCCCTTCTAGAAATTGTCTTTTCCCCACCCTCTGCTTCAGAACAAGGGAGGAACTTACTTCAAAGTGATAAACTCCTTAAACCACTGGAGGTGAGTATAACCATATCTCAGATTTGAAGAGACTCTGGAGTCATCACCTGTGGTGAATACTCTTAGAGGTGGTCAGCCTGGAGTACCAAAGTTGGCATCTTGTAACCTCATCTGTTTCTCTTACTTTAATTCTCTTTTTTATCCAGCAATTTGATAGAGGTAACAAAATTCCTAAACTATCTCAAGATTTCTCGTATCCCAGACAATCTCCACAAAGAAGACGATTCTTCCTTGCTCTAGCAGGCCCCTTAATCCCACAACTGCAGGGACCCAATCCTCCAAGGTTTCCAAAGCATCCTGAGAACTGGTCCCAGTCTCCTAAGGTTTACATGCAAACAACCCCAGGACATTTCATTTGGTTACCAATGTAATGATTACCAACGAATCATTGTTCAGTGGTCCTGATCACCTCTGAGTTACCAAATCAAAACTCAGGACATACTCACACAAATTGCTAATGCCTATCAGGGCAAGCAGTCTTGTTCTTACATTTTATAATGATCACTTCAAATAAGATTTAGGTTGGAAGCAATGTCATCACTAACTCATTTCTATCAAGCAGAACACATGATGTGAAGCACTGTTAGAGATCTTTTGGTGATTAATAAGATAATTGTTCAGCTGATTTAGGGCCTATACAAAAAATGCTTGAGATTCAATTTGTAGTACAAGGTAGCTCAACAGTTTTACATGAACTAGCTCTCCAAAGCTTTCTTGTAGGGGCAAATGGCTGTAAGTCAGGATGAGTATTTGTACACAGAGGGCTAGAATTAATGCCTTGCAGGGGTGCCTGGGTGGCTTAGTTGGTTACGCATCTGACTCTTGGTTTTGGCTCAGGTCATGATCTCAGGATTCTTGGGTTTGAGCCTCACGTCAGGTTCTGTGCTGACAGTGCAGAGCCTGCTTGGGATTCTTTCTCCGTCTCTCTCTGCCCCTCTCCCACTCACTCTCTCTGTCTCTCTCTCTCAAAATAAATAAATAAACTTTAAAAAAAAATTTTAAATGCCTTGCATATTGCATGAGTAGACTAGGTATTTGTTTGTTTTAGGGAGAGCATATAATTAATAAATATCTTGGTAAACAAGAAAGGTCACAATGCTTATGTTTCAGAACACAGACTTTAAAGCCATAACACGTGCATTTGAATACCAGCTACACCTCTCTCCTAGCTCTTTGACTTTGGGCAATTTAAGCTTGCTGTGCCACAATTTCATCACCTAAAAAATGAGGATAATACTTGTATAAGTATCATAATGAAAAAGATAAAATGCTCCAACAAAGTACTGGTTAGCACTTGTTAAAGAGTTATCTTACATGTTTATGAAGAAATGAGCAGAAAGATAAAATAGCTATGAAAGAATGTTGAAGTAAAATTGCAAATTGCATGTGTCTGCTAGGTTCACTTTCAACAGAGGTATAAAACCATATCATCTTTGGAGTTGATATATCTCTGGGACTATCAAACTATAGGAACTTATTAATATCTGCAGGTCAACCTCTAACCTCAAAAGGACAAAAAAAACCTATGCACATTTGTTAGTCATTGATTATTAGCCAAAGTTACATCCTCTTCATCAGATGATGCTCAGATGGGCTTATTGGAAATGATCTAGCATGAAATTTTTAAAATCAGGAAAATCATTTTACCTATCTCCAAGTATGGAATAAATAATTTTTAGCAGTTCTGCCATGACTTTTATGTAAGTTCATATTTGCAAAGTACTTAGAAAAGTGTCTGGCACAGTGTTCAATAAAATACCCAGTACCTGTGTAGTGGCAAAAATATATGGCCTATGGAATCTTTGTGATATTCTAAAAGGCCTTACATCATTTGCCTGCAATAATTCTTTATGGATACTGTGGGGATGGTTTGGTTGCGGATCCACTCTATAAGAAGACTTGTGATTCAGAGTGGACACTTTTATGCTGCAAGAAATTTATACAGCAGCTTAGGTGTATGCTTGTGCTTAAGCTCTTATTACAACTATTGCATATATATAATTTAATTCTTAAAGGGTTACTAAAACAGAATTTTTATACTTTTCCAGAAGTATTAGCCTTTCCTAATGGAGTTTCCCAGAGGGAAAAGTCAAGCAGCAAAATAGAGGAGAGAAATGTTCAAACCAATTTGAATGCCTTAATATGACAATCATTCATACTTGGGGACAAAAGTGTTGAGTATCTTATCTTACTATTTTTTCCAAAATACTTGCATACTATCATACAGGCGCATTTTCCTATTATTTTTCTACCCACTGTGTGAACAGAAAAAATACAGTTATTTACAAAGTCATACGAGATTCATAATCCATTAAAATAACATATATTTTCTTAGAGAGACTTTTGCAAAATTCCAAAACCCACTTTACCTCAAACAATGTTAAATATGGTATTTGTTTAATATTGGGAAAGGATTATGCCACAACCACTTATTCAAAGTCTTGTTTAGTGTCAGTATCTATTCAATTTTGCATGTTCCTAGCTTGATGGAAACTAACTACCTCACAGCACTCCATAAATATTTATATTGTAATCCATTATTGATATCTTCCAAACATTTTTGATATAGCTTGCTAATGGCTGCAACATGACATTTCTGGGTGGAGCTGAGCCATTATTTTAATTTTGTTTCTAAAAGAAATGCTTTACACACATTAAAAAAAATGCCAGCACTAGCATTTAATCGGGGCAACCACTACGAACACACAAAAAAGGCAGAGTATCTAAATCAAGATCTGAAAATGAACCAAAAAATGTTTACAAGAATATTTTAACATAAAAATTCAATTTCCCTATTATGTCATAATCTTTCCAATTCATTGGTACTGCGACCCCTTATACTCAGATGAGCTAATTTAGCTCACAATATCACTATAATATAGGAAACATACCTAAATCTTTACATTATAAATGAACCAAATAAGCATTCCGAGAGGTTAAATGACTTATGCAAAGCCACGCAACTTTTGCTGGTATTCAAACCCAGGGTTTCTTCCTCTGATGCCCCTAGTGCCCATAACGAAGTCTTTGCCATAAGCACATGCTCTTTTATTGATATCCCTGTGTTGCCTTAAAAACACAAATCATATAAACTTATCCTTGTTTACCACCTGAAATGAGGCCATCCTAATATGTACCTAGTGTTTGAGTTTAGTTTAGTCTTTACTGCAACTATTTTCTGTGTTTAGACTGTCAGTTCACTAAACCAGTGTTAAAGGGAGGGTCAGTAGTTTTCGGCATCAAGACAGCAACTAATGGATAAACATGGGGTCAGATCAGGAAGCAGCATGCTGCAGGACGTGAAAATAACACAGAAACCAGATCTATAACACCTGCCATCTACTAGTTGTGTGACACTCAAAAAATTAGCCTAAGCATCAGTATTTAATGAGATGATGTAAAAAAAGATATTTAGCACAAGCACAGCACAGAATAATTTTTCAAATTAAATGATGATTAACTCTTGTATCAAAAAATAAGTCCCCTTTTCAAATGTGCACACACATAAAAAAAGAAAAAAAAAGAAATCCCTTTTTATATTTAGTGTTTGTAGTAAAGATAGAATTTTGTATTATTATTTATTATTGACAGGTATACCACCTCCTGCACACATGTATGGTAACAGCTGATCATAATGGTGAAAGTCTGCCATACACATGTAGCACATATCCCTCCATTTTCTTGTTTGATGCACTCAAAACCACTGTGGTTTACTTTATTATTTATCGTTATCATCCTCATCATTTCCATACTGGAAATGAACAAACTGAATTTACAAGGGGTAAAGTATTAGGCTAAAATTCTCATGCCCAATAAAATGTAGATCCAGGAACTCATATTTCTTCTTCCCACTAAATCAGCTGCAAACATGTTTCTTACCTTCTTTATTTTTGAGGATGCTAGATGTGAAATTTGACATGAGTTGTAAAATAACAAATAATCGCAGCAAAATCATCAGCCAGCCTTTTTTTAAAAAACTTCCACACTCCCATCATTCTCATTGATTTTAACAGAATTCACCTCAAACAGAATTTCCTAAGGAGAGGGGGAGAAATAAACAGGAGGACACTGACCAGTACACCTTTTGCCAGCCTCTGACAAAACAGTTTAATGCCAATAAATGTATTCATCTGTTCCTCTGGCAACCTCAGTACCACATTTCCAGTTGTTTTTTCAAGACCACCAAAATGGAGTTGCCGACATCTGTTTGACGGGTAGGATTCTCAATTCACAATAGCATAATTAAGATGCAATTGTATTGAAAAGAAATGAAAACTGTTCCCTTTAGCTAGTTGACAAGATGCAATGTAGAAATATGATTATGCAGAACCATAAACCTGTTCTACTCCATCCATCCTCTCTTAGTTGGTATCTATTCAGTGAGACTTCCTTGCACCATTGAAAACGTTAATGGAGTGTACAGTTATATGTAACTTCTCTACAGATTCTTAATCTGCAGCAATCATCTGCTAACATCCCTAAATCCTCACAAGCCTTTGTTTTTCCTTTAATGTATAGCCCGAGTCATACATTAAAAAGACCATAAAACCAATTACATCCTTTGTTTCTTTTAGAGAAATATGGTACTTGGGACTCTCTGCTCACTCCTGTGTCTATATCTTAAATTCATGACATTTTAGAAATCTAACCCCTTCAACTTACAAATGAGGTAACTGAGGCCCAGAGAGGTAATGTAACATATGTAAACCAGCAACAACTTACACAGCAGAGTCCAAACACGGGCTCAGATCTCCTGATTTCAAGAGCAATGTTCTTTCTGTTACCGTGTTTCCTCAAATTAAAGAAATGAGTACCTAGAACCTTTCACCGGTCGTGCTATTGAATACTATGTGACTACTTCGACAGGTTTGGTCTTGGGCATAATAGAGGTGCCTTACTTAATTATTCCCTTTAGATAGGCTTTATTCTTTCTTTGTCCTACCTAAGCCTCCCAGAAATAAAGACCAAAAAGAGGTCACAACCAAAAGGGGAAAGAAAAATAGGGAATAAAAGAAAATATATCCCTAGTGTGTATCTTACACAGCACTAGGGAAATGATTTAGCAGAGCAAAACAATAAAATGACAATTATGAAGAAAGTGTAAAAATATTTAAAAAATGTTTTCTTTCTGGTAATATGGAAATGGTCAAAAGCAGCACAAAACAGCAAAGAAATGGCATGGGCATGAATGTTTTCACTGTGTGTGTGTGTGTGTGTGTGTGTGTGTGTGTGTGTGTGTGACTGTGTATGGATGGATGTAGAGCAGAAGAGGGAGAGAGAACATGACAAGAACTAAAACAGAATAAGCCAAAATAAAATAAAGGTATTGTAATGTATTCAATCTCAAAATGTTGTTTATTGGTACTACAACTTATGCTAACTAAAATTAACATTTGCTCCTTCAGAAATATTTCTTAAGTTTTCTTTGGAGGGAGGCCTTCTACCAAGGAGATTTCTTGATGGCTCAAATAATTATCTACAAAAGTATTACTTTTCTGTGTTTATCATTATCAAAAGTCTATAACATTTACATAGCAGGCAATAAAATAACAAAGATAAATAATTATTTTGAATCTTTTGGCAGATGTTTTAAAATCACTAAGTAATGACAAAAGAAAAATTGTCCAGAAAAAGTAAACAAATAACTTACGTCAAAATTTCTGAGATCTAAACCTGAGAAGAATGACTCACTGGAGGATCCATTCAAAAGTTTTGTCTTGTTTTGTTTTGTTTTTGTTTTTGTTTTTAATTGCCAAGGAGGATTACCAAAGATAAAGGGTGCTATGGCATACAACAGAACTAGAAAGTATGTATGGCTCATTTCTTTTCTTGTACCTAATTGAAAATCTCCACTCTTTTTTTATCTTTCAAATGTTACCTTTCCCTCAAGGTCCAATTCAAGGCCCACCTCTCTGATCACACACATATACACACACACACATACACATCTCCTTTAAACTTCTGTTGCCTTTGTGTCTTTACACATAATGAGTACTTTCTCCAACTGTTAATTATAAGTGTGCAGCTCCAACCCATAACATGCTGGGGCCTCTTTATTAGGCCTATACAACAACTTCCACATCTTTGCTTTTCTCCAGTCCCTTGGACAAAGTAGGCGCTTAGTCTATAGGAGAATATAAAGAGGTTTGAAGCCAAGACTTTAAGCTGAAATCTGAATATCTGAACTTGAAAAAGGCATTTACATAAACTCTTTGGTTCTCAAAATAGAATTTTCGTGTTGGCTTAGCTGGCAAACTTTGCCTACAATGTTATTGTGAAGATAAATTAGGTAACATGTATACATCGTGAATTCACTTTCAAACTGTAAGAAAAGTACATTTTATATAGGAAACAGAATTCTCATGTAGAGAAAAACAAAACTAAACAAAACAAAACCCAGGCTACAGAGACAAATAGACAGATGTTCCAATGCTGGCTTCTGCCACTAGATTGGTCTTCTTACAATACAAAATCATCTGTAAAAATGTGATAATTCATACCTAGCAAAATACTCTGAGGACTAACATCTCGCAGAATTTAGAAAACCATAAATAAATAATAGACTTATCATTACTATCCCAACATAAGATATTATCATACTTATTATTACTATAGATGCAGATATTTTACAAAGAGATATGATACAGAAAACTACTAATACAATCTAAAAGAGCACCAGGAATTTGTTGATAATGGGTCTTTATGCCACATTTGTTGCTCCATAATATTAAAATACAAATAAATAGGGCCAATTCAATTAATGCTCAGAAACTGGCCAGCAGTTGGTAAAAAGAAAGAAACTCTGATTTTGCATTACTTTTAGTTTATATAAATATATCTAAACTATATATCAGAAATACCTATAGAAGTTCATAAAATGCTGAATTATATGCCCCATAACAAACACATTGAACCAACTATCACCTACAATTATAAGAGTTGGTAAAAAGTCAGAAAGTTCTTGCCACTTCTGAGTCTGATAATATCTAACTAAATAAGCTATCCTTAAAGGTTTAATTAGTCTGAATTTAATGATAAGTCAAGGCCTCTATTTTACAATGAAAATCAAATAAGAAAGTATATACAGTATAGTGGTTTAGTTAAGAGTTAGATTAGAATAAAGGTCTGTTAAAACCTCCACATTGTTGTCATTATTCTTACTATTGTTATTATCATTATTGCTATTACCATTGTTATTACACTGTATTGTATTCCCATGAGTTCCTCTCATAGTATCAACAATGAATATTTTCTTTCCATTTGCTATTTTGCTGTGTCACTTAACTTGAAGTTAAGTGACTAACATCCTGCCCTACCAACCAAGACCGGAACCCAAGCTCTTTCTGTGAGAATTCTAAAAACATTTATCCAAGTTACCTAATCTCAGAGAAAGAGAAGGTAGGCCACTTGTTTTATCTAAACTAATTGTGGCAGTGCTTAGAAGGTTAATTTCGTATGTCACTCTTGAGCCTTTTAAGGAAAGATGTGTGTCAGATATGTAAGGTGAGTCAAAAGACTGATGGTATGGTAGCTAGCAACTTAAAATGGACTCTAACGCCTTGATTTTAGTGATCAAAAAAAGATTCATGATTATTTTGATTTGGCTTAATAATAAATTCTATCCAAATGTACATGCACAACATGAAATACACAGAACATTCAAGATACTTTGAACAAGCTTCACTTACTGAAGTAAAATCTTGACTAACTGCAGGGTGAAAAAAGGAAATTATTGCATATATTAATCAAATGACAGCTCATTTTCTGTATTTTTTATGGTATGAACTTCAATAGAGTATTTGAAGTACTGCTTGATGCTTTAAAAATAGACAGCCGCCATATGGAATTTATTAATCTTGATTTAAGTGCTGAAGGTCAAATTATTTTCCTCTTTCCTGCTAAGTGCTCCCTTCTACAAAGCCGATATAATTTGTTCATGTTGTCATACTTTCACATCCTCCAAAACATATAGATTATTTGCATAAAATAGTATCAACATACTATATACAGTTGACATTTAATTTACTCATTTGAAATGCACAAGTATTATTTTGTGGAAAACCTGCATTTTTAATAATTTTCCTTTCTTCAACTTAACTTGGAGTCCTATTAAAGTTATTGCAAAGAGAGACACTCTTTCTGTTGGAAGGATAAAAGTCACATCAAGCAACTAACTCATTTTGACCCATAAAGATTTGTGTAATATAAAACTTGCCGCCTACCTATCTCAAAAGAGTACTTTGAAGAGTAACTAATAAATTAATTTAAAGAGCTTCTGACACAATGTGCTACACATATGCACAATAAAAGTCAGAAAAGAATGCTGGAATTACTTCAGATTGAAATGGTATCATATACAACTGACAATGTACACAATCCAAATGCTTCTACTTACTAAAGATAGTAGATTTTTAGGAAAAAAGATGTTTTAAGACATACAAACACCAATGTCCTTTATAACATTTCCAATGATTAATTGTATAAGTAAATAAAACCTTGATAAGAATTCAATGCTTTCGTCTCAGACAAGAAAGAAAAAAAGAAAAAAAAAACAGTTTTTACCACTAGTGCATAATCTTCTCCAATTTCATGTTCTCATGTCCATGATTATTCCTAGACTAAGGTATCGTAATGAATGGAACATCGCCCACCCTTCCACAAAACAACGCATAGAGACAGCTGTCTGGCTCCATACGCCAGATAAGGAAGCATTCAGAATCCCTGCACCCCATTTTAACTCTGATACAGCAGTGTGTCCAGAACTTTCAGAAACTCCTAAGTCTCACCTCTGCTCAATTCCACTAATGTAACCCACGCTCTTTGCTTGAGTTCATGGTAGAAATACTGGAACAATGCTTCTGTATTTTAGCTCTAGAATGTATGGTAGAAAAAAAACATAGAAAGAAAAACTGTACAGTCATCCTCTGCCCTATAGCTCATCTTCAATGAACTTTGAGGTCCCGTCAGTACCACATCTGAAATTGCTCTCAAATTCTTTCATTTGCATTTTTATCATCTCTGACCTGGATTTGCAAACAGCTTCTAAAAATCAGAAAACTTCCTGCCTCTATTCTCTCTCTCCTTCAAGCAGCCTCACACTCTACCCCAGAGATTATTAGCCTGACGCCCTGGTCAGTGCACAAAAGGGGAAAATGGGGTAGCACATAGCACTCCTCTCTCCCAAACAGGCAGAGAAGTTTAGGTGATCACCTTTGGAAATGCAAAGGAATGAAAATCAAAAGATGACAGATGGCCATTTTTATAGTAACTCATCCTAAGAAATGTTTCCTTAAATATTTCACAGATTAAACCAGATTGTTTCCTAATTATCCATCAAAAGAACAAGGTATATTCTCAGAGTGAAAAAAAAACTGGAAAAGAGTGATTTAAAGCAAGCCAAACAAAAAGCAATCAATTCTGCTACTTCTTCTGTTCTATTATAATCTGGCTGAAGACATATTTATATTTTTAGCCCATAGCTCTTTTCTCAGTCTCAGACCTACATATCCATCTGCCAACTTGACATCTAAACTTGAACAACTTACAAGTATCCCAAATTTAACATGGACAAATAATAACTTTTGAAATTCCTCTTCAAACATTCTCCAAAGTTTGGCCAACCGACATTTTAGGAGATGGTCCTTCCGTCCTCCCACCCGAATTATCTTTGATAACTTCACCTCCTAGATGCCACTCATCCAAGTCTTCCTGATTGTATTTCCAGGAAATATCTAGATTCAAACCACTTTCCTGCATCCCTACAGCCACCATCTTAGGCCAAGACACTTCCTTTTCTAAACAGCTCTGTTAACAACCATGTGACTGTCTCTTTGCTTCTTATTCTTGCACCTCTAGTTCACTCCTCACAGAGCAGCAGAGTAAAATTTTTAAAGCATAAATTATATCATCTCTCTCACCTGTTCAGTTAATTTTCCTTAAATGAGAATGAAACACATAAATGTTCTATGAACAGTCTGCAAGCTCCGGCTTCAGCTGGCTGCTCTCTTCTCCAGTATCAGCTTATGCCTAGGTTTTCAGATAAGCAGTGTGTCTCACCCTTACACTGAAAAAAAAAGAAAAAAGAAAAAAGAAAAAAAATCCATTGTTTATTTGAAATTCAAATACACTGGGTGTCCTACATTTTATCTGACAACCCTAGCCATGCCACTATCTGATTTTTTCCAGCGTGCCAGCCACAACAGCTTTACAACATTTTCCTTCTGAGCCACACCCTTTCCTGCTGTAACACCTACTATTTCTATTAACAGGAACGTTCCTCTGCCTGACGAGTCTTCTTTCCAGACTTACCTTAAATGCCACTTTGTGAGAGAATCATCTAATATGCCTCCCCAAGTGAGGTCACACCATTAATTTCTCATAACACCTTATATATGGGTTTCTTCTTGCTCTTATCATCATTTATACATTTATTTATGTGGACATAAATCAGTGAATATGTGTTTGACATACCACTATATCCTCAATGCTAGCAGAAAATCATGGACATAGTAGAGCCACAATATATATTTTTGAAAGGCAGAAAGGGAGGGAAGGAGGGAGGAAGGAAGGAAGGAAGGAAGGAACGAAGGAAAAAAGTAACAAGTAATTCCATCTAAAGCAACCCCATTATTCTAAGTCTATACTGCCTATGCAAACGTCTATCCTATAGTTCAATTTCCTGAAAGCATTTACTCTCTTTGGACCAATGCATCTGACCTTAACATAAAATATTGCTCAGTCATTCTTACAGATCTACTGATCACTGGACATGAAGATACTGGCACACTGGTTTATGAATTTAGTTTTTATTTTTAAATGCCAAGGATTCTATCATTTTATTATAAGGTCCAGCCTGATTTCTGGTCACCTCAATTTCCTCTCATCACAGTGCCAAGGACACTTGATTTCCTGAGGCAGGTTTCCTACTCAAATCCTAATCAGCTATAGCATCACATGTAAGGATCAGCTTTTATTCACTATTCACTTTATTTATTAGTTTGATTTTAATCTGATAAATAATCTTCAGTCTCATTGCAGAGAACAGCGTTAGTCAAGATAGCACAGTAAAGGTTATGTGTTTTGATATCAGAAACCCGTATCTCTAATCTGGTCTTAGTAGCCCAACGAACTTGGAAAAGATTCTGCAACTCTCTGAATGTCAATATTCTCATCTATAAAATAAGGATAAGCTATCTACTTCATGTAATACTATGCTGATTACATGAGGTTGCTTTCCCCTCCTCAAAAACACCAATTGAGGGGTGTCTGGGTGGCTCAGTCAGTTAAGGGTCCAGCTCTTGTTTCGGCTCAGGTCATGATCTCAGAGTTTATAAGTTCAAGTCTCACTGTTAGCACAGAACCTCCTTGGGATTCTCTCTCTCCCTCTCCCTCTGTCTCTGCCCCTCCCCAGCTCACGTTCTGTCTCTCTCAAAAGTAAATAAACATTAAAACAAACAAACACTGATCCAAAATCTCAAATTGAAGCCCATTCGTGATCTGGATACTACTAAACTCACCAGCCTCATTTGATGCCCCTTTCCTGTCTTATATCAAGCAATATAAATTCCAAACCTTGCAGTGGCCAAATAGGTAGAGCAAAAATCAAATCTTGTGAGATGTAACAGAAAACAGGAAGCAGTGGCAGTATGGTATAGCAGCTAACACAGGCTCCATCCGAAGAAATCAGCTTACTCAGTCCAGGTAATTGTTACCACCTGAGAACAAAGCTCAGTGTTTTTTTTTTTTTTTAAGTTTATGTATTTATTTTGAAGGAGAGAGAAAGAAAGGGGGAGGAGGGTAGGCAGAGAGAGAGGGAGACAGAGAATCCCAAGCAGGCTCTGTGCTGCCAGAGCAAAGCCCGGCGTGGGACCCAAACCCACGAAACCCTGAGATCGTAACCTGAGTCAAAATCAGGAGCTGGATGCTTAAACGACTGAGACATCCAGGCACTCTCCTCCCCTTTTTAAAGTTTATTTACTTATTTTGAGAGAGAGAGAGAGCAGGGGGCAGGGCAGAGAGAGAGAGGGAGAGAGAGAAACAATGTTTATAGATCATTTGGTTTTTCTTTAACAGAGGCCAGAAGTTCAAATTTTTATATAAACATTTTAAATTTAATATTGAGTACTGAATAAAATATTTTAGTACATGATAAACTTTATTATAGTTAGTGTTTCCATATCTAGAATGACACTGTTCTAAAAATCTGTATCTGTAATGGGAAATGTTTAAACTCTCGGCCATCGCAATATCATTTTCATATATGAAGGTTTTTTTAATGCTTCCAGCTTGATTTATTTCTCTGAATGAAAATTCTCTAGTTATTTGCCCTTAAGTTAAATAGGAAAGAAAAAAAAAAAAAACAGAAAAAAGCTTACTCTGTCAAATCCTCCTTACACATTTTGTCATTTCCCCTCTATTAACTCTGTCCTAGGGTTGAGAAGAAGTTGGCTTCCTGAACTTTCATTTACATACTGCGCTGAAGCTTGGCCTTGGTTGCAGCTTGTTAAATTTATTGACTAAAAGTCCCTTGAGCTATTGAAGACTGGCTTACTATGTTTTAAAGATGCCACTTGTAGCCAATTGAAGCTTTTTACTTGCAACCATTTTCCTCATGAACAATTTTCTTTCTTCTTTCTTTCTTTCTTTCTTTCTTTCTTTCTTTCTTTCTTTCTTTCTTTTCCTTTTCTTTTCTATTTCTTTCTCTCACTTTCTTTCCTTCCTTCATCCTTCCTTCCTTCCTATTAAAAAAAAAACCCACTTATTCCAATATACTGGTTGTTCATTTGCTTAAAATATACAAACATAAAGGAAAAATGACCCAGGAAAAAGCTCCAGGGATGCATCTATTACAAAGCCATCTGAGAGAATTAATCAAATGCTATAAATTTGGACAGATTTTTCTTTGGCTGCAGCAAGCTCTGTACCGGGGCTAGTGAGTCAGCATGAGATTTGTTTTCTAACAACCTTAATACTTCTTTTCTAAAAGAAAGTCCTGAAATTTAGAGGGTCAATCTATTTCTGAACCTGGATGTTAAATAAACAAGAAAGCAAAGGAATAACAGCAACAACAATGAAGCTTCCCCAGAATCCTGATTTATTTTCCACAATGCTCAGGAATATGTATCTGTCGCTGATTCTGCTACTGTTAAAATGTGCACTCCTAAGCTCCCCAGAAGTAGGTGGGGAACTCAGTGTTCTCCATTCACGATAGAGCTGCCCCTGCACTCTGTACTCTCAAGGACAAAGGGATGGTTGGGTTAGCCTCTGCTCAGTGGCCCGGGGGTGGTAGAAGAAGGTCAGTGGCTGAGATAAGTACATGTAACTTAGCTTCTTCCCTAGGCATTTTTTTTCACATTAGTATCCACAGAAGGAACTTCGTGCATAATTACCAACAAAGTTGGCCAGGGGAAGTCATGATTTGATGTACTATTTCTTTTGCACACACATGTCAAGGTCAGAAATGATAACTAGAATATAAAAAAGAAAAAAATACAACTAAGATAAAGAAAAAACAAATAATGTCTGAGGAAGACAGAGTACAAAAACAAGGTGAAAAATCTGTTTTTCCATATATGAAGCCTGGCCTTAAATGTTTGTCATTCATTAAAATGTTTATTTGTTTATTTATTTTGAGAGAGATAGAGAGTGAACAGTAGAGGGGCAGAGGGAGAAGGAGACAGTGAATCCAAAACAGGCTCCGCACTGTCAGCACAGGGCCCAACATGTATCTTGATTCTACGACCTTGGGATCATGACCTGAGCCTAAATCAAGAGTCCGATGCTCAACTGAATGAGTCACCCAGGCATCCTGGCCAAGAGATTTTTTTGTTTGTTTGTTTTGTTTTGTTGGTGAATGTTTTACTTATTTATTCATTCATTCATTCATTCATTCATTCATTTTTACTTTCTATACTTTATTTTTTTATAATTTACATCCACGCTAGTTAGCACATGGTGCAACAATGATTTCAGGAGTAGATTCCTCAAGCCCCAAGGCAGATCTTGCAAGACATTCAGAGAATGGTTGAAATTGGGCAAGGTTTACAACAAAAGAGCTTTGGATTGGAGGGCACAGCAAAGCTGGGATCTTAAAATAAGGCTTGATGGTCAAACTGTAGGCTTTTTAAGCTGGTTCACAGTTTTATCTTCCAGGAGCAAGTATTTCCTGGAACAAGTAACTAAGTTATTTTTTCCTAGCTCCAGTATTATTTTGCAGACAGTAGAAGGTATGTTTGGTCCCAGAATTTTTTAGCATACAGATGCAAAACTAAGTTGGCTGCAGTTTTCACTCCCAAACATGCATATACTTCGTTTGTACAAAATTCCTCTAGCAATAATAAGAACTATTTTGACCTGAGATGTTGCTGACTTCTGCTACATTGATGGAATGCCTCAGATATCCCTAAAAAGCAGCCTGCCTTCTTATTCGATGGTTCTTGCTATTTTAGTCTTTAAGACTTAAATCATTGAAAATAAAACAGAACCCTTAATTCTTAGAATACCACTTCCTTATGAATCATCTAAACAATTATATATTTAGTCTAGCAAGCAGTACTGAGTAACAAAACTAGTTTACTGAAGCAAAGAATTTTTGTATTATAAATTACATGAAGATCAGATACATGATATAGTTAGAGTCTGAGCCAGTCTAGCAGATTAATTTGGTTTCTCTTCTAGGATTAAAATATGTAACTGAAAAGAAATTTGAAGAATACCTAATCCAAACTCATTCATTTTAATATAAACAAACAAATAAATGGAAACACTGCCTTCTGCCTAAAGTCATATAGCTACCTAGCTTCTTTTAGATGCCATATTTTAGGAGGTTTTAATATCTGAGAATTCATTCTCTTTTCCTCATGCTCTCACTCTGTCTCAGTTTTTCTTTCTCTCCCACAGACTCTGGTTTTAAGGGAAGAAGATCTCTACTTGCTGGCACTATACCCCATCAGCGTTGTTTTTCCAGCAACCCTGGATTAGATCATGTCTCATGCCTTTCTCCCCAGGTCTGTCCCCTGAAATCTCATGAATGAGCTTTTACCCAGGCACCCTTTCAGGGAAGAATCCTCCACTCTTAACTGAACACTCAAGTCTCTGCTTAAGTTATTGGCTCATCATTGGGATTCAGATATATTTCAGCATGGTTAGTTAGGCACATGTAGGGCACCCTGCCAGGTGTCCATCTGCTTGAGGGGCTGAAGATAATTTTGGAAAACAACACATCTTAAAAAGGAAAATGAAGCAGCAAATATGGCCCAACAACAAGCCTGCAGTCAATAAAGAAATTCATGATCAGTGTTGGATTCGTCCCAGCCACGATCACCATGGACACATGTGAAACCCAGAGAGAATAAAAGCTAAAATGACTGTGGTTAACCAGCAAATACAATGCAAAGTCCCATGGGCTAAGAGGAACATACAGGCAGGGTGATGAAAGAACTTTGCATATCAGTTACACAACTTGCAAGTGTCCCTGACAAGAAGCTATAGTGCTAATGGTTTCAGTGGGGGGCCGGGGGCAGCACCATGTGGCAATGTGGCCTGTCCTGCTGGTGAGGGCACTCATGTTGGGTGTCAACAGGAAGAGCAGTAATGACTCATTAGTAGGCATCAACAACAGGATCTGTAAGAGCAGAGGATTACACTGCCTAATAACCAAGAGAATTTGGCTTACAGACCAACAAAAAGCTTACTGTACTAGGTGTTAGGGGTCCTGGAGACGCCACAAGAGCAAGTAAGAAAGGACACCTAGAACAGTGCTATGGATTCACTTCCCGGGGGCTCTGGGCCTGAGGAAATGTAAGTTACAGTCCGATTTCTTTCTCATTGTTCTAGCTTGAATCCAAATCAATGTTTTTTAAACTTTACAACGCATCTACTCAGCATTTTCTCTGTCCGTCTGCTTTCTCTTCTTCATTCTATTTATTGCTATTTATTTATTTTATTATCAATCACAAAATTAACTTGTATAGTATTACAGAATTAACATTTTTTGAATATATTTAAGATACAACCCCTCCCTGATGGATACAAAGATACTAAAGAGGATATGCAATTATGATACATATTATTTATGGGGAATGGTTACTCCCTAAACAATTTATCATTGGTTAATACTCTCTGCTTCTCTTGAAAGGACTGCTCAATTTCACAGATATTGGGTGTATGACTCAGTTCTATACTCAAATGCCTGATTGGACAGATTAGTGAGGAAGATTATGCTATTAGAAAAAAAATAAATAGCTTTACTTTTTACTTCAAAAAATTCTTGAATTAATTCGTCTGAGCAAGAAGTTTGTTAATCTGGGCAAAATCTCTCCTATCAGGACAACACATTTTCACTTGGGAAAATGGCTTACCCAAGAGTTTACTGAACAAAACTTGACTCAGAACCTCCCCTCACTCAAACGATCCTAAATTATCCTGTGACAATCCCAATCAGTTCTTATCCTTGAAAATCCCACCATCAATTCCTTGAGCACAGACCTTAAAGCTAGCTAAGCATTATTCTTTGATGTCTCCTTTTTGAGAAATTACTAGGACTGTCAAGGTAGTACTCTCCTGTACTGCAGTACATCTAAAAAAATTAGTTCTGTCTGACTCTAGCAGTCGTTTGGGGAGTCTAAGAAATGCCCCCTGAGATCCAGGTGAGAGTACTACAAACCACTGCTAAGCCCATTGCAGCTCAAGGGCTTGGACTTGGAAATAGCATGCTCCCCTTCCAGCTATGAAGGGGAAATAAGCAGAACTCTTACTTCTTTTCTTTGAGTCTTCAACTTCTGAGTTCATTTTATCTCTTAGAAATGAGGAACCCTTGGGGCGCCTGGGTGGCGCAGTCGGTTAAGCGTCCGACTTCAGCCAGGTCACGATCTCGCGGTCCGTGAGTTCGAGCCCCGCGTCAGGCTCTGGGCTGATGGCTCGGAGCCTGGAGCCTGTTTCCAATTCTGTGTCTCCCTCTCTCTCTGCCCCTCCCCCGTTCATGCTTTGTCTCTCTCTGTCCCAAAAATAAATAAACGTTGAAAAAAAAAATTAAAAAAAAAAAAAAAAAGAAATGAGGAACCCTGTACAGAAATCCTTTTATTGTCTTCTCAAATTTTAAACTATTTATCTTTGGTAGAAATCTTCCTTTTATTGATAACACTACTGTCTTTATCTGTCATCATTTTTGTGTGAAGTCTATTTGGGGACATTCATAGGTAAGAGAACAGGTAAGTCCATCCCTCAAGCATCCCCCAAAGATTCACTACGTCAGAAGAACTCATCGCACTGGCATCCTTGTAAGACAAAAATTGCCTTGGTTCGGCTATCAATATCTTATAAAAACTTTCCTCTATCTTTTCTTGTTTTGGCCATTAGAGTATTGTTCTGAAAGGGATGACTTCAGTCCATCTACAAAGAAATGGCCACTTGTCAATCTTGATTGGCAAGAGCCAACTTTAAGTTGGGGATCCAAACACAAAGTGCAAGAGCAACTTATTCTGCCACCATTAACAGACACCCAGGCATTTATCTCAATGTAAGTTGATACCCACTCTGAGCCAGATTCCTGTTTCTTACATGGTTTTGCCCTATAAATCTAATTCCAGTGCTTCTCTTCATAAATGACATAATTACACAAAAGATAAGCAAGAACTTTAGTGGATATTTGGGGGAATTAAAAAAAATTAACATTTATTCATTTTTGAGAGACGAGAGACAGAGTGTGAGTGGGGGAGGGGCAGAGAGAGAGGGAGACAGAATCCCAAGCAGGCTCCAGGCTCTGAGCTGTCAGCACAGAGCCTGATGAGGGGCTTGAACCCATGAACTGTGAGATCATGACCTGAGTCACCCAGGTGCACACGAGGAGTTTTTAATATTAACAAGCTTGTTCATACCAGAGGCACCTTAAACAAAAAGAGAGTAACACTGAAAATATCCATTGAGCATGTTCTTTTTTTTTGAAGAAACGTCCCCAAATAAATTCAGATTCCATAACTGTTTCTTGAAAAGAGCTCTTAGGGGCGCCTGGGTGGCGCAGTCGGTTAAGCGTCCGACTTCAGCCAGGTCACGATCTCGCGGTCCGTGAGTTCGAGCCCCGCGTCGGGCTCTGGGCTGATGGCTCAGAGCCTGGAGCCTGTTTCCGATTCTGTGTCTCCCTCTCTCTCTGCCCCTCCCCCGTTCATGCTCTGTCTCTCTCTGTCCCAAAAATAAATAAAAAAAAAACAAAAAAAAAACAAAAAAACGTTGAAAAGAGCTCTTAGTCAAGACACATGGAAAATGTAAAAAAACTCAAATGCCTCTATTGGAGACCTCCTAAATCATAACTTGCCCATAACAGCCTTTATCCCACTTGTCCTCTCCTCCCCTCTGTGCTTTTCCAGGACCCTCGGCTCTTTCCTCTCTTTATGATCCAATTCCTTTATGTTCTGGACAGCTATAAATCCCCAAAGCTCCACTGCCACTAAAAATTAAATTCACTGTAAAACAGGGTAAATTCCTGTTCCAGGATTAGCACTCTTGCTAGACATCAATGTGAACTGCTATACATTTGTCACTAGCACTTCTATTATATTTTATAAATAAGGAAATATTTTTAAAGAAAATTCTTTATGTTTTTAGTATGCTTCATTGCACTTTTTTCTAGATTTCTGAACAAGGAGTGTCCCATTTTCATTTTCTCCCGGGTCCCACAAATTATGTAGTCAGCCCCTAAACTATTATTTCAAAGTACAGCAGGATAAGATGTTAATAAATCCATAGAATTCCTCCCTTGTGATTTTCATAAAATTGCACAAAAAAGTGGATTAAAATAGGCCGCCTTAAAGAAAATATTAGGAAATGCTATTTTTTTTTAAATTAGGAATATGTGCTATCATAGGGGAAGAATATTATACTTCTATCCTATAGACCTCTGTGTATATAAATAAGAAAGCAAACAAATACAAAAATAAATGGGGAACTAGGTCATTTGCTTTATATCCCCATAGATCCTCCTCTCAGCAATTCAGATTGGGGATGAGTTTTGTTTTCTTGATCTACTTGAATACTCTTGGTGTCTGGCTCAGAGGAAAACTACTAACTCTCATTATATGTATCCTGTTAGTATTTGTCTGTATATAGTTCTCCAAGCTGAGGTCTCTAGAAGGTTAAATGTCATTGTGTCACACTGTCATCCCATTAAATGATTCTGAAAATAATTATGCAATAAAAAGAACAGAAAAACTTGACAGTTACAGACACTGAAATCACCACCGTCAGCAAAATAGTACATGATCACCGTACCTTAAACAGGGCTGCAGATCTGTATTGATTACTTCCTCAACTCATGTTGACATATAATCCTGGGGAGCAGGGAAAATTGAGACCACCTATAACCACCTAAATTAACTATTAGGACCGAGAACTGAGGCTCACCGGTGTCAACATGACTTAACTCTGTGTTCTAGGAAATTCTTGTCCAGGAACTCTAGCCAGTAGGCCAGTAAATAATGTAACTGTTTGCTTCAGAAATTCCTGCAACCAATTTGTCTGGGAAAAATAGTTTGCTCATCTGGGATAACCGCTCTCCTTTCAACAATATATTGCTCACCTGGCAAACGGCTTGCATATTAAAATAGTTCACTCATCTCTCACTCACCTTGGCATTCTCACCCCGCTGCATCCACCAACCTTAAATTATTACACCACAAAACTTACTCAGTCCTGAACAGTTTTCTGCCCAGACAAACCCTAAACCACTCAAAGTAGACCTCATAATTTTACAAATATATTTTTCTTACATTCCTGTTTAAGACACTACTGAGACTTTATTAGGGAGGTGTTTACTCTCACTTTAGTAGAACTAATAAACTGAGTTTGCTTAACTAGTGGATTCTGGGGGAACTTTCGAAGGGGTGCTAATCAGCAGGCACATTCGTATCAATAAAAATAAGTGAAAACAGAGAGAAACAAGCAATAATCAACCAGGATCGCTAGAAAATGACAAAATAAAAGATCTTCTCTATCATCCTAAATTTATTGTTGGTCACACTACCCCCAAATTTTATTTCTCAAATATATTTCCCAAATATTTTAATATTCAATATATTAAATGAGTTTGGGTGGTAGAGCTATAATAAAATAGAAAATGTCACCTGGCATGTCCATCCATAGAGTTAAAATTAAGATTTATTTCCTGGACTTCGAGTCAGAAAATCTGTGATCAATATGTAGTGCTACAAATGATCTCTGTAATCTTGTAAAAGTCACTGATTCTTTGTTTAGTTCTTCCCTTCTAAAATAAGCCAAAAGCATTTACCATTTAGTATAATTTTGACTTCTCATTGTGTATCCAGTGTTCTAGGAAATGGAAATATATTTTAATGACCACACAATATTTAAATCAAATAATGTGTGTAAGATAAATTTGTAAAGTTTAAAACTTAAGCCAAATATGTAAAGTCGTCTTGTTTTCATGATCATCAGTAATAATATCTAGACTCTCTAACATGCAGAGTCAAAGTGTTTTTAAAAGATGAGATTATTAAAGTCTCTAGATGAGAACTTCTTCAAAGCCAGAGTCCATCAATATTTGAATATTTGGTCATTCTGAATTTATCAGGCTTATTTTCATGTGGATGCCATAAAATCTGAGATCATAAAAAATACTAGTGAAAGTATATTACTGTCCTCTTCCAAGACTCCTTAAACAAAGTACAGAGCAACAAGGGTTGTTTTGCAAATATAACAGTTGTATTTCATGGTTATTTAATATTATTGTTGTATAGCCATCACCACTATCCATATCCAGAACTTTTTCATCTCCCCAAGTGAAGCTCTGTACCCATTAAACACTAATTCCTCATTCTGCTCCCTCTCCAGCCTCTGACAATCACCATTTTATTTTTGTTTCTATGAATTTGACCATTCTAATTACTTTGTGTAAGTGCAATCATTCAATATGTGTCCTGGCATATTTCACTCATCATAATGTCATCAAGGTTTATCTATTTTGTAACGTATGTCAGAATTTCCATTCTTTTTCAAGACGTAATAATATTCCAATGTATGTATATACCGCATTTTGCTTATCCATTCTTCTGTCAATGGACACTTAGGTGGCTTTTACATTGTAACTTTTGTACATAATGCTGCTATATAAACATAGGTGTTCAAATATCTCTATCGCACTCCGCTTTCTTTCTTTTTTTAAATGTTTGTTTACTGTTGAGAAAGAGAGAGTGTGCACATGAGCAGAGTGGGGAGGAAGGCAGAGACACAGGGAGATAGAGGTTTCAAAGCAAGCTCTGTGCTGACAGCAGCGAGCCCAATACGAAACTCGAACCCACAAACCATAACCTGAGCCAAAGTCCAATGTTTAGCCAACTGAGCCACCCAAGCACCTGAGACCCTGCTTTCAATTGTTTTGGGCATATACGCAGATGTGGAATCAGTGGACCATCTGGTAATTTTATTTTTATTTTTCTGAAGAACAACCATGTCATTTTCCACAGAAGCTGCACCTTTTTGCATTCCTTCCAGGAAAGCACAAAGGTTTCAATTTCTCTACATTGTCCCCAACACTTGTTATTTTCTGTTTCTTTCTTTTTTTTTTTTGATAATAAGAATACTAGTGTATAAGAAGTTGATTTAAATGTGAGTTTGATTTGCATTTCCCTGATGATTAGTGATGTTGAACATCTTTGCATATGCTTATTGGCCATTGGGGGGGGGATGTTTATTCAAGTCCTTTGCCTTTTTTAAAAATCAGGATTGTTTGTTTGTTGTTGAGTTGTAAGAGTTCTCTACATATTCTGAATATCAATCTCTTATCAGGTTATTATTTGTAAATAGTTTCTCCCATCCTGTGGGCTGACTTTTAATTTTTTTAAGTTTATTCATTTTTGAGAGACAGAGACAGAGAGAGACAGAGCGTGAGTGGGAGAGGGGCGGAGGGAGAGGGAGACACAGAATCCGAAGCAGGCTCCATCCAGGCTCTGAGCTTTCAGCACAGAGCCCAACGCGGGCTCCAGCTCAAAGACCATGAGATCATGACCTGAGCCAAAGTCAGATGCTCAACCCACTGAGCCACCCAGGTGCCTCAGGGGCTGCCTTTACTCTGTTGATAGTGTCCTTTGATACATAGAAGCTTCTAATTTTCCTACTTTAATTACCTACTTTTGGATGCAATTGCATTTCTTTTTTTTTAATGTTTATTTATTTTTGAAAGAGAGAGAGTGTGTGTGAACGTCAGTGGGGGAGGCGCAGAGAGAGGGAGGACACAGGATCCAAAGTGGGCTCCATGATGACAGCAGAGAGCCCAATGTGGAGCTCGAACTCAAGAACTGTGAGATCATGACCTGAGCCAAAGTCAGATACTCAACCAACTGAGCTACCCAGGTGCCCCAGCAATTGCATTTCTTAATTGCTACCTGTGAAACACACAGGTATGGCTCACACACTCAAAAATTTACTATGAAAATTTTGTTGGAATTATACTTTTTATGAAACCCAGAATTTAATTGAGAAAGTGAGAATGTGTTCATTTGCCACCAGGAAAGAGAATACAGATGGAGAATTCTGTTAAAATAAATACAGGGAAGAAGAATCCACTGAACACTTCACTTAAAGATGAAGAAAAAGAAATATACTGAGGTACCTCATATTGAATAGGAAACAGAGCTAAAAATAAAAAGCAGATAAATCCTTCCAAGTTGGGGCTGCGACAGACTCACAGGTGGAAACCAAGAAGTACCACAGAGCCAGCTCTTGTTTTGCCCACCAGCATGAAGGGCCTCCTGCTGCACTCTGCCAAGAGCCATTATTTTCTATGCAAATAAAGGACATTTCCATAGTAAGATAAGTAGCTTTATTTTTGAGAGTGAAGGAAGAAAAAACTAAGTAAAATATGTTGGTTGTACGCTATCAAGTATTATCCAATATCTAGAAACTACAAAAGACATATACACTCAGCAGCAAGGAGAGCTCTTAAAATGCCATGTAGTAAAAATAATAGACAAGATAAGTTTTTTTTAAACAATGCCATTTATGCACATTTAAAACATACATAAAAATTAGATATTTTGCAAAGACAAAAATTCAAAGATATCTATCAAACCCAATAGAAGTGGTTGTTTTTAAGAGGGAGAAATATAAGGGTGCCAGGGATAAAATTTTAAAATATATATACAATTAGATGAGGGGGACTGTGCATAAACTGATAGGAACAGTGTGCCACATATGAAGTAAGGATTAGAATGAAGTAAACTCTGTGCATCTATAATCCCATTTTTTAAAAAGTAGGTATTATGGAGATGTAGCCAAGAACATCCATGACCATAGTGGCCAGGAAGTCAAGTTGGGACCACTTAGAGATGCCAGTAATTTGAGGTTTGTTCTTAGAAAACAGGCAACACTTCACTATGCAGCCTTCATGCAACAGCAAATGAAAATAAGGGCAGAAAGGCAGACTGAAAGAGAAATAAATGCAGCAAAATGGAATCTGATTTATGAGCAAAAAGAATAAGGCCAGAAAGAATTCAGAAAGAAGTAGCAATAACGATAACGTAAAAAGCACTGGAAGGAGAAGTGGATTGAGAAAAAATCTACAAAAATAAAAAGGTAAAAAGAATGTAGGAGCAAGTTAAAATAGTCCCAGTTAGAATGAGCAAACCATAATGCCCATAAGCTGGTAAAGGCATTTAGGGACCCTCTAACAGTTCTTCCAAAGATAGCAATATAATTACAAAAATTTTGAAGGAACTATGTATTTTGATTCATTGTTTGAATTTTGATCATAATTTTTTAACTTTATTTACTTATTTTCAGAGAAAGAGAACGAGAGAGAGCACAGGAGGAGCAGAGAGAGAGGGAGAGAGAGGGAGGGGAAATCCCAAGCAGGCTCTGCATTCTCAGCTCAGAGTCTGATGCGGGGCTTAAACTCATGAACCATGCAATCATGACCTGAGCAGAAATTAAGAGTCTGATATGTAACTGACTGAGCCACCCAGGTGCCCCTCTGATCACAATTTTAAAGAGGATGCGTGAGCCAATGGTTTTCAAGTTTTAGTGTAAATCATCATCACCTAGAAAGTTTGTTAAAGCACCAAGTGCTGAGACCCATACCCATACCCAGATTGCTGAGAATTTCTGATTCAGTAGGTCTGGGCTATGATCTGATAATTTGCATTTCTAACAAGTTCCCAGAGATTGATGACATGTATGTTGCTGGTCTGGGGCCCCCTTTTTGAAAACCACTGGTCTCAAAGACATTAAGAACAACTAGTCTCAGAAGATATTTGTAAAATAACTAGCTCATTGCATTGTGTTTTGCCTGGTAAAGCTTTTTCAGAGAAAACGTCTTTGCTTGGCAAATAATCAGACGCCCAATTTCTTCAAGAAGAGGAATCTCCATGGCCGCCTTATTTCTAAGAAACAGGTCAGGCCATCGCAAACAAAACAAAACACTAAATAAAACAAAACGGTAAAAAAAAAACACAGACAGGATTTAGGGAAGCCTTAGTTTCAAGGATAAGAAGGGTTCTGAAGAGTGATCCAGAATTTGAAGTGAGAACCTGACATAAAATGTAAATAGTAATAAGGCTGCTGGAGTATATATGTCATAAGTAATCTACCCAGAAAGTCTTAGTATCATGGAATGTTTTGGTATACTGTGGTGGTTAGGAGCATATTCTTAGGGATTGGTGGACCAGGATTCAGGCGCTGGTTCTGCCATTTTCTAATTGTTCTGTGAGCAGGTTGTCTTGTATTTTAGCTCGGTTTCCTTATTTAAAAATGGGATCACAATACACAACTGCTTTAATAAGGATAGGTAATCAGCTGTAACAAAAAACCTCAAAATGTCAGTGGCTTGACACAATATGTAGACTTTTTGCTGACACAAATTTCAATATAACTGTCCCTGACTGAAAGAATCTTTAAAGCAACCTCCTACCAGTGATTCAGACACAGGCTGATTTCATCTTGTGATTCCACAATCCCATGACTTTGTTGTCCTGATGCCATTCCAACAGCAGGTGAAGGGAGGCAAGTGGAAAGAAGAGAAAATATGCAGCACTGGACAATATTATTTAACATTCTAAGCCAAAGTGATATCACTCTCACTGAAATTCCAATGGTGAGAACTAGGCATACAGCCACACATAGACGCAAAAAGCCAGAAAATGTAATTCTAAACATGCAGCAAATTCCTAGCAAAAATCTACACTATGAAACGGAAGCATGAATTTTCTTGCCAACTAGCCATCTCCACCACACTAGCTTCCAGCATTTCAATATTAAACTAATAAATGTAAAGGGCTTAGGACACAGTGTTGATCGCCATTATCTTGACTTGCTGGTTTTTACTTTTTTTTCTGTTTATTTTTTATCAATTTTTATTTACATCCTAGTTAACATATAGTGTATTATTGGTTTCAGGAGTACATTTTAGTGATTCAATACATACGTATAATATCCAGTGTGCATTACAACAAGTGTCCTCCTTAATACCTATCACCCATTCAGCCCATCCCCTGCCACCTCCCCTTCATCAACCCTTAGATTGTTCTCTGTAGTTAAGAGTCTCTTATGGTTTGCCTACCTCTCTTTTTTTTCCCTTCCCCTATGTTCATCTGTTTTGCTTCTTAAATTCCACGAATGACTGACTTGCTGGTTTCTAAAGGGCTAATGGCTGACAGTCTTGTGAGACATGATACCATCGAAACCCTAGAGAAGAACACAGGCAGCAAGCTCTTTGACCTCAACTGCAGCAACGTCTTACTAGACATGTCCCTGAAGGCAAGGGAAAGAAAGCAAATATGAACTACTGGGACCTCAAAATTAAAACTTCTGCACAGCAAAGGAAATAATCAATAAAACTAAAAGGCAGCCTACAGAATGGGAGAAGATATTTGCAAATGACATATCTAATAAAGGGTTAGTATCCAAAATCTATAAAAAACTCATCAAACTCAACACCCAAGAAACAAATAACCCAATTAAGAAATGGGCAGAAGACATGAATAGACACTTTTCCAAAGAAGACATCCAGATAGCTAACAGACACATGAAAAGATGCTCAACATCATTCATAATCAGGGAAATATAAATTAAAACCACAATGAGATGCCACCTCACACCTGTCTGAATGCCTCAAATTAAGAACACAAGAAACAACAGATGTTGGCAAGGATGTGGAGAAAGAAGAAACTTCTTGCACTGTCGGTGGGAATGCAAACTGGTGCAGCCACTCTGGAGAATAGTATGGAGGTCCCTGAACAAACTACAAATAGAAATCCTATAATCCAGCAGTTGCACTATTGGGTACTTATGCAAAGGATACAAACATACAGATTGGAAGGAGTACATGCACCCCAATGTTTATAGCAGCATTATCAATAATAGCCAAATTATGGAGAGATCCCAAACATCTGTCGACTGATGAATGGATAAAGAAGATGTGATGTGTGTATATATATATATACACACACACACATTGGATATTACTCAACCATCAAAACAAAAAAAAAAAAAGAAAGAAAGAAATCTTGCCATTTGTAATGATGTGGATGGAGCTAGAATGTATGCTAAGCAAAATAAGTTAACTAGAGAAATACAAATACCATGTTTTCACTCATATGTGGAATTTAGGAAATAAAACAGATAGACATATGGGAAGGGGGAAAAAGTGAATAAAGGGAAATAAACCACAAGAAATGCTTTAGGATAGAGAGTAAACTATGAGCTGATGGAGGAGGTGGGTGGGAGACAAGCTAGATGGGGGATGGGTACTAGGAAGGGCACTTTTTATGAGAGTACTTGGTGTTGGATGCAAGTGATGAATCACTGAATTCTACTCCTGAAACCAATATTTAACTGCATGGTAACTAACTAAAATTTAAATAAATAAAAATAAATAACTTTCACGCAGTGACCTTCTAGCTTCAACAATTATCAACATTTTTTATATGTAACAACCACTTTTTATTTTAGAGCAAATCTTTGTTACCTTATCATTTTACTTGTACATACCTCAGTATTATCAGTCCTGAATAATAGTATACACACAAAAAAAATTACATTAATTCCTTAGCAATGTCTAATACTCAGACTGTGGACTTATTTTTCTCATTACCTCAAAAATATTCTTTTAGTTTTTAGTTTGGTTAATTTGCAATCAGTATTCAAACAAGTTCCCTACATTTAATTTGGTTGATATGACTCTTGGATCTCTTTTAAAGGAAAACATTTTCTCCTATTATCTAGTTTTTATTTTAATGTCATTTATTTGTTGAAGAAAGTGGAACATTTGCCCCCAAAGAAATTCCTTTATTCTGGATTTGGACTATTTTATCCATGTTGTGTCATTTTTTAAAAACTTATTTATTTATTTATAGAAGCAGGGAGGGGCAGAGAGAGAGGCAGAGAGAATCCCAAGCAGGCTCCGCACCAGCAGCACAGACCCCAATGTGGGGCTTGGACTCAGTCCCTGAGATCATGACTGGAGCTGAAACCAAGAGTGGACACCTAACCAACTGAGCTACCAACACATCATACCATGTTGTCATTTAATATGAAAGTTCATTTCTTGTATTTCATGTAAACCAGTTGGTAGATTCTAAAGTTTTGATTAGATTTAAGTTTAATTCTTCTGGCAAGAATACTACATAGGGTGGTTGTCCTGTGTCATTCCTAGCAGGTCAGTTCAGAAGGTATATATGGTTTTATCCCTTTAATGATGTTAAGATTGATCAGTGTGTGTGTGTGTGTGTGTGTGTGTGGCGGGGGGTAGGGGGGGAGGCGGGTTTACCTGGGTGGCTTAATCAGTTAAGCGTCAGACTTTGGCTCAGGTCATGATCTCACAGTTCATGAGTTTGACCCCTGTGTTGGGTTCTGTGCTGATAGCTCAGAGCCTGGAACCTGCTTCAGATTCTGTGTCCCCCTTGCTCTCTGCCCATCCCCCACTCATGCTCTCACTCCCTCTCTCTCTCTCCCTCTCAAAAATAAATAGACATTAAAAAAATAAGACTGATCAATCAGTTCGTTGATACCAGCCCAATCTTGTAACAAGTTTCTCATCAAACTGTCATTTAATAATTTTAGTAGCCATTCACAATCAATGCCTAAACCCACTTGATAATGTTAATTTTATGATACTGTCTCCATTTGGAGTTGGAATTATTCTATAAAGAACTTATTAACTTTTTATTTACTCTAAAGTATCATTCAAACATATCATATTTTGGAATAATGAATTGGTGCCTTAAATATCTTCAAAAATCCCATTAAGTTTTCTTTTTGCACTATTACAAACTCATGGATTTTATATAAGTGGCATGTGTTAATCCATTTTTAGCATTATTATTATTCAGATGCTAAAATTCTCCTACTGTTGGTCAACATGAGCCCCATCAAGATGCCTCCTGTGTCCATTTGTATAGTTCCAGCCCTCTTTGATAGGTTCCTTGTTTTCTGACATAACATAATACTCCTAGGCTGATCTTGAACATTTTCTGCTCCAGACCCAGAATCAATTATTTCTCTGATGTGACTTCATATCTTTTAGTGGAAAAACTGAATTGAGGAGGTACAATACAGAGTCTAGAGGTCTGTCGTTATTTCTAGGAATTTTATGTGGTCAAAGGTAGAAAAAAATGTGTATGCACACAGACACACACACACACATTTATATATTCACATATATACCCACTTATATATTCACGTACGTACATACAAAAAAAGTAAAATAAATCATACAGTACACACACACACACACACACACAGACACACACACACACACACACACACACACACACACACTGGTATTTCCCATTCAAATTTACACAGTTTTTACTTAAATGTTCAAATTTTATCTTGGATTTCTTTTCCTTATGCTGATAATCTTGGTTCCTAATGGCATGAATTTACTTATTATTTTTATTCTGTTATAGGATAGTTATATAATTCATAAAAATAACTTCAAAATAACCATACTAATGTTACTACAAAGAACAAGTCTGCTGAATGCAGTCTATTTTTTTTTCTGGTTTTTTTCTTTGAACATAATCCAGTAAGGATGTACAGTTAATATACTGTGCTACAAAAATCACTTGAAATATTTTTCTCTGTGTGTTTATGCCACTAACTTAGGCTAATTTTTGTCTGTTCTATATTTTAAGAACTGCTCTTTTTTTGATACAAGTTTTTTAAAACATCTACATTCATATGGTTCAAATATCAAACAAACATGGTCCAAAATCAAAATCCTAGACATTAGAAATTAGACATGTAGGGAGTCTAATTACGAACTCTTTCCCTCTATACAGTCTATTTCTTCCCTTTCCATACAATCCTTTTTATTAGCTTTTGGTTTATCCTATATTGGACATTTTTGATAATACAAGCAAATGCCTGTAAATACTATACTTTCCCCCCATTTTATGCAACAAATCTTGATGGTCCCTAATCATCATGACCCTTGGTGATGGTTTCACGATCCTTACCCCACTGCCTTTCTTCTCGGAGGAGTAGTAGCACTAATTAAGGACATTCAGAGTAATAGTAAACTCTGTAAGCAGAATTTCCCCCATACTGGTAAAATCAAGGGACCACTGTTGATGTGTGCCCTCATAGTTCCAAGGTGCCATGTAGCCTCAGAATTGAATGTGGCCCTGGCCTTGTGGCATGTACCAGGAATTTATCCTCAGAGGTTCATATTATGAAGCAGACCCACAAAATCAGTTAAATTTTGAGAAATATATCTGATATTTTGGTTTACCATATTGGCAGTTTTCATATAACCAATCATAAAAAAGCACATCTTTAATTTGTTATGGAAACCTAAATAAGATGACATTTTCAGGAATCATTAAATAAGTCTTGGAAAAGATACCTCGGAGTCCCAAATCATACAAAAATTATATTAAATGTTATAAAGTGTAAAAACAGAAGACTGTCTTTCAGTTTGACATCCTGCCTCTTTCCTAGCTCCATTCCTTAAGTGTTATCAATTCATAATGAATTCATTGGTAAGAAATATAATGAATGACTTTATGGGGCACCTGAATGGCTTAGTCGGTTGAGCGTCTGACTTCAGCTAAGGTCATGATCTCACAGCTCATGAGTTCGAGCCCTGCGCCAGGCTCTGTGTTGACAGCTCGGAGCCTGGAGCTTGCTTCAGATTCTGTGTCTCCTTCTCTCTCTGCCCCTAACTCACTCACATGCTGTCTCTGTCTCTCTCAAAAATAAACATTAAAAAAATTTAAAGAAAAGAGATATAATGAATGACTTTATTAGGTGCTCATATTACATATGTACAACTGATTCAGCTTAAGAAGCATGTATTGAACCTGTGTATTCTACAAAATTCACTATACTAGGCACAAAAGACAGAAAGATAAATGATGTTTCGTTCTGTTCCTGTTGTTGTAAATAAAGAATAACATATATAAATGATTTCAAACTAACATGAAAAATGTTATGATAAGAATGGTCCGGGTCCATGCATGTGTTTGTAGAGGGGGAAGTGATAGTGGCCTGTAAGCAGTTCAGGTCTAAATGGTGGCTCTATCAGAGGATCCTGGAGTGTCAGGTAGGTGGTGGTCGAGGAAGACCCAGAATCTATGATTCTACTAACATGCGGTGTCTACTGTTCACTAGGAGTTGTTAAATTACAGGAAAAATTCACTGCCTTCACAGAGCATACATTCCAGTGGAACACACACACATAACAAACACATGAAAAATAAACACACAATATGATGTCAATAGTGACAACTGCTATGAAGAAACATTAGCCAAAGGGAAAAAAAAAGTAAGAAGGGTGTTGTATTTTTGTCTGGGGGCTAGCAAGGCCTCTCTGAGGAAATGGCTTGTGAACAGGGACTTGATTTAGATTATGTGGAAAGTTATGTGAGTATTGGGGAGAAAATCTTTACAAGCCAAGAGAACAGAAAACTTGGATTATTCACAAAAAACTACAAGGAGATGGGGGAGCTGGATGAGTGCATGCTACTTATGACAGGGAGATACCATGTTTAAGCTCCACTCCCGAACAGGAGTCAGCCAACTATGGCATGCAGGCCAGCTCCTGCAAGCCACATGTTTATGTAAATAGGTTTTTCGGAATAGAGCCAAACATATTTGTTTATGTATTGTCCATGGTTATGTTCTTTTTACAGCAGCAGAGTTTAGTTTTGCTTGCAAAGTCTAAATATTTGAGGTCTTGCCCTTCACAGAAAAGGTTTACTGACCCCTCCCCTAGAGGCAGCCAGTTGCCTTAATGAGGAAAGTACAGGACATGAGTGATCAGCCAGCACTTAATTAGCAAAGACACACTCCAGAGCTGTCCACCACAAGTGCTTCAGGCAAGAGCAAGAGGCCTTGCTCATTACTCAAATGAACCTACAAAATAGGTTTTCATTCGTGACCTTAGAGTCATTTTTAAATTCTTTATTTTTCTCATTCCAAATCCCAGCGTGTTATATTTTTTGGTTTTCCTTCACTACACTGTATACGTGGAATTCACCCATCTCTCACTACTTCCAGCCCTCACCCCCAATCTAAGCCACCATCACGTCTTGCAAGGACAATCCCAGTAGACTTCAAATGGACCTTTCTGCTACTATTCTTGTCCTCCTACATTGTATTCTCATCACATCGGCCAGAATCTTCTATTAACTATTGAAAGTTAGATGATGTGATTACTCTGTTCAAATTCCATCCTCACACGTCTCACTCGGTAAAGCAAAGTTCTTATCACACAATCTAGCCTCCTTACCTCTCTGACTTCATCTCCTGCCACCCCCTCGTTCACTCTTCTCCAGATACAATGGCCTTCCTGCTCTTCTACCAACACCGGAAGCCCACTTCCATCCGAGAGGCTTTGCACTTACTCTTTTGTCTACCTGGAGTGCTCTTTCTCCAATATTTACATGGCTCATTCGTCCAAGTTTTTGCTCACATATCACCTTCTCAACAAGGACTTTCGGACTTTAAATTCACAACCCTACCTCACCATCCCAGCATTAGTTACATTCATACCCTGTTTAATATATCCCCATAATATTTAATGCTTATTAAATTTACTTATTTATTTTCTTTTAGCTTCCTCCTTTATTAAGTGAAGAAAGAGATTTTTTTGGAACTTTTTTCTTCTTCACTACTGTATCCTCAACAACAAAAACAGTGCCTGGAACATAGGAAGCAGTCAGGAAGTATTTTATGACTGAATCAATTAGATCAATCCCTCTTTTCACAAGCTGGATATTAAAGGTAGAGTTAACAGTATTCTACCTCAGTGGCAGTTTACATATTTTAGAGATACTCGTCACAATGCATATATAAAGTACAGATGAACAAGGTGTAAAACCTAGTGAACTCTATTGTGTACACTTTGCAATGATGCTGAGGACTTGATTCATTTCTAATTTAATTCCGTTGCATTCAGAGAAAAGAATTGGTATGAGTTTATCCTTTTAGCTTCATTGAAATTTGTTTTATAACCTAACATATTATCTATGCTGAAGCACTATGGTGCTTGAAAAGAATTCAACTGTTTGTTGGCTGAAGTGTATTATAAATGTCAATTAGGTCAAGGCGGTAGATAGTGTTGTTCAAGTTTTCCATATCATTGCTGACTTTCTGTCTAGTTTGTGTATCAATTTTTGAGAGTGAGGTGTGGAAGTCTCTATTATTATTCATGTATCTATTTCTCCTTTCACTTTTGTTATTTTTTGCTTTACATATTTGAGGAGTACTGTCATTAGTTGTGTGTATATATGTATTCTTGCTGTATCTACCTGAAAAAATGACCCTTTCATCACTTTCATCCCTATGAAATATTCTTCCTTGTTTCTACTAATACGTTTGTCTTAAAGTCAATTTTGTCTGTTACTAATGCCATTATTCCATATCCTTGATGGTTACCATTTGCATGGTGTATCTTTTTTTTCACCTCTTTGCTCTCAGTCCATTGAGTCTGAATCTACAGTGTGTGTCTTGAGGAGAGCATAGAGTAAGATCTCCCTTATTTTTATTTCAGTCTGACAATGGCTGCATTTGATTTGGATGCCTAATTCATTCTTATTCTATGTAATTATTCACGTTTGGATTTATGTTTGCCATTTTGCTATTTATTATCAAAATGGATGCAGCTATAGGTAAGAATGCCTTGGATTCAAACTTTCCTTATCTGAATATTAGTCACTTTTCACTAACAGTGTTTCACATTTTGTTTTATTTTTTTATTTTTTTAAGTGTATTTATTTATTTTGAGAGAGACAGAGAGAAAGAGAGAGAGATGAGTGAGATATATATAAAGAGCGTGCACACAAGCATGAGCAGGGGAGGGGCAGAGAGAAAGGGAGACAGAGAATCTCAAGCAGGCTCTGCACTGTCCAGCACAAAGCTCGATGCTGGGTTCAAACTCACAAACCATGAGATCATGACCTGAGCCGAAATCTAGAGTCAGGCACTTAACTGACTGAGCCACTCAGGTGGCCCTCAGTTTGTTTTAAATCATTGTCAATCTCCAGGGCTCTGAATGTTTGTTTTTGATAATATTCTCTAGTTTTATCATTGCACTTTGAGGACAGAATATGGTGATCTCTTCATTCTACCATGCTAGGAATCCATCCTGACCAATTATGAGGATTTTGCAATAGTTCAGGAATAATATGAAGACAGAACTAGGAATGAATAGTGACAAACACAATAGAAGAGATTTAATAAACATTTAAAAGTACACAAAATTTGAAGAATAATTGTATTCAAGAAGGATAAATTCCAAGCCAATAAAACATAATGGTTAAAATTGCAGGTTTATTAGCACCACGCTCTAACCTACTGAGCTAACCGGCCAGGACTAAAATTGTAGGTTTAAATCTTAACTCTGGCACTTTAGATTGGATGACCATTTTAGGCCTCAGTTTCCTCATCTGAAAAATAGTTATAATCATTCTGGTGTAAGGACTTAATACAAACAATGCATATAAGATTGTTTACACACTGCCTGGCGTCTTGCAATTTCCTAAAAATTGTAGCTATGACTTTTACCATTGTTAGGTCATCCTCTGCTCCTATCAGCTCTTTGTTAAAGGCATTAATAGCATCACTGGAAACAGATCACAGCCACCTAGGGCATACTCCATAAGAGCTCTGTAAATTAAGGTACTCCTAATTCTTGCTAATCACCAATAAGAGAAATTTAAGCAACATTCTTAAAATAATTAAGAAACATACTATTTTCTATACTAAAATCTCTAAATATGTTATGGCATAATTGTCACATTAATAAGAAATATGATATTTTTAAGAGAAGTTGTCAACTACCTTTAAAATAGCTGTCAAATTTTTCTCCCTATTTAATATATTCCAAAGGGGTTTTAAAAATAACGTTTATTTCCTCTCCATTTTTCCTCATTCCTTCAGCAAACACTGATTATTTTCCCTAGTGTTCTGAATACAGATTGAAATCAACGTGGATTTGGGGTTTATTATTTGATTAGTGCACCTGAATCATTAATGACATGAGCTCAACTCTTAAAATAGTTTGAATAAAGAGCTTCTGTCACAGATCACGCACAGGGAGACCAACAACGCAAGCCTTCATTTCTACACATTAATATTAACTACTACCTCATGCCCTAGACCTTATTTCAGTAGAAAAATCAAATGAATTCTAACATACAGCATGATGGTCATGTTTTTATTTATTTTTAGTTATTTATAATTTATACTTCCCATCCTTTCAAAATATGTTTGAAGTTCCTTTTAATAAACAGATAAAGGCAAAGGAGACCCGAAAGAGATAGCAAAAGGGGTAGAGATTATTCTGTCCAGACTCTGGGCCCAGAAGGTCACTATGATTGAGCATTTCTTTTAGCCCTGACCTTCCTGGCAGCCAAGAGAAAAAGTGAAATAATGGATTACATATTCTCAGTGTCTGATTAAAGGAAATGTAATAGTATCGCAGATGACAGAAACTTTGCTTGCAATGAAATTCCTGGAGGAATTCAATTTCACAAAACCTATGCAAGACACGTTGTGTAACATATAAAACAAAAAAAGATTTCCTCAGCAGTTTGCAATAAATGAAAATATATACCTCATGTGGTCATTGGAAATTCCATGACTTCTTAATAAAAACCAAGGAAACAATACTAAATATTAGCACAGAGAATGCTTTTAATGATGACGTCACCTGTCATCTGAATTTCCACATCTAATAGACTCTGCAGAGCCACCCTACTGATTATTTTGTGGCAAAGTCTGCTCCTCTAACTCTTCTTCTCTGTGGCTTCCTAGAGACTGCTTTCTCCAGGTTACCTCCTTCTCTGATCACTCCTGTCCTGATGGACCCCCAAAGCTCTACCCTTGGCTTTTTTTACTCCACACGTTTATCCTGAGCAATTTAATTGATAAGCATGCTAACCACATACCAATGACTCACACATCCAAATAACTATTCCAGGGCTCTTTCCCGAGGTCTAGTCCTTCACGTCAACTCCTGAACGTTTGAAAGACATTTAAAACTTATTAGGTTCCTGTCAGAACCTGTCTTCCTTTGTATCCTCTATCCTGGAAATTCACACCATTTCCCAAACATTACTAAAGCACATCGATCAGCTCCTCCTCATTTCTATCTCCTTACTGGTTTTCCATATCTATCTGATCTTTCTCATCCTCACTGTGACTGTTTTATTTCAAGCCCTTTGCATTTTTATTTGTGTGCAAGTCTGCCTTGCTCAGCAGTGACCTCTTTGCAGGCAGGGGCCTGATTCACCTTTAAATTCTCTACCAAATACAGATGGAAACTAGAAAGCTGTTGGTTAAGTAAATACATATTTAATAAACAAATGGAAAAATAATCACATGAAGAGCTAATGAAAAGTATTGAGTTACATTCTTCACATCATATTTCATTGAATCTATGAGGCTCAATTGTAAGATATATCATTATTTTATGAGCCATTAAACAGGAGAAAATAGTACTGATTGTTGTAAGATGCTATTGATTGTCAAACACATTCTAGTTTCAGATGTGAGAAAATATGACTAAAATAAGTGTGTCTGAAGATTGATGAAATTATGATACATTATATCTAAGTTGAATTATATCATTTTACATTGATTTCAAAGGAAACTAAAGAGCTTTGGTGCCTCAAAACAGCTGGCTGATAGCAAGGACCCCTGAGAACCTCTTTCTTCGGTTACTTTGTACAGCCCTGTTTAGCTTAGTTTGGGTCATAATGATATCATATACTTTGCCTTGTTAATTAAAGCAAGAACTACATACTCCATCCAGGTGCTCTTTCTTCTTTCACTTTCTCCTGATTCAACCATGACTCTCACCACACCCAAAGAGTATTTTTTAATTGAAGTTCAGTTGACATACAATAATGTATTAGTTTCAGGTGTATAACATAGTGACCCAACAATTATATACTTTGAGAAATGCACACCTCAATAAGTATAGTTACCATCTGTCACCATAAAAAGTTATTAAAGTATTATTGACTATATTCCCTATGCTGTACTTTTTATTCCTGTAACTTATTTATTTTATGACTGAAAGTTTGTACTTCTTAATCCCCTTTACCTATTTCACTCTACCCTCTCACACTCCTCTCTTGATAACTATCAGTTTTTTCTCCATATTTATGAGTCTGTTTCTGGTTTTTTTTTGTTGTTTTTTTTTTTTTTTTTTTTTTTTGTATTTTAGATTCCAGATACAAGTGAAACTATATGTCTTTCTCCATCTGACTTATTTCACTAAGCATAAATACTTCCAGGTCCATCCACTTGTTGTGAATGGCAAGATTTCATTCTTTTTCTATTGCTGAGTAATATTCCTTTGTATATATAAATGACAATTTCTTTATCCATTTATTCATTCATGGACACTTAGTTTGCTTCCATATTTGGCTTTTATACCACAATAAACAAAGTAGCATATACCTTTTGAATTAGTGTTTTTGTTTTGTTCAAGTAAATGCCCAGAAGTGGAATTACTGGATTATATGGTATTTCTACTTTTTACTTTTTGAGGCACCTCCATACTGTTTTCCACAAAGGTTGCACCAATTTACCTTCCCACCAACAGTGCAGGAGGGTTCCCTTGTTCTCACATTCCAACCAACACTTGTTATATCTTACCTTTTTGATACTAGCTATTCTGACTGGTATGAGGTGATATCTCATTGTGGTTTTTGATTTGCATTTCCCTGATGATCAGTGATATTGAGCACCTTTTCATGTGTCTATTTGCATGTCCTCTCTGAAAAAATTTTCACTCAGATGTTCTGCATGTTTTAAATCAGATTGTTTGGGTTTTTTCCAGTGTTGAGTTGTATGAATATTTTATATATTTTACATATTAGCCCCTGTTGGATGTATCATTTGCAAATACCTCCTCCCATTCAGTAGGCTGCCTTTTCATTTTGTTGATGGTTTCCTCTCCTGTGAAAAAGCTTTGTAGTTTGGTGTAGTCACAATGGTTTAATTTTGTTTTTGTTTCTCTTTCCAGGAAAGACATATCTAGAAAAGTGTTTCTACAGCTGATGTCAGAGAAATTACTGTCTGTGTTTTCTTCTAGAAGTTTTATGGCTTCAGGTCTTATATTTAGGTCTTTAATCCATTGTGCGTTTATTTTGTGTATGGTGTAAGAAAGTGGTCTGCTTTCATTCTTTTCCATGTATCTGTATAGTTTTACAGCACCATTTATTGAAGAGACTTTTTCCCCCATGGTATATTCTTGCCTCCTTTGTCACAGATTAATTAACCATGTAAGTGTGAGTTTATTTGTGCACTCATAGAAAGTCTGTCTTAATCTGCCCAGCTGCCATAACAAAATACCATAGAATGTGGACAGGTAGCTTACACAGCAGAAATCTATTTTCTCAGAGGTCTTGAGGCTGGAAGTCCAAGATCAAGATGCCAGCATGGTCAGGATCTGGTGAGAGTTCTCTTCCTGGCCTACAGATGGCTACCTTCTTCCTGTGTCCTTAGAAGTGTACAGGAGGAGTGAGAGCTAGCTCTGATTTCCCTTCATCTTCTTATAAGAGCTCTAATCTGTTTCTGGGGACCCACTGTCATGACCTCATCTAAACTTAACTACCTCTAAGAACCCATCTTCAAATACTATCATATTGGAGGGTTAGGGCTTCAACATGAATTTGGCGGGGGGGTGGAGTACAAAAACATTCAGTCCATAACAGAGTTCCCATCACACAAAGCACCTGGCTCAATTTTGTTTCCTTCCTGGGCTCCACTTTTATTTAAAAAAATTTAGAAAGTTAGAGAAAATAATCTCCTTTCTTTGGTCTAGAAAAGAGAGAAGATATCCCGAATCTTCTGCCTGTCCTCTTAGGGACTGTGTTTTGAGACCACACATACATGGAGTAATTAAGTGGTAATTCACTGATGCTTTCAAAACTTGGCTAGTTGTCAGACTTTGCAGAGAAGTGATCAAACAGCAGTTGTTTCTAGAGGCATAGCTGGAAAAGCAATGCTGTTGTGATGGGAATTGAAAAGTCATTCATTCATTCATTCATTCATCCATTCAACAATGATAGTGCACTTATGATTTGCCAGGCATTGTGGTATAGCCTTCATCCATGTATCAAAGTGGGTTTCAGTGGTGCACTACTCTAGAAACTTCAGATATTAGGAATTCTCTCTTAAGCATTTGAAATGTCTTGGAAATTTAATTCTATTTTGTAATTACTGTGAGAACTCCAAACTACCAGTCACACTTACGGTATGGGGAAGCAGCAAGATGGGGAGGATTTTCTAGTAGTTTCTGCTTTGAAATCCCAGATGATAATATTCTCACATGAACTTTGCCTCATCTCCACAACATTAGGTTCAAGCAGGAAAAAGGGCCTTTTTGGCTCCAAATCTATCCTAGAGCTGTTTATAACTCACTTCCCCCTTTAAAGTAATAGCCCTGTGTTTTTTGTTTGTTTGTTTGCTCATTTTGTTTTTGTTTTTTCCCCCTGACTTTATCTACATAAAAATACTGAATGAAAGAAGAAAGATGAAGAATAATATGATCCCAAACTTGTGTCAATGGTGGCTAGTCTTGCACCATTTCTTTGTAAAAACTCATTCACTGCTTTTGGTAACTGGGCTCTTCCATGGACTTGCACTTCTTCCACAGACATCCCCAGATCATTAATTTACTTATTTCCACTGGTACAGATGATGGTGATGATGAAGATGATGATAATGAAGATGAAGATGATGATGATAGTGAAGAAGAAGATGATTAGAGGAGAGAACTGTATATTGACTACTATGATACAGGTTTTAGGCTAAGAATTTTATTTATTCCCAATAATAGTTCCATGAAGTAGAACTATTACTAAGTTATTTTGAGAATGAGATTAAGTTTTACAGAGGTAAGTAATTTTCCTAGGGTTACCTAACTGGAAAATGGCAGAGCTGGATGTGAAGCAAGGTCTGCTCATTCCAGATCCAAGTACATAACTATGGTAGGTATAGCCAGCTTTGGAATTTGCCATCTGAAGGAACCTAGCTCCAGCAGTTCTTATTGGTGTGTTCTTAGGCAACTTGAAGAACATTTAAGATTTGGTGCCTTTATTTGTACACATTAAGACTAATATGCTTTTCTTCTCAAGATCTGTTGTGGGGACACCTGGGTGGCTCAGTCAGTTAAGCGTCCAACTCTTGATTTTGGCTCAGGTCATGATCTCACAGTTCGTGAGTTCAAGCCTCACACAGCCTGCTTCGGATTCTCTGCCTCCCTCTCTCTCTGCCCCTTCTCCTCTTGTTCTCTCTCTGTTTCTCTCTCAAAATAAATAAACTTAAAAAAAAAGAATAGTTGTGAATACTTGTAAATATAATGAAGGAACATGGCTTTAAGGTGGTCATTGTTGGTTTCTTTCCTTTTAGAATGACCTGTTAACAATTTCTGGTGCTACATACACTAAATTTGTGTTCTAACATTTAAAATTAAGATTTTAAAATTAATAAACTCCTTTTTTATATAACAGTTTCAGATTAACATAAAAATGAATAGGTAATATAGAGAGTTCCCATATACCCTCCTCCCCCATATACAATCTCCATTATGATTAATATTTTGCATTAGTGTGTGAGATATGTTGTAATTAATGAGCCAATATTGATACACTATTATCAACTAAAGTCCCTAGTTTGCATTAAGTTTTATTCTCTGTGTCATACAGTTCTATGGGTGTTGATAAATGCATAATGTCACGTATCCAACATTGTAGTATACACAATAGTTTCACAGCCCCCAAAATCCCTTGTGCTGTATGTATTCATCCATTTACCTCACTTCTCTGAGTCCCTGCCAACCACATGTCTTTTTTTACTGTTTTTATAGTTTTGCTTTTTGCAAAATGGCATATAATTGGAATCAAGCAGGATGCAGACCTTTAGTTTAGCTTCTTTCAGTTAGCAATATGCATTTAAGTTTCCCTTATATCTTTCCATGGCTTGATAACTCATTTCTTTTTAACATTGAATAATATTCCATTGTATGTACGTGCCACAGCTTGTTTTTCCATTTACTTATTGATGAACATCTTGGTTGATTCCAGTTTGAGACATTATGAGTAAAGCTGTTAGAAACATTTATGTACCCATTTTTGTGTGGACGTGTTTTCAAATCAAGTGGGTAAATACCTAGGAACACAATTGCTGGATCATATGGTAAGATTGTGTTTACTACCAAACACTCTTCCAATATGGATGTATCATTTTGCATTCCCAACACCAATGATTAGGAGTTCCTAATGTTCCACATCCTTTGCAGCATATGCTATGGTGAATTATTTGGACTTTAGCCATTCTAATAAGTAGTATTGATATCCCATTGTATTAATTTGTAATCCCCTTATGGAACATACTGAATATATTTTAATATGTTTATTTGCCATTTGTAGATACATATCTGGTGAAGCAGTGTTTCATATTTTTTACCCATTTCTTATTAGGATATTCATTTTCTTAGTGTTGAGTTTAAAAGTTCTTTGTAGGGGCGCCTGGGTGGCTCAGTCGGTTAAGCGGCCGACTTCAGCTCAGGTCATGATCTCGTGGTCCATGAGTTCAAGTCCCGCGTCAGGCTCTGTGCTGACAGCTCACAGCCTGGAGCCTGTTTCAGATTCTGTGTCTCCCTCTCTCTGACCCTCCCCTGTTCATGCTCTGTCTCTCTCTGTCTCAAAAATAAACGTTAAAATAAATAAATAAATAAATAAATAAATAAATAAATAAAGTTCTTTGTATATTTTGTATACGAGTTCTCTATTATATGTCTCACAAATATGTTCTCTCAGCCTGTGGCCTATCTTTTCCTTTTCTTCACAGTGTCTTTTGCAGAGCAGAAGCTTTAATATTATAAAGTCCAACTTATCAATATTTTCTTTCATGGATCATGCTTTTGGTGTTATAGTTAAAAATTCACCATCACATCCCAGGTCACCTAACTTTTTTTCTCTGTTATCTTCCTGAATTTTTATAGTTTTGTATTTCACATTTATGTTGATAATCCCTTTTGAGTTGACTTTTGTGAAAGATATAAAACCGATGTGTGGATTCACTTGTTTGCATGTAATGTCCAATTATTCTCACATTGCTTGTTGAAAATATACCATTTACCAGTATCTTTTGAGGAACTTTTTTTTAGTTCAGACCTCATAAGTTTGTTCGGATTGAGCTTTCTTTAGCAGTTTTACACTTACTTTTACTGCTGAGGAATAGCCTATTTTAATCTACGACAAAAAGTGGGTTCTACTTTGGGCCTAAGCCATTGGTGATGTTTTTTGTTTGTTTGTTTGTGACCTTTGGGGTATGCTTAAAAATGCTGTTAAAATAAAACTGAATTTAAAAAAAGAAAATGATATCCAAGAAAGGTCCACGCCTCAAGGTCTTTAAAAAAATATGTGAGATAATTGCTTGTCAACTATTTGCTTAAAGGGTATTCTCTCCAGCTCAAGAAAAAAACAGGCTAGCTTTTTGATCTTATTCCCTATGTTACCTTTTGGCACATCTCTTGACAACAGTCTGACTAGGTAGTAGAATTCAGTCTTGTCCAGTGGATGTTTTAGCCATTTTTTTAAGGCTCCTTCTTCAACTCTTTTCTTCTCCCTGTTAAACATAAATTCACAAAGGGAGTCAAAAGCTTTTCATATTTTCTTATAATACTGCTAATGAAAAAAGATGCTGAAAGATTTCACCTAATGAAAAACCCAAATGTTTGCATTTTGTATAGAATGCCACTCTTTCAGCCAAAGAATATTCCATTGCTTGCAGAATGTTAAAATGCGTTGACTGGATAAACTTAAGAGATAACATATCACCAATCTCCTCCTGAATCTGTTTCTTTTGAGGTTATTTTTTGGGGAAGGTGATATAATCATAACAAGAAATCAGGATGCTGGGGCGCCTGGGTGGCGCAGTCGGTTAAGCGTCCGACTTCAGCCAGGTCACGATCTCGCGGTCCGTGAGTTCGAGCCCCGCGTCGGGCTCTGGGCTGATGGCTCAGAGCCTGGAGCCTGTTTCCGATTCTGTGTCTCCCTCTCTCTCTGCCCCTCCCCCGTTCATGCTCTGTCTCTCTCTGTCCCAAAAATAAATTAAAAACGTTGAAAAAAAAAAATTTAAAAAAAAGAAATCAGGATGCATTGAATTATATGTAATAAAAACATAATTAAATGTTTTAACCAGGAAAGGGACTTATTTTCTTAGATAGCAAGAGGACTGAGATTGGCAACTCAGTGCTGATTCAGGTGTTCAAGCAAACGGCATCTTTCAGTCTCCCTACTTTACCATTCTTGATGTGCCATCACAAAATGGCTTCTTGCCTGTCTGACCATGGCAGGTGGATTTTAGGCAGGAAAACAATGGGGTAGATTTATCAAGATTAACAAAATCTTCCCCCAAATCCCAATAGGCTCCCACTTACAACTCATTAGACAGATTTATGTCACATGGCCACCTGTAACTACAAGAAGTACTGGGAAATGAAATGTTTTGTTTTTAGCTGTGGGTACTGCTGCCTCATTCTTTTAGTAATGAAGAAGGCAACAAGAAATATATATAATATTGGTTACTTAGACTGTCGGCAACACAAACTGTCTGTCGAACTACTCTGAAGTTTGACAGCACATAGGTTAAGCAACCAAACTCAAAAAGAAAAGACTGAAACTTCAATAAGGTTTTAGTTACAATTTATAGGTAATAAGGTATGTACATCCATAATTCCTTTAATAGTGAGGAGGATAACTATGTTGATTTCCCCATAGCTCAATGTTTTTAATCATACTGTACAGCAATACGTTTTCAAAATATTTTTAAAATTCATTCGTTCTCCTCCATTTCTTCCATCACTCTCCTAAGATAGGCCTAAATTCAATAGTTTCCCACCCTTACAACTCCTACTCATTTCAAATTCACCTTCCAAATATCTTCTAGGAAGTTGAAAAACACAAATCTATGTGTTAGTCAAAGTTATGCTACCCATTTTTTTGTATAACTCCTCCGTCAGAAAACAAGCCCTAGTTTATTCACTATCTGAACCAGGCTCTCCCTACCACTCCAGCCTGGATTCTTGTCTCCTCCTCCCACATATTTGACATTCACAAAATATCTTTAATAGTCATTCTACTCCATGGGATTTTTGCTGGGATTAAATAAGGTACACAGTCCAATATCTGGCATGCATTGTTACAATGATCCATGTCTTCCCATGTAATGCTCCTGTGATCAAATCTCCCTTTCATATTTTCTCATGTTCATCAGATGAACTCTTTCATTAAGCAATAACAAACAAAACTAAGAGGAAACAAAATTGACTTTGTCCGATACCACCACTTCAAAGATGCCTTTCCTGCCTTTTGTCTGTGCTTTCATAAGATTGTGTAACTATGTCCATCATAGAATCCAGTTCCTCCTACTGAAAGTATCTGTATGGATGTTTGTGCATTAAGCTAGCCTGTTGCTTGTGTTTCTTTGAACGACTGTATTATCAGTGTTAGTAGACTGACTGGTGCATAGTAGGTGCTTCATAAATGTTGACAAAAGTAATTAAATTATATATACAAGCTCTTTAATTACAGAGAAGGCTATCTCGTTTTTGTATTGTCAAAACCACTTCCTCTGTTAAACGTTTAAATTCACACGGAAATTAAATTTACCAATGAAGCAGGTTTTATCTCTTATAACACACTAAAGAAATTGCAAACCAAGAAAAGCCAATTATTTAGAACTTCTTTAAAAAATGCAATATATAATAATTTGAGGGAGAAATGACATTGGGAAGTAAATGTTTAAAAAAAACTAAAAAGTACTAGACTGGACTGAAATGGAATAGTGTTTTGTTTTGTGTTTTTTCTTCCTTAAGCTTGCCCTCAGGCTTACAGAATACGATGTCTCCTCAGTTCTTATTTTGGTCTTGCAGGAGCTAATGAATGTTTCCAGACTTATATCTAGTTTTTATCACACTCCTATAATATGAGTATATAGTCCTTATTATGCTTCTACAAAATATAATTTAATGTATTGTATGCATGGGGTGAGCTGAGGATTCCCATAATTCTCTTCAAATCTTAAAACTGAGAGAGAGCCTATGTGCCCTCCCACCCCATTTAGCAAATACAGAAATTGGAGCTAAAAGTGTTAAGTCACTTGCCCAAGATCACAAAGTACTAATGGCAGAGCTAGTACTAGAACTATGACATAAGACACAAATAACACTTTTTTGACAGGAACTCAGAAATAGATCCCAAATCCCATAGTGGAAGCTTTATTCTGTCAATTTGCCTATGCTGGAACTACATTTCCCACCATCCGCTTCTCTGTTATTTTCTAATCTGAGTTGGCAAAAACAGAAGTGCACAGAGATTTGGAAGGCAGAAGCAAAGAAGCACTAAACTTTGAAAGTCACCATGATTTGATGTATGGAAAGGAGATCCACAGGGAGAGCAGATCACAACTTGTCCTCACTTGCTATTGCTTTCTCTCCAACTCCCCTTTCCACTGGCTAATCCTGCTGACCAACCCTGACCCCAGACCATAAAAAACAGTCCACAAACCTGTCAACTCTTCCTTGTAGTCCCACTCTAGCAGCTGCTGTCCTTGGGTTTAGAAGGACTGCTAGTGACTTTTCTCTGATCCTCTAACTCATTACAGACCTTCATTTCCCAGTGACTCCTCTACCACTGTGGGTGCCAGTGTCCTACAATAAATTCCTTATTCCATGATGCTCATAGAACTTCTGCTTTCCTGGCTGAACTCTGCTATACACAGTTAACCCATTAATGCGCATATCTTGCATATCACCATTTTAAGAGAGAAAGAAAACAAAAAGATATTGCTAAGTTGACATTTAGAAAGTATTAATTACAAAGCAAGAAACTGATCACATAAATTATTATATAGATTTACATATAAAGATCAAGTTTTAGTTCTCAAATAGAAGTTTTTGTACAATGATCACCTATGATAAGATATAATTTTTTTAAACTTTAATTTTTTTTCATGTTTATTTATTTATTTTGAGAGAGAGAGAGCACAAGCAAGCAAGGGGTAAAGAGAGAGCAAAAGAGAGAATCCCAAGCAGGCTCCATGCTGTCAGCGCAGAACCTGATGCGAGGTTCTATCCCACAAACTTGTGAGAACATAACCTGAGCCTAAATCAAGAGCTGGATGCTTAACCAACAGAGCCACCCAGGTGCCCCTAAAAGAGGTGTTTTTTTAAATGCTTATTTACTTTGAAAGAGCACACATGTGAATAGGGGAGAAACAGAGAGACAGGGAGACAGAGAATCTCAAGCAGGCTCTGCACTGTCAGCCCAGAGCCCAACCCAGGGCTTGAAACCATGAACTGGTCAGATCATGACCTGAGCTGAAACCAAGAGTCAGATGCTCAACCAACTGAGCCAACCAGGAGCCACTGATGAGTAAAGCACACAAAGATTAGACCTGTTATTACATAAACACATTGATATAGTAAAATATCTAAGAAGGACTACAACAAAGAAGCCTCTTTAACCTGGTGTTTTCCAACCTTATTTGTCAACAAAAAGATGTGTTTTTTTTTTGTTTTGTTTTGTTTTTTTATCAAGTGTGGACTATTAGTATTAATCAAACCAGTTTCCCAAACCACACTTTACTAGTTCAGGGAAAATAGCATTTTTTAAAATAGTAAGATTTTAAATTATAACTTAAAGAAAGTATGTATTCTATCCCTTAGCATGAATAATACAAAGGAATTCCACTGGATTTTAATTGTAAAATTACTAGTAAGAAAGGCCTTGAAGGCCTTGTCCAGTTCTCGCCCACATAAACATGTTTTTTAATGGACTCAATGAATAATGACCCATTGGTTGGCTGAATAAGTGGAAGAATGAATAAAGAACATCTCTATCCTGCAATTATTAGTACACAGCAGGATTACTGCTATTGAAAATGAGTCTGGTTCTCCTACCTCTTTCTATTATGTGCTGCCAATCCACACTCAGCCAGGCTGTTTCTGAAAAATGTTGGTATGAATACACCCTTCAATATTTCTTCCACACTGACTGTAAATATAATCTAGGCATAAATCATCAAAAGTAAATACCAGTGAACACTTTAATCCTTTATAATAAATCAGGGAAATGGGGAGTCTATGCCTGATGATGAAGTTTTAGTGTAGGTCAAACCTGTGGTTTGCTGAGGAGGCAGCATTTGAGAAAACAGGGAGCATTTAAAGAATCAGAGTTTGACTATTGGGTAGGAATTGTTTCATCTATCTCTCTTGGTTATTCAGTAGCTCTGTTGTTTTATTTAAGTAAGCCAAATCAAATAGGAGCAAGTATTTTTTTCTGAATGCCTACCATCCCAAGGAGCTGAGCTAGATGCTAAATAAGATAGAAAACTGAATCAGAAAAATCTTTGGCCCCCAAAGAATTTCTACACAGTAAGGTAGAAAAGATACATATGTTAACAATTTTAACACAAGGTAGAATCTGGTAAATATCACAGGTGAAGTATAGATTAAAGTTCTACCAAAGTTAAGAAGAGAAAGCAATTACTTCCAGATGGAGAGAACAGGAAAATCTTCTTAAAGTTGGTGGCACTTGAGCCAAATCTTGAAGAAAAGATCAGACTGAAAATTCTGAAAGATAGATTAATGAAACTAAGGAAGGCAAAGACATGGACATAGTATTACCAGACAAATCCAGAATGCTTAGATAAATTGAGATTTCAAATAAAAAAATCAATATAAGAATACAACACACACTATTTAGGACATACCTATACCAAAAATTATTTGTTGTTTATCTACAATTCAAATTTAACTGAGGTTCCTTGCATTTCTATCTGTTACATTTAGCAACTCTACCTGGAGAGAAAAATACATAGGATATGCTGGGAAAAGAGTGTGGTTTTGTTGGTGGATTGAATTGTGCCCCTCAAGTTGATATGTTGAAATCCTAACCCCCAACAGCTCAGATCGTAACCCTATTTGAAAATAGTCTTTACAGGATATCAGGTTAAAATAAGGCCATTAGAGTGGGTCTCTAATCCAATATGACTGATGTCTTTTTAAAGAGGGAAATTTAGACATAGCAATGGACACACATTAAAGGAAGATAATGTGAAGATGGAAAAAGAGATTGAAATTATGTTTCCACACCTAAGGAATGTCTTGGGCTACCAGAAGCTGGAAAAGCAAGTCAGAGTTTCTCCCATGGGTTTTAAAGTGATCATGGCCCTGTTACCTGATTGATTTTGGAATTCTAGCCTCCAGAACTATGAGACAATAATTTCTGTTGTTCTAAGCCACTTTGTTTGTGGTACTTTGTTACAGAAGCCTTAGGAATGCAGTTGGCTATAACCAAAGGTAATTTCCAAAGGGTAAAGGTAGGAATTCTGTCAGCTAAGGTAAGACTATAGGGGGCCTGGAATCCCCAGGAAAAAGAGTCTAATCTCCGTCTGCTTCCTGTGCATTCTAAAATGGGTGGCTCAGTCAGTTAAGCATCTGACTCTTGGTTTTGGCTCAGGTCATGATCTCAGGGTTCATGATTTCAAGCCCTGCATTCGGCTCCGTGCTGCCTGTGCAGAGCCTACTTGGCAGTCTCTCTCTCTCTCTCTCTCTGTCTCTCTCCCTCTCTCTGCCCCTCCTCTGCTTGTGCACATGTGAGTTTAAATAAACTTTAAAAAATAAATAAATAAGCAAATAAATAAAATGTAAAAAACAAAAGAAACAAAACTTAGACTGGTTTCTGTAGCATGACCATAAGGAAAGTTAAGCAATGGCTCAAACATATCTTATCTCCTAGAACATTCATTTTACTTTTTTTCTGGAAACAAAACAACACAAAAGAATATATTATGAAGCAAAACACAAAATTTATACAAATGTTTAGGTCAGAATAAGACTATAAACTCTTTGAAATAAATTTCAAGTTCTTTGCCCCTGCTTCTGTTTAGGGCCTCAAATCCTCAGAAATAACATTTTTATTCCTTTTTCACCCGAAACACATTGGTGAAAAAGTTTGAAAACAATATTTAATAGTGAAGAGCCACACAAGTTTTAAAACAGATAATCTGAAAAAAAATTTTAGGTAAGACAAAACAGTACAAAATAATATATCTCTACTCAAGGTGTTTGCAATCAAATTGTATAAAAAGGTCACAAAAAGGAAATGTAGAGTTAAGTAATTATCAATTTGAGGTAATAAAAGAAATGTTAAACTAATTCACTACAAATTAACCAAATATTTTTTTTTCTCTAGGATATTCAGTAATACTATAATGATCAGAGAAAGAATGAGAAGGCATACTTTTTAGCTGGTTCCAGAAAGAGAGAATAGATTTGGAAATGTGTAAATTCATTTCATTATTATTTTGAATTAAGCTACATAAAATTTCACTCAATAGTTTTTTAAATCTGCAACTACCCGTTAGTGCTTCAAAACAAGAAAACATATTTAATAATGGTTTCTATAATTTTGATAATTCTGATAATGTGCTCTCACCAAAGGATGATGTACAAAACCTGCTCAGTATATTCTTCAGCTCTGTATTCAAAACATTCTTAGTTATGGGGAAAACACCCCTTAAGAAACAGTTTTCAAGTAATAATGATGGCAGGTTGCTTAGATGAGCATCTTTGCCATGAAGACTGAGAGTTTTCTAGCGTAGGTGTATGATATCATCCAGTTTCCAAGACCCTGGACAGGTGACACTTAAATGAATCTCTTCACTCCCACTCCCAAAACTGAAAAAAATTAGTAACACCTCAAAGAAAATTTGGTTAATGGATCTACTGTGACTGAATAGCATTTAATCACACACACAACAAAAATATTTCTTTGAAGAATTTACATTCTATTTTGTACCAAAACTTAGGTATGGAAGAAGCCTAACTGTTCTTGGATTGATGAATGGATAAAGATGTAACACGCACACGTGCACACACACACACACACACACACACACACACACACACTGAAATACTATCTGGCCACTAAAGGGAATGAAATCTTGCCATTGTAATGACATGGATGGAGTTAGAGAGTACAATGCTGACCAAAATAAGGCAGTCAGAGAAAGACAAATACCATATGATTTCACTCACATGTGGAATTTAAGAAACAAGACAAAGGAGCAAAGTGGGGGTGGGGGGAAGGAGAGAGCAAGACAAATCAAGACACAGACTCTTAATGACAGAGAACAAACTGATGATTACCAGTGGAGAGGTGGGTGGGGGAATGGGTGGAATAAGTGATGGGGATTAAGGAATATACTTGTGATGAGCACTGTGTGATGCATGGAATTATTGAATCACTATATTGTACGCCTGAATCTAATATAACACTGTATGTTAAGTAACTGGAATTAAAATAAAAACTTAAAAGCCAAAGAAAAAAAGGAGGAAAGAAAGACAATAGAAAAAATAAAACTAAGAGCTAGTTCTTTGAAAAAACAAAAAAAATTGACAAAACTTTATCTAGACTCATTAAGAAGAATAGAGAGAGGGGTGCCTGGGTGGCTCAGTTGGTTAAGTGTCTGACTACAGCTCAGGTCTTGATCTCATGATTCATGAGTCAAGCCCTGCTTTAGGCTCTGTACTGACATCTCAGGACCTGGAGCCTGAGTCAGATTCTGTCTCCCTCTCTCTCTGCCCCTCCCGTGCTCACATTCTCTCTCTCTCTCTCTCTCTCTCTGTCTCTCTCTCTCTCTCTCTCTCCCTCCCTCCCAAAAATAAACATTAATTATTTTTTTAATGAGAAGAAAGAAAGAGAGGACTCAAGTAAAATCAGAAATGAGAGAGAAGTTACAACTGATACCACAGAAATACAAATGATCATAAGAGACTACTATGAACAATTATACACCAACAAATTGAACAATCTAGAAGAAATTGATAAATTCCCAGAAATTTACAATCTTCTAAGATCACATCATGAAGAAATAGAAAATCTGAATAGTCCTATTATTAATAAGGACATTGAGTCAGTAATCAAAAAACTCCCAACAAACAAAAGCCCAGGACCAGTAGGCTTCACGAATAAATTCTACCAAACATTTAAAGAAGACTTAATACCTATTCTTCCCAAACTATTCCAAAAAACTGAAGAGGAGGGAAAGCTTCCAAACTTATTCTAAGAGTCCAGCATTACCCTGGTTTTAAAACCAGACAAGGATGTACAAAAAGAGAAAATTACAAGCTACTATTTCTGATAAACATAGATGGAAAAATCTTCAACAAATATTAGCAAACTGAATTCAACCAAACGTTAAAAGGATCATACACCATGATCAAGTGGGATTTACTCCAGGGATGCAAGAATGGTCTAATATCCACAAATCAATCAACATGATACACCACATTAACAAAATGAAAAATTAAAATCATATAATCATTTCAATAGTACAGAAAAAGCATCTGACAAAATTCAACATCCATATAATAAAAACTCTCAATAAAGTGGGTGCAGAGGGAACATGCCTCAACATAATAAAGACCACATATGACAAACCCAATATTATACTCAAAGGTGAAAAGCTGATCAAGAGCAAGACTTTTATTCAACATAGTATTGGAAATGGTAGCCACAGCAATTAGGCAAGAAAAAGAACAAAAGGCATACAAATTAGAAAGGAAGAGGTAAAACTATTTGGATAACATACTACATATGGAAAACACTTTAAGACTCCACCAAAAACCTTTTAGAACTAGTAAACAAATTCAGTTATAGCTGAAGTTATAGCATAAAAAATTAATATAAAAGTCTGTTTTATTTTATTTTTATTAGAAAAATCTTCATTTGTATACATTAATAACAAACTATCAGAAAGAGAAATCAAGAAAACAATCCCAATTACAATTTCATCAAAAAGAATAAAATATCTAGAAATAACCTTAAGCCAGGATGTGAAAGAGCTACACACTAAAACCTATAAGGCACTGACAAAAGAAATTAGTGATGACACAAATAAATGGAAAGATACAACAAGCTCATGGATTGAAAGAATCAATATTGTTAAAATGTCCAAAAAACCCAAAGCAATCTACAGATTCAGTGCAATTCCTATCAACATTCCAATAGAATTTTTCATAAAAATAGAACAAATTATACTAAAAATTGTATGGTATGTATACTAAAATACCCCAAATAGCCAAAATAATCCTGAGAAAGAACAAAGCTATAAACATCACACTCCCTGATTTCAAACTATTGTTGATCTTTGAACAGGTAAGTGTTCTGGTCAACAGTAGGCTAACAGTAAAATTTTAAAGGGGTCAAAAGTTATACATGGAGTTTCTACTGCACAGGAGGTCAGAACCCCTAACACTCACATTGTTCATGAGTCAACTGTATACTACAAAGCCATAGCAATCAAAACAGTATGCTATTATAAAAAAATATACGTATAGATCAATGGAACAGATTAGAAAGTCCAGAAATAAAAGCACACATGTATGGTCAACTAATTTATGACAAAGGAGATGAAAATATACAATGGGGAAAGGAGAGTACCTTCAATAATTGGTGTTGGAAAAACTGCACAGTTACATACAAAAGAATGAAATTGGACCACTGTCTTACACCATATACAAAAATTAACTAAAAATAGATTTAAGACTTGAATATAACACCTGAAACCATTAAACTCCTAGAAGAAAACATTTGTGGGAAGCCCCTTGACATTGGTCTGACTGGCATTTTCTTGAATCTGTCTCTAAAGGCAAGGGAAACAAAAGCAAAAATAAACATATGGGAAGTGAAGGAAACAATCAGCAAAACACAAAGTCAACCTACTGAACAGGAGCAGATATTTGCAAATTATATACCCAATAGGGCAATAAGGGGTTGCAATAGGGCAATAAGGGGTTGGTTAACATCCAAAATATATAAAGAATCCATACAACTAAGCAACAACAACAACAACAACCAATCTGATTGAGAAATGGGCAGAGCACCTGAATAGGCTTTTTTCCAAAGAAGATATACAGATGGTCAACAGGCACATGAAGGGATGCTCAACATCACTAATCATCAAGGCAATCAAAACTACAATGAGGTATTATCCTACACTTGTCAGGCTGGCTATTATCAAAATGACAAGGAACAAGTGGTGGTAATGGCATGGAGATGTTTCTTTCACTGTGTTCCACAAAACACTGGTCTCCTGTGATGCTTCGATGCAAAATGGGTTCAGAGATCAAATATTTTTTATTCATATTTTCAAGTTTCTCTACAAGGAAGGAACTTCCCAATCAACATCAAAAGAAATTCTTTAGTTGCAGATAGAGGAATAGGTTAGGAAGTAGCTGTCGTTGAATGTTGGGCAAACGTAACCAAACATCTCAGAACTGATCATAGGCGTTTCAAAGCTAGGAAGAATTGGTGTGACTGATTCACAAGTTCTGAAGGGTATCTGTAAGGTTAGATATCAAAAGGTACTAGCTGCCTTTGAAGAGAAGCTATTTAACTTCCAGCAATATGTAATTAAATTAAGGAGGAGAATGAAAGCAAAAGTGTACTGAAATAAAAAATGCAGAACCAAATCCAAGAATTCTTTAGTGTAAGCCTGGATTATATTGTTAGTTCTACGGATGGTACAAATACAAGTTAAAATAATGAAGAACAGCATGTCATCATGATGTTATACATTAACTAGAGACCAGAAGTGTTTCAGAAGAAACTTCAGATGCTGTGTGTGAAAAAAATCTTAGCCTCAAACCAACAAAAAAATGAGGCACGCAGTGATAAATGTATGCTATAGTCATTTAGTTTTTAAAAAACTATGTGTACATTGAATGGAACAGAATTTTTTTCTTTCTGTTTTTCTTTTAAATCTCTTCTCCCAAAGCTGTTTTTAAATTGATGATGTCTTAAAATGTACTGGCCTCCTGAATACTATCATTCTCTATGTTCCTCAAGACTCCCAGCCATGCTCTGCTCAGAGGCTTAGCAGTTGCTGTAAGTAATATCCATGTGGAACACTGGAGTGTCTGACAGGCACAGGACTTGCCCCTTTTGCTCTATGGAGTGTTCCTTAACCATACTGTTTAAAAGTGCAATTCTTCACCTTTGCCTCAGCACTCCCTAGCCGTATTCCCTGCTTTACTATTTTTCATAGCACTTCACTATCTGACTGTTACTTACTTATTTGTTGACTATCTCTTCCTACTACAAATTAGGCAGATATTTTTTTCTGCTCACTTTACTCTTGTATCTCCAATCCTTATAATAGTGTCTAATACATGCTTCTTGAGGTCAACAAATATTTGTTGAATAAATAAATAAATAAATAAATAAGTGAATCTTGAAGTCAATGATATCTATAAGATGAGGTAATAAAATAGATTAGTCACCTAGAAATTCACAAGGCTCATCAGCAAATTTAATTCTCTGAAGCAATGTTATTTTTAAAAAGCTATTTAGGGGTGCCTGTGTGGCTCAGTTGGTCAAGCGTCTGACTTCAGTTCAGGTCATGATCTCATGGTTTGTGAGTTCGAGCCACCCAGCAGGCTCTGTGCTGACAGCTCAGAGCCTGGAGCCTGCTTCGGATTCTGTCTCCCTCTCTCTATGCCCCGCCCCCACTCACGCTCTGTCTCTCTCAAAAATGAATAAACATTAAAAAAAAATTTAAAGCTGGGGCGCCTGGGTGGCGCAGTCAGTTAAGCGTCCGACTTCAGCCAGGTCACGATCTCGCGGTCCGTGAGTTCGAGCCCCACGTCGGGCTCTGGGCTGATGGCTCGGAGCCTGGAGCCTGTTTCCGATTCTGTGTCTCCCTCTCTCTCTGCCCCTCCCCTGTTCATGCTCTCTCTCTGTCCCCAAAAAAAAAAAAAAAAAAAAAAAAAAAAAAGTTGAAAAAAAATTAAAAAAAAAAAATTTAAAGCTGCTTCATTTTCATGAAACATTTTCATGTTTCATTTTCATGTTTCCCTAAGTTTATGGATAGTGGTACCTTTTTCCACATGTAACACTAAAATATAATAGAATTAATATTCTTTATAAAAACATTTTGGGAAGGAGGAGACACTTTAAAAGCTGATCAAATTCTGTAAATAATTTTTTAGAAATATTGTACCCTTCGGTTCCTTTTACTTTTTTTCCCTTTCCCTCTTCCTCTTGTTACTTTCTTCTTTACATGCTTCTTTGTGTTTCTAATATAATAGAGTATTACTCAAAAACATAGGAGTCATAGAATCTGGCACTCAGTATACAAGATGCAAATCGTAAATAAATTTAAGCTGATTTTGAAAATATGTTAAAAAAACTTACAATAACACTGATACACACAGAAAATTTCCATGCTAAGCATATTTTATGCTAAATCTTATAATTCAGTCAAGCTTTACCAGGAAAATAGAAACCATTTCAGGTTTTTATAATGGAGAACACTTAATGCAAGAAATTGGTGACACAGGTGGAAATGGAAAAGGCTGAGAAAGCAAACAAGAGACAGCGAGGCAGCCCAGAGCTGAGTGACACCAAGAAGTCCTTGCAACACGGTGGCTTAGGGGTCCAGAAGGAGGTAAACCCCCAGAGCCAAGTAGTCAAGAATGCTAGCAGAAGAGGGGACCACACAGAGGAGATTTAGCCAGTGGCCGATACACTGCCCAGAGAGGAGGTAGGGGAATACTCCAGCTTCTTCCTCCTTCCCACACTTTGAATTCCTCCAAGTGTGTCCCATTAGCTGAGTCTGTTGACATGGGAGCCTGGGAAATTCAGCCTGTAGGAGTCCGTCCCTCCATGATACAGAAAAGAATATGAAGAGTGGTGAGAGGCAAATAGTCCCAGCAGCGGCTCAGCTTACACAGGCCATTTAGTATAACCAACACATGAGCACTTGCCTTGATTTTCTGTTATGACAGTAAGTCTAACCAAAGACTAAAAACAAAAGGAAAATCATGTTAAATTCAACTCACTCCCGAAGTCATATGATTGGTCTTAATATTCAGTTATGAGTATGTCAGCATACCCTTGCAATCCAGTAGATATAAATTATCAATTGCATTAATGGAAACAATTATTGGGAAAACTGTTTTAATCACATATGACAACACAACTAATTTTCTACCAGATATTAAATTTAATGTTCCATACCTGTTTTTTTTTAAAAAGCTAGGATCCAATACTGTCATAATAGCTACCACCTCAATAAGTTTTAGTTTCTTTCTATAACAGATTATTACTTTCAATCACTGTGGCAATACAATATATTAAATAATGTTTTTCTTTACTTCGAACTGACTAAAAGTGCTTCACGTGGAATCCTCAAGAACCACATGTAACCCACTGCAACAGACCATGCAATAGACCATGAGCTTGTAATAGATTGGAGCAAAATTACTCAAATATAGCAATTGAAAAAATCTGCTAAGAGCAGCAAACTGAAAACCATTTTATTTAAAAACATTCTAGATGTAGATATTTTACTTAGAAAAAAGGAAATGCCCTCTCTGAAAAATAGCAAGCAGTCATCTTGAACATAGCAATAAAAGATTAAGGTGGCCTTCATGCTGTGGCTGTTGCTTTCAAGAAAATTATTATGTAGTCTATGGGTAGAACTACAAACCATCACAGCAAAGAATGGTTATAATTATTATCCAGAGTGATCACAGCTTCGTTGCATTCATGAAAGTAAAGCACATGTATTTCCAAAAGAGATTCAACATGGCTTGAAATGCATGTACAGTATAATAAAATTGAACCATTAGTCCAGAGTAAAGATAAGTTAATAATAAAAGGATGAAAAAGAAAACTATTTCATAAAACTCTTGCTGAAGACAATAATACTTGAGCTTCCTAGGAGCTGAAACAAAGAAGAAAATGTTGGGTTTTGTAGCTCTCAATGTCAAATAAAAGGAAATGTATATAACGCATATGGAAAGTACTATATAGGTTCAGTCTTTCCCAGGTAAAACAGTGACAGCATCACAATGAACTCTAATGAAAAGTTGGCCTGATCTCAATCAAAGTGCTAAAAGGCTCATCCAATAAATTCAAGGGATATTGATCTGATTTCTTACTTAAAGATTCAGTGATTCTTGTCTAAGCATTAATCATCATAACCTTATCAAATTCCCATTTTAATTCATTCCCTGTGGCTTTTGTTAAATTTCTGATTGTATGCGTAGATTTTTTCCCCAAAATTATGTTATTGCTTCTAGGAGAACAAAATGATTATTTGGGGGTCTTCAGAAAGCTGTCATGACAACGCCTTTAGTAAAAAAATCTGGCTGTACATGATTAGAAACAACTTTATAATTCAAGAATTTTAAATGGATAACTTTGCATTGGAAAACAGAATTGGAATTCCCCATCATTTTGGTACCTAGTTTAATTTTGGTGGAATGAGGCTTTGTAAGACTAAACATGGAAACAGACCACTATTGCCATCTCCTGGCAAGCAAACCACATGACCACAGTTTAACTCTTTTTGAAGAGCCATATATTGTGGGAAGGCAAGAAGATTATCCCCATAAATAGGCAATAAAGTATCAAGTATTTATTGTAAGACCATCATTGGGTTTTTATTCTTTATTCCTATAAGACCTTTACAAAATCCATTAAAGTTGATAAATAGTAGCATTTGTTTTATGAGCTCTTTATGTTGAACAAAAATTCTGCTTGTTATGACTTTTTAAATTAAATGCATATGATGGATCTACCTGTGATTGAAACAAATATTAAAGCTGCTTCAAAAAGGAAACCAAGAAAATGTTTGCGATGCACTGGGGAAAAGGAGCCAGGACTGTACCACTGCATGCAGCCAAGAAAGTGACAGGTAGCTTTCTACCATATAATAAAGCTGATGGAATGGATAACAGCTCTGACAGCATTAATCCATCTTTCTGCTGTGGGGGCTTTCACAAGAGATGAATGATACTCCCCCCTCCAACGAGTCCTGTCATCTCGCTATGTTTCTCTTTAATTTCTCTCCCTTGCTATTGTTCTCTTTTATAATCAGCTGTTGCTGTTGCTTTGAACCCCCTTCCCTCCTCACATCTGGACATCAAATCATCAGCTGCATCTGAGCCTGGTTCATATACTCCCTGCCTGAGATGCCAGCTGAGCCATTTATGAGCTCAATGGCACTGAAGTCTGCAAGCTGTACTCCAGGGTGCCGTCCTGTCCTATAGATTCCAAACTCATGCTGCAGCTGAGTGAAAAAGGAGAATGAGATATGGCTTCAAGTCATTACCCTACAGATCAGAATGTTACATTCCACATGATTCTGAGGGCTTGACACGTTGTCTTCTAAAACTAATCATTTCTTCAAGGATAAACATGAGAACCAACTTTCCCAAGATGGGTACAAAGCACTGAGACAACTGACATTGTTTTTGTTTTGTTTTGTTTTGTTTTTAAAAAGCTCCTATCACGTCATTTTTTGAAAAATGAAAACAAATCCATTGTTGTTTTATCACATTTTATTATAAATTTTATGCAATGTAAATTCCATTCCCTACTTACCAGCTCAAGATCACTAAGCTTTTACACTATGGTAAAAGAGGAATGGATGTTTGAGAAATCAGCTTGGATGTGAGTTCTGAAGCATGAAATCACTCCAGTTAAGTAGCTTGGTGGTCCTCTGTTAAAGTTTCACATGGCCTGCCTGTCAAGTCCCTAGCTAAGCTAATTTCCTGAAGAACTAAGCTGAGAGAACAAGAGGAGTTGATCTTCTATACCTATACTTGGATCATCTGATGAAGCCAGAGTACAGAGGGCTGATCACAGGGAACAACCTTTGAGAAATGCTTCTATTCCAATTGACCACTAACTCAGGGAACCTTCTCTTTTAAAGTGAATCTCAGGTAAATCTACAAGAAAACCATCACAGATTAAAAAAAAAAAAGAATCTGGAAAGGAGCAAAGGAAGTTAATGTAAAGTTCAGAGTAAAAATAAGTCAAAAATCATAAAACGAGAAAATCCAGATAGGTATTTAAATAAACATAGTTGAAGTAACAATAGCATTAAAAGTTCACATATATGGCGCTATGTGCCAGAAATGGCTCTAGTCACTTTACATCATTCACGTACATAAAATTAATTAATTCATTCAGTCCTCACCATAATCCTCTTATCTCCAAGTAACAGGTAAGGAAACTGAGCACAGAGATTTGGAAACAAACAAGGTCAAGGAACTTAGGAAGTATGGACTGGAGTCCAACAGGGGTGGTCTAGCTCTTTTTTTTTTTTAATATTTATTTATTTTTGAGAGAGAGAGTGAGTGAGACAGCATGAGCGGGGAAGGTCCAGAGAGAGGGAGACACAGAATCCACAGAATCAGAAGCAAGCTCCAGGCTCTGAGCTGTCATCACAGAACCCGACGCAGGGCTCGAACCACGAACTGTGAGAACGTGACCTGAGCCGAAGTTGGATGCTAACCGACTGAGCCACCCAGGCGCCCCTAGGGTGGTCTAGCTCTTAACCACTGTGTTCTCCTACCATTCCTAAATTTATTTATATCTATGTCCATCTCTTAGCAACTGCAAAATTCTCTCTCCCCCTCCCTCCCTTTATCGTATGTTTAACTATTACAATAAATGGAGTATAAACTAATTTTCCCATTTTACAGAATGGTTATCAAAAACCGTCTAAAGTCAGGGAACTGCTAAGTGACACAGCTAGAATGTAAAGCTAAATCCCACCTTCTTCCCTCCAAATCCCACTGTGTCCCAGGGTGTGATGGCTATGAAAATGCACTGCCCACCCTGCTGCTGCAGGGACATGGCTTTCTGATAGCCTCAGCTATCTGTCCTCTGGACCCACCACCACGTTTGCAGGATGGTCAGGTGCCCTGAAATAAGACTATTCTATTGTGAGACATGGGTTGAAAGCCCACGACCCTGGTTGCAATTTTCTTTCTTTTTTAAATTTTTATTATTTTTGTTTTTTTTATTTTTTATATGTAATTTATTGTCAAATTGAATTCCATAAAACACCCAGTGCTCATCCCAACAGGTGCCCTCCTCAATGCCCATCACCCACTTTCCCCTCTCCCCCACCCCTCATTCGCCCTCAGTTTGTTCTCTGTATTTAAAAGTCTCTTATGGTTTGCCTCCCGCTCTCTCTATTTGTAACTATTTTCTCCCCTTCCCCTCCCCTCTGGTCTTCTGTTGAGTTTCTCAGGATCCACATATGAGTGAAAACATATGGTATCTGTCTTTCTCTGCCTGACGTATTTCACTTAGGATAACACTCTCCAGTTCCATCTACATTGCTACAAAAGGCCAGATTTCATTCTTTCTCATTTCCAAGTAGTATTCCATTGTATATATAAACCACATATTCTTTATCCATTCATCAGTTGATGGAAATTTAGGCTTTTTCCATAATCTGGCTATTGTTGAAAGTGCTGCTATAAACATTGGGGTACATGTGCCCCTACGCATCAGCACTCCTGTATCCCTTGGGTAAATTCCTAGCAGTACTATTGCTGGGTCATAGGGTAAATCTATTTTTAATTTTCTGAGGAACCTCCACACTGTTTTCCAGAGTGGCTGCACCAGTTTGCATTCCCACCAACAGTGCAAGAGGGTTCCCGTTTCTCCACATCCTGTCCAGCATCTATAGTTTCCTGTTTTGCTCATTTTAGCCACTCTGACTGGCGTGAGATGGTATCTCAGTGTGGTTTTGATTTGTATTTCCCTGATGAGAAGTGATGTTGAGCATCATTTCATGTGTCTGCTGGCCATCTGGATGTCTTCTTTGGAAAAGTGTCTATTCATGCCTTCTTCCCATTTCTTCACTGGATTATTTGTTTTTCGTGTGTGGAGTTTGGTGAGTTCTTTATAGATTTTGGAAACTAGCTGTTTATCTGATATGTCATTTGCAACTATCTTTTCCCATTCCATTGGTTGCCTTTTTAGTTTTGTTGATTGTTTCCTTTGCAGTGCAGAAGGTTTTTACCTTGACAAGGTCCCAATAGTTAATTTTTGCTTTTAATTTCCTTACTTTTGGAGATGTGTCAAGTAAGAAATTGCTGCGGCTGAGGTCAGAGAGGTCTTTTCCTGCTTTCTCCTCTAGGGTTTTGATGGTTTCCTGTCTCATTCAGGTCCTTTATCCATTTTGAGTTTATTTTTGTGAACGGTGTAAGAAAGTGGTCTAGTTTCATTCTTCTGCATGTTGCTATCCAGTTCTCCCAGCACCATTTGTTAAAGAGACTGCCTTTTTTTCCATTGGATATTCTTTCCTGCTTTGTCGAAGATTAGTTAGCCATACTTTTGTGGGTCCAATTCTGGAGTCTCTCTTCTATTCCATTGGTCTATGTGTCTGTTTTTGTGCCAATACCATGCTATCTTGATGATTACAACTTTGTACTAGAGGCTAAAGTCTGGGATTGTGATGCCTCCCGCTTTGGTTTTCTTCTTCAATATTACTTTGGCTATTCAGAGTCTTCTGTGGTTCCATACAAATTTTAGGATTGTTCTAGCTTTGAGAAGAATGCTGGTGCAATTTTGATTGAGATTGCATAGAATGTGTAGATTGCTTTGGGTAGTACTGACATTTTAACAATATTTATTCTTCCAATCCATAACCATAGATGTTTTTCCCTTTCTTTGTGTCTTCTTCAATTTCCTTCATAAGCTTTCTATACTTTTCAGCATACAGATCTTGTACATCTTTGGTTAGGTTTATTCCTAGGTATTTTATGATTCTTGGTGCAATTGTGAATGGGATCAGTTTCTTTATTTGTTTTTCTGTTGCTTCATTATTAGTGTATAAAAATGCAACTGACTTCTGTACATTAATTTTGTATCCTGCGACTTTGCTGAGTTCATGTATCAGTTCTAGCAGACTTTTGGTGGAGTCTATCGGGTTTTCTATGTATAGTACCATGTCATCTGCAAAAAGTGAAAGCTTAACTTCATCTTTGCCAATTTTGATGCCTTTGATTTCATTCTGTTGTCTGATTGCTGATGCTAGAACTTCAACACTATGTTAAACGACAGTGGTGAGAGTGGACATCCCTGTCGTGTTCCTGATCTCAGGGGGAAAGCTCTCAGTTTTTCCCCATCGAGGATGATATTAGCTGTGGGCTTTTCATAAATGGCTTTTATGATGTTTAACTATTTTCTTTCTATCCCAACTTTCTTGAGGGTTTTTATTAAGAAAGGATGCTGAATTTTGTCAAATGCTTTTTCTGCATAGATTGACAGGATCATATGGTTCTTATCTTTTCTTTTATTCATGTGATCTATCACATTGATTGATTTGCAAATATTGAGCCAGCCCTGCAGCCCAGGAATGAATCCCACTTGATCATGGTGAATAATTCTTTTTATATGCTGTTGAATTTGATTTGCTAGTATCTTGTTGAGAATTTTTGCATCCATATTCATCAGGGATATTGGCCTCTAGGTTTCTTTTTTTGCTGGGTCTCTGGTTTTTTAATTTTTAAAGTTTATTTGCCTATTTTGAGAAAGAAAGAGAGAGAGAGAACAGGTAGGGGAGGGGCAGACAGAGAGGGAGAGAGAGAATCCAAGGCAGGCTCCCCATTGTCAGTGCAGAGCCTGATGAGGGGCTCAAACTCGCAAACCATGAGGTCATGACCTGAGCCCAAATCAGATGCTTAACTGACTGAGCCACTCAGGCACTCCCTGGTTGCAATTTTCATAGAATAGTCTTAGCACTTTCCTAGCCAGTATTCCTTCTGTTACAAGGGTCAGATCCACATTGTGGTCTGTTTCTGTCTTCCTACCCCCCTTTATCTTTCCTAAGCATTTTACCTAATAAATCTCTTGCATATCTGATCCCATCTTGAGCTCTGTGTCTTCCAATAATGCAAATTAACACACAGGCCAAAATCATATCTTTAGAAACTCATTTAACTAGATATACAAAAAATATAAATCTATGTTTTTAGTTTATATGTAACTATTTTGTTATTTTACTTATATTGGATTCAATAAATCACAGGGAGAAAGTAAAAATGATAAAATGGAGCAAACACAAATAACAAAGCAACAGAAATAACTAAGCCCTGTCCTATTATACATCACTAGACCTAAAACATACATGACAGAGTTCCTCTGGGATAAAAATAAACAAGAGGCCATAATACAAGGGCTCACAACCATAACAACCGTCTCAAAATGGAATTGATCAGGAGTCTCCAGGAGAACTTTGTATATTCCTATCAATCTTTAAGTGATATCTTAGACTTCAAAGGCTACTAAAATCCTTTCTCAGATGAAAAAAAAAGTTCCCTGACTTTACACATCTCAGTATCCTGTAAGCTGGTTTAAATTGTAACTAGAAACATTTTTTCTCATGTATTCTCATATTTATTCTATGATTTATGATGACTCTGAGCTCTTTAGTTGTTCCTATTTATATCTCTCAAAACCTGTTCTCTTTTTGATGATCTATTCTCCTAATAGCCAAAGATCTCATCTTGAATTTCCTTTCAGAATTACATGATCTTGTAACCCTAGTGGCAATTTCAGCTCCCAACACCCAGATATTTAGCACATGGGGTAATGCCAAGGCTATAAATATGTGCTTTGTGAAGTGGTAACATTGAGCTGGTGAGTCACACTGGGAGTCATGGAATGTGAGAGGCTCTTGTGAGGCTTCGACAGCCTTGATCATGACCAATATACAAAGTATTTAAAATCAATATGACATGTTTATTAATCAACACAATTATACGTGAGTAGGATTCAACTTTGACTAAACTGTCATTAAGATGTGACTACATCATTATTCCAGTTAGGAACTGGGCCCCTGTGACAATGGAATGGAATGCTCTAATACATCTGCACTCTGTTTCAATGACCTAAATGGCAATAAATCATTGGCTAAGTAATTGCAAAACCAAATTACATAGTACTGAAGAAAAATACATATACAAGGAAATAAACAAAATCTTATTTTGTTAAAAAAATTACCCTGTCCAATTCAGACTGCTAATGAATTCATCTCATACTTGTGTAATGATACTACAGATAATGGAAAACTAATACACAATGATAAAGCATGGAAATGGTAGGATATGACCTGGGATAAGGTAGGACTCTAAAGTAAAGCACAGTATAGTGTAGAGTAGTATTTCTAGACTGTCATACATCATAACAATATGTCCAGAGAGTCCCTTAGAGAGAACTTTGCTGTTTTATAAGTTTTTAGCCAACAAGATTCAAAACTCTTTGTCAGAATCAGCAAAGACAAAGAGATTTATCCAAGATAGAGGTCAATAAGCAGTCTTCTATGTGGCCATGTTTTTACAGTGTGGACGTCTTGTCCAAAACCTACAAAGTAGATGAGAATGTTTGCTTAATAGTTCAGCGAAAATTTAATTTATAATCAAATTTTCTACTAGAAAATCTGAAATTTAGTTCAAATACAACTTGCTTTTAAATTAGCAATGTAAAGAAGAAATATAAAAGACCTATTTACATGTAGTTTTTTAAAGTGAGGAGTTACTCAACCTGGATGCACAAATATACATGTGTATAAATGATAAAGTCACTACCTATCAAGTCTCAAGATTTCAATGGATAAAGAGTTACACACTCATTTGTACTCTTACTGCAACTCAATTAATTCAAAAGAACAAGTATTCACTGCTGACAAACTAACAAAACCTTTTCTGTAAACCTAAAGCTGCTCCAAAAAATTGTCTTTTTTTAACTGGTAAGCGGAAAAATAAGCCAATAAAAGGCAGAAACATAATGGAAGCCATCTATTTATCCATATCTTTGATAATGTAATTACCAATTTGTACAAAAACATTAAAAAATGCAACTGATTAATTAAAACTCCATCAAAATTTTCTGAAAGACTGTAAAATATCCATAACACTGTACATAAGTATACATTTTTCTAGGAGAGTTCCTGTGCCTGGATTCTCATTTATCCTCAACAACAACCCTATGAGATACCCATTTTAGGGGCTGTGTATAACTGCAACATAACAGAGGTTCCCCCAGAGTTATTCAGATAGCATCTGGGGAAACAGGGATTCAAGTCCAGCTCTGTCTGAGTCAGAGTCTCACCTCTGAACTGCTGTGCTCTACCACTGTCCCAAACCACTAAATGCTTAAGTAAATCTCAAAGAGATTCCATCTATGTTGCTTCATTCCCTAAATGGAGTTAAATACGGCAGGGAAGACTTACCCTTCTAACAGTAAGGCTGTGTTGCAATGTGCAAGGCGACTTCTAAAGAGGATGCAGGAAAACTCCACATGTTAACCTCGGTTGTCTAATGCTTAGAAACTTACATCATTCTAGGTGACTCAAATAGATAATTGAAAATTATTTCTAGTGTGTCCCACTGCTGATTAGAATCTGAACAGTGTGTAATTGTCACGGTCATCCTCCCCCTCCACACATTTCCCACCCCTTTTCAAGAAAAGCATTCTATTTTCTCTTTATAGCAATCTGAGCCTTTCTCTTTTTCCTAACGTTCTTAAAAATAATGGACACTGATCTACTATATTTTTTTTAATTCCTTAGAAGTTCTATAAGTATCCTTACTCTGAGCCTTATCTGAATGCATACAGCTTTTCAAACTACATATCAACTACATTGTCAACTTCTCTAGTTTGGCTTCTACCCTCTTGTCATGGACGAAGTTCCTCTGCATGATTACAGTTGAACTTTTTTAAAAAGACAGGGGTTTTACAAAAGCATAAAAAGCTCCACTGCTTCAGGTGTTTTTCCCTTTGGGTCCCACCTACTGGTGACCTATATGTTGTGTGTGTGTATAAGTTTTTAAATAAAATTCTGTGTCTTTATCATGCTGATATTATTTTTTTTCTATTGACTACTAAGAACTGCCATCTTAAAGTTATCCCCATCAGGGCTATCCTTGAACTTCTTTCTTATTTATGGAAACCAAAGTAAGGACATCTGCTTTATTGATATTTCTTATTTTGCATAGATATTCTTCTCCTAACAACCTCTTAGGTGTGGTCCAGAAGTAATGTCAGTCACCAGAAGGAGCTTGGAGAGAGAAGAGTTCCTACAGAGAAAACCTTAAGGGTAGAATTTCAAGAGTTTATGGGCTAAATTTAAAAACATGTCATGCCTCCAGCTGTCCTTAATATTTCTGTCGGGCTTGTGGTTGTGGGTTTGTGTGATGACAATGCCAAAACTTCTTTTTTTTCCTCCACAATGTCATACTTCATTGTTATTTCCTATACAAGTAGTTCTCAAATAAGAGATGTGGAGGGTGAAGGTGTGTAAATGTATTATGTTTCTAATAATAACATTATCATTATTGAATCATCACCTGTAAATGTGCATCAATCTTTTTCAGATTACATACCATATGCTGAGATTGTGGGTTGTCATTTGTTTCTCCCACTGGGGTGGAATCTTTAGCAGACCAGTCGTGTGACTTTCTCTCTCCACCCCCACCGGTGTTTGCTTGTTTGTTAATGTCCTTTTCTGGCTCAAAATACAATGTTTGCGTCAAGACTGGTGCTTACTGCACTCAGTTTTGGGGAAGGAAGTTCAAGCTTTGAATGAATTTCAACACTTTCAGTGGGTCCCTATTGACCAAAAAGAAAATCCAAAACTCCTTACCATGACATGCAAAACCTCTGAGGCTCTCGATGGTTTTTAGCTTTACAGTCTCACTCACTTGATCATTACACCAGGGCTATAGAACCACACACAGACAACTCAGCTGCTCAAGAATACTTATTAGTTCCTTTCACTTCACATCTTTTGTTTATGCCAAAAATGCCTTCTTTGATCTTTCTACTTGATTAATACCTAATCCACTTGTCCTTCCCAACTTATATTATAAATTACCTCCCTTCTGAGGGTTCCCTGACACATTCCCAAAGTAATATTTGCTACCGATTTTGCAATGCTATGCATTTTGAATTTATTATCACATTTAGCTTTTATCACATTATATTGTTACTGCTTGTACATTTCTCTCTCTTTCCCCTCACTTGCACATGCTTTTTCCAAACACATATCCTTGGCTGTAGTGCCACCAAGGTAAATACTGTCTTGTACTCTGTTCTGCTATCTCTTTGCTTTGCACAATGCCTAAAAATGGTTTGAAAGAAAGAAAGAAAGAAAGAAAGAGAAAAAAAACGCTGTTGAATAAAATTATAGAACAATTATTTTCAAGTTAGAACTTACTCTGCCCCGTACAACTGTATATAATTTGGGGAAATCACCTCTCTGAACTTCAGTTTCCTCACCTGTAAAAAGAGAAAAGCACTTTATTTCATGATTGCTGTGAATATCTAATTAAGTGTTTTGTATGGAACACATGGAGTCCTTTAAAATTTATGTGAACTCTTCATATTATTAGGATAGAGCCTAATAAAAAGATGCTATATTTTATGTCGTCTTTCAAATACTAGAGTCAATGAAAATAAAGGAGTCAGGTTAGTCTTAATAAGTAAGTTATATAGGAAAATCAAATTTTCTCCCAATAGACCTTTTACTTTAGAAAGAGCAGCAAAAAGAAAAATTCTTAAATATATTTAAAAAGTCAAATTATTTCAATACACAATTGTATTTTTTCCCAAATACTGCAATGAAAAACATACTAAGTGTTACGGTTATACTTTATCAGAAGAATTTGTTTATTCTCATCAACTTTAAAATCTGACTACACTAATTTCATTAGCATTTTATTTTTGCTTGGTTCACTTAATGTTATTCAAACACTCTATCTGAGACGAATCTCCTGAGATATATTTTTTCCCTTGAAGATGAACTTACTTTAATGTTAGCACAGGGGCTCAAGTGCAGGCAGAGTAGATAGTTAATGGGCATGAAAAACTGCAATACAGCATGAAGCAGAGAATGAGCCTCTGTTTATGTAAATGCCTCCATTCCATACTCAGAAGTTGTCTGTCTGTAATGTGACCGTTTATGAGGTACCTGCCCATATTCATCATTGCATGGAATAGCCATAACAAATGGGGGGTGGGAGCTTCCTAGTCAGGAAGCCAAACACCTCTATGAACCCATTTACTAATCAATTTACTGATTATATCTAAGGAGAGAAGCTGTAATTTAGAAATTCACTTTGCTTGCTGAAAACTCTACATGTGAGCCATTCTATCTCGGACTTACATGAGCTAAGAATCACACAGTAATTTGCCCTGTACCTCTAAACACCAATCAGGGGTGTGACTGAGACTAACTAGCTAGATGGCTCTGGGTCAGCCCAACTCTGTATATCTGGTTATTAGCACACTCAATATGCCCTGAGACAAAAAGCTCTTGACTCAAGCCCACTTTGGTAAAATAATGTGGAAGAAACTATAATTTGAAAGAAAACTTCATTCATTTCATTATTTGGGGTGATAGTTAATCTTCCAAGGGCCTTTAAGTTCCAGGAAAGGAATGGTTTAATATTGTGTTTGACTATGATAACTTACAGTTCATTGGGAGAGTAGGAAAACTTCTCAGAAGAATTGGTTTCACTTTCTTACAAGACTCTTCTATGGAGGAGGGTAGTCTATGACTTACACCATATTGATCTGTGTGTACTCCTCAGAGACTCTGTAGTCATTTTAATATTGATCTTTGTTTCCTTACATTACTGTATCATGCACTCATCAAGTCAGCATTACCACGATGTAACCTAACTGTTGTCCTCTGAAATCAAGGTAATGAGACGGTTTACAGGATTGGCAGTCTAATCTCCACTACATACAAAAATGTCTATTTACCTACATCTTTCTCTATAAAAGTAGTCTATGTGCTTTTGTGCTTCTGTTGCCTTTACCCAAAATTGGATAATATTAGTTCTTTTCTTCATGAGTTTCATCCTTTTCTATACAGAAAAAAAAAAAAAAAAAACATTGATTTTTTTTTCCATCTCTATGGTTTTAATATAGTACAAGACAAGCTGGTTTTATTTATGCTGTGTTTTAACCCAAATGCCATCAAATATATGTCAACTGCCTATGGGAACATTGGTCTTCAGGGCTGCCTCTACTGTGTAAGTAGTCAAAGAGTAGCAAACAATAAATAATGTAAGTGCAACCCAGACATGAATCAAATCTCTTACATCAATTCTACACTCCTCTGCCCAAATTACAAAAGGAAGTTAGATATATGTGATCTGGATCTTGACTTGGTTTATTGAGGATTTTCTGCTTGAGACAAAGCTTACCTATGCTGCTCCTCAGTCTCCACTAGTTCTTAATCAGACAGACCAGACAGTAAACAGTCTGATGTCTTGGGATACGGTGCACACAGGCAGATGAGGTAGTGTGATCTGTGGCTAATGTCCTTTTACAGTGGCCAAGAATTATGACTGATACAGATTAAATGATTTCTCAATGCAGTACTTCAGACTCTTGAATAGGCTGAGTATTGGGCAATATTTTTAAAAAGGAAACTATTCAGATAATTTATTTATAATCCATTAAAAAAAGAAAAATGTTAATAAAGCTTGTATAGCTGAGTAGTAAATACAGTTTCAATAAGTACATTTACTATCACTAGCGTTTTTAATAAAAGTGTCAGGTAGTGACACTATTTGAAGTGATTTCTTGATGAGAGCATCTTTACTGATAGTACAGTTTCCACCATACAGATAATGAGACTGAACAAAACAAGCCTTCATGCATTCATGGCACTCAAAGTTGTAGTCAGATGTATGTTGAATGATGTTTCTTTGAGAAGAAATGTAAACATGTTTTATTTCAAGTAGTAAAAAGATAGAAAATGGAATGATCTTCATTTGGAGAAAGTAAGTCTACAGCATTAATATAATCAGCAATGTCTACACTTCCACTGTTGTTAGTGTTGCATTGATGTTTCCATTATAAACTGGTGTAACTATTAAATTAAAATTCCTGCACAAATATTGCTCTCAGTTGACTCTTAGCAAGCATGTTGCCTTTGGTAAAAAATGAAAGACTTCCAAAATTCAGTAGGAGGGGTTCACTAAATTTCAAAGGGAAAAATACATTTAAAGTAAAATAGGGAAAATAAAAGTTACCTTGAAGTTTTCCAAGTGTCTCCTTTAAAGAACCGCTCATAGAAATTCTTTACTGTTTATAAGTGTTAAATACAAAAAGACTGAAACAAAGTCTTAAATTTTTTAATGTTTTATTTATTTTTGAAAGAGACAGAGAGAGTGTGAGCAGGGGAGGGGCAGAGAGAGAGAGAGGGAGGCACAGAATCCGAAGCAGGCTCCAGGCTCTGAGCTGTCAGCACAGAGCCCAATGTGGGGCTTGAACTCACGAACCAAGAGATCATGACCTGAGCCACAGTGGCACCCTTAACCAAACGAGCCATCCAGACACCCCAAAACAAATTTTTAAATAGGCACCAATAATCTTTTAGAGAGGTATCATAGATATGTAAAAACAGTGATATTTAAAGCAATGTTTAGTTTAATGTAATTCATTTCCAATACATTTATGCTTTTCATTTAACTAATTTTAGAAAATTTACTTGTCATTTCACCTTTCTTTTTGCAGTTGGTATTTTTTCCTGGATCTGTTGCATGTTTTTTAATTTGCTGGCCATTAGATGTGTCAATTTATAGGCTAAGACCAACAAAAATAATTCCCAACTCATTGAAATTTTACAAAAAGTCTCCTTGTTAGGTTTTATAAACTTCTAAAACAAATGTAAAATATAGGATGGAAAAATAAATACAAAGTCTCTGCAAAGCAGGTTATATTTTGTGGTTTTCAAATGTCATTATAGTTTCGTTTCTTACAAGAGCAAAGTGAATGATCATCGCCCATTTATGGAAAAAAGTGAGATTATTACTTCAAATGAACTATTGACTGTTTGTTACCTATCTCTCTATTCAAGGATAATTTTCAAAAGAGTTGACCAATATTAGACAAATACAGTTTAGTTAGGATAATTAAAGTTGTTTTTTTCTTCAAATATGTTGCACGAGTTTCAATAATGTATTGTATGTCAAGTGTAAATACCAATAAATTCTTTTCTCACAAATATGGGCCTTTAATAGTAACTGTGCCACTATATAATAATAAGGCCTGATAATTATTCAGTAATATGATGTTTCTGGGACTGTTAGAAGTATTTGGAATACATTAACTCATTCATCTCTACAATAATCCACGGGGCAGGGATGGTTATCTCCAATTTCCAGATGAGGAAACTCAGACAAAGAGAAGTTAATCAATTTGACAAAAAGTCACAATGTGACAGAGTAAGATGAAATCTGGAAGGTCTAGCTCCAGAGACATAGGTCTTAATCACTCCTTTTATAAAAGTTCCCCTTTATACACATCATTTCTAGTCTTTTATGATAGGATTTAGCTTTTCACAATTCTCCTAATGACAAATAAATTACAAGTAAAACTTGGAAATGTCTTAGTAATTAGCAAAACACTAGCGGAGATTCTGTTAAAAGGGAAAATATCAGGTTCATGAGCTAAGAATCTGCCTAACAGGAACTATTGTGCCAATAGGCAACAGTAAAGTACCATGAAACATTGGCAAAATTCTAAAACAATCTGGACACTGCACAATAACATGACAGCAGGTTAAAATGCCAGGCAATAATGAGTTCTTTCTAGTTATTATTTTCTACCTATTATTTTACTATAAATAGCAGGCAGTGACAACCCAATTATTACCACTAGGAGCAAAAACATACTAAGCACCAGGGAAACAGAAGGCATGCTCCTCTGTCTATGTAATCCACAATCATGAAGATAAAACATGTGCTTTAAAAATGGTACTAATATTAGAACAAACAAGGAAGAAAATGAAGGCAACAACCGTAAGGGAAGACTTCAAGGAGGAAAAAAAAAAATGTATTCAAAATGTCTTTACTGAGTACCATCCATGTACCAGACTATCTATGCCCTGGGGTTACACTGAGGTTGAAATAAAACCCATAGCTAACATTGTAGTTGGGGAGGGAGGGAGGGAAGTAGATAGGCAGATAGACAGACAGACAGATAGATAACAAGATATGGTACAACCTCATAATAAAAGAATCAAGAATAACAAAGTGATCTATTTTTGTAGAGAGGTCAGGGACAGCCTGTCTGAAGTTGTGACACTTGAAATAGGACTTAAATAAAGGTGGGAACAAACTGTTACATGTCTTCAGTTAACGATTTCCAGGCAGAAGGAATAGGAAAAAACAAAGACTCAGAGGCAAGAAAGGTCTGCAACAAAGTCAAAGAGGTGGCCAAGGTCAGATGATGCAGGGACCTGTAGGACATGGAGAGCTCTTTCATTCTCATCTAAGGAGACAGGAAGCTAGTAGAGACCTTGGAGCAAGGGGCTGCCCTGTGTGACATTGTTGGAGGCTCCCCGTGGCTTCTTGGTAAAGAACAGACAATCAGAGCAAGAATGGAAACAAGAAGCACAAATGGAAGCTACTGTTTGCATCATGGGAGGGATGATGATGGCTTTGACCAGGGTGTTAGCAGACAAAATTGTGGGGGAGCTAAAATATTCAAAATTGAATCTAGAGCCAGCAGGATGTGCTGATAAACTGGTAGGTTTGAGCTAAAAAGAAAAAGAAAGAAAACAGGTACAGAGGTGATTTTAAAAAACCCACAGTTGGTACAAAACAAGAACAACATCTTCTTGAAATGAAGATGGCACAGTAAACCAGTCGGAGAACATCCATTGCTGTAGTCTGGCCAAGGGGTGCTGGGACATCTAGATGTCTTTCATCACAGAACTGCTCTTGCCACATGCTAACCGAGACATAAATTGTGAGTATATTTATATATTTTATAAATATATACAATAATTTTATAAATATATACAATAATATATACAATAATTGCATAGATTTAGTTACCAACTACATCATACCTATTTTTTAAAATATTAGTATTCCCTTTACTTAATGTTAAAAAGCAATTAAAAATAGTATCATTTATCCTGAAATGTTGTTAGGCCCAAAAGCATAAGAAGGAATAAAAAAAAAAAAAGGGCATCGTTCCTGATACACTAAATTTCAAGTTGCTATTTCTTAATGATTCATCTTGAATCTTGTTCTAAAGACAAGTTACTTGGCACTGTCAGAAGAGGCAAGAAACAGAGTAACACAGACACATTAAACCATGCATCACTACATTTATATTCTTCATTTATTCCACAAATGTTTACTGTGTGCCTAATACGCATTATTATATAAGGTGGTAGGTTTATAGAAATGGATAAGCAGACCTAGGCCATGATCTAGTGATCTCAGTGTCTGGAAAGAAAGTGACCTTGAGTATGTAATTACAAGCAATGAGCTGTAAAGACAGTGTGTTAAGGAAATGCAAGGTTCCACACAGTCCCTACCACCAAATGATCTGGGCATTGTATGACAATGGCATTTTAACATGATACAGGGTTTTGTTTGTTCAGTTAGCTGATTGTTTATTCTTGAGAGGAAGCCTTCCCAGTGATTTAAAATCTCTACGTGGACATTAAACATTAACTACTTCAATATGTCTCTGGGCATGAAAAAGCAATAAATTACCTTGAATAGAGTTTGGGTTTGTTTTTTGGTTATTTTAATCCCTAGCCCAGAACCTATGACATACTAGTACTCAAAAATATTTATTGAAGAATACATGAATGAATGAATGAGTCTGTTTAGAGAAAAAAAATTGAAACAGGGACAGGATTTAAAAAAAACAAAAACAAAAACAAAAACAAAAAAACAACAGAAGGAAAACCCAAGAAATACCTTCAAAAGTAAGAAAACTTATTAGCTCCTTTTTCACTTTTCCACCTTTTATACACATACCTTATGTCTACAGCCTCCATAAATTATCCAGCAGTGGTTACTATGATAGAACTATATACTGAAAAACCAGAGATGATATCTTCTTGCTTCTTAACATTTGATAAGTGTGTTTGGCTACAACCTACAACAATGTTTTCAGATATTTACTTAAATACAACATTTATTTGCTTTTCAAAGACTCCATTTTGCTTTATATCCACTAGTTTTAGAGCCTGGAAATAGGAAACATTAAAAAATTAATAGTAAGAGAGGAGTCCCGAGGTGGCTCAGTCACTGGTGTTGAGGCATTAGCTCAAAAATCATCTTCCCTGATCTCCCTATGATAAATCCTTTTTCCTAAGTTCATACCCACATGTACCAGTTTGTACCACTTTTGCATGTAATTATTTGATGTTGTTTACCTCTATCACTATCGGCAAGTTCTATGAGGATATTTTTGCTTACTATCATTTCTCCAAAACCTAGAAAAGTGCCCAAGACATAGGCACTCAAGTAGTATTTCTTAGAGGGGCCTGGGTGGCTCAGTCCATCAAGTGTCTGACTGATTTTGGCTCAGGTCATGATCTCAAGGTTCTCAGGTTCAAGTCCCTCGCTGGGCTCTGAGCCGCTTGGGATTTTCTCTTCCTCTCTCTCTGCTCCTCCCTCACTCGTGTACCCACACGCTCTCTTTCTCTCTCTCAAAATAAACAAATAAACTCCAAAAAAATTAACAGTAAGAGAAAGCTAATTTTCTTACAATACACTTGTTTTACCATACTCCCACCATAATCCCAAATCTCTATCTTTCTTACAGATACAACAGATTCAAGGAGCATTTGTTGCATAGTGCAATGGTTACCATGGAATTTTTTTAAGGTTTAGTGAACAGTGTGCTTTCAAAACAGTGTCAAGGCCTTTGGCAAAGTAAATTGTACAATAATTCTGAAGTACTGAATTCTGAAGTTCTGAATAATTACACAGTACTTCTGAAGTTTATAAAGAGTTTTAATGTTTTTTCCCATTAAATACACAAAATCATGGGGTTTAAAAGACCCTAACTACCATTCAGCTAAACAAAATTTCATATTTTACCATGTTTGCCTCAAATATTTTGATTAAAAAGAATATTAACATATGAAATGGAAACTTCTGGATCTTTTCTTCTACAGCCTTTATAATCCCAGTCCCACCTCCCTCTATCCTTTCCAAAAGAAAGAATTCATTGTATTTCATTACATTGTACATTTCTGGACTTTTACTACATATACTATAGCCACAGTCTTTTTAAAATGCTATGGTTGGCCTCTTGCTGTAAGTATCAGTAAGTAATTTGGTCTTCAATTCAATAAAATATTTTTGAAATATATTCAGGTCAATTCCTATAATAAATTCCTCCTCATTTATACTGCTAATTATAAGGCATATCAACCTGTATGCTTACCTCTTTTTTTTGTTGTTATTTTAATCCCTAGCACAGAACTTGTGACATTCTGGTACTCAAAAATATTTACTGAAGAACACATGAATGAATGAATCTGTTTAGAGAAAAAAAAAATCTCTACTCTGTTAGAGAAAAAAAAAAACACTTATTCTGGTCCATGAGTGTACTTTTCCTTTTCTGCAATTTTTTCAAGAAAAAAAAATGTGAATTGTGTGCAGGTTCTCTACTGCAATATCTTAGTTTTTTCTTTCCATCATTTTGTAAAATTTCTCTCCAACACTAATAATGTTTTTCTCTCTTAAATTTTATTTTGTCTCATATTAATATCACTATACCAGCAGCACTTGGTTAGAATTTCATACTATATTTCTTTCATTTACAACTTTTCCACACTACTTTCTCAGTAGCTTAGAAGGTGTTTGTCTAAATTTTATTTCAGGGGCGCCTGGGTGGCGCAGTCGGTTAAGCGTCCGACTTCAGCCAGGTCACGATCTCGCGGTCCGTGAGTTCGAGCCCGCGTCAGGCTCTGGGCTGATGGCTCAGAGCCTGGAGCCTGTTTCCGATTCTGTGTCTCCCTCTCTCTCTGCCCCTCGCCCGTTCATGCTCTGTCTCTCTCTGTCCCAAAAATAAAATAAAAAAAAATAATAATAATAAATTTTATTTCAATATAGTATCCAGTAGCCTTCATCTGTACATGTAAGTTTAGTGCATTAACGTGTCTTATAATTACTAGTTAGATATGGACTTATTTATTCCACTTCATTTATTTACTTCTTTCACATTCTTTTTCATATTTTTCTGTTTCCATTTTTTGCCATCTGTTGGATTGAATTTTATTTAGATAACTCTATCTCACATATATATAGCTTTCCCAAAAATGCTAAGAAAAAATGGGTTTTCATAATATTTTAGTGTCTGCTCTTAAATGTTAGCAATAACATTTACTTTACATACTACCAACAAAGTCTAAAGCTATTCAGTGCATCTTTTTCTTCCCAAATACAAGAATTAATATGCTTTGGCTACTGAAATAATAATCCTCTAAGGCTTAGAGTTGTATTTTTTTTCCTTATAATTTAAGGAAATTAATAGCCTTACCAGTATCATTTGCCACTATTTTGGTTCATGAGTACTTATAACATCACATTCCTTTCCTTGATTGATTGATTGATTGATTGATTGATTTAGATGAAGCGCATCTTCTAGTAATGTGTCAGCAAGAATGCTTCAATTATAAGCTCTCAGCTCTTGTATTTTGGTAATATCTTCTTTCTTTCTTGCTCTTGAATAATAATCTAGCTGGCTGTATGATTTCCTCCTCAATAAATGCAAATAATTAAAACAATCCTTTGGGGAAAAACACATTTAAATGGCTCTGAAAATCCTCAAAATGTTAAAAGAAGAAAAAATATCCATAAAGTACAGAAATTATGAAGCAAAAGCAGACACATATGGATCAAAACCTTATGAAGATTACTTTAAACTGTCACTTATTAATTTTGGAAATGAAAATAACATTAAAATTAAATTATGGATGTATACTAATTTGGGCAAAGCCAGAGAAAAAATGAAGTAATTAGAACATTTGACTAAGGAATTGACCCAGTAGACTACAAAGTGATATAAATAGATGTAAATATGAAAGAAAAGGGAAAAAATGCCAGGGAAAGTTTGAGAAGCTCCAACATACACCTCATATAAGTTCAAGAAGTGGAGAGTATAGGGAATGAGAAAGATACTATTTGAGGTGAGAAAGTCCAATCATTTTGAATTCAAGAAAAAAAAAAAAACATGTATGTTGACTTTGTGACTATCTGTCATGGAGCTGACCTTCTCTTGTGCTTTGGAATTTTAATTTTCAGGTCCACATTGACTGGGAATTTCTTGGAAAGTTTCATGTTGTTGTTGCCATTTTTGTTCTTTATTTGTGCCTTTTTCTGTTTCTCTCCCCTGAGTTCCAACCTGAGTCTGTGGGTTTTACAGTTGTCTCTCCAGCAGCTCACGGGTATGTACTTCAGAAACAAGTCTTTTTGTTTCTAAGAAATCTTGAGCCTTTGTTTCCTGAGGTTACCGCAACTGTAGTTTCTGAGTCAATAGGCACTTTGGCCTGGGTCCTGCTATGCCTCCCTTTCTCTTCCATCCCTCGCTCCAAGCAGCAGCTCAGTACCAGGTACCAAAAGAGGTAGCCCTCAAAACTTTTAAAATCTCTACTTGTAAGTGTATCTTGTCTCAGTGTAATGCCATTAATATGCCTCCAGGCCCTGTGTGAGCCAATCTGGTCCTTGTTACAACACAGAGTTAAACCCAGCCACTTCTTGCTTCCTGGTTCTAGAGCCTGGTCCTAGAGGTCTGTGGAGTTTGCCTCTAGATGCTGAATTGTGTTTCTGGCCTGTTTGTGAATCACAAAATTATCTTGAAGCAATGTTGATTTTTATGTTTGGAAGGTTTTCTATCACTCTAGACTATTCTCTTTCTGTTTTCCTAAGAAATGGGTAATTAAAGCCAATGAAACAGATCTTATATGTGGGATAACCAATGCAGAAGACTGAGAAGTAATAAAAACCTAGAAGATTTCTTTGCAAGTGTCTTTAAAATCATGTTCTAAAAAAAAAATCATGTTCTTCTCTAGAGAAGAAAACATTTAAATTATAGGTTAAATTCTGCACTGGTTTATGCTATAAAAAATAAACAAAAATCTAGTCAATCAATCTATGCTCTAAGGAAAAAAAAACCTTAACTCTACTTAACAATATTGCAAATGAATGTACATTTACATGTTTTAAGCCAAAGAAAACATTTACCATGGGCTTGTGTTGCTTTCATGATTCTCTACTTTAGCCAATTTTTTTTTTTATTATTATCTAGCTAGATACCAATTCCAATAGCTTTCATTTTATTTCCACTACCATCAGAACAGTATTAGGAGAAAAATAAACTTGTGGACTTTGCTTCTTTATGAAGACAAATATGAGATGAAAATAATCTAATTTGGCAACAAAGCCTTTTGAAAACTTTTAATAAAATTCTTATTCCATTTCTACATTCAACTGGATCTATTGGGAGATGACAGGCTGTCAGTAGTGGTTCTTGTGACAAAGTGTGTTTTTGGATTAGTCTTTGTTTGGCATTGTGTGATGTGGGTCCAGGCAACATGAACTCAGGGAGGAACAAATCACCCCACTGTTTGGGAATCAGTACAGAAGAGCAAGTGTCAGAAACCTGTAGAGGATTTGTGGTTTATTGACCAGATAGGGTGAAAATCCAGGGATCTGTGCCCTCTAAAAAAGTACTGCAATGTAGGCACTGGCTCACTGGCTCACACACTAGCCTTTGCAGGACATTTTGGGAAATGTCCTTATAACTATTATCTTAAATATAATCTACACAGGATTTGGTAACATATGTAGTCCCTTGGAGATAGATGATAGATAGATGTATAGATAGATGGATAGATAGATAGATCGATCGATAGAGGGAAGGAGCTTTCAATAATTTTTTTAGGTAGGTCTATTATCTATATAAGTAAAACAAACTTGTTAATTTTTGTTGTAACTAGTTGCATTATATAAGACCACTACTTTCAGAGATTTGCTTATTTCTGCAAAGTGACTGACTCTAATAAAGGTATAGAATAGAATTTAAAACTCTAAAATTACTAGGCTAGTTTAACAATTTCATTGATACATAAAGAAATAAGACCTGTAATGAAAACTCTGACATGCTTTCCCTGTGTGAAAACTAATGCAGCATATTTTTTAGCTTGCAAACACAGATGTGGAAACACAGATGATGATTAATGCTTCAAGGAGACTTTTTCACTGTCTACTGTGACTTACAGGATGAAACTAGGGGGAAAGAGGAAGGAGCGAGCAGGATAAACAACCTCCAGTTTTGATTCCCTTTTAGGCTGTGTAGACTGCCCAAAATTTAGGAGCTTTGATTCATCAAATCTTCTAAACAACAGATACACAGTCCTTGAGACTATAAGACTAAAGTAGCAAAACATTTCTGGAGCTGGTTTTGACTTAATTTTATGGCCTCTCCAGGCAATGCACAAAAATATCATATACAAGAATAAGCAATGATGTAGAGAAACAGTTTCTACTTTGTTGCTGGTGGGAATGTAAATTAGTACAACTACTAATACAAAGTCAAGTTGAAAATATAAATGCCCTTATTCCCAGCAGTCCCCCTCCTAGGCACCTGTCTTGAAGAAATTCTTCCACGTGACCTCAAGTCATTCACAAGAATGTCAATTGCAACATTTACACATTCATTAAAAAAAATGAAATCAACTTAAAATGGTTCAAAAGAATGGTTAAGTAAATTCTGAACTATAGACAGGAAGGAATCATATATAGCAGCTAAAATGACTGAACTAGAAGTTGAAAAAGACTATTTCAATATGTATAGTTTTTAAGGATGCTAAAAACATGCAACATACACATAAATATTGCTTGCAGATGTACATATATGCATATTACATAGAATATATGTTTTAAATGTATAGTATATAAATATATATACATTTTTTCTTATTTAATTTTTTTAATGTTTTTATTTATTTGTGAGAGACAGAGAGAGACACACCACGAGTGGGGAAAGGGCAGAGAGAGAGGGGAAACACAGAATCTGAAGCAGGCTCGAGGCTCCAAGCTGTCAGACAGAGCCCGATGTGGGGCTTGAACTCAAGAACCGCGAGATCATGACCTAAGCCAAAGTTGGACGCTTAATCGACTGAGCCACCCAGGCGCCCCTAAATGTATATACATTTCTATGTACATATAGACTTACATAAAATATTACATACCACATTTAGGAGAGCAATTATTCCAACAGAGAAAAAGGGTTCAGGAATGAGTACTCAAAAGGTTGAAACTACATCTACAATGTTATCCTGCTTCAAAAGTGTAAAAGAAATACTAAAATAAATTTGGTACACTTAATATGATTTAGCAAGTTTATAATGGGTTCTCACATCTTTACAATATCATTTCTTTACTTTTTTGTAGAGATGAAATACTTCATAACTATGGAAGACAAAATATTACATATTTGTCCTAAATTCACAATTTGGCAAACTATTTAAGATACCTAAAGATATGTAGAAACAATAAAACTAAATGACCAAGAGTCATTGTCTTAAGTCCCCATTTCTCCATAGCTCAAATGGATTCTACTCCAAGAAGTAAGATCCACACTAGAATCTTTGAACAGTGCATTTTAAATTTAATATTGTTTTTGGCATTCTAATCAATATCAGGTGCATACTTCCAAGATTGACTGCTGAATATTTTGATGAATGAAAGCATTCCAGGGTTAGTGCAAAGAAATTTAGGTTTATTTTTGGAGGGACACAAAAAATAACTGAAGGTCTTCCATTCCTGACTGCCCTTGTCGTAAGGTAGATAGCTTCAAGACAACCAGAAAATAAAAATTTTCCATTTTAGAAGTCAGTAAAGGTAAAGATAGTAAAACCAGACTGTAAGTCTCCCCCAGCTGCTTCTTTCGGAAGAACAGAGAAAAGGTACACACACAACTGACATTTTTCCAGAGTCTACTGGGAATATCTCAGATTGTTTGGGTCATCTAGATTTATGACTAAAAAAAAAATTAAATTCAACATAGACTTTCATCTGCTCTGGATCATCATGAAGAGCAAATAATATTTCACAGGCATTAGTTGTTTTTCTCCTCGTTTTCTCTAATACTACTTCTTATTTGGGAAATTTTTAATATCAACATTTTGATTAAAATTTAATAGTATCTGCATTAAACTAAATTGAGAAGATCTTGACTATGCTACTCAACGTTTTATCTCCCTACTTTGGTGTAGAATAGGCTTACATTTTTTTTCCTATTGATGCCTCAAATGTAACTATAATCCACAAAGGCAGAGATACAAATGACTCCATAATACTTTATTTCTCATATACATGATTTTAAGTCTTTTTAAAATGCTATATTTACATAATGCCTGAGATTATTTTCACAAGAACAAAACCCATTTTTAAAGCCCTGAAAATCCTGCTTTAATAGCTCAGGGGAAGCATCAACATAGAGGAGTTAATGGTAAATTATATAAAGGGAATAAAACTGATTCCAGGTATAAGACGAATATCAAGCCTTCATCTCCCAGATGTAACATTTACCTGCTGTGTAGTCTGATGGGTAAGAACTAAGTCTATTTAGATGACAACCTTGACCCGTACTCAGGTCTTTGGGACTTTCCATCAAGTCTGTCTTTCTGAGGTAGTAATGTCTCCTTGCTGGATCAAAAGAAGCTGAACTCAGCTATGTGAAGGCAACTGTCCTGAGCATTTCCCCCTTTTGACACAGAGCAGTTTGATTCAAGAAGAGAAAATGATACTGTGCACAGGCTTAAGTTAGTTTTTGAACTTCACTTCTGTTCTCATAAGGCTAAATTCCTTGCTAACTCTGAGGCATAAAGGAAACTGACTCCTCCCCTTCTGTTGGGTTGTGCTTTTAGGTTTATTCTTGATTTCCTGGAGTGCATCAGTAAAACTGAAGCAACATTGGAAGGTTCCATAGAAGTACCAGCCCTCTATCACATGTGTCACTGTTATCCCTAAATCTGTAAAACTAAAACTTTGTACAAGTACCTAAGAATGTCATTCTTGTTCTTCTTTGGAGAAATAAGTGCTGACTTGTTTGGGGTGCCTGGGTGGCTCAGCTGGTTAAGTATCAGACTTGATTTCAGCTCAGGTCATGATCTCATGGTTTATGAGCTCAAGTCCTGCATCAGGCTCTGTGCTGAGAAGCTGCTTGGGATTCTCTGTCTCCCTCTCTCTCTGCTCATCCCTGTTTGCTCTGTGCTCTCTCTCTCTCAAAAACAAACAAACATTTAAATGCTGACTTGGTCACTATAGTCAAAATGTGTGTTACTAAGCTGGATGGAGGGTCAAAGAAATCAACTGAATATGTAAGAGCACTTACTATGTGTTGTATCAGTCAATCTCCATGCAAATACTGGGAAATGCCATCATCTTTTTGTTCAAAGTCATGTTAAATAACTTGGCTAAGTGACACACTTTGTGGTATAAAACTTGGATTAAGCATCCAACTATTTCCAACTATGAAACATTAATTATTTCCATTCCGTTATCCTTCCTGTAGCATTGGAATTTTAGTGATTGAAAAGCAAAAGAATTATATTCCCTTTTATACATTGATAAAATATGTAATATGCTTACCAATGTACTAACCTAAGTTTTTTTTTTATTTTTTTTAACGTTTATTTATTTTTGAGACAGGGAGAGACAGAGCATGAACGGGGGAGGGTCAGAGAGAGGGAGACACAGAATCTGAAACAGGCTCCGGGCTCTAAGCTGTCAGCACAGAGCCCGACGCGGGGCTTGAACTCATGGACCGCGAGATCATGACCTGAGCCAAAGTCAGCCGCTTAACCAACTGAGCCACCCAGGTGCCCCCTAACCTAAGTTTTTATGACAGCATTCCATTCACCCTCAAAAGGCTTACAGTCAAGTTGAAATAAATAAAGTATAGCAACTATGACGTAGTACTGATACCAGACGTACCCTTTAATTGAAAACAACTCTAACAGGTTCATTAAAACCTGTGATATTGAAGAAATTGAGAGCATTTTAGGCACCCAACACTTGGAGAGCTGAGATCCCAAGAGCCTCTGAGAAATGAACCAATGTTCTACATGCAATTTCCCCTAGAGATATTTGTCAGTTTCTAGCTGTGCGTATGCAATATAAAATGCCAAGACCAACCAGAAAGCAATGGCTAAGGGGTTATAAAAATAATCAGAGATTTCTGTAATTTCACAATTCTTAGAAGACAAACATTGCTGTTCAAGGATTCCCAAGGAGGAGGGCAATTGACTCCACTCCTGGCTGTCTATTTAAGATCCCTGTAAGATTCTGCCATAGGAGAAGGCATAAACTGAAAATACACAGCAAGAAAGAAAGAAAGAAAGAAAGAAAGAAAGAAAGAAAGAAAGAAAGAAAGAAAGAAAGAAAGAAAGAAAGGAAGGGAGGGAGGGAGGAAGGGAGGAAGGGAGGAAGTAAAGGCAAAGAAAATACACAGCTTAACAAAAACCGACAAAATTAAAGGTAAAATAGAAAATGCAAAATCTAGATTGAATGTTTCAGCAGCCCCCTCTTTGTAATTGACTGAAAAAGTAGAAAACAATATACACAAAGTATGTTTTCTGACCATGATGAAATTGATCAAGAAATAAATAACAAAAGGATAACCAGCTCATTTAAAATGAATAAAATATAAGTATCACTTGGGCCAAAACAAATTTAAATTGATAATTAGAAAGTATTTTGAGGGGCACCTGGGTGGTTCATTGGTTAAGCATCTGACTTCAGCTCAGGTCATGATTCCAGTTTGTGGTTGGAGCCCCACGTCAGGTTCTGTGCTGACAGCTCAGAGCCCAGAGCCTGCTTTCGATTTTGTGTCTCCCCCACTCTCTGCCCCTTCTCCCCTCTCTCGAAAATAAATAAACATTAAAAAAAGAAATTTTTTCAAAAATATGACTAATTTCTACTCATAGAATGCAATGCTTATATAGCTTAGCTATATAAAGTTTCAAAAAGGCTGAAAATCAATTATCTATGCTTCCATCTCAAGAAGCAAGAAAATATTTTTTTTTAAAGAGCAGAGATCAGTGGAACAAAAACCTCACATACTATGGGAAAAGCAAACAAATGCAAAAATTGGTTGCTAAAAAATATTAACAGGTGTAAATTCTTGGCAAACTGATGAAGAAAAAAAGAAAGAACACAAATTACCAACATCAAGAATGAAGGAGGGCATTTTACCACAGGTTCTCCAAAAATTAAAAAGGTAATAAAAATATTTTATAACTTTATGCCCAAAATATGATAGTGAGTTTAAATAGACAAATTTCTTAAAAAAAAAAAAAAAAAAAAAGAACCACAACTTGCCAAATCTGACACAAGGAAACATAGAAAATCTGATTTGTTCCTTAGCTTATAATGGAATTTAATCTGTATTTTAGAAACTTCTTATGAAGATAATTTCATGTAATATTACTGGCAAATTCCTCCAAGTATTTAAGGAAAAAATGAGACCAGTTTGATACAAAACTTTCTAGAGATTAAACAGAAAATGTTTCCAATTTATCCCAGGAGGCTATGTCATCCTTAATATACAATGAGAAGAATACAAAAGAAAATAAAATTACAGAGTAATGACATGAACTTAGATGCAAAATTGTCAAACATAATACCAAATTAAATTCTAATTTATGTAAAAGAAATAAACCAAATTAAGTTTATTCTAAGAGTCCAAATTTGGTTTAAAATTTGAAAATCAAGTTATTTTTTCACATTAACAGAACAAAGGTTAAAATATATGATAATCTTGGGGCACCTGGGTGGCTCAGTTGGTTGAGCATCCAACTCTCCATTTTGGCTCAAGTCATGATTTTGTGGTTCGTGAGATCAAGCCTCACATCAGGCTCTGTGCTGACAGTGCAGAGACTGCTTGGAATTCTCTCTCTCTCCCTCTCTCTCTGCCTGTCCCCCACTCATTCTCAACATATATCTCTCTTACTCTCAAAATAAATGAATAAAAAACTTTAAAAAAATATATAGAGAAATAATCTCAATAAATAAAAAAAGATAAATACTAACACTCTTCCAAGTTACAAATTTTTATCATATTAGTAATAGACAGGAGCTTGTTTTCTATTAAAGAATATTCATAAGCATATATAATAAAATTATACTTAATATGAAATATTTTTAAATATCTTTTTAAGTTCTGGAATCAAACATAGAAGCCTATGCTATCTCTATTCCTATTCAGCACTGTATTTGAAGTCCTAGCCAATACATTAAGGCAAAAAATAAAAATAAAAATAATAAATAAAGGCACAGGGCTTTTCACAAAATCATAATGTTGTCATTATATATAGATAATAAGATTGTGGAAGACAATTCAAGAGAATCTATAATTCAATATCTACGAGAATTAAGAAGTAAATTTTAGCAAAGTCATTATACACAAGGTTGATATTCTAAAATCAAGCTTATTTCGGTATGTTAATAACAATAATAAATTTAAAAAAACATTTTAACATTTATTTATTTTTGAGAGAGAGAGACACACACACAAAGAGAGAGAGAGAGAGAGCCTGAGTGGGGGAGGGACAGAGACAGAAGGAGGCACAGAATCTGAAGTAGGATCCAGGCTCTGAGCTGTCAGCACAGAGCCCGACACAGGGCCTGAACTCACATACCATGAGATCATGACCTGAGCCGAAGTCGGATACTTAAGCAACTGAGCCACCCAGGTGCCCCATAAAATATTTTTTAATGGATACTATTTTCAATCTTCAGAAAATACTAAGTAACACAGATGTCATGACCTTGCTCCTGATTGTGGGAACCCACTTAGTATGCTATTAGCTGCAGGTTTGTCTTTGATCTCTTTTATAATGTGGAGGAGGTTTCCTCTATAACTTAATTTACTGAGAGATTTTATCAGCAATGAATGGTGAATACCAAATGTTTTTTTCCTTCTGCATCTATTAAGATGATCATACGGATTTTCATATTTAGTCTGTTAATGTAGTAAATTACATTTATTGATTTATGAATACAAAAGCAATATTATATTTCTAGGATAAAACCTATTTGGTCATAGGGGAGCCTAGTTTGCTCAGTTGGTTGAGCATCCAACTCTTGATTTCAACTCAGGTAATGATATAAGGGTCATGAGAATGAACCGTGCATCAGGCTCCATGCTGAGCATGGAACCTACTTAAAATTCTCTCTCTCTGTCTCTCTGCCCCTCTCCCCCACTCACACTCTCTCTCTAAAAAGAAACAAATAAACCAACAAACCATTTGGTCATGATGCATTATCCTTTCTATATATTGTTGGATTCTATTTGCTAAAATTTTGTTAAAAATCTTTGCATCTATTTGTTTGGAGATAATTCTCATGGCTGTTCTGTATGTCTCTAGAGTTCCTCTCTCCCATTCTCTCCTCCCATGAACTTTACCTTGAAATCCCTGGCATCTCTGGCTTCCCCAGATTCCTAGCTCTGTCTCTTCAGTTTAGGAATATTATCAGGTTTTTCCTGGGCTTCCTCTCCCTGTGTAGAAACCTGGAAACTCTCCAAGGAAGTAAGCTGTGGCAAGCATAAGGCTCACCTCATTTATTTCCAGTCTTTCAGGAATGGATGAACCTTTTATTGATTTATGGCCAATGCTCTGACAGTTATTGTTTCATGTATTTTGTCCATTTTTTAGTTGTTTCAGGTGGGAGGGTAAATCCAGTTCCTGTCACCTCAGGATTAAATTAGAATTAGACTTTTTTACTACATTAATTTTATCCTACAATAGACCTCCCATGCTCCCAATCTCAGGAACAGGCATCACCATCTAAACAGTTGCTCATACCTGAAACTTGGTGTCATCCTTGATTCTTCCCATTTCCTCACTTGTATAATACAATTTATCAAATCTTACTAAGTCTACTCCAAAAGCTACCAATACATGGACATTTTTCCACTAATACTGCCACCACCCCTAGTTCAAGTTATAAGAAATCTTCTAAAACACAAGGTAAATGTAGGTGTTTCCACATTTATACTGGTCCATATGGCAGTGAAAACAAACTTCATGAAATGTAGAAATAGTAAGAAATCCAAATTTTGACAGAAAGAGGGCAAGAGGAAAATTTCCCATTCTTCTCAATATATTTTAATCTGAACAGAATTCTTTGCAAGTATCTAGCTACCAAGAATATTAGCTCAAAAATTCTCCCTCCCACTCCATCCTCACTCCCATTCAATTAGGGAAAAAACAAGTTGGGAAACAGGGGCAAGAATGTACCTTCATATTTGTCTTAGATATGCCATCCATGGAATTACTGCTTACACTTGTAAGGTCAAAGGCACATGCCAGTTACTCAACATGCTATTCATTCATTCATAAAAATGTCTTTGGGTTTCCTCTATGTGCCAGTATTTTGAGTTCTAGGATTATAATATTGAATAAGATATTATTCTCAACTATTTCATCTTCTAATAATGAAAGTAGGCTTATGAACATAAAAACAAAAAAAATCTCTGGAAAGTTAATTTTTAAAGGATAATGGTTAAGAAATTTTTATACGCAGTCTCAAATTTCAAAACTTGAGGGTGCAGGACATGAGCAAATATTTCCACCAAGATCATCTTCTACCACAAAAGAACTCTTATCTAAGAACAACAGTTTGGCTACTTTACAACCAAAATGATTAAAGTACCACTTATTACTGCTTTAGATGAAAAAAACAATCAGTAGAATACCTAACATCTCCTTAAACTCGTAGGGGAAAAGTTGCATAACTGAAAGATAAGAGGTGATCAACCGCAGACATTTATATGCTTTTCAACTTCAAATTAATATACATACATATATTAATGCACATGTAGATTAGTCTCTGTACATGGCAAACATGTTTAGAAATGGTGTATAAATTCATATAAAGGTGTATCATATTCTACTACTAGAAAAAGACATTTAGCATAGTAGAAAAGACATTTAGTTGCATAGTGATTCCAATTAAATAAAAATTAAATGCTTAAAAGTAATTACAAAAGGTTTTATAGTCTCCACAAAGAAAATCATGTACTTTTTATTGAACTATATACGTTTTAGTTTGACTAATATAATCAGATAATAAATTACATTTAAGTACTCAAGGAAAGGCAAAGCCTCACTTGACCCTTTTTTGTCAACTATGTATCTAGTTCACGGAATAGTTCTATTTAAAAGTATATTAAAACATTTATTTTTGTTAAATTAATATAAAGTATTCTAAAATTAATGTCTTTATACTTTGTGTCAATATTATAAGTACTATATGACCACTTTCACTATATAGACAATAGAACAAAAGCTGAAAATACAAATATATATTAATATATTAAAATATATATAACTATATACATTTGCATATGTATATAAAATATATAACTATATATGACTATATATAGGATGACTTAATTTTGGTACCATCTTTTTAAAGCTTATTTTTGTAATTTTATTTATTTATTTTGATAGAGGAAAAGAGAGAGAGGAAGAATCCCAAGCAGGCTCCACATTGACAGTGCAGAGCCTGATGTGGGGCTCGGACTCACAAACCATGAGATCATGAACCTGAGCTGAAAACCAAGAGTCGGATGCTTAACCAACCGAGCCACCCAGGTGCCCCTTGTACCATACTGAACTGATTAACAGTACCATTTCTGGTATCAAACAGACCTGGGGACTCACCTGGTTCTGTTACTTACCAGGTCTCAGTTTCTCATCTATTAGCTATAACAAGAGTATCCAAACAATTGGGCTGTTGTGAGGACTGAATGAGATAAATCCTGTAAACTGTCAGGCTTAGTCTCATCTGTGTGCCTGTACTTGACAACTGCACTTCCCTTCACAAGTATATCCGGGTCACATTTCTTTACTATGTTAAACGAAAGGGTCTTGCTTATCCTCAAACTTGCATTACTTAGCACATTTACCAGGGCAGAGCCTGATGCTCAATCCTGTAGAAGGGAACTGGCACCAGGCACCCAGCTCAGAGCCTGCTGCAGGATTGTCATGTAAATATGGCAGGCTTTTCCTTCCAAGAGTTTTAGAGCAGCAGAAGGCTCACACCTCTCGGGCAGAAACCTGGAGAAGCCTGGAGAAGGACAGACTCAAATCTAAGATAAAGCAAGTATGTGGATCAGCAAGGAGATAAGCCATCAGGAGTACCAAATCCCCTAGTGGCTTCTTTACAATCAATTCCATCTTGGAACATCTGTTCTAAAGTTTTAACTTTGCTCCACATCTCAGTAGGCAATCCAGATTTGCACAGAAGTAACTGTGATTCTAGCCAAACAGTCTGGCAGATTTAGTGCTCTGAGGCTAAGGCTATCTACCCACTGTGTAGTCAGACACATGAATTCCAATGCTTCAGCAATATTCTTGGAAACTTTATGGTCAAGATTTCTCATTTACCAAAAAAAAAAAGTAAAAATTTCTACGAAATTTGGTCGTCTTAAACTAAAAGAGATTAATGTAAAGTCTGCATCTCATACTTGGGAAATCAATCAATCAATCAATAGCTATTAGAACAATCATCAGCAAACTGTAGCAAAAATGGGAAAGACAGGTAGAAAGGGAATAGGTAACAGAAGATTTCTGAGAAGAAAATTTCAAGTAGCTGACACCTCCAGCAAGGGAGCAGAAGTGCTGGGTATCCTGGAAGAAGGGCAGATGACTGTGAGTTATCAGAGTGTGTGATTGGAGGAGAGAGAGGAGAAAGCTAGTTGGAGTTAAGTTTGGAAAGAAAGGGTCAAGAGCCAACCCATAAACCTTATTTAAGTTAAGCTCCATAAACCCATTGGGGGTGTCATCATTTCAAATACCAGGGATTCTACAATAGAAGAAGATACAACCATAGCTGAATGTATATTGAGAATGCATTAAAAATTTGGCTTTTTTTTTTTTTGCTTTCACTTGTGTAGTTTGCATTTTAATCCTCTAAGGTTTCCTTCTAGTGTGATAAAAATATTCAAAAATTAGATGATGGTAATGGTTGGGCAACTCTATGCTAAAATCATTGAAATACATACACACTTTCAATGGGTGAACCTTTGGTATGTAAATTGTATCTCAATAAAGCTGTTAAAGCAGAATGAAGAAAATAACTTTTTGTTAATTTATATTTCTGGGAAGCAAGATAGAATAGTGGAAAATAAGAACTTTATAATCTGAGAAACCAGGGCACACATTCTTGCTAGCCATCTACACCTGAGTGACACTAATAGCTGCTTGTCACTTAGAAGCTTAGAGACTTGACAATGGCAAGTTATTTGACCATTCTGGTATCATTTTCTTCATCACTACAGTGAGGTGTAATACTCTCCTTGCAGTAGTGTTAGGATTACATGAGAAAATAGATGTAAATTCCCACCCCAGTCCCATGACAGCTACTCAGCAAGTGACAACTATAATTTCAACTTTATTATTTGTAAATTGCAGCACTCTTATACATTAAGGCTAATGCAAAGCAGCATGACAAACTTTCATGGTTCTGAGTGTGTGAACCAAAACCCAGAGCAAGTCAGTTTATGGTCAGGCCAGAGTTGGCGGGTGGACCCTTGGGCCATTTTCTAAGTTCTCCCTACCAGCTCCTGTCAGGCCTACTCAGACCTACATATACAGAAGCATTAAAAAATCCTTTCTTGACTATTTCAGCAAGGGGATGTGACACTGGACAAAACATAGTTGATTTTCACTTTCCTCTACCACAAAACCTGATATTTCTCACAGAAAATGTACCGGACAGACTTGCTTTCCAGTCAGCAGAGACTTCCACACTCACGCAGACTGTGCTGCCCTGCATTATTTATTTAAGGAAGGTGAGGCAAACGAAAAGAAGCTAAATATGGAAACTGAAATTTCCCATAAAAAGCAAAAGCTACCTTCTAAATTCATAGAACCTACATGCAACAGAAAACAAAGCCATTACCAATGAAACTTGAAGCAACTTCCAATATTCTTTGAAAATAGAGCCTGAGATTTTGGTTAATTGCCACATCTCATTTTATTTGATAGGTTCACCTTCTTTTTATAATAAGCACACAAAAAATGCGATAATGTACCAAAATTATTTCAAATTTAATTCTAACCACTCCTAAAAGCATGTGTTGATGTTTAGTATTGCTCCGGTGATATGTTGAAAGGCATTCAATCCATAAATACTGAGTATTTCTTGTATACTTGCCACCGATTCATATGTTCTCTACTATATCCTACATAACAACCCAGGAAAGATGTTGTTATTATCACTCATGTTTCACTACTAATAAAGAATCAGGTTCAAAGAGGAAAAGTGACTTACCTAAGGTCACATAGCTACCAAGGGACAGAGACAAGACTCCAACCCAAATCTGATTTGGGCTAATTTTTCAGTAAAATCACCAGAGTATGGTACTTACTGAGATTTCACATAACTTGAACTCCATGTCTCAATATATGGGAACACACAATTTAAATATGAGGTAAAATATATGTTAAAATAGCCGAATAACCTGAATAAGCTATCTCCCTTTCTCAGAACTAACAACAACAAATCCAAAAAGAAAACAATTACCTGGCAACAACCAAAGACGGGAGCATTGTTCATACCCAAAACCTTCCAAACTCATGATCAAAGTAGGAAAGAAAGACTTTGAACAGAGGGAAGAGGTAACATATAATACAGTGTGGCAAAATTCCTAAGAACTTTCAGTAAAAGTCTTCAATAAAAGGAAGGCAAACTGAGTAAGTAGCATTGTCATTCCAATTCCAACTAATGAAAATAATTGTTGGGGAAAATAGGTAAATGAGGGAAGTAAACAACAGGGCTGACTGACAGAAATAAAGCTTCTAGGGCTCCACACTGACCTGGAACAATGGGCTGAAATCTAAGTGTCCCCTGTGGAAATCTAAATTCCATCTCCCCACCAAAAGGAGTCAAACAGTATACAATACATTTCATAGACTCTCAGAAGAGCATACCCCAAGTAAATCTGTGTACCTCCACAGCTGAGCTCTCACCCTGCCCCTGACAATTCCCAGGGCTACAGAAAAATAGAAAGTACCTGAAAGACTCTGTCTTCAAACTGCCATTGGAGGAGAAAAGGCACAATTCTCAAATACAGTGCGACACTGTATCAGACTGAATAGACAACTCGGACAGGACCACCCAAGCCTAAACAAGATGACAGAATTCACATGGCAACTAGGCAAAAGCACTGCAGTGAAAAGAAAAGGAAAGTCCTTTGCAAGGTAAATACCTAACCTAGAAGAAACATATCCCCCCAACAAAAAGAAAAGTTACCATGCTATAGAACATTTTATTGTGAATATGTATTGTACCAGCAGGAACTCAAAGATGAGATGATAAAGCAATAGAATGAGATGTTTAAAAAGGGGGAAGTTGGGGCGCCTGGGTGGCGCAGTCGGTTAAGCGTCCGACTTCAGCCAGGTCACGATCTCGCGGTCCGGGAGTTCGAGCCCCGCGTCGGGCTCTGGGCTGATGGCTCAGAGCCTGGAGCCTGTTTCCGATTCTGTGTCTCCCTCTCTCTCTGCCCCTCCCCCGTTCATGCTCTGTCTCTCTCTGTCCCCAAAATAAATAAACGTTGAAAAAAAAAAAATTAAAAAAAAAAAATAAAAAGGGGGAAGTGACTGCTGACCTATATCTATATGTATGATATTGTTGAGGATAATACTCATGTAACAACTAATGAATATAGTGAAAAGTTATGGGACAAAATAGACACATCTGGAAATCAATATCACAGAAGAAGAGTTTGAGAAAAATTCAGTGAAAGCGGAAACAAAACACAAAAGATTAACTTAATGGAAGGAAGTTAGTAGACACAAAGGACACACAAGTGCAAGCCCACCTCATATCTGGTATCCCTGAACTCAAGAATTAACAAATGGAACGGAAAAAAATACAATATATAATACAAAAAAAAAAAAAGCAACAATAATGAAATCCATGAGGTTTCAGGGAAATTTGGTATAAGATGCTCAACATGGAGATATATCTTGGGGAAGAGTTTTTAAGGGCAAGTAAGACCACTCCATGTATCTAGGGAGAACAAGCTAGTCACATGCAAAGGGAGAAAATAACAGAGTGGCCTCACGCTGTCTTCTGTAATATATAACAACAGACTCTGTGTACAATAATATGAGTAAAAGAAACTATTATCCAATGATATTATGTGAAGCAGAGTTACTGTAAAAATACAAAGCAAACAGGGAAGAATCCAGAGAACAGATGCCCATGAACCTTTCCTTGAAACACTACTTATAAATGAAATACAGCCAAAATAAAGAACAAGAAATGCTGGTGGGCACCAAATACAGTTAAATATAGAAATAACAGGAAACTGTTTTGTGGATATGCTTACAGGTCACAATATTATGTTTGTATACCTGGAGCAGGTAAAAATAAAAACAAATAAAACTGGAAATGTGAAGAGGATAGAAGAATTGTGAGGGTCTGTCTTTCATAACAGAGAGTCAAGTGATACAGAGTTAAATTGAGTCTAAACTCTGAACGGCTTTCATAACTATCTTTTTCATATGAGAAGAATCTTTAGGCAATAATATCTCTTTTTTATGTTTATTTTATTTTTGAGAGAGAGAGAGACAGAGCATGAGCAAGGGAGGGACAGAGAGAGAGGGAAACAGAGGATCGGAAGCAGGCTCTGCACAGAGCCCAACACAGTACCTGAACCCACAAGCTGTGAGATCATGACCTGAGCTGAAGTCAGACACCTAACCAACTCAGCCACAGGAGCCCCAATAATATCTCTTATAAGAAAAGTATATGAATCTGCAATGGCTCCAATCACTGAGGTTTTTCCCTCTGAAATATTCTAATACAATTAAATTAAGTATCTTCATTAAAAATTGTATGGTTGTATTTAATAAAAGTCTTCATATTAGTTCTCCTCACGGTATATATGTGTTAAAAGATTCCTGGAACAATGTAGAACAGATGAAAACAGAGATTATGTCTGGGTCATAAGGATTTCTCTCTTTTTTTCCTCTTTCCTCATTCCCATAACAATCTTGCATTATGCTTACCAAAAAAAAAAAAGTTGATTTTTGGTAATTAAAAAAAAATAAAACACAAGGAATAAAACTAAGGAATTTTAAGTCAAATGCTTTTAAATATACTAACACACAGCAATACCTGAGGGAATTTGGATAGAGGGGATATCATATGGGGAAAAAGGTGACCTGAATAAATTAATGCTAATTAGAAGATATTTCTTGAAGATAAATACTAATTTTCTGAAGGAAGAAATTAGAAAAGATGGATATACAGAAGTGAAAGTTTCCGTGAAAAGATCAGGGAAAGTGAAAAATACATCCAATAACATAGTGAATACATTTACCTAGACCAATGGTCCCATATTTCAAAAAGTAAGAAAAAGGAAAAGGGAGGAAGGAAGGATAGAAGTGGGGAAAGGGGCAGAAGGAAGAGGGGAGTATGGGGGGAAAGAGAGAGAATGGAAAGCAATGGAGGAGGAGGAAGAAAAGGGAGGAAGCGCAGGGGATGAGTTGAGCCCTTTCTAGATTTTCTTGTGTACTAATTATTACAATAGTGTGAGGTCTTGAAAGAACAATACAATGATAAAGAAAAAGAAAAGATACAGAGGTTTACAGAGATTAAGTACCATATCCACCTGTGGGTAGCTAATAAATATCACAGCCAGGATATCCCCCCCAGAAAGTGGTAGGATCTTTCTAGAATGGCTTCCAAACTAATGGGAGAATTTAAAGACTAAGTGCATCTACACACACCTTATATAAGCATCCCTCATGATGGGTTAGACTAGCTACTCAATTCCAAGAACTTAAAAAAGGAAGTAGGATCCATTGAATGGGTTTCGCGAATGAAGAAAAAAATAAAGAGACATTGATACAAATTGTCCATATTTAGTTTTCTCTGCCAGGTCACACAGAAAGATGCTTTTCTTCTCCGGGTATACACTCTGAAGTTTGAAGTAGCTGGCCAAAGAAGGGTATAACACTGACCCTCATGAACCCTGACTTGGCAGCTGTTGGCCTCCTTTTTCTGTCTACTCTGTTCTTACAGGAGATATAACTGGACTCATGTTGGATTTTGACACATCATCTTAACAACCAAGAGGTATAATCCTAACCCCTGGCCAGGGTTCAGTCTCCTGCAGTCCTCTGCCTACACCAAGCAGTTCTGCTTCAATCTGTTCAGTATTCTCTGAGGCATTTGCTAGGATAGATTAGTCCATGCTGTGATAATTTTTAAAGAGTCACTCTCATTATATGTCCTCTGGCACTGGTGGGTATTTCTGACCTCTGCCATCCTAACTTTGCCAGATTGATGAAATCTTTTCATCTGGAAAATCACAACAGCAGCAGCAAAAGACTGAAGTGGATAGCACCTCAAAACAGTTAAATTCTTCCACCGACATGTGACACATGTGATGGTGCCTTGATCAGAGCAAGTCAATTCAGCAGGCCTAATTTCAAGGAAAGGAGAAGCATAAGAACCCATATGCCAAATACCAGAGCAGAACCAAGCATCGGCTATTAGCTAAGATCTCATACAATCAAAATCATTGACTGATTTCTACTTAAGTCCTAAGTAGAGATATTGGGTTATATTATATAACGTTAACTTAGTTATCTTAAGTAAAAATTAAAAATGTATACAGTCAAGTATTGCTAAGCCAGTCAGTTATCTTTAATTTACCGTCAGTGTTTAACTAAAACGTGTATTATCCTGAACATAATCAACATAACGTTTATGTCTTTATCAAGAGGAGAAAATTGCAGTGACATTGTGCCATTCTGCACATACAGGCTGACACCCTGATTCCAGTTTTTCTTGGTCTCTCCCAGGTGACATCATCACAAACAGATTTTTTTTAATAGAAAAGAAAAAAGTACAGCTATTCTGAGACTCAGCTAGTGAAAATAAATAAGGTAAGGAGAGCTACTACAAGTTGTTAAAGAGGTGAACTTTGTGAGAAGATGCGTTTGAATTAAAATGTTTTAGACATTTAGGATAATATACAGTTTTAAGATAAACTAAAGAGACAGAAGAATTCTTTTTCTAGATTTACTGAAAAACTATAGTAGATAATACCAGAGTGAAACAAAAAATATTAATTCTCGAAAAATCAGAATCATTAAGAGATGAAAACAGAGAAGTAGTTCATGACTAGGCCTACATCAGCCAAACCCTAAATACTGTGTCAACATAGTAAAATAATCTCTAATTTATAGTAATAGGCCTAGAATGACGCACACTTTATAAATAACATAAACCAACTGGAGAAGTGAATTGCCATAGTTGATGATGAATATACAAATGTAATAAAAATTATAGCCTTTGCTAAAATGTCTCCAAATAGAGAAAATATGATGAGGGCAGAAAAGTTGAAACTGGAGATACCTGCCATAGCAATGGTCAAGGATGCACACTGCTTCATGTGTGACTTTTCTTTAGGGTTTTGCTTTCTCTGATTGTGCTATTATCCATGCAGTGGGAGGCTGCTGAGATGGGTGGCAGTGATAGAGAAAAGAAACATTTTTTAGAGATGAGAAACATTTTAGAGATGAGAAACATCTCAGCAACCTCCCACCGTCTCAGATTTTTGAGCACAGTATTCTGTTGTAGCTATGGTGCTTCCAGGGACCTGGACCAGTAACCAAAACTGGCCAAAAAAATATACAAAATTGGCCAGGAAATTGTTTCTTTCAAAGTACTTTATCCGTGACAGTTGGTGTGATAGTTAATTTTATGTTCAACTTGACTGGGCCATGGGTACACAGATATTTTTCAACAACATTCTGGGCATGTCTAGGAAGGTGTTTCTGGATGAGATTAACATTGGTAGACTGAGTAAAGCAGACTGCCTTCCCTAATGTAGGGGGCTCTTAAAAACAACCCACTGAAGGGCTGAGTAGAACAAAAAGTCTGGCCTCCCGCAAGAAAGGAGGGGATTACTCCTGCAGCAGGACTGAGCTGAGACCTGAGTCTTTTCATGTCTTCGTACCTGAACTGAAACATCAGCTTTTCCTGAGTCATGAGCCTGCCAGCTCTTAGACTGGAACTTGCACCGTCAGCTCTCCTGGTTCTTAGGCCTTTGGACTTGGACTGGACTTACATCATTGGCTCTCCGGGATCTCTAGCTTGCCAACTGCAGAGTCGGGCAGTTTCTTAGCCTCCATAATCTTGTGAGCCCACTCTTTATAACAGATCGCTTTCTATGCATCCTATTGATTCTGTTTCTCTGGAGAACGCTGACTAATATAGTTGTTAAACTGGCTAACGTTTCCAGTGACTGTATTATCCAACATAAGAACCAAGTAAAACTGATGCACCACTGTTTAGAACAGTGTTCTCAAACATTACTTTGCATAAGCATTCCTGGGGATCTACACAGATTCTGACTCGCAGGTCTGAGGTGGGGCCTGAGACTCTGCATTTCAGGCAAGATGCCAGGAGATGCCAATGCTAATGCCAATGCTTCTTTCTGATCCAGGTACATATTTTGAGCATCAAAGATGTAGAGACTCCATCTTTACTTCAAAACAAAGGGACTGAAGACTTCTACAGGCCTAGCAGACTCCACTGCACCATATCCAGTCTTGGGTCTCTTCCCACATCAAGTATCAAAGCTGTAGTTAAAAGTATAAATCAGAGGTCATCTGTGAGGGAAATGAATGTCACTCACAGTGGCTGGTCTCTGTTTCTGCTATCAGCAAGCCACAAATTGGTGCCTGTCTGTGCATGAAGAAGAAAAACAGAAATGGATAAAAACAAAAGCATCTCCCTTTGGGCAGAAACAATCCACTGTTCCAAGTATTATTTTCTGGCTACATAAGCGTGGCAGACAGAACCCTGTCCTCTAAGTGGAACTAAGTCTGTCCTGAAAACCTTTGCTTTCTCAGAACATCCCCGTATCAATGCATTCTCTTGACAAGTACCTGAGCTTGCCTGCCTATCTCGCCGGAACAGAGAAATGTGCATTTCTGAGTTACTTCTCATGGTATCAAGCCTATCGATGAAAAAGATTATGCCATACGTTAAAATGTCATTTTGCCAATTTTGGAAAGAAAAGCCTTCATTTGTGACAATCCAAATACTCTTTTCAATACCCATGTTAGAGTTCATAGAAAATGAAATGCCAGCTTCATTTCCCATTTAGTTTTAGGTTAAAATTTTGCAATAACTTGCCCTGACTTGACCAAAGCACTTGTTTAAGCAGTAAATGCTGCTGCACATTTACCTAGTAGACACCAGGTTAATGAAACATGAAAATATTTCGCCATGAATGACAAGAGGCAGCTGCGACTTTTATAAGAAAAAAACATGTTCTGTTTTATCCAGACTTCTAAACAGTCAGCCTCATGATTGGAAATAGCAGCCCAGGTTAGAAGACCTGGCGTTTCATCAGATGTATTACCTATTCTTTGGACCGCACAGTATTTTAAACTGTTTTGTGACAGGAAATATCATGCAGGTGTGAAACAAGGTAGTTGAAAGGTGCTTTCACTCACTTTACATTATGAATTCCATCCAGTGAAACCATTCACTTCTGCTCTTTCCTTTTAACATCATCCTGAGTTTCTCATTTCCTCAGCTGCTTTGGTAGATACTTTGACACTTGACACTTTTAAAAGGAGCAAAAAAGCAAAAGGTTTTTCTACAGAGACCTCTCTTTGTCTTCGAATACTGTGAAAGAACTCTTCCAGAAAATCAGATGTTCTGATTAGAGAATCTTCACATATGTGATTGCAACGCATTTAAATAGGGGTACCACTAAATCTAGACTGTGTGCAATGTAACATTTCTTTGATGACCCAAAGGCTTTAAAGGTTGCATGACAGATGTGTGGAAATACTGGTTAATAGTGCAGTCTAGCTGATTAAATGCAATGTGACATTTTTACTGAGTGCCAAGACAATAATGGTACCCAGTTGCTAGATTGCTAAAATAAAGTGAGTTACTGGCTCACATAGGTATTATCTAACATCTGGATCATGCTGTTTCTCAAACATAGAAAAATCATTAGTCTAATGAGTTAAGGTTGCTTGACACCTTATATATATGGGCTCATACATTTAGGTAAATTGCTTCAAAAGATCTGGAGAGGGTTTTCAGTCTGTTTAAGTTTCTAAGTAGAACCAGAAAATGCATTTGCATCCAAAATATTCAAGAAGTTCTGGTGCCATGAACTGAGAAATTTGAAACATTTGAACCCCAGAATTACATGCTACTCTCTGTCCTACAATCTCACATGACCCACTCTCTCCCCTGTCCCTTTCCTCCCCAGCATCCCTGCTTTGCACTACAGTAAGGAATTTCGGCAACAGTATACTTGATTTTTTTTTTCAACGTTTATTTATTTTTGGGACAGAGAGAGACAGAGTATGAACGGGGGAGGGGCAGAGAGAGAGGGAGACACAGAATCGGAAACAGGCTCCAGGCTCCGAGCCATCAGCCCAGAGCCTGACGCGGGGCTCGAACTCACGGACCGCGAGATCGTGACCTGGCTGAAGTCGGACGCTTAACCGACTGCGCCACCCAGGCGCCCCTATACTTGATTTTTAAAATCAGGCTTTTGTAACTATTTAATGAAAATAGAATTTTATACCTTTTATTAATAAAAAGTTATGAGTTCATAAAGGTGAACTAATTAAATGAAGTGAACATTTATAGAATGGCTACTATCTCCATTTGTGTACACATCTTATATGCATTAAATGCATGATCTCACTTAATCTCTACCAAAAATCTGTAGTGTGGTTATTAATTCCACTTTCCAGATAAGAAAATGGAACTTCCAAGAGTGCAAAGGTATCCCTGGTCACACAACCAGTTATCAACAGAGCTAAAATACAAGCCCATATCCATGTGATTCCAATACATATTTTGATCATATCATATTCTCACAAATGATAAATTAACTAAAATAAAGCATAATTTAACCTACCCTAAGCAGTTTATTTCCTTGTTTTACATCTATTCATTATCTAATTAACAAAGTTATAGTAATATAACTCATGATGAGAAAACTAGGAGCATAGAGAAAATTGCAAAGAGCATAAATATCTCCTGCTGCCCAGAGATAATAATTGCTAGTATTGAGTGATTTTATGTAAATTTAAATTTTACAAATTTAGGTTCATAATGTATCTTTTATAACCATATTTGCACTTAATATGTCAGGACCACTTTCCATGTTATTAAAAATGTTTTTAACCAGGATTTCCTACATGTTATTTTACATTACAGAGAAACCATAATTCAATCTGTTCTCCTTTGTTGAATGGTCCTGTTGTTTCAAAGTACAATTAGTCTTTAAAAATAAGAAAAAATAAGAATGCAATATGATACTATGAAAACTTGGCACTGGAAATACTGAAAATTGAATCCTAGATTTGTTATTTGCTGGCTCTGAAACTTTAAGAAAGTCATTTAACCTTTCTGGTATTGATTTTTATCTGCAAAATAAAAGAACCCGAGTAAATAACACTTTTTTCACATATCTTAGGTTCTATGATTCTAGGAATACCATATAAATTATTCTAAAACTCTGATGCTCAAAAGTAGGATATCTGTGTACTCTTCAGGCAATTGTTGACAGAGGGGAGGTTACAAACATACAGACATTGGATCAATGAGGCAGGCTTCACTTCCTGGTTTATCCAATCTACTCAAATGAAATTGAAACATTACTTGACAATTACTAATGTGTTACGAAATAAAATGTGGTATTTTCATGGATTTTACTCCTTAAACAGAAAACTTCAATATCAAACTGCAACACCCTAAGACATATAATATCCCACTATGCTATTAAATCCATTTTGTGGAGTGTTTTGAGTATTTAAGCCACACTGCCTAAAGCAACTGAAACTGATCCTAAAACACTGCAGTTACGTTAGTAACGTATCAGGTATTCCTGTGTAAATGATGCAGCTTATTGGCACAGATTTTCCTTGCAAATGTCTTCCTCCACATCCTAGAGACAGCCTAACATGCTCTATATTGAAATGACAATAGTAATACCTTTCTTTTGTTCCCTCAGATGGATTCTTCCAAAAGAATGGAATCTAAAATAATAATAATAGGGGCACCCGGGTGGCTCTGTCTGTTAAGAGTCCGACTTCGGCCCGGGTCATGATCTCATGGTTCGTGAGCTCGAGCCCTGCACTGGGCTCTGTGCTGACAGCTCAGAGCCTGGAGCCTGCTTCAGATTCTGTGTCTCCCTCTCCCTCTGCCCCTCCCTGCTCATGCTCTCTATCCTCCTGTCTCTCAAAAGTAAATAAACGTTAAAAAAAATTTAAATAATAATAATAGTAATGATTATAATGTTTCCTGAGCTCCACTTAAAAATATGAATTGTAGGGGCACCTGGGTGGCTCAGTCAGTTAAGCGTCTGACTCTCAGTTTCATCTTAGGTCACAGTCTCAAGGTGTTGAGATTGAGCCCCACACAAGGCTCTGCACTGAGCATGGAGCCTGCTTAAGATTATCTCTTACTCTCCTCCTGCCTCTCCCTCACTTGCACTCTCCTCTATCTCTCCCCTAAAAAAATGAAAGAAAAAATTAATTTTAATACCATTAGCAAAAAGTGGCTTTGAGAAGGAACTTAGTCTTTGTGGCTCCTAAGCATGTTTCTTCCTTATTCTTTTCCTGTTGTTATTTGATATTCTTTAGTTTGGTTCACTTGCCCCATCTCAGGAGTTACTTTCTCCTTTGGTTGCTATATTAGAGACAGTTTTTCACTAATTATTCCTTTAATAAATAAATCTGATATTTATGAAATGTACACGATGAATCTCTTTCAAACTACCTCTTCCGAATAAAAGTTAAAAACGTGTATGTGTACAACATGCACATGCAGACTGTTATACATGGAAATCCTTGAGATTTCTCTTTGAATGGTTTGCAAAGCAACCTATAATACTCTTGTTGAAATGAGAATCACCATCTGCACCAGTGAAGACAAGGTGAATCAGTTGGAATTATTCATTTAGATAGTCAGTCCATGAAAACTAGCAATTTCATACAGTGTAAAGAAACAAGAACTGGCCTTACTTCTGAAGAAATAAGAGTGGTCTAAAGAAATAAGTCAGGCATAAGACATAATGAAATTTAAACGGGGTCTTCAATAAAGGGATTTAATATGCTCTGCCCATCCTCCACGCAGAGCTTGCTTTGGGGGGAACCTATGATAATGGGGAAACGGTGCATTTTCACACATACACCTGTGTTTTCTCTTACCTGAGCATCTAGTGAGACTGAGATACTCCATTCAGTAATGAGAATATAAATATGCATGGCATACAACTTTTATCCTGAATGTGCTCAAAATATTTTGCTCAAAAGTGAAAGGTCCTAAACACAGGGAGATGGTGCTTCTGAGGGGATTTTTCTTGTTTTGCTTTGTATTGTTTTTTAGAACTAGCCCAACTCATAAAGCTATCTGTCAGTTTTCCAGCATCATGCAGATACCAAGGCTAATGTTTCAGCATTGATGATATGTTATGTTTGCGTAGAGATTTACAGTTCCTTTCCACAGACGATGCCCCCATTTGATCTCACAGCAGGCATGGGAAGTAAGGAAAGCAGCAGTCATCCACATCTGAGAGCCAAGCCAGAAAAACGAAGTAACTTCTTCAAGGTCACACAAGTAGACAGTGAAAGTCAGGACTCAAACGGACTGTTGCAGATTACCAGTCTAATGTTGTTTGCACTCTTCTTTTTGATACAATTTGATACCAAATTGTTTGGAATTTTTGGTCAATTTTACATTAGAATCAAGAATTAGATCCAAGAATCTAATACTTAGATTTAAGAATTAGATTAATGTAGAAAACAGACATGTATAGACAACACAATCCCCTATATTCCACCTTTGCTGGCCTCAGTTTTGCTAATCACTCTGAGAGGAGTAGAAAGATAGGGCAGAATTGGATGCCACGCAATGGTAACTTGAAGAAGAAATGCATTTATTGAATTAGAAATAGAAAATCAGTAGTAAAATGTTTTACATTTAGTAAGAAAGACTTGACAATTTGGAAATAAATCGCTGGAGGTGTTAACGGGTATGCTGAAATTATCCTGGCCAAACGATAAGGGAGAGGAGGCTATGAAATGTTCACAAGAGTGAAGTAAGTGGAGGAGCCAGACTAAGTGAGATGTGGGATTTTCCTTGCCAGAACCTGGACTCCACAGGCTCCCCTCAGCACCGCCACGATTAAAGACTCCTCCTCCCACTAAATACATTATAATAATAAAACTTACCTATAAAATAAATAGTAAATAGGGCAGAGCAATATTTAGCCTTGCTAGTTCCACTTTGGGGGAGGATTAAGGAGAAATCTGTGCAAAAGACAAAAGAATGATGTCATGAAAGTTGTGAGTAAAAGAGATTTCTATTTTTCTGTGCCAGCATGTCTGTCAACTTCTCAGATGCAGAGGTCAGCTGGATGTGCTTTTGGCTTTTTCAGTTAATGTATTCAGCTCCGTGTTGTTGGCATCTATGCTATGCCTCTACTTCTTCTACACGATGATCAATGGGAGGAATCTCAAGACCAGAAGGTTGAATACCTTGATGGGTTTGTCATAGGTTGTGTGTGGTTGTGATAGCGCTACCTGCAGGTATCTTCCTGGATCTACTGCTCCCAAGTGCACTGGAATAGCTAAGTGGGTTAGAGAGAACTGACGGGGACATCTCAAGTTCTACATCGCTGCTGCACTATACAAATGTGCCCCCACAGCCATTCCAAACCACTTCTGTGTTTAGTCATTGGTCCATACTCTGTAAGGGGAACCACCACAGAAATATTTAAATTATCCACAGAAACTCCTGTGACGTTGATTTTACCCTTTCTGTGAGCCAGAGTTCAGCAACAAAAACCTTTGTATGAAAAGAGTAGAAAAAAACGCCAGAACTCAAAATGTCTCCTGGTCAATGCCCTATTTCCTTTAGCACAGAGGGACAGCTTTGCCTTCGTCTATTACCAGATACGTCCTTCAAACTGAAGCCATCTGTTCCATGAACTTCTAAGACTTGGGCCAAGGGAACTTTAAACCAAGAAACCATTTCGCCAAATGTCAGTCAGAGTGTCTGGCATCTGGCTGAAACCTAAAAGCTCAGAATGTGATGTTTCAGAAGACTGCAGCCTTTTCTGGAATTTCACAAAGTGTAGTATGAACTTAAAAACAGCTCTTTATGTTTCTCATTAGAAAATGATTTGATATTTATTATAAAAAGTTTAAAATATAAAAAATGAAAGAAAATAAAAATGATTCATGATCATACCACACAGATATAACCATTATTATTACGTTGTTATATTTCCCCATTGTCTTTTATATACTGTTTGTTTTACAAACTTAACAACATCCTCTATGTACTGCTGTGTATATCTACTCCTCCCTATATATTTTCCATGTAATTTAATAGTGTATTAAAACGTTAATCTATTATAAGCCAGTGCCATTATTAATCAGTTCTAAACTGATGTACATGTAGATTTCTTCCAGTTTTAAAAGAATATTTTAGAGAATGTCTTTGTTCGCATAACATTATGTGTATCTTTGATTTCTGCCCTTTTATTTTCTAGAATTGTAATTACTACGACAAAGATCAGTGAATATTTATAGAGTTCTGACACATTTTGCAATATTGACTTCTGGAAAGCTAGTACTCTCTCACAAGCAGGGTGTCTAGACAGAGCTCTGTCTCACTCTTACCCTGTCAAGAGAAGAACTGCCCTGGAAGGATATCTGAAAAACATCCAAATATTGGTATTTTTAATTTTCACTAGTGAGAATAATTATCCATGTTTCTCTCTCTCTCTCTCTCTCTCTCTCTCTCTCTCATAAATGCTGCTTCCTACCACAGAAAAATGATCTAAATTCTGTGACGCATCCTGTTCCACAGCCTGCCCTAACCTGGCCATCGAGGACTCACTGGAGGAGTTCTGTCTAGATCTCCTCTACCCACCACCTGGTCTTTTGGCATTTCCAGAAGGGAGAGGTGCCTGGCAGCGCTCAGTGACACTATTCAATCTGATTACACCTACAGCATACACAGCAGAAATTCCTCAACATTTCCACCTTACAATTTCCAATTAGTGCAGGTTTCCTGCTATTTTTTAAAAAAATTCTGTATATATTTTAATTTGCATTTCTTTTAGTATGTTTACACTTTTCATTTGTACTTCATTCCACCTTTGAGTCTTCAATGTTCTGTGGTTTTGTTTTGAATGATCTGTACTTTCTCTTCTCCCAAATGCAGATTCAGCTTCTTTAGGGCCTCCTCCATCAGCATCTTTTCCTTCCTGCTGGAGACCTGTTCTTCCCAGTGGAATCCTCTCTTCCAAACATCTACTAGAAGCCAGGTTTATTCTCAGCCAGCATGAATTAATCCCAAATAGTGTTAGATGATAATCAATATATTAGCTCAATGACTAATTCTGTGCTTTATTTTAAATATTTTAAGAGAAATTAAAGAAACATAATAGCCTTCGAAGATGCAAGAAATAAGAGTTAATTACAGATATGGGGAAAACACTTTGGATCTGAGAGCCTCATTTGGTGTTCTCTGAGAACCTCATGTTGCTGCCTTTTGAAAGACTGGTACTTTGCCTTAAAATGTAAATCTAATTTTAAAAATACATAAATCTGAGTCCCAAGTATATCTTTTATTTTCTTAGACTCAAGTCCATATTTATTTCTGTTTTTAGCAAAATAAAAATCTTGTTTTCTGAAAAATGGCTAGCATTCACCGTTTTGTTTCCTCTAATGGGCTTCAGTCTGTAAGTTCATTGACAACAGAACAGGGCCTACTCTGTGAACTTTATCATAAGCTCAAGCTCAAAGCATTTTAAAAGGAGATAGTTTTCACAGAACTAGAACAAATAGTCCTAAAATCTGTATGGAACCACAAAAGACCCCAAGCAGCCAAAGTAATCTTGAAAAAGAAGAACAAAGCTGTAGGTATCACCCAGATTTCAAGATATACTGCAAAGCTGTCATAATCAAAACAGCATGGTATTGGAACAAAAATAGATACATAGATCAAAAGAACAGAATAGAGAGCCCAGAAATAAACCCACGATTGTAGAGTCAATTAATCTATGACAAAGGAGGAGAGACTATACAATGGGAGAAAGACAGTTGCTTCAACAAATGGTGGTGGGAAAACAACAGCTACAGCCAAGAGAAACTGGACCACTTTCTTACACCACACACAAAAATAAACTTGAGATGAATTAAGGACTTAAATGTGAGATCTGAAACCATAAAATTCCTAGAAGGAAATATAGGCAGCAATCTCTTTGACAAAAGCCCAAATCAACGATTGTGACTATGCCAAAATAAAAAGCTTTTGCATAGCAAAGGAAACCATCAGCAAAATGAAAAGACAATCTACGGAATGGGCGAAGATATTTGCAAATTATGTATCTGAGAAGAGGTTAGTATCAAAATATATAAAGAAGCTATACAGCTCAATACCAAAAAACCCCCAAATAATCCAATTTAAAAGTGTTCAGAGGACATGAATACAGATTTTCCCAAAGCAGACATACAGATGGACAACAGATACATTAAAAGATGCTCAACATCACTCATCATCAGGGAAATGCAAATCAAAACCCAATGAATCAAACACAAGAAATAATAAGTGTTGGCAAGGATGTGGAGAAAAAGGAACCCTCGTGCACTGTTGGTGGGAATGCAAGCTAAAGGAGCCATTGTGGAAAACAATACAGAGATTCCTCTAAAAATTAAAAATAGAACTACTGTATGATTGAGTAATTCCACTACCTGGTATTTACCCAAAGAAAATTTGAGAAGATATATGCAACCTTATGTTTATTAAAGCATTATTTACAATAGCCAAGATATGGAACACACACACACACACACACACAATGGAATATTACTCAGGCATTAAAAAAAAGAATGAAATCTTGCCATTTGTACCAACATGGGTGGATCTAGAAATCTAGAAGATATTATGCTAAATGAAAATAAATCAGTCAGAGAAAGACAAGAACTATATGATTTCACTTATGTGTGGAAGTTAATAAGTAAAACAAACAAACAAAGAAAAAAGAGAAAAAACAAAACTCCCCCTTAAATACAGAGAACAAACTGGTGGTTGCTGGGGCAAAGGGTGCAGATGAGTGAAAATAGGGGAAAAAAAGGAGGAGACCTTAATGTTATCTGAAGAACCTCAGAAAAACAAGATCCTGAGAAATCACGCAATTTGCAAAGTGATGCAGATGATTAATATCTTCCAACACTCAAACCAACTCTTTTTAAAATTTTTTTATGTTTATTTTTGAGAGAGAAAGAGAGAGACAGAGAGACTGAGCAGAGGTGGGACAGAGAGACACACACTGAATCTGAGGCAGGCTCCAGGCTCTGAGCTGTCAGCACAGAGCCCAATGCGGGGCTCAAACCCATGGACCGTGAGATCATGACCTGAGCTGAAGTCAGATGCTCAATTGACTGAGCCACCCAGGAGCCCCCAAACCAACTCTTTCTAATACAATTATGTCATCTTCTATGTTTTTATTGTTAAAAACTTCATGTGAGATATTTTCTAAAAGAACTCTTCAAGTGTATTTTGTCTTATGTTATTATCACAGCCCCAGGATAACCTATTTCTTTGTTACCAACCCCTCCTAAAAACACATCCTGTTCCTATGAAAAGAAGTCGTTCCTAGTTAAAAATAAAAGTTGTAAATACACAGGTGCAACCTCAGATGAGTCAAAAAGCTAGTGTGCCATTGCTACCGTCGTGCTCCTCACAATTACATTTTCTCTTAATCATGTGCTGTGCACCTGCTTCTAAGGGATAGGCTTCCAGGAACTCAAATGATTCTTCGTCTGAATCCACATTTATTCAGCTTAATGAGCTTTATGCATATGCTAATCTTTGAAATATCATACCTTAAAGAGATGTAAGCAAAGCAAAATATATATATATATATATAAATATAAATATATATATTTCTGTTCTTTATTGGGATATATATTTTCACTTATTATGTAAATATATGTATTATTTATGTTTAAATATATATATCCCAATATAGAGCCCAGATTTTCAAAGGCAACAAAAGTTCTAATAGTTCAGCAGTGTGGTATAAAATATGATGGCACAGTTGTTTCTCCAGTAAGCAGAGAGAATAGAGACATTCAGAATCAAGAATAGCTTTCCTCTTGGGTTAAGTTTTTTTTCTTCATATAATGCACAGGCTTTCAGTTTTGGCAGGTTTACTAGAGACTAAAAATGAAACATGATCATTGTCTTTCAGGACAAATAATTCTTGTCCTGTTTGACTAACCAAGGAAATGACATCGTAAGTACTGCCATTGAATTTGGAAGAGAGCTAAGCTGCTTAAGAGGGAGGGTTTTGCAGCAACAAGCCAGAGCGTGTGATCTGGGCAGATCCAATCCCCACACACTCACCTAAGTGAGAATGGGACTCTCTTAGTCTTCAGAATGTGTGCTTGGCAAGAGGATGTCCCAGATCCAAGGGGGACTAAAAGGTAAAATGACTTCCACTCTTTGAAGCCATGTGAGGTTGCCTGCTCCCTATTGTCATGACTCCTGCCCTTCAGGAGATGAAGTCAGGACAGTCTTGGTCTAATTTCATTCCATCTTTCACCAGTCCTTCCATAGGTCACTATATTTACACATAAGTCAGTTCATTTAACTTGAGAGATTAGCTTGACAGGGCTGATTAAGTTAACACATACATAAATCAGTAATTTGACTATATTTGCCTATGTTAGAATAAGGTTAAGTCTGACACAGTATGTCCATATCTTGAACCAGGACTAATTTTTTTTTCTTCCGACCTTTATTAAGCAGATTGAAGTTGGTTATTCGGAAGGTAAGTTCTGAACTCCGATGAACAGAACATAGACAAACTGGGCCCATTTTACTAAATTACGTATTTTACACCATTAAGGAAAACAGCAAGAAATGCAACAGGTAAAGTAGAATGGAGGGATTCTAGAAGAGTGAGCATTTTCAATTTACCAGGAAGAGACTCGTTTAAAGACAGGCAGAATGGGCTCTGGATTTCCCTTGGTTAGGAGTTTAGTCTTCATACCATGAAGATCACTTACATCTATAGACTTTAGACATTTAAGAACTGGTTCACCTACTTTATTTTCGTTGGTTCTTTCGAATAACTTATAAATTATTCGGAGAAGGGATTTTTATTTCAATTTTAAAGCCATGAAAACAAAAGCTGGGGTGGGGGGGGTAAGATTCTGTGCACTCCAGAAGGAAAGCCCATTGACAGTGGCTTTAACTTACAACTGAAGCTTATTACTTCTATAGGGAATTCAAGTCAAAACAATCCATCTTACCCCATTTACAATTACAATTAACAACTACTTGTTAAAGTACTTTCACATGTACATTATCTCCTTATTTGATCTAAAAGTCTTTAGAAGCAGGAAATATGTCTTACTCATCTTTATATCTTCTATACTGTTCAGCCTCATAACTTGCGCACCGTAACCTATCTTGACAAACTGGACTGTACTTTTAACAGATATTCATTATGTAATAATTAATAATAAATATATAATACTCATCCATTAATATTTATCACTGAGAAAATATTGCTTTCTCCATGTGAAGTCCATTTTAGAGGTAAAGCAAACAATTATCCAGCTCTGTTTTCTTTTTTTTTTTCTGCATTTCTCCAAGTTGGATTTTCCAAAAGATGGATTTAGACTGTCTTTTGGCTATTTCATCCCAAATCCCTTGTCCCACACATGAAAGTTGGGGTCCCTAGTGGATATTTAGCCTTCTACCCTCACTCAGAATGGGGTAACATTCCTTAGCATTTAATAAAAGTCTTCATTTTGGGGCACCTGGTGGCTCACTCAGTTAAGCATCCAACTCTTGATATCAGCTCAGGTGGTGATCTTGTAGTTGTGAGATCTAGCCCCATGACGGGCTCGGAACTGAGTGCGGAGCCTGCTTCAGCTTCTGTCTCTCCCTTGCTCTCTCTCTCTGCCCCTCCCCCACTCACTCTCTCTCTTTCAAAATAAATAAATAAACTTTAAAAAAAAGTTTTAAATTTGTTTTGGTGTTTATGTCCTATAGTCTTGTCTTTGTTTAGGCTGTTACATCAGAATACCATAGACTGGGTGGCTCAAATACCAGAAATTTATGTCTTACAATTCTGGAGGCTAGAAAGCCCAAAATCAAGTAGCCAATAGATCTGGTGTCTAGTGAGGCCTGCTCCCTGATTCTCAGATGGATATCATCTCAGAGCCTTTGCATGACATATAGCAGTGAGAAAGAAAAGCAACCTTCTTGAGACTTTTTATAAGGCACTAATCTCATTTATAAAGGCTCTGCTCTCAAAATCTAATCACATCCAAAAGCCCTCACCTCCTAATACCATCACCTTGGAGGTTAGAATTTCAACACATGAATTTTGGGGTGACACAAACATTCAGTATTAAGCCTACAAGTGCAATATTTTTGACACACTTAAAATTCCAAATCAGTTAAGAAACTACATATTATTCAGATTTTATACATTTCTCATTTGAAATGAAAATTTATATAATTTTAACTAAAATTTCTTAAAAGAGATATATTTCTTCTGCCAAGAAGACCTGATCAAGAAAATGTAAGAACGCTCATGTTGGCCCCAAACGTGGCGAATGCTATGATTTTGCCATAGGAAAAGGAGAAACAAATTTTGAATGATTCGTATGATTTTATGAGGCATTCCCTATCCAACCCCCAAAGGGTAACTGCAGATCAAAGTGACCTTGGGCAAAACGGTTATCATGCATGGTTGCCAGCTTTGGGGGACCTCTTCTATCCTAAGTTAACCACCATAAGTTCTAGGCTTCTTGCCAACACCACTGACCCCAAATATGTTCTCTAATTTCCCTTACACACGTGTTGATGCCAGGGATAATGAGAAACAGGGTGGGTATAATAATCTGAGGAGCAGTTGTGAGTGTTCGTAAACGAAGACCCCAATTTGTGGCACACATCTAGAACTAGTATATCTTGTCCCTTCATCCTACTCCTTGTTTCAAAGCCCATTCTCAAAATACAAGCATTATGGTCAAAGTTAGCAATTCTATATTGAAATGTGAAAAGGCATTTTGTTAAGACTTACAGTGTTGGCAAAAAGTCAAATGAAACCATGGTGATACAAAAGTAGCAATAAAAAACATAAAGCCTTGTGTTGTTTTAAATTTCAGAAGCTCAATTTAGCTCAACCAAAGCAGAAAGAATGTAAAATAATAATAATGAAACAGAAACCACAAATAACTTTTGAAAATCTATTTTGTACCACTAAGAAGTATTTTTCTGTTCTCAAAAACTCTTAATGCTTTAGTTTAAGAGCAAGCTCTCTATCGATGTTTGGGGCTAGATAATTCTTTGTTGTGAAGGTTGTTACGTGTATTGTCAGATGTGTACCAGCATCTCTTGTTTCTATCCACCCAATGCCATAGCATACCTCTCCTGCTCCTACATTTGTGAATAACGAAATGTCTCCAGACATTGGCAATTACCACTTGAGGGACAAATCTCTCCCTGTTGAGAATCACTGGCTAAGAGTAACGATAGAGATATGCACAAAAATGAATATGAATTCAAGTGTTACAAGTAAAATTTTGTGTGATGGAGACTATGGTGTTTATAGGAAAAGCTGGACCATTTCCTCATGAACTCTTCCAAGCATTAACTGTGCACTGGCTTATACTTGCTCACTTTCACATTAATTGACTTCAGGAAGGCAGTCAGGCCCTCTCATAACACAGTCCTCAGAGACACCTCTGAAAAAGGAACACCAGTTTGGTGGAACATGGGTCTGAAAGATTATTAAGCATAACCAGCTTGCTGGAGCAGAAAGACTCTGAGAAAGGAAGAGCACTGGCTGTGTTACCACAGCTGCATTACGAGGTATAATCTTGAGGAAGTCACTTGATGTTCCAAGCCTCGGTTTTCTCTAATTATTGATGAAAACACTAAGACATAGTGTGTTGAGATTTAAAGATAACATAAGTGCAATACCTGGCATATGGAAGGCATTACTTTCCATTACCATTACTTTCCATGAGTCATTTGCCAGGCACCTGGGTAGCTCAGTCGGGTAAGCATCCGGCTTCAGCTCAGGTCATGATCTCACGGTCTGTGAGTTCGAGCCATGCATCGGGCTCTGTGCTGACAGGTCAGAGCCTGGAGCCTGCTTCGGATTCTGTGTCTCCCTCTCTCTCTGCCCCCGCCCAGCTCACACTCTGTCTCTCTCTCTCTCTCAAAAATAAATAAATATTTTTAAAAAATTGTTTGCCTACTATTAATCATGTCCATTATTATATTATTATTATTTTCTCCACAACTATTACAGTTGTGCCAGGGAATTTGTGATGTTATCCTGTATCCTGAGTTCAAAGCCATATCAACTGACGGAAAATACTATTTATAGTGGTATACACTTTATTTGAGTCACATGAACAAGGTCATTTTATTCCTTCAAAACTAAGAGTTGAGAGTTCACCTGAACATGAAGGAATTGGGTTTGAGGGCCCTATTATTATCCTCTGTACATTCCTGGGCTGTAAATTCAATTCTTTTGTTTCTGTCTACTAACATCAACATATCTCTATTAGTACCTTTAATTACTTGGTTTCTCACTTTGTAAAATGCATTACTGCAATTTTTTTTTTTTTTTTTTTCAACGTTTATTTATTTTTGGGACAGAGAGAGACAGAGCATGAACGGGGGAGGGGCAGAGAGAGAGGGAGACACAGAATCGGAAACAGGCTCCAGGCTCCGAGCCATCAGCTCAGAGCCCGACGCGGGGCTCGAACTCACGGACCGCGAGATCGTGACCTGGCTGAAGTCGGACGCTTAACCGACTGCGCCACCCAGGCGCCCCTGGTTTCTCACTTTGATACAACCCAACTAAAATTCTATTTAGCCATCTTTTGATGGAAACTATTTGTAGCTGTCTTATCTTGAGGGAAAAAGATCCTCCATCATCATCATTGTGGTCTGGCATCCTTAGACTAGATTCATGCATCATTAAACTCTGTGGAACACCTTTATAACAATTTCAGGTTTTTCCTCCTCCTTAAAAATCCATATATGTTCAGGGTATCTAATTTTACAAATGCAAATATATGAGGGGCACCTGGGTGGCTCAGTCAGTTGAGCGTCTGACTTCAGCTCAGGTCATGATCTCACAGTTCGTGAGTTCGAGCCCCGTGTCAGGCTCTGTACTGACGGCTCAGAGCCTGGAGCCTGCTTCAGATTCTGTGTCCCACTCTGTCTCTGCCCCACCTCTGCTTGTGCTCTGTCTCTCTCTGTCTTTCAAAAATTAATAAACATAAAAAATACAAATGTATGAAAGGAATAAAATTTAAACCTTAATAACCCCTCCCTGAGGCATCCCACTACTAACACACACATACATACACACAAATGTATCCATATTGACAAATCAGACAGAATTATGAGATCCATATAACATGACTTCTAATTTTACAGGTATGCACAGAATGCTGTGAGCACACGGAAGGTTTCTTATCCATTTTTGGTTGATCATGAAGGATTCCTGGAGGTGAGCCCCAAAGGATGAGAAGCTAGCTAATCAAGGGAATAAGGATATTGGAATGAGGAGTCCAGAGGGTAATGGTAATGGCAGAGGAAGGCAATGGTGTGAGCAAAAGCCTGCCATGGAAAGAGTGTGAGAGGTCCTGAGATGTTCAGTGCACAGTATGTGGCTGGGGTGTGAAGGTGCTAGAAATGTGTAAGTGATAAGCCTGGTGACATACACAGGAGATAATATGCAAGACATGACAAACCATGTCAAGCAATCTGGTATTTCTCTTGAGAGTAATGAGAACCACTGAGAACTTTTTTAAACAGGAGGAAGATATATGCAGATTTTTGTTTCATAAAAAACCATTTATTGTGGAAAATGGATTGGAGAGAGCCACACTGAAGCAGGCAGTGTCAAAGGGCTGTTTGGTCACGGGGGGATGAGGAGAGCTAGGCTCTCATAATAGCTGTGAAGCTAGAGAAAAATGCATAGATTTAAGAGATATTTAAGAAGTAAAACTGTTTCCTTGTTTGTTTGTTTGTTTTTGAGAGAGAGAGAGAGAGAGAGAGAGAGAGAATGAGCAGAGGAGGGGCAGAGACAGAGGGACAGACTCTTAAGCAGGCTCCCCACCCAGCATGAAGCCCAACGTAGGGCTTAATCTCACAACTGTGAGATCATGACTTGAGCCCAAATCAGGAGTCAGATGCTTAACCCACCGAGATACCAAAGTGCCTTCTTTATTTTTAAGAAGAATAATTGCTTTGATAAGAGTGCTGAGAAAAAGAGGTGAATCAAAAATAATGCCCATAAATACTTCTGGTTTAAATGGTTAAATCAAATTACCTCACAGAATCTCCAGTTCCAAATACCTAACAAACTGAGCCAGATCAGCAAAGCCTCATATTCTCTCCTTCTCTCTCTCCTTAAATGCACATATAGCATCATTATATATTGTGTATGTACAAAGTATATTTGTGAAAGTATAGAAATACATATACAGAAAATAAACAGCAAATAAAGAAAGGAAGGGGCCCAGCCCAATGCCATAAAATTCAAAAAGTGGCTACCAGTTGGAGAAACCAAACTTCCTGAAGCAGAACAAACTGCAGGAACTCTCCTATCCCATCCCCAACCTCTGATACTTTTCAATTGGAGAGAAAAATTATATAATGATAATTCTCACTGCCACTCCCCAATCTGGGTATCCTGAAGCTTTCGAGGAATAACTCCTGGCTGTTTACAGAAGGGAAGTTTCCGGAATGGAAGAATGATATGAACACAAAGGTACCTCCACAGGTGCGGAACATCCTTCCCCACAAGGTAGCATGGAGTCCTAAAGAGTACATGTAAGTCAGGCACAATCACAGATCTGGTTATTTTTACTAAGTACAGTTCTGCAGCATCCCCCAAGACCCCACTCCTATTGTCATGCCCTCAGAGCTGGGTAGAAAACCGAACACTCAGAACTCAAACACTGTCCCTGTTTGGGTAGGTGGTGATGGGCACAGGTTTTATACACAGTGAGATGGTTAGTCAAAAGTTCCCTACACTGTGATGCAGCAAAGGACAGACCTGAAGAGCCGCCATGGTGTGCAAAAAAATGGCACAGCGTGCTAGCAAATGAGCTGAAGCAAGGAAACAAACAAAAATACATCATTTTTTAGAGAATAGAAACTTAACCCTCAGAACAAGAGATTTCCTGAAAGGACTTCGAGCTATAATATGATTTAGTAAGAACATTTATATAAGAGCTTTCAATGTAAAGATGTTAAAACAACAGAATGACACGCGTGGAGAGACTGTCGTTCTTAGGAAATAAAATTATTTATCTACAGAAAAAAAGTAAATTCAAAACATCAAGGAATGGAAAACTCGGTTAACTGACATAGAGAAATGGCTTGCTGTAAACAGTGCCAACGTAGATATGAAGGATAGAATTTAAAACAATCAAATCTAAACTAATAAATCTGAAGAAAAAAGACAATCCAGCATGGGTATTGTTAGTAGCTCTAAACACAAACTCCACAAATAGTCTGGAAAAGGCATTTTAAAATGTAACACAAGAAAGTTTCCCACAAAGGAAGGAAGGAGGAAGAAGAGGAGAAGATGAAGAAACACACACACATGTGCACGTGCGCACACACACACACACACACACACACACACACATACAAAGTATTTATGCAGAACTAGCTCTCTCAGGCATTGTTCTAGATGCTTTAAATATGGTAACTCAGTATGAAATAAATACTATTACTAACCCTGTTTTTGATGCCAAAACTGAAGCACAAAGAGTAAGTAACTTGCCTCAGGTCACAAAGAAAATGGCAGAGCCAGAATTTAAACCTAGGTAGACTAATATTAGAGAATAAAGCAAGACATGTTCCAGGAAGATAGGAAACAAAAATAAGTGAATCATTATTTGAACACTTGAGGCAAGAAAAGAAAATTTTAAATTATCCCTATTGTCAGAATTACCCTAGTGATTCTTCAAAAAGGAATTCATTTCTTCTATAATCTATGATTTCAAACCTGTCAAGACAGCAGGATACCAACTCTCCACCCCACCCCCAGGCTCTCTCTCAGCTCCTTCACCTAGAACATCAGAGGCAGTTTTCTCTATATGAAAAGAAGTTTTTTAAGTGATGGCCTGATTTTATAAATTATTTTCTAACCTACCCCCAAGCAGTGACCAGAGATAAAACATCACCCTAAAATGAAGCCCAAAGGCCACAAGTCTCAGAAACATGTTTGTGAGCATGCGAGCAGATATTTAATCTTAACCTTTAAACATAAACAGACAACCAACGGTTAACACATAGCTGAAGAAAGCTACTTCTGTGAAAGAAAAATAGCAGGCAAACAAACAAGCAAAACCAAGAGGAGACAGACTATGCAAAGAAGAAATGTTCAAAACCTTCCATTAAAATTGTAAGAGAAATTTGATGCATTAAACAAGAAGAGTTCCGGGTTTCAAAATTAACACGAAGCTACAGAAATCCACATAGTGTTATATTGACATAGGATAGATAAAACCCATAACCTGTCTAACCTTGAGAAAAAAGATTGGATTTCAACTGAAGAACACTCTATAAAATATCTGTTCAATAATCCTCAAAACTGTTAAGGTCAAAAAAATACAAAGAAAATCTGAGAAACTGTCACAGACCAGAGAAGGCTAGGGCACATGACAAGTAAATAAATATAAAGGGATGAGACCCATGAACAGAAAAAGGACATTAGGGGAAAATAGTGAATTCTGAATAAATTACAGAATCTAGTTATTAGTAATATACTACTGTTGGTCCTTAGTTTTGACAAATATACATAGTAATGTAAGTTTTTAATAGAGGAAATTGAATGAGGGGTATTTAGGAACTCTTTGTGTGACATGTCTTTACATGTTTTCTTAAATCTAAAACTATTCTAAAATAAAAAGATTATGTGAAAAATAATGGAGGTCTGCAATGATGTTCACCTAATGTTCAAAATGGTTTTCTCAGGGGGTAGGAGGTTGGCATCTTAAACTTCTCTTTCTTTCCTCTTTCTTTTTCTTTTCTTTTCTTTTCTTTTTTCTTTTGTTTTCTTTCCTTCTGTTCTTTATTGCATACATTTTATTTATTTATTTATTTATTTATTTATTTATTTATTTATAGAAAACCGTAACCTAGTTTTCCCTAAAAACAAATCAAAACTCAACAGTCATTATGCCCAGGATTCCAGCTTGGAGTACTAGATGAATAGTACTAGATGAATAGTGGTTATGTTAGCTAACTATTACTACAATGATACAAACCACTCCAAATTCAATGGCCTATATTGAACATTTTTTTGTTTGTTTGTTTGTTTTCATGAGTTGGCTCTGATTGGGTAGGCTGAGCTCCAGGCAACTGGTTAGGTTTAACTGAACTAACTCCCTATGTCTCTCGTTCTCCTTGGGCCAGTATCTACCTATTAGTTTTTCTCATGGTGACTGGTAAGACCACAAGAGAATGAGAAGAAATACATGATGTTTCTCAAGGCCTGTACCCCAAACTGGCCACTTTCACCTCACCAACATTCCACTAGTTTGCAAGTCATATGCCCAATGTCATCATTAATAAGCTAGAAAAAAATATATATTCTACCTTCTCCAGGGAGTAGCACAGCAAAGTAATATGGCAAAGAACACAGATGCACAATTATAATAAGAAAAGGCCATGGTAAATTAAGTGTGATGGATCATTCTATGTTAGTAGTACAATTTATTGAGAGGAGAACAAAAGTCATCCCTTACCTATGTTTTCATACAAAACAAGCATCAAGCAATCAATTTTGTCCTTTTGGGGATTAGGGGTATGAACCCCAGTAGTCAGCACCCGAAGAAGTACTAGCCTACTCCCAGAGCCAGATCACCTGATCTCTTTCTTTGGGAGTAGTGATAACTCCCCTTACAGTAGAGTTTAATGAAGAGTAGAACCAATATTGACACTGCCCCACTATGAATCTTCTCATCAACAAGCATCTTTGAATACTGAAATAACTGTGGCTTTCTCCCCATAAACCCTGATCATTTATTCCCCTTCCTATATAAACACCACTATTCTTTTCACGTTCCAAAAATATTTGGCTAGGATTTTCATCTTAAGATAATAACTAAACTCTTGAGTGTTAACAGACCAATCAAAATCCATACCCCATGGAAATACCAGTAAAAGTCTTTGACTCTATTTCCCATTCTGTAAAATGGAACAATTAGCACATGCCCTTCCTTCCTTGAGTGATTATTTTGAGAATCAATAACTTCATTCACCTGCAAATACTTTAGAATTTCTAAATTGATGTACAAATAAAATACTTTCTTGTTGAATTAAAAATAAATTTGAGGGGCACCTGGATGGCTCAGTCGGTTAAGCATCCTATTTCAGCTCAAGTCATGATCTGCGGTTCCTGAGTTTGAGCCCCGCAACAGGCTCTGTGCTGACAGTTCAGAGCCCGGACCCTTCTTCAGATTCTGTGTTTCCCTCTCTCTCTGCCTCTGCCTCTCTCTCTCTCTCTCTCTCTCTCTCTCTCTCTCTCTCTCCCTCTCTCTTTCTCTCTCAAAAATAAATACACATTTTTAAAAATTGATGAATTTGAGTCAGTCTGTATATCCCAGGAATTATTACAAAAACCTGATTTGATCAAAGGGTTAAAGGGAGGTAGTTTTGTTTTCTCCTCTCTTGTCAAACATATTGAACTGCAGAATTCAGTCTCATCAATTTCTTCTGCCTTTTTCTGACAGCTAATGCCGTTGGCAGACATCCAGTAAGAACAAGTTTTCAGGCTTTGCCCAAAGGTAGTCTATGATGTTATTCCTCGGGTAAATAATTCAGCTTCTTCTTGGCTGCTATGGAAATTAATATATAGCAGTATATTGCTAACAACTTAATTTAATGTTTTATTGCTTTACACCTAATCTTATGTTTTTATTTATTAATAGGCATTTTGCATTTTAAATAAAGAAATTTCTTTCACTTCATTATTCACTACTCATTTAGTGTTAGTTAAACTGAAGGTTAGATGTGACAGGAATAGCATTTTCTAAATAAGAGTTTGGGTAAAATATTCCATTATATCACCCACATTAAACCTTCTAGAAACTCCACAATTGGATATTAGTTACAGTCCAGTTATGGGCTACACTATGGATGGTTTTTGTGTGCAAAATTGTAACTTTAATTAAATGAAAGAAGTTGCTACTTATGCTTTATTTATGGATTTTTCATGCCAGAAAAAAAAAAAACAAAACTCAGTTTCAATACTAATAAAATATAACAAAATACAGTTCTTTCATCTATGATTTATATATTGGTAACTGTAATAAGAATGCATTAGTATTTTTCAATGCCCAGACAATGATGGATAGCTACTTAATTTTCCTTAAAAAAAAACCCTCTAAAATAAAAAAAGTAAATAAAAATATTAATGGCAAATGCGATACCAGACGATTTGCATAATATACATCTTGCTAAATAGAACTTGTACCATTTACTTGTTAGTGGTACACACAAAGTTAGGAATTCTATTTGATACTTTCATAGTCAAAAAAAAGACAAAAAAAAAGTTCTTCTTCCCAAAGTATGTTAATTCTCTGTTATAAATTCTGAGTCTTAAAACTAACAACCTCCATAGCGCAAACACAGCAAAGAAGGGGATAAGCAGCGATTAAACCAAGGCAGAATAAAAGATCCAAACGGAGGAGGGAGAGCCAAGTGGGACAACAGAGGGCCCCCACAGGCTTTTCACAACTCTCGCCACTATTACAATAGCCACAAACAGGAAGCTACAGAACATAAACACTAAGCCATTATTGAGGTGTATATATACATTGACATTTCCCTTCCAGTTGTCTGCTTCGCAAACATTCCGTCTACCAGAACAAAGCGGAGAGGAAATGTAACTGCAATATAAAGTAGAGAGATTGAGAGCTCAGGCCAGAGAGCCAGACTACCTGGCTCAACACTTACTCTACCAGCCTATTAGTTCTGTGTATGGCCTTGCACAAGCCACATACGACTTGTGACCCAACCTCAACAGGTAAGCACGTGCCCATTAGTAATAGTGGCACTCTGTGGGTTGTTACAAGGATCCATGGAACACACTGAAGCACTTTTTTGTACAGGGCCAAAATATGATCCTAAATATGTTACCTTTAGTGTTTGATTTATTTGAGAATCATTATCTCCAGATAATTTAAATTCCAAAGTGTTTTGGAGGCACATACATATCACTGGTCAAAAGTATGTTTCGACAATGTCTTTCACTCTGGCCATTTACAATCCAGTGAAATGGTCCAAGAGCCAAAAGAGCCACAAAAAAATAACACCTAAGTGCAACATCTTATGTGTCTGTTAAAACCCCTGGTTTGGCCAAAAATCATCAGTGTTAGGTGACCTATCTGGGGGAACATTTAATTGCAAGGCAAATCTGAAATGTGGAAAATAGTATTAGCTCACAAGAAAAGATATTATTGCTACTTCTGTTCTTTTCGGTTTAGATTATTCACAAGATCTCAGTCAATTCTTGTTTGGCAAATGGAGTTGAGACAATTAAACACTGAAATATCCCAGAATCTTTCTGATATATGACATATGGATCCATCTCCATGGGCTTTTCCTCAGAAGTCAGTGGGATTACTGCCTGGATTTCAAAATTGCAATTTGATTTATGCTATCCAATTCATTGAATCTCCACTTGTATGTGTGCACTGTAATTCCCATCTGGGTACACACAACCCACCAGCCTGGAGTTTGGAGCAGACAAGTAATTTCATTTAACAGCTGTTAAATAGGGGAATCCACAGGTAGCTTTCATTCAAATGTTAATTGCTCTCAGCGCTTTGCTCATAAACCCACCCTGAAGTCAGGTACTTTAAGCCCTTATTGCAGAGATATATAAAAGTAAGATGAGTTACAGGCATCCTGACAGAAAAGGAAGACGGATTCAGTCATAGGACTGTCAGAGCCTAGGCTCCTGGAACCAGTACCAGCATGGAAATTGATGGATGTTTGTTGGGCAATAGTTGTTTCCCAGATGGTAAGAGTGTGAAAAAAGACTCCTAGGGCCCAATGGTGAGTCAGTCAGAAAACATTTGCAAATTCAGATTGTTAAAAGAAGCTGGATGGAGTAAATTGGCAAATTACCAAACTATAAAACTATGCTGAGCCAGGACAGGGGTATCCTGTTGTCAGTTGTTTTGGAACACACCAAGTAAATTAAGCGTGGATTTGGAACTAAACAAATAAACGTGGTGATTTTATTGTAGCCAGTCGTTTTGAATGATGCATAGACAATCACTTTCTACATATTTTTTCAGCAAAGTGCCCGGACGGGATGTTGGATTATATTTTACTAGCAACTGTTCAGAGGAAACGAGTAGCCTAAGGGGGAAAAAATCAATAGCATGATTTGGAGTAAGTCAGTTTGCCACTCTGGACCTCAGTTTATTTCTGTCTAAAATGAGATGATTAAGCTAAATGGGTCCCTGAGGTCCTATCATGGTTCAGCTCTTGGGTTTCCAGTATTTGACCATCTCTGGGGTCACTAAAAAAAAAGAAATCAAATAATATTTTTTTATTATATTTTAGATTGAGAGAGAGAGAGAGAGAGAGAGAGAGAGAGTATGAGTGGGGGCGTACCAAGGGGGAGAGAAAGACAGAGAGACAGGGAATCTCAAGCAGGCTCCACACTTAGGGCAGAGTCCAATGTGGGGCTGAATCCCACAACCCTGTGATCAGGACCTGAGCCAAAATCAAGAGTCAGACACTCAAACAGCTGAGCCACCCAGGTGCCTCAGGAATCAAATACTCTTATTCAGATACTATAAAATGCTAATCTCTAACTGAATGGGCTAGAGAAATAGCCATGATCATCTGTAGGGACATTAAGTCTCGGAAAATAAAGGTGCAATTAGGGTCAAACTGGGTGATCCAGGAAAAGTGAGGACTTTCTGAGACTAATGCCTCGTAATTCTTAATCCGTTTTGTCCATTTTACTCAACCATCAAAATTTATTTGTTCATTTAGTTACATTTATTATTATATGCCAGATATTCTTAAGGTGCAAGGGTATACACAAAACCTAATGGTTAGTAATACAGATTTAAATCTTTTTAAATTTTTTTATATAAATGCACAATATTTCATTCACATTTCCACTTTAATTTTAGGTTGTGCGCACTTCTAGAGGACAGAATGCATTCAAACAATTTATTTTTACAATCACTTTGTTGATGATGGAGATGACATTGATGATAAGAAAGTATTTCATCTTGAGCATTTTCCGGTCTTGCTGGTAGTTGAGTATGTATGCTATTGGCCACAATCAGAGATTTGGGAAATTCAGTTACTCTTTTGAAAGCTGTCTTGAAGCTAGAGACAGAGGATGTGTGTGTGAGTGGAGAAGGGAAAAGGGGGAGTATTCTTTGTCAATTCAGAGATAATTTCTCAGTAATGGCAATTGATTTTTATATATTGTGTGAGTTTATAAAAATATCATTTCATTCATAACATTCATGATCATAGATTATTAATCCTCATGAAACTTCCAGACTCTGTTTTTTAAATGATTGAGTGCACATGAAAATAGCAAATATATATCCATACAGAAAATGTGGGCTTGCCTCATTCAAAAAATACAGACACTACAGAAGATAGAAAAATGATAGACAGAATATCTCATGATTTTCTAATTCTTCTAATATTTTTTTTCTTTCTCAATGTGCTTCCCTTCCATTCATTTGCTTTATTAGCCATTCTTATTTACTGCTTCTCTGTTTACCTGTATTTTCTGTCTTCACCATATTCTAAAAAAAATTCCCTCTATTTCTACAAGTTCATCTTCTGGGCCTTTCTTGGTGCTACACAGCCAGGATAAAATGAGATGTCCAAATTTGGAGATGTCAATCTTAGGAGCTCTGCCACCTATGGTTACAAGAATCCAAACAGCTAAACACACATCCACTGATTTTTGCCCCATCTCCTCATATGTAACTATACTGCTACAAATTACTCCTCAGTACATTAGAGAGTCCCCAAGAGATATTTCACACATGCTTACAAACCAGTCCCAATTCACTTGATGCTACTCCACTGGGTACCACAGTTCTCACTGGGAACCACCAAGCTCATTCCTCTAATGTAAATCCCTGATTAGCACAGCTACTACTACCAATATATTCTGCCACCATAATTGGTGCTCAGGGACCCAGAAGATATCAAAGCAACATGGCTCTGTATTATAGAGTTTCTCAAAGTAGCAAGTTCACAAGAGTAAGGAGGTCCTGCACTCTCTCCTTCAAGAACATCTTGCTATAATAAAAAGAAAAATATTAGCTGAACTAAACATTATGCTCAACAACATGGTTTATTATTTATGTTCTGACTCAAGCTCCTTTTTTCAACATAGACCAACTGATAGACTGGCACCAGTCCCTGGTCCACACTTTGCATAGCTCTGCTCTATTGTGCAGTGAGGAAGAACAATGCCTCTCTCCGTTATGATCTTCAAAGCTTTACAGGGTATCTGGAAAGTAATGCCGATGCCCGGTGCCTGAAGTTTTCAGGGAGAAAGTTTTCATGTTTATTCAAGTACAAGGACTCATGCTTGAGTCCAGTGGGAAGGGCCCTGGGATAGTGTCAAATCCCAATATCTCCTCATAGTCAGCCCACTCTTACAAATCACAAAGATCTCCTTCTTGGCAAGCTTATTATGCCAGATTCTTTCCTCCCTTATGATAACATCTCTTCCAAGAGGCTCCTTGATCTTCATGTAAATGAGCCTTTGGAAAATCTGTCCCACCAGATCACCAGACATGTCTTAATCCCACTTGGGACACAAGCTTGTAAGCAAACGGAACTCAAGCTGGATTCATTCTCAATGTCCTTACTCATTTATTCACCACTGATTGAGCAGTACGTGCTAAGTCATACATGGGGTAGAGTAGAGATGTGGATCAGGTATGGCATTCACATTAAGAAACCTGAAGAATAAGTGGGGATAAGATACGCATACAAATGCACAAACTATTACATTAACTCTAATGAGTATAATGAGACAAATATAAAATGTTTATAGGAAGCAGATGTGACGATTAAAAGAACAGAAAAATATTTGAGTAAGAAGCTACATTTGATCTAAGTTTTAAAGCATGTTTAGGATTTATGATTGGGCAGAAGGGTTAATGCAGAAATCACAGTAAGAGGACCGTGAAACTCTTGGACATTTTTGGTTGTGCTATTCTGTACCCACTCTGTGCCATGTGAAACCTGAGTTGATTGTTGATAATTGCTCATGCTTTGGTCTTAAATGACTATATAAAATAAAACCACCAAATGGTTCAAGGCTAATACTGTATCCACTAAATTTTTTGTCATAATCTTAGTTTATACCACATAAGCATTAAAAAAAGGAAAGAACATGATTTATTTCTGGTGTTTTGTCAGACCAACGCTTTGAGGATGTGAATAAAAGGACAATGATTGATCTAAATGATTCAAAAGTTAATTTCATAGCAGCTATATTTGTGCAAGACAGTGATTATTATCTTGGGAGGCCTTATCATTATTTAAAAGCATTTCTCCTTAAGTCAGAGAAAACTTTTATACCATCAGTAATTTCCTTGCATCCTTTCCCTACTAAACTTTAATTGCTTCCTGTGCTTCCAGTTAGATTGATTTGGATCTCATTAATGTACTGTCTAAAAGCTTTAGTTTATAAAAATGAATAATTTGATGAAGAATGGCAATTAGGACTTGTTTCTTTAACAGCAATTTCAGTCAATTTAATGCAAACCACTATGGTGTATTTGGCTCAATTTTGAGACTTCTGCTTCCGATTATATTTTGTGTGAACTAAATTTTTCATTGATCCCTGAAAAATAAACATTAGTAATAACTCACAAGGAAACAACCTCCCATTTCCTGTGGTAGTATAACAACTTAAGATGTTTACATATATGATCACATGAAAAGCAACTTCCCTCCCATCATATAATAAAAGACAATGGTTTCTCAGGGGCAGCTAAGAGATTCCACAGACTAACACCAGAGAATATTTTGTTCTAAGTTTACCTCTTAAAAGAAATTCTATGGTCCTTAATAAAAGAAAGTTAATAGATAAGATCCTTCATGATCAGTACCTGAAAGGAAAATCATTGGAGAGGACAACTTGGACTCCTTGGATCTCTCTATCCCCAAGATCCCCTTTTCTCTCAGAGACTCATTAATTTCCACTGTTGTCATCCTCAGTGGGGGGCGGGGGGCGGGGGGATGATTTCTCTTAACAGTGCCCCACACCTGTTCCTCTTGCACTGCTAAGGCAGTCTGGAACATTTAGATAAGACTTATGGAATGTTGGGGAATAACAAAAGGCATGTCAATGTGGATACTGTTGGCTTTAGATAAACTGACTAGCTTTTTCTCTATATTCTCAGGTCACATGTGTCCTTGTATGACCTCAATAAAAGGGGAATCTCTCTAAATTCCTCTCTTTCTAGTACAATGGTGAACATATAGAAAGACCCCATCATCTTTCACTGATCAGTAAAAAGATATAATCATCATATGCCTTAGGGTGAGGGAGTGAGTTTAATCCCTGTCTCCCACCTCCCAGTTCCTCAACTTTAGTGCCCACAAGAATCACTAGAGAGATGAAAGAAATGAGAATCTACAAACCCACTTCCAGAAAATTTGATTCAGTAGGACCAGGGTAGTGCCCAGAAATTTGTATTTTAACAGATACCTCAGGAGGTTTTAATGTAAGTTCTTTGAGCCACACATTGATAAACTCTATACTAGAGACTTTGCTATGACTTTTCCAGATATTTTCTGGTTATTGTCTTGGAATGATCTCAGCCAAACCTCATCACAAAATCTCAGCATGGTCTTACCATTTCAATAGGTTAAATTGAGCATAATGATCTTTTCAGAATTGAACTCAATTACATTTATATGAGACAGATACAGAATAATGAAGTTCCTTCTATATAGGACCTACCACCATGTTGCACCACAACCTTAGGAAAGTCATTTATCTATGTCCCTGAAATGAAAAGGTTTGGCTAGATCCAGAGTGAAGTTATTTACTCCACCATTCAACACATATCTGTTGAATGTCAATGACGTTGCTAGGCACTAAAGTTTCCAACTATTAAAATAGAACCTTTTAAGTTTTCAAACTATCACAGACCATATTCTCCAAAAGATTGCCAACAAATTTTTAGATTCCACTGATTAGGAAAGCATTGTCAAAACACCACTGCAACTTCAGAAACACTTTAAAATAACTCTATTTGATACTATTCAAAATAATACCTAAATTGGTTTCAAAACTACTGACAAACAGTTCATATAAATATGAGACTTCTTACTTCAGCTAAAGACAAGGATTGGTGTCCATATGGAATTATAGATTCCACACCACAACCCTGAGATCCTCTGTAGACCACAGGCCATACAAGGAAATCACAGGACTAGATGCTCTTCAAGACTCTCTTCAAGGATCCTTAAATTTCAGTTTGTTGAGACTCTAAGACTAGGATTATCAATAGAAAATATATTGATAAACTGGAAGAAAATCTTAAAGTATACAACTTGATTTCTTTCTGATTTCTTCTTTCAAAATGTCAAAACCTGGCTGAGAATGGAATGGAGTTCTCAAGATGCAAATTACTCTAGGAAGAGGCCTTTATGATGGGAGTAAACAGAACTATGAAATTAGCTTAATCAGGTTTATTTAAATCCATCTTAGGACACACTAATTGATTGTGTTGATCGGCTTGTGCCTATAAAACCAAGCCTAATTGTATTAAAAATATTAGAGTGGCATCCTAAGTAGCCCTCAATTTTTCATGATCATTTCTGGGAACCACAAAGAGTCAAGTGGCCTAATATCATCTTCATTACAATTTGGTTAATCTCAGCCTCAGGGAGGCATTTTTGTGTATAAATGCCTTTATAAGTATGGAGGTTAACAATCTGCACAAGTTAGTCAATTCAGTTGGGAGTCTGTTAAACTAAATACTTAAGTTTATTTTTATGATAATGTAAGCAAACACCTGGATGGAACTGCTTGGTTTTTAAGTCTGTTCATTGGGCATAAATCTGACTCTTATGCTATAGGGTCCTCAAGAGCAGTGGCCATGTGTTATTCAATGTGCTGATCCTCACACCTCAAGATCATAAAGGCCATACAAAAGACCCACAACTAATATCATCCTCAAAGGAGAAAAACAGAGCTTTCGCCCTAAAGTGGGGGAATAACACCAGCATTCTTCACAGAGCCAGAACAATGTGCTGATCCTGGCTCCCATCAGAGCATTCACACATAGTAAATGCTTCACAAATTTGCGCTGAATGAATAAACCAATAAAGGTACATAAAGGCCTTTTCTCTCAGCTTTCTTTGTATCATATGACAGATAGTTATGTACACTTGCTTTTTTTAAACCTTTATCCTTCCTGTGTTTTTGTGATAAATATTATCTAGTAACCAGGAAATTTTAACATTGATTCTTGAAGTGTCTATCTCGTTATCAGTGACAATCTTACCTGCTAAAAGAATTCAGCTCAAAAAAAAAAAAAAAAAAAGAAAATAAGAATTCAGCTGAATGTTCTTTACATACAAATGCAGGTCTTGAATTTTACTCCCACGAAACTGAACAGAATGTCAATTTATTTAACAATAATCCACTGAATACTAACAATTAAAGGTGAAATGAAGGACAAAAAGAGCATTCAGGCTAAAGCCCTACCCGCAAGATTTTAAAATATACTGGGAGACAAAAGGCTGATACACAAATACCTAACTGTTAATAACTACTATAAAGTGCAGGCAAAGTGTTATGAGAAGTAATTAAATCAGCTATAATTACCCTTAGCTGGATTTACATAGACTCAAAGAAAATGCCTAAAAGATTCAAGCCAATTTCTATAGTCCTATTTCATCTGTTCTTTATAAGCAAAAGTTCCCATTGCCTTTAATGCGCAACAGTTGATTCACATTTTATTCTCCTATCTCTACTATTTAATTATAATACTTAAGTATATAATCAAATGTTCATACCCAAATCCAGAATTCAAACTGAAAGGGCGGGCCTACGCCGGCCGACTCCATCTTGTTCTGTGTCCTTCACCTTGACCACACCTCCTCCCCTTAGGTAACCTCCTGCTCACCTGCCTAACAGAACTCCAACCCTTCCCCAGCCAATCGGCTGAGGCCACAGCCATTACCTCACCAACTGCCCCTAGGCCCCAATAAAACCTTTGTCCTTTTGAAACTCGCTCTCTCTCCCCGGTATCTCACCGCTGCGTTGGTGCAGGTAGGGGATTGAGCTCGAGCTAGCTCCAATAAAGGCTCTTTTGCTTTTGCATTGGACTCGGCTCCCTGGTGGTCTTTGGGGATCATGAATTCTGGGCATAACAAAACAAGTTTCTTTGCTTGAAATTGCAAGCCCTTAATTTTATATTCACCTGTCTACCTACCAAGATTCCTAATAAAACAATTTGGATTAAACAACAACTGATATTCAAATGTTTTATGTGGTCTGGGAAGTCCAATGTGGTATGGTACTGACTACTTCTCAATAGTGTGCCTGAAACCCACATTGTTTGCATTAGTAACCCTTAATTATAGATGATGTTATCTGAAGACTTTCCTTTATTCCTAAATTTGCAACTTAGTTTGTAGCATTTAGGAGCAGATGAATTACCTTCTATAGCTTTGCTTTTCCACTGTACTTTTAAAGTTTCAATCTCTATGTTATGTTTGGAGGATACAGAATAATTTATTTTCCTAAGCATCACCAGCATTTTGTAGAGTTAGATAGATTCTTAGGGGGAGGAATTTGGGGGAAGGGAAGGAGGTAAGTACGACATAAAATCCACTAAAATCCACCTGTTACCTCTCAAGTTGAAGTATTAAAGAATGTAGATAAATGTGGAGATGTAAGAATAATATCAGAATATAACACTAGTGTCATCTTTGTAAAAAAGCGATTGATAGCAATTTACATCTCATATTGGATAAACAAAATGTTGTCAAGCCTGATTAATATTAGAAATGACAATATATTTTTCAGTTTAATAACATATACTCCAATTACTTTACCTGCTATGATTAAGGAGAAACCACAAAACATTTGATAATTATAGACGAGATTGTGACAAATTTATTTACCAAGCTGAATTTTTCCTAATTGCTAAGATAGGTGCATACCATTTAGTAATTCCTGGAATGCAAACAATATACATACCTTACCCAGAGATGGATTCAGGTTTTAGGGACTTGAAGTTTGCACAAATTTGGGAGATCCTTTTAGGGTAAAAAAACAAAAAGAAAAACCAAACACAAAATCACGAATTCAAAATCAAGTACAGAGCCTTGGAAGGGTCCAGACCAAGTGAGAAAATATGAAGAAGAGCATCCTCAGCTTCATGGTAATCCCCTCTGACCAAAATTTATGTTTATTTTCCTGCAATATATTTGGTCTGAAAAGGCACACCCATGCACAGGTTGGCTTAGTCCTCCTTGATAATTTGCCCTTCTAAAATTAAGAAATGCTATTTCTACTGGCTGGTTGAACTGGACTAGTTCAACCTAGTATATGGAGTCATCTCCAGTCTTCTCCCAAGCAGCAGTAGCTAAGAGCTGTGTCTACAGTCAGATTGCTGGGATGTGAACCCTCGCTCTACCCCTACTTGTGCAACAATGAGCAAATCACCAACCATTCCTCAGGCTGCTTCCTCAAATGTAAAATGAGAATAACAATAAGAACACCTATTTCACAGGGTTGTCAGAGCATCAAAGCATTTAAAGCATGTGAACTATCTGATACAGCATCTTAACACCTACCAAACAGGTACTGGTTCTCACTAAAAAAATATACTTGTGGGCTTTAAGTACAGTGATAACATGATTATTCCTATGCGCTATTCCTAATAATTTCTACAGAGACTCCTTTGCCAGACAGTGCGATAATATAATACGCCTGGCAGTTTATGTAGAGTTTATCCTATTGATGGATACCAGACATAAACCTCAGAAGAGATGCATCAAATTGTTAAATTATTTTATCCTTTCATTCTATGTGAAAAAGTTTTTACAAAATTGCACAGATGACTGCATACATCAGACAAGCCTTAGATATTATTAAAATTAATAAATATCAGATTCAAGCTTTGATTTCCAGATACATTCATCAATGAAAGTAAAACAAAAAATCATAATTATTCATACATTTGACCTTCCTTTAAATCTAGTTGACCTCAGTCTCCAAAATATTTTTGATAGATTGGGACCAGAGCTCCGTATGTGGGTTGATTACTTCAAGGAAATTAAAACAGTGTAGAAAAGAAGAAAACTGTTGAATGAATTGCCCTGACTTTTTGATCACAGATAAATAGGTAACTGTTTTTCCATTTTCAGTTCTAGGGAATATGGATGAGGGCCTTGCAATAAAAGACTTTCTTAATTCTTAATATTGGAAAAGAAGTGATTGAACACTGTTCTCTCCTTTAAAATTTCCTTTCAAAGATTTTCTTCAGAGGCCATAGGGTTTTGATAGATTTTTTTTTCACTTAGCTAGTTCACAAAGTTTCAAATCCTTTTGCCTTCACAAATTTAAGTACATTAATCCATATTTTATTAAATGTGAGTCGATATGTTTCTGAGAAGCTGATAAAGAACAGGTGTGTGCAGAAAGTCTGTATGTGTGTTCATACATATACATTATATATGATATTCTCTCTCTTTCAATATATATATAGAGAGAGAGAGAGAGAGAGAGAGAGAGAGAGAGAGAGAGAGAAAGGCATCTATTGGTTTTAAGCAACAAAAGTAAATCAGATTTATTTTCTTATTGAGAAGTTTGGATATGGCAGGTCACTAGTGTTAATATAATTGGTTAATAATACCATAAAAGACTCAGATTCTGCTCTGCTGCTTTGCATACTTTGGATTGTATCACTATGTGCTGACTGCATCTGTCCCTTTTATCAGAAAAGCCAAAGCCTTCCCAGAATCTTCCTTAGCAGATGCCTGCTTAAACCTCTTGGCCAGAAATGTGTCACTTTTCTTCCATAGCTGAGAGGCTGAGGAAGTGAGTACCTGTCCTACAATCCATAGGGGAAGCAAGCCAGGATCAAAGGAATGGGGACGAATGTTATATTTGTCACCAAAGCAAACACAACATTAAAAATAACACCATACAATTATTATACAATATATACATCTCAAAGCATCTTCATATCTATCATATTAATTAGGGGAAGTAAGGTTCCTTGCTGGATAGTAACTGAGATTCTCTATTTGGGGCTAATTATTTAAAAACTTAACTCTTCATTCATTATTTTAACACGTTTTGAATGACAACTGATGACCAGACACTATACTATTAAGCACTGCAGTTACACAGATAAACTGTTCATAGTTCCCTTCCTCAGGAATAAGCAAACCCATTAAAAAATCAATTACAGTGTGTGGTAGGTAAAAATAAAATACCCCCTGTACCCAAAAATGGCCACATCCCAATCCTACAAACATACTGCTTCGCCTGCCAGAAGAAAATTAAGGCTGTAGATGGGATTGGAGCTGGGGAGAGTGTGATGCATTGTTTATATGGGTCCAATCTAATCGTGAGTCCTTAAACATGGAAGAAGAGCAGAAAGATGAGATGTGACTTGCTTGCTGACTTCAAAGATGAAGGAAAGGGGCCAAGAATGACAAAACGTGGTGAGCTCTAGAAGATGGCAATAGCTTTGTTTACAGCCAACAAGAAAACATGAATCTTGCTCCGATAACTGCAAAGAACTGAATTCTGCCAACAACCTCAACAGCCTGGAAGGTGATTCTCCCCTGGAAGAGCCTCTGGAAAGAGATGCAGCCTGCCAATACCTTGATTTTAGCCCGATGAGACTTATCTATATAGTTACAAGATCATCAATTTGTGTTATTTTAAGCCACTAAAGTCATCACCATTTGTTATAGAAACAATAACAATTAATACATAATAATATGGTTAATGGCTACATAAAACAAAAGATTATGGTGTAGCATGGTAAGAGTTTAAGAAATGTCTGGGATGTAATATTAAGAATTTTAGATTCTATAAGTAGTAAGTCACAAGAAACCAACAGTAACTTCACTATGGCTGAAGCCACAGGAGAGAAAAGTTGTAGAACTTCTACACAGCACTTTCCCAAATGACTACTTCCCTAAGTCCTACAATTCCTGGAACTTAAAATGGGTAACACCTATGGTTTGGATTTTTAACTTATTACGGAGAGCTCCATTTAGTAAATCTCTTTACTAATAAACATCTGATACGGGCATCTTCTGGAAAATAGACACACTATTTCTGTGAATTTGTTTTCAGAATTGTTAGTAGGATAATTCATGCTCCTATGAAAAGAATGTGTGTAATCACTAAACTAAATACAAAATATTATCTTTCTATTTGAGTTCTCTGGTTAGAATAAAGCAGTGCACATAGCAACTTATTTTCCTGTTTTTAGTACTGTGAAAACCCTTGTTTACCTATGGCAAGCATGCCTCAGGCACTAGTTTCTATTAAAGCTTATATACCAATGCAAGTTTGAAATTTAATAAGGGCCTCTACAGTGACCTAAATAGAAAGAATACATTTGTCTTTAGTTTAATTAGTGAATAGATCATTCTCCCTGCCATACACCACTGAAAATATTAGAGCAAGAAAAGACAATCCCAGCTCTTCCAGTTGAGGCAAGAAAAAGGCAACTCAGAATACATTGTTTAATTTAAGCAACAGAATTAAAGTTTTTAATATAGCAACATCAGTATCATCAGAACAAATCTGAAAAAAAAATGCCTGCTGTGTCTTTCAGTGTGATTTTCAAACTTTATATGTTTACTTTGTTGGAAGATGGCTGGAAATAGAGTTTACTACCAAGTGTACATGGCATGGCCAAATTCACTGGCTAAGCAGATTTGCAATTTTCTGTTGTCTTAGTAACTGGCTGTGAGGCTAACCATCAGCCCGCCTGTGTGGTAAGCCAATTTGTTCATCAAGGAGATATAAAATCCTGGTTCAACTGTGCCTCAGTACATTTTTTGCAGTTGCCTAGCTGTTAGGAATTCATGTCCAGTTTATGACTGGAGGGAAGGATTTGGGTCTTACATTGCAATTACTATCCTGCATCAGGATGCTTTAGTTGTTTACAGCAAGACAGTCCAGGAGCTGGCAGTAGACCCAGCCAATAAAGAAGGACAAATATTTGAGAGATGACAAAGGCAGAGGCTTGCAACAAAAGTTCAGTCTGGGGAGTAATTACTTCCTTTAAAGACCCAACAGTCTCCAGTTAAAATTGAGGCAAAGTATGTAATTGGTTAAAATATGTAATTCTATCTTAACAGCCTCCTAACTGGCCTGCTTGAATTCACTCTGATCCCCTCCAGTTCTCTACAAGGCTGTGTGAGAGATTTTCCCTAAGATATAAAGCTCAGCAAGGCACAACAATGCCCACCCTTCCACCTAAAATCCTCCAATGGCTCCCCATCCCCTTAGGATAAACACAACCCTCAGCAGAGGATATGTGGCTGCCACCTGCCTACTACCCATCTGATATCACTGGCCTTCCTTTCTGTTCCCCAGTTACACAGGTCTTTGTGTTCCTTGTACCTGCTGTGCTGTCTGCTGCCACAGGGTCTTTACATGCACTGTTTTCTCTAATTGGAAGGGGTCTTTACATGCACTGTTTTCTCTAAATGGAAGACTGTTTCCTCCCTATTTCCTAAATAATCTCTACTTTCCCTTCAGGCCTTAGCTCAAAGATCCTTTTCTCAGTGACATCTTCCCTGATCGTCCTAAGATAAATCCTTTTTTCCAAGTTCATACCCCCATGCACCAGTTTGTATAACTTTTACATATAATTATTTGACATTGTTTACCTCTGCCACTAATGGTAAGTTCCATGAGTGCGTTTTTGCTCGTTATCGTTTCTCTAAAACCTGGAAGTGCCCAAGACATAGGCACTCAAGAAGTATTTCTTAAACATACCAACAAATAAAGTAAGAATATTTTCAGGGATTCCTGATTACATAACCTCTATTACACATTGTTAAGCCATTATCCTCCACAAAGAAAATGAACCACCATATTGTCCAGCATAATCCTTTCAACTATCAGTTGCATAATGCATGTTTAAGAACTAAAATTAAAGTGATATGGACATAATTGTGTTTTACAGACAAAATTCTTTATACATAGCCCAGGGAAAGGTTCACAATGGTTGTTTCTGACCTATATAAGGTAAGAGCAGAGAGAAAGAGCACCAGTTTTCCTACCTGGAGTAGGTGGTTCTGGAAAACACAGCATATAATATCTTTACAAAGTCACTGAGAGGTAGCAGATACTCTTGGGTTGTACCTTATGTAGATCAGCCAATACTAAAAAATCAACTTAACCCTAAAGCAGGAGTTATAACTGAACAAACAGGTTAGGGATCCATGAACCCAAGAGTTAGAATATACTTCATAGATATACATCTTCATTCTCTTCATTCTGTAGTAGATAGACTAAGCCCAAAGAAATATGTCCAGGTTCACATCTCTTGGGTCAACATCAAGGCTAGAAGCTGGATGGCACAGTCAGACATTCTTGAGTGGTTTCTATGTCTAATACAAACTGATTCTTTAGAGAACTGAATTTTTAAAAACTCACCCATCCATTTGTGCATATGGAAAACATTATTAATAGATATTTTTAAAATATAAACATATAAATAAAATATAAATATAAATAGAAGTTCTGATTTCCAAAATCATAATCAAGGCAATTATTACTTCAAAAATAAAATTTGAAAAAAAATCATACAAGAATGAAACTATAATTATAGAACATTACTTGGCTGAATGGCAAACAATATTTCTATAGTCATAATAATGTAAGGAGTAACTATATTAATTTAACCAAATATGATATTACTATGGGGAAGACTGGAGAAATATAAGAATGGATAATGTCTAAAATTGATAAACCCAGAAGTATAGTGTAAATAAACTAAGTATATATGTATGAAATATGGAAGTATGTGAGACTATTAAAGTATTACTTCTGGGGAGTGGGGACAGGTGGTGTGGGGAATAAGCTTAGGAATTCCCTGAGCCTGCACTGATGGGTTAACAAGGCATAAAGAATTACAAAGCCACAGGATGTTCACACCCAAGTTTGGGTAAACAAGATTAGAAAAATAGGGATAGAGTGGGGGTGGGGGGCAAAGACCCCCAGGATAGAGTGGGGGGGGGGGGAGGGACAAAGACCCCCAGGATAGAGACAGTGGGGCAAAGACCCCAATACAAAGGTATATAAGGTAAGCAAGATCAGGTATTCAGGACAAAAGCTCCTCCCAATTTAGTACTGTAGCAGAATGCTACTTTCACAGGAAGGAAGGACCAAATTAGTTAAACAGGTAAATAGGGCCATTTAGATGCCTAGAGCAGAGCTGATTAACAAAAGAAAGGTGCCTTGTTAACCCTGAGGTTGCGTGCTCTGTCTTATCCCCTAGGCTAGCTAAGATAAACAGACACAGCGCCTCCTGTCTGCCGTTAACAACCATCTACCCATCTGTCCGGCGCCAGGATTTTGTTTTATATTAACCCAAACCCCTAAACCCGAATATCTTCAAGACCCCCCTTTCCCTCAGATCCATGAGTTAATGTTCACAGTTTCATTGTCTTTTTGTGCATGTCCATCACCATGTTTGTAAGCCTTCTGATCCTAATAAAAATGGAGCAAGGACCCTTAATCGGGGCTCTTGTCTTTTCCCAGACATTAGCCTTCTCTTGCTTTTAATCCTGCGTCCATTCTCTTGCTGGACAAGAGAGAACTGTAGACTTAGAGTCTACAACAAGGTGGTACAACACAGTCATAGAGTCAGGTACTACTGCTTTTCTTCAGCCTTTCAGCACTTGTTTCAGTTAGGGTCCGCTTAGGAGAAAGTAACTACCTAGTTATTTGAACAAGAAAACTTTAATATAAAAGAATTATTAACTATAACAAGAGATTGGAGTACTGAGATATTAGCTACTAAAGGATAAAGAGGACTCCAAAGAATGTAAAAACAGATATATAGAGAAGCCACTACTCCTTGGATGGTGGCAGAAGATGCAAGGAAGGAAGATATCTAGAAGGTGCCCCCCCCCCCACACTCCAGGGCTAAACTCCAGATCTTGCTTCAGAGAGTCCAGCTGTGGCCTACTGCATGGCATAAAAGTTCTTTGAGGTACCACATTGGCAAGATTCACTGGGAAGTCATCCTCCCAGGTGCCAAAGTAAACCATCCATAAAAGAGATGCCACAAAAGGGGCTCTCACCAGGAAACTGGTCTCTGGAGTGCCAGAGGCTGTACCCAGGAGGAGGTGTCTCAGAATGCCCTTGGAAGCCACTTGAGTGGTAATTCTGAGGAAAGCTCTACAGTGAGGTGCCACACCTCATGACTCACTATGGGTGGTGCATGGCAGCTGTCCATGGGGAGATACTGTTCCTGGGGCTTGCTACCAAAGTTCCAGGACTTTGGCACAAAGAGGTGCCAAGGGAAGCCATCCACCAGAAGGAGCAACGCTAGGATAATGGGATGCTGGGATACTGTTCTCAGAATGCTATGAGAAGCTGCCCATAGAGACATACATGTTCTCCAGAAACCTACTAAAAGGAGCAGGTCAGAACCAGGAAGAGAAACACCTTTCCCTTCCAGTGTCTTTTTAAAAAGTATTATTATTTTAGAGAGAAAGAGAGAGTGCTAATGGGGGGGGGGGGGGGGAGAGAGAGAGAGAGAGAGAGAGAGAGAGAGAGAGAGAGAGAGAATCTTAAGCAGGTTTCATGCTCAGTGCAGAGCCCGACACAAGATTCTATCATATGACCTTGGGATCTTGACCTGAGCCAAAATCAAGAGTTGGGTGCTCAACCTACTGAGCCACCCAGGCTCCCCTTCTCCAGTGTCTTTCTAAAACACTCTACAAACAAAGTTTAATGCCATGATTGCTAGCAAAGGAGTGATATTTAGTTAAGCTCTGGTTTTGCACAGCAGGCAATGACTTGGAGCTGAGGTACTACTGTCTATAACTTGCTAAGTAATGTGCACTGATATAAGTCAAAATTAACCTTTTAAGAAAAATTGCTAAGAAAAGTACAGCTTGTCTGAGGAAATAGTATGTTTTTTTCTCTTTGATGGTAAGAAGTATATTACTCACCTTGCTCCCTTCCAATTTGGCACCTATAAAAAATCATGTTTTCATTCTTAAGGTGTGCATATTTATGTCATTCCCCTTACTATTATCCTCATTTATTAGGTCACTGTTCTTTGCTCTGAGATGTATTTACAACTGTTTTATAATACGCATTTTTGAAGGTGGTATCAACAGCTTCTAATAAGTAAGAGTTAGTCTCTGATTTCCAGAAGTGTATTGTCTGACTGAGGCCGTAAGACAAACTCCCTTAAAACAATTAGGAAAAAAAAAAGTACAGAATCTTATTAAGTGATAAATTTTACAGGACAAAAATCGATGCTCTGGGAGTTCCTTGAAGGGAAAATATCCAAATTGTAACAGTCAGTAAAAGCTTCCTGAAGACTTAAAGTGACCTTTAAAACAAGAAAACAATTTGTTTCCTCCAAGTAGAAGCAGAAGAGAAGCAGAGAGAATACGTTGCTTCATCCTCAGGGAGTTCCCAGGCCTGGGGAAGGTCAAAGTTTGATAAACTAGAATCCACTGTTGGCCACAATCTGGCCCCACCTGACCCTCACACATCAATCATCTTTGACCCCTGTTTGACAAAAGTTCTTTACTTCTTTTGCTTTGGCGTATCTATTCTATTGCCCCCAAAACATCTATTCATATTTCTTTTTTGTGTGTGAGAGAGAGACAGAACAAGAGAGAATGAGAGTGAGCATGAGAGGGACAAAAGAGAGGGAGAAAGAGAATCCCAAGCAGTCTCTGTGCTGTCAGCACACACCCCACGACTGTGAGATCATCACCTGAGCAGAAATCAAGAGTCAGACGCTCAACAGACTGAGCCACCCGGGTGCCCCTCTTATTCATATTTCTATTAGACACTCTCATCTCTCCTCCTTGGAAGTCACCTTGCTCCCTCCTCTTCATCTGTCTGAGTCTTGCCCATCACTCAAGACCAAGTATTCTGGCTTACAGGGAGTTTTTCTTTTCTGAATTTCTATAGTACTTAATTCTGTATCACTTGAAGGTCATAATATTGTGTGGCAAAGTGGAATAGTGAAAAGCACATGGGACTATTGTCAGAAAACTTGGTTTTAAGTTCCTGGCTCTCTAAAACCCTTGCTGTATTCTCTACCCTTTCTCAGCCTGTGTTTTTGCAAACTTAGGGCTGGTGATACAGGCTTCATTGAGCTGTTATAAGGGCTGAATGGTATTATAGCTGTATATGTACCCTGAAATTTTTGCTGAATAAAACATGAGCTATGGCTTTGTGTGTGTGTGTGTGTGTGTGTGTATGTGTGTGTGTGGTGTGTTTCCCCCCTACCTCAGATATAAATTTACAGATGAAAGAATGTCTAATAATTGTTTGCATTCCCCTTAGACCTACAACAGTGCTCAGGCACTAAAGAAACTCTAAATAAATGTTTTAAAAGAAACCAGTTTCCATAAAAATAAAATAAAATAAAATGATACATCTGCACTGATTTGCTTGTTTGTATGCATTAGATGCATCTAAGTTACAAAATTAGTCACTGCAGAAATTACTGGTGAAAAACAATTTGAACTGGTAATAACCGTCTTTGCTGTATCAAACCCTGGGCTTATAAAAGCAGTCTGGAACTCATGAGCTGTCATAGCAATAACGCTCACTTGATACATTTTACAGATAGCAATTGCTGGTAAGTGTTCTTGCAATGAAGTACTCAAATAACTGGTATGACTAGGAATGTCAGTCACAGATCAGTCAAGTGGGAAATCTTAGGAAATCAATTTCACCAGCCGTTGTGGAATTCCTAATATTTTTTTTTTCTTTCAAAATATAAGTCATGTCCAGGAAAGTCCAAACAAACTGTATTGACAGTGCAGTTCGGAGGCAGGGTGGAAAGGGGCAGAGCTAAAAGGAGTTGGTTCTGTGTCATAACATAAACAGAGCACACTTTGGAGCCAGTCACATCAAGGGGCAAATCCCAGCTCCATCATTTACTACCATCTAGGCATCAGGCCTTCTTTGAGTCTCGATAGTTTTGTATATAAAATGACAATAATGCAGTTGTCCTGAAAATTAGAAATAAGATTCTAAAGGACCTAGCACAGGGCCCTGTGTGAAACCTGGGTGATAAGCACCGTGTAACTCAACAAGATGAGATAATATTTTAAGGCTTGTGCAAACCTGTTCCAGGACGTTTCCAACATTCAGGTCCAGCAAGTTGGCCACCTCAACACATACTCATGGCCCACACCATCCCAAGTGTCTTGCCCAGGGTCATAGACTCAGTTAATAGTTCACTTGGGCCCAGACTTGCCGTGTTCAAGACAAACTCTGTGACAGCTGTATTTACCAACATATTCTCCCCGACCCCCTTACCCCCATGAACAACTCCTTGGGAAAATCATTTGGTACCCATGGAGTAAATAGCAGTCCACCTGATACCATCTAATGAATTCACTTGTGATTAGTAAGGACCTCTGCTTTAAAGGAAAGGATGATCCCTCCGTTGTCCTCACTGGGACACTACAGGAAAGGCTGTGACCGAATTTGATGAGATCTGACATTGCATCTCTTAAAGAACTTAACTTCTGTGAGATTCCTGTAATATGCTTGGGAAGGTTAAATAAAATGAGATCTATGAAGCACTCAGCATAGCGTCAAGCATACAGTGACCAATAGCAGCAGCAACAACAGTGTTATTATGACAAATCTTTCCTTTAAGGACAGCTCCAAGAACCCCCAGAAACATCAACCTTAGAAGCTGCTATAAAGGCTTATGCATTCTTTGTAAATTAGATCACTTTTCAAATGTTAAAGTGAAAGAGGGAAACAAGTAGGAAACAGCTGTGGGAAGGTAACAGTGTGACCTTTTACTGTGGGTGGCTGTTTAAGGGAGCTGAGTTCTACCCCTGGCTGTGCTGCTGCTTTGTGGTTGAGGCAGCACCTTGGGCAAATCACTTCATGTCACTGTGACTCAGTTTCTCTGGGTAGGCTAAGGCTGTTGGAATGGAAGTGTTTGGGTTGCTTTCAGCTCTACTACACTATGATTCTTATTTTAAATTTTTTAAGTTTACTTATTTATTGGGGGGGGAGACAGAAAGAGAGGGAGACGGAGAATCCCAAGCAGGCTCTGCACTGTCAGTGCAAAGCTCCACTCGGGGCTCGAACTCACGACCATGAGACCATGACCTGAGCTGAAATCAAAAGTCAGGCGCTTAACCAACTGAGCCACTCAGGTGCCCCTACTACACTATGATTCTTAAACATGGAATCTGTTCTGGTGGTGGTAGAAGAAAGCTCTGTGGTAAGAGAGAACAGGAGCAAATTTAGTGATAGAAGATCTTGGAGTTGAGATTAAAAATGAAAATGCTTTAAGAGAGTAACCAAGCAATATATTTGCTTAGAGCTATGACTTTTTAAATGTCTGCCACTGACTGCATGACATATTTGCTTGAACACAGCTCCTAGAGTAAGTTGACAAGAATTTGATTTTCTCTGTTGCCTGACACTCTAAATTCTTATTTCCTAGGTTACCAAAGAGCTCTCTCCAGCCAATGTCACTCAGTAAGTTTTGACTGTGCAGGCTTAATGGGATGGCAATTTTGTGCAATGCTATTTACTCTCTATCCCTTCAAATTAGATATTCTTCTATTCCTGAAAATAAAATATCCACAGAGCTACTAGACAAGTCTTCAACTTAGTAACCTCTCAAAAAATATAGCCCTTCTATTTCCGTCTGCTGAGAACATGAGGTTTTTTTTTCTCTTATTTTGGTGCAATGTGTGCAAGGGGGCAGGGAGAAATGTGCTGGATGGAATGGGTTGGAATCTTAAGCTAGAGTAGAGGCAGGTTTCCTCAGGGGAGCCTCTAAAAAGAAAGAAATACAGTATGTGAAGAAAGCAAAATCTTTCATCTCAGAGCAGGTCAAAGGAAGCAGACGCTGAAGTGTGTATGTGAGAACAACAATGAACATAGAAAAAGGTCCACTCCTCTCTAGCTCTTTCTCCAGCACAAGGAATACCCTCCAAAATCTTCTCAAGATTCTCGTTTCTCTTGCAAGCCCCACATGGGTCTTGCTAGATGAAATGCAATTGCTAGGAGGGCATATTTATTCGCCACTCCTCTGGTTTCACTTCCCTCGAAACCCCAGGCCTCTTGCTCTGCCTTTCACTCATTTCCAAAGAGGAGGAGCATGTGACCTGTTGGGTGAAGTCGAGAGAGGAACACCGCATGCCTCACTCAGCCTCTTGCACCTGCTGCCCTCTGGGAAGCAGCTTCCTGCACAGGAAGGACATCTGCTTCTGCTGAAGGGCCCCTGCCCTGAGGGGAGGCTGTCTCACTTTGTGTCCCAGCATTAGGAAGCCTGCACGCAGGCACAATTAGATGTGCAATTGATGTGAGTCCTTTTTGATCTCTCATCTTCCCTATTCTTTTACCTTACTTCACCATTTTGTTCAGAAAGCAGGTGGGAGGAGAAAGTTATTGCGGCTTCTCCCCAATCATAATTACATGACTATATGTTCTAGGGGGAAATCTGCTATAACTTCTTCAGCCATTTCCTTCATTTCTGTTGGTTCCTTCCCCTTCCAGTACCTCTTTTTTTCTTGACGTCATGTGCCTGCTGACTCATGGATTGATTATCAAGTGAGCCATCTGTGTGAGCCATTGATTAATAAAACAGAATAGTCTAGACCAAGAAAAGATTAGCTTCATATTTAATGTGTTTCAGCCATCAGTTTAACTAGAATATTAACTGCTTAGAATTGAACCCTGTTGTAGTGGAAATGTGGGCTGGAAATAACTCTGTGTCTATCTAAATGGGCTGTCTAAATCATGGAATTAAACTAGAAGGAAGCATATATGGTCTGAATCCTCTCTTTTTTGCATCTCAAGTACAGTGACAGGCATAGTATAGGGTTAAAAGTAGCATGGTTTACTATCTAGGTTTTGTCACTGATCCATCTGTAAAATTTTCCATCTGTCACTGATCTGTAATAAACACTTCTGAACCTTGGTGTTTTGTTTTGTTTTGTTTTGTTTTTTCTATAAAATGGGGACAGTAAAATCTGCCTTGCAAAATTCTAGAAAGATTAAATTAGATAATTCATGGGAAAATATTTATATTGTATAAAATATATATGTATGTGTGAATTGCTAACCCCATAGACTGAGAAACTGAAAAGAAAACATTACATGTCCAAGACCACATAGCTATTTGGTGCCCTGTCAAGAGTAGAGCCCTTCTTCTTGTTGTCCAACTTCTATTAGAGTTTCTCAAAGTGAGGTCCGGGGACTACTTTAAAAGAAACACATATTTTTGAAACCACCCAAGCTGTAAATCAGAATATCTATAGGAAAACCCTTGAATTTTTATTTTAACAATGAACACAAAGTTTGGGAGCCACTGTATCTGGTCCACATTTTTTAAAACTTATACAATGTTGCATTCCCATCAATTATAGATGTGACTCCCCACCCCCTTTACTTGAAACCATCTTAAAAGAATCAGTTCAGTCAAAATATTTATACTTCACTCTATTTTAAACCAATTGGGTCACTCTAAGTTGGAAGTACATCTCTGCGCAGTTTAAAAAATAGCCTTCATATTCTGATAGCCAAACATCTCCAGCTCAAATTTTCCACTCTCCTAATGACTAATTCTAATATTTATTTTCTCTTTCGTTAAGGTCAGTTTGCAACTCTCAACCCTTGGGCAGTGATAGGCCTAGATAAAAATCATTCAACCATAGTGTGACCTATAATAAGTTTAGCAGGTGAAACCCAATTATGAAAAACTTCATGATACTGACAAACAGCTATATTCTAATACAATTGGGTTATAATGGACACAGTGCCAGAAATTAGGTCCAGCTTTGTGGAACTTGGAAAGCAAAATGGTTTGACTTCCAGAATCTTTGAAGTGAATTAGAAACTGCTTTGAATACAATACAGATACAAAGACTGCATTATGTAGGCTGGGAGCTGCAGAGCTTCTGTTTTTTTCTGCAGGGTGGTCTTCCTGTAAGTGCTGACCATGCATGGATTAGGACTGTGAGTGAGCTGGAGAGCCTTTAGATTGTGAGCAGAGGGGTAGCATGACATGGCCTTCATTTTCACGGCATCTCTCTGGCTGTCATGTTGGGGCTGAGGTAGGAACAGGGAGACAAGTTAGAAGGCTATGGCCACAATCTACTGAAAGACAGTGGGTAGCAGCAAGGGAGGAGATGAGAAGCAATTAGCCTCTGGGTATATCTGAAAGGTAGAGCTGACAAGATTTGACCCTCAGAGTTAATTTAACTGAGCATTGTCCATATGAAAATGGCTCTGCTCTATAAAACACTTTTCAATGACGTATTTTTCAAGGAAATAACCTTAATCTTAAAGAAAAATGGACACCAGAACAAAACTAAACAATTATATATACACAAAGTATAACATATAACATACATATGTATCATATATGATACATAGTATAACATATGTATCATATGAAACATAAAATAACATAAGAAAAAAACATACATAAATACAAAAAATAAATATAATCTATTCACACATGCAACAAAATATATAGCCTGCATATGTTTCAGTGCAAGCATTTTATAAGCTAGGTAGGTATACTCTCAAATATACTCAACCAAATTCAGTTTTGCTTTGTTTAAAACATGGTATTTTGAAAAGCTCCACAATATAGCTGTTAACAATAGCTATATTGTTATTGCCACGTTCCCTTTTTTCATCTATGAATTTTATTTTAATATCCAGTTTGAATTTTTCTCCCTTAAACCAGCTGTTCACTCATAGTATAGCAGAGTTTCCTCCCTTTCTATTCTTCTTCTGTAGGCTCAGCTTATTATCTTGCCCTTCCATTGTCCTCCAAGTTCTTAGTTTTTGAAACTGATCTTCCACTCACACACATTTCCCCCGGGAAACTTCTGTTCCACCTTTCACATTGCTGACTAGTTTTCTTCATCTTCTCTCTTTGTTTCCTTGAGCTCGCTTCCTATTGGTGGACCAATCAGGGAGGACTATTTCCCTTCACCCAGGAGGCTTATAAAACCATCTCTGCAAACTAACTAGAGGTTCTGTGATTGAAGTCAAGATATCAGTTGAAGCTATAAATAAAATGTAGCACTCAAAGCTGAAGCAGTGTTTTTTTTTTCTTTAAGTTATTCAGCAGGACACCATCATTTCATCTCTTCTACACATCTTTTTATTACATTGCATTTTAATGTTCAATATGACACCCCAAATGAAATGCTGAAGCCCCCTGTGGACACTTTATTGTGTATTCCATCTCTTTTCTGCTTGGAATCAGGATATTAGTTTATAAAATGATTTTCTCAAATGAAATTAGAGAGTAAAGCAGTGTGATTCAGGCATTCACAATTGTATATCAGCCTCCTATTGTGGAAGGATTAAATGTGATTTCAAACAATAGAAGGCAATCCTAGGAAAAAAAAAATTATGCAGGTGAATGTGTTGATTATGATGTCACAAGTGGGCTTTGGGTTAATATCCTTCAGCAAAGATCTACTGATAACAGCTTTATTAGAGTCATGATCATTCTAGGATGATCAACTTTGATCACTTGGCTATCCAAAGTTTGCTTTACCTTTGAGGCTCCTCCATGTATATTTTCATGTCAAATCTCTTTTCTTGTTTTAGTGGGATAAATTTGCTTTATGATTGTCAATAGATTACAATACGCTTGGTTATTACCATTTTGTGTTAATCATACAAGTCTTGAATTCTCAGTCAGTATTGTTTCATAATTACACTTGTCATGAAAACACAGCCTAATTACTATCCTCACAATATTTTCAAAGCACAGAGATTTAATCAGCCTGTATATAAATAATTCTTTTCTATTGTGGTTTATGACTGCATCATCTTCATTTATAAAAATGTGTACATTATGCCCACCATGTTGTCAAATACCTGGACAGAAAATAAAATCTCTACTAAATGCCTAGGTAGAAAAAATTTGATCATATTTTCTAAAGAATGTTTCTGTTTCCATCCTATCTACCATCATATTTGTTGGCCATTAGAAGTAGTCAAATTCCTCTCTCTATCTTCCATTCATCTCCTTTCAAGTATGAATCACAATTTATAATAATTATTACCCTACAAACATAATTACTATGAAGTAGTTACTGTTATTACTCCCATTTTACAGATGAGATAACTTAACCTATGTCATAACACTTAAAAGTGGTAGAGCTGTTAATTGAAAACAGAAATCTGATTTGCTGCTCTGTCCCCTATGTGACATCAGTACCATCCCACCACCCCATTGCTGCCAAGGAAGAGGATTGGCTCCCATTTGAGAAGCAGTGCTTTAGCTATGTTTTTAGGAGTGCCATTTTGGAAAAAGGTAAATATCATCAAGCACATGGATCTGAATACTCATCTTTCCATTCAGAGTGGTTATTTTCGGTCCAGCTCAGAATTCCTGCATCCTTGCCCATACACTATCATATTAATAGCACCCAATACAACAATGAGTTCTAACAGTACTAACAATGACTAAACAAATTTGAAAATGTAGGCAGTTACATAGAAAACATCTCCCAAAAAGGGCAAAGTAAAAACATTCAAATTATCAAGACAAAATGAATTGGTACCTAACTTCCACAGAAAAATTCTAAACCTCATTTTGCTTTTATTGAGCTCTTGTGGACTCAAGGACACAATCTATATCTATATTGTGAAAAAAAAAAAAACAATCATTCTTTTATCCAATAGATATTAGATGAAACTCACTAGGCACCAATTGTATGTACAAACTAGTACAGACCATGAGTGACTGTACTACAGTGTACCTGGTTAAAAAAACAAAATTGTATTCCCAACCCCAGAAAGTACAGACAAGCTAAATATTTAACATGATATTTCTATTTGAAAAAAAATTTTTTATTAGTTTTCTTTATTTTTGAGAGTCAGAGAGAGACAGAGTGCATGTGGGGGAGGGGCAGAGAGAGGGAAACACAGAATCAGAAGCAGGCTCCAGGCTCTAGGCTATGAGCCCAATTCGGGGCCTGAACTCACCAACCACGAGATCATGACCTGAGCCGAAGTCGGATGCTCAACCAACTGAGCCACCCAAGCGCCCCTAACATGATATTTTTATATTTTAAATTTGTATTAGGAATTTTACATTCATACACATGCAACAAACAATGACAATAGGACCCCTTCTTAGATCACAGATAATTTGTTTTAATCCCTCATCTCCCCCTCCCCTAGGGCTTTGAGGCCATGGAGACATAATTACAAGCAACACAATCTCTGCTGTCAAGTTCAACATCTGGAGGGGACTACCTCTCTGGCTGGCAGGAATTTCACAGGACCCTTTCTACGTGTATGCACACCTTCTTATTCACTGCCTTCAACGTGTGTCCTCTGACTGACCCAGTTCTAACTGCCCCTTCATAATTCTGGTAGGTCATCTTTGTTCTTATTCTCATCCATCCCAGCTTGATCGAGGACTGCTCCCAGGTTGTGGGCATGGACTTGCCCAGCACCTGTACTCCTGTGAGCCCCATCTGACCCACCGTGGGCTCCCAGGCTCTGCTCCCGGGCATGCTTCCTGCTGGGCAGGCACCTGGCTCACCATTTGCTTGGCTTCTCTTGCAGCCTGGCTGCTCTCCTCATACCCACCTCACCTCCCTTTCCCGCCTCCCTGGGCTATAAGAGCAAGCACATAAATCAGTCAGTATTTACTTGTTGACATCCAAGAACATTTCACACAAAAACATTCCATTTTCTAAGCCAGGAAATAAAGTGAAATCAAAGACATGCTTACAGGGTAATACATTCTTAAAGTCTTTACTAGCTGAAGTTTAGAGGTTTAGTAAGAGTTAGGTTTGCTCTTTTATCTTTATTTGAGATATTAAAGAACTAAATGAATAACATGCTATTCAGATCACCACAGGCAATGGAAAAGGACACGGTGTAAAACCCAGTTTGTAAATCTCCAAACAGTCAATTAGCATACCAATATGAGCAATGAGTAGACCTTACAGCCTTTCCCAAGCAAACACGGTAATTAAAAACAAATTACTATGTAGCCTGGATGTGGTGCTTTACAATATACCCCACCTGCCAACCAGCAGCTAGATTCATTCCAAGACTGTCTGGCCAATTAGCTGCTTCCCATTGGGTGACTCAGGCTTCCTGTGTGAACACCATTTGCAAGAATCCACATCAGATCAGGCCTTTTGTTCTCAGAAGGCAGATTTTGCCGGAGACTCAAGAGTGGGTCTCTTTCTGGATAAATTCTGCCTCAGCCAGAGAATGTATTCTTTGTACTTCACTTCACAAGAGGTTGGAGATATTCCAGTTCCAACACCAGAATAGAATCCCCAGGTTCTAACAAGAAAAGAATACTATCACATATTTTTCCTACAGGTAATTGTAATTAGTAAAAGAAAAATCAAACATTGGATTTTGACAACTTCATCAAAGGCTCTTGGCAAAAAAATTCAAGTAAAATGTCTAATTTTTTCTATTAAATAAAAATAAATCCAGGAAACCAGGTCAAGTGAGATGTACCGGCTTATTTTTGTGACTTATTTTGCACATGTGTGTCGAGATACAGATGATTAGAATTAAAAGAAAAAAAAAAAAAAACCCAGAGCTTAAATCTTACAGCTGAAAAAATGGAGACCCAAGGTCATATAAAGGGGGAAACACAAGCAAGGCCTAGCACCCTCCACTTCACTATACTCTGAGTGAATTTAGATTTATGTATATACTCATAATATATGTATTTATTTCATGTGCATAAACTAAATAGTTCTTCACATGCATTTTTATGTGAAGGTGAAGGTGTGATCCTCACCTTCCGTATTCAGGAGGGTCCAGTAGCAAAAGACTTTGCTGACAGAATCACTCTTACTTTATGTCGTAGGAGAAATGAGATCTCGACTATGCAAATAGAGAATTTTTTTTTTCGTTTTTGGAAATCTGGAACATTTCATCATCCACTCAATGAACATTTATTTAACCCCACCATGTGCCAGGCATAGAGACAGTGAAACTCACAGCAGGAACCATAAATAGGGTTCAATTCTTGAAATAAAACCAATCAGCAGCAGCTCACTTCTAGTGCTGTGTTAAGAAAGATGCTAAGGAGCTATCTGAATTCTGGACAAAAGAGGGATTATGTATGATTTTCACTGACCATAATAAGTGTAAGGATGGTAGCAAGTGTTTTATTTAAATGATGCTCCTATTGTAGGACTCTTCTTTCAGCTCCAGTATTCCCTATAGGTTCTATCTCCCCTATTTCTGTTTAAATGTTTGCCTGAAGTTGTAAAAAAAGAATAGTTGCTTGTGGATATTTGCTTCCCTCCTTATTCTAACATGAAAAGACAAAAAAAGGGGGGGGGAGAATCCAAAGAGTTAGGATTGGGGTGACAGAAATGCAGGGCAATTAAAAACAACCAGTGTGTTCACTAGGGAGGGATTTCCTGAATCTGAGCTTCACAGCTGCAGCAATAGACCATGTTAAAAATTACTGCTTTGCTTTAGCGACTGGGACAAAACACGAGAAGTATTTTGGAAAGGTTCTTTATTATAAAACTTTGTTTTTCTCTTATGACTTATAATAGTGATTTATTGAGAAAATTCACTCTTTCCTCAATGATAAATGCAGTCCAATCTTCAAGTTAAAACACTTTCTGAGTAACTTTATCAAATCAATGAGTCTTTCTTCATCAAAATGAAATCACAGATATACATTAAGTATGTGTTTAAGCTGGAAAGGAAAGAAAATCGAAATAGTTCTATTATTTCCCTGTTGAAAAGCCTTTTTGTAATCAGTACAAGTCTTTCAGTGGTGGTTTCTTTAATCATTTGGTTGGTATAAAACCATAAGTGACATGCCCTCAAAATCATGAAGAGAAGCCAGGAAGTCAATATTAAGTTCACTGTAAGAATATGATGAATTTGCACTATTGTCTGGTCTCATTATATTCTTTGTCACAAAAATGAGTTATCACAGAATTATAATGTCTAGTATGTTCTTCTTTATAATACATTCTTATTCACATGACAAGAATTACGACAAGAGGAGAAAATGGACAAAATTAATCCACCCTCATGACAGAAAATACTGCATCAAATTAACTTGTGACAGGCTAGTATTTTTGTGAAGGCATTTATTGATGGCATCTGTCTTATCAGTCTACCTACATCAGTTCTTTATGTGCCTCATCAAAGATCTATCACGAGTAGAACCCTGGAAAAAAACATCTTCTGAAAATAGTTTAGATGTAAAGGAAAGAAACAAGGGTCATTTTGTACATGATCTTTGGAGGAAATCTCTAACTAAATCAATAACTTGGATTTTACAGCCCTCCTCTTAAACAAACTCCATCCTATTTTATCCCCTTTTTTGAGAACTTCCTACCACTGGGTTTGGCAGTAGAAATTTACTTGCAGACTATATTTTAGGATTAAAAAAAGAGAGATAGTAACATTTCAAACACTAAATTAATTCACACTTTAAGGTATATTTGCTTTCTACTTTGGATCTAGGTAGTAATCAATATAAAAAATTCTTACAATAATAGATATATTGCAAATCGTTTAGCCAACACAAATTAGCTAAATATGAAAATATAATGTAGTTATTCTAAGCAAGAGGGAAATGATGTCGAGGATGAACAACCATAAATGACTATAATTCATATGTAGATAACTCTGACAAAGGTAGGCTGGAATAAACGATGTAGAGATTTTTTAAAAGAAAAACGTGCGAAGCAGTGTGATGAAGCAGAGAGGTCCCCAGCCTCGGCCAAATAGTTATCTTCAAAAAATTAGGTCTTGGGAAGTATTTTCTCTGGGAATTTACCAAAATCCAGGGTATGGCCCACAGTACTGTAAATTCTGAAACTTACGCATGCTTACTGTACAAGAAAGTTCTCTGATATGCGTCCTACCGAAAGACAAGTATTTTTTGTTCATTTTGCTTAAAATGACTACTTTAATGATTGAATTCATTTTCAATGACCCATAATAGTTATGGGTTTTTTTTTTAATGTACCCAGAAAACTACATGGAAAAATGTTCTTCTTGTCATTAAACAAAAACAAAAATAAAACTATCACTTCATGGGCACCTGGGTGTCTCAGTTGGTTGAGCATCCAACTTTGGCTCAGGTCATGATCTCGCAGTCCGTGAGTTCGAGCCCCCTCGTCAGGCTCTGTGCTTGGAGCCTGGAGCCTGTTTCGGATTCTGTGTCTCCCTCTCTCTCTGACCCTCCCCCATTCATGTTCTGTCTCTCTCTGTCTCAAAAATAAATAAATGTTAAAAAAAAAACAAACCTATCACTTCATTTCTGTGTAACGGAGGTAAGGAAATATGACAAAATATGACAACTTCCACACCATGCCTCCATTAACTCTCATTTGGATATGGATGTAAGCTAGATGATAAATGAGAAAAGACATACACGGAGCTAATCAGATCCCCAGTGATTATTCAACTGCACACATAGCAGAACACAAGTTCCTCAAGCAGGGTTCTCATTGATGCCTAAAATATCTTTGCTGGTCCTCCACAGTCAGAAAATGTGATTTAGCATGGTATTGTATTTTATGCCAGATCATATGCCCATTTAATTTTCTTCCAAGGTAAACACAAGTAGCATTTAGCTCAAGTGCCATTTCTGTAGGAAGGTATGAAATTTATACAAGTAAACGCCAAACTTGAAAGTACCACAAGTTTCAAGTCAATCTTGGTTTGAAGAGTTATTCTAATGTCGTTAAAACACACAAATAAGACATCTACTCTTCCAGGTAGGTTTAACCAATGGGTATTTGCCATTGTAATTACCTATTTCTTATGGGAAACACACACTAATTACCTGACCTAAATTTAGAATGAAAGTATGGGGGCTAGAATCATTATTCTGAAGACTCTTGTCTGTGCTTAAATGAAAAACAGTAATGAACTAGTCAAACCAAATTGAATTCAAGTGCTTTGGGAATTGCTTAATATTTTTAACCAGTAGAACAATGTATCTTCTAAAGAAACTGTCATATGCATTATAAACAATTAAATTGTGGAGACTGACTTATTATAGATGTATATGCTCTGTTAAAATAATTTAGGATTACCTTTCACATTAAAACAAAAGAACAACATCTTGTAAATATGTGATTCACTTGTCCAAAACATTGTCTTCAGTGTATTATGAGAAATTTAGCAATATTTCATCACCAAAAATAATAAAGGAGGCCACAGTAGTTATTTCAAATATAATGAACGTAACAAAGCTCATTTCATCAATTTTACACTGAGAAAAATTAATTTCAAGTTAGAAAATTAGGTGAATTCAATTGAAAACACACACACACGCAATCTCATAAGCCTACCATGGTGAAATACTATGTCTAAGAGGAAAAAGAAGTGATCTAATTAAATCCTTGAACTTTAAATCTTTTATAATCATACAAATGTTGACCTCCATCATTCTTACCTCAGCACCTCTGTGTAAGGAAATAATATAGGATGTCACCAGTACTTACTACACTTCTAAACTTTTCTTTAGAAAATAATCTTTTCTTTTTAATAATCCTTTATAAATCTTGAAATATTCTGGGCTATTCTGCCATTGGCAATTACTTTTTAATAGAGTATAAGTAAATGATTTTCATGATGCTGTTGTCTTTAAAATTATCCAGTCTCATATTTTTCACTGAGGATAGTGGGGCATATCCTATTCATTCTGGGATAACACATGTCGGCTATTGACTGTTCCTTCTCCCACCCTCACTTGCAGCCCTGCAGACATCTCTTTAAATTTATCCTGAACCCAATTCCATGCTTTGAGCTGCGGGAATTTGGCTGATTTCTTCTTTATGCATCTCTACACCATAGAGTCTCCTTCATACAACTCGAGTTGTGCTGGGACTCTCTAGATGAAGAACCAAGATTCTTTACTAGTTTCCACATGAAATTCACTTTTCTTACATATTCAGGACTTGTTAGCTTGACTGGGTTTGAGGGAGGTCATGGTCTCTGCTCTCTCCAGGCTGTACCCAGTCTCTCTCATCATCTCTAATCTCCCCCTCCCCCTCAGGAATAACAAGCAAAAGCTCCCTCTTACCCAGAAGTATAGCTCCACCCAGATCTCAGCCCCTTCCTTCTCAGATCTCAGCTTCTATTCTGAGCAATGATCAAATCATGTTACCAAAAACCTTTATGTTCTCCCCTCTTAAGACAAATCCTGATTAACTTAATCTCATTCCATTTCTATAACCCATGACTCCATGCACACAAATTATTTTTCGTAAATGTTTGTGAACACACACTTCATTTACCACTTAGGGGGCTCACACAAAACTAATGAGGTTGGAGTGGAAGAGTCCTGATATCAATCTCCTATTACACTTGCTGTGAAACCTAGGAAAATTACAAAGCTCTCAGACTCTTACTTTCTTCTTCTAGAAAATGTGAACAATACAATGTGGTTGCTTAAATCAGAAATCAGTTATGACAAAGTGAGAGTATGAGACAGAAATAACATTTCGCATAAAGCAGTAATTCTGTCCACTATTTCACTCTTTGAAGTCATGCCCACCGGCAAGGGTAAGAAACCTGTGCTAAATCCATTGATGATCCTGTTGGTTAAAATTATGAAAAGAATGGGTAAATTATTTTAAAGGTCTCCTGGCCTTTGACAAGTGCAACATTGTTCAGGTGGCTAGCAAGCTCATGCAAAGACATCTTAAACATTCCAAGAAAAACACTAAGGAGTTAATAGTCACTGAGAAACACTGACTGAAGGAAAGTTGTAAGAACCGACAAAAATCTTCTCTAGATAATGATGACAGCCAGGGAGAGCCTAGTCTGCTAGGTGAAATCTTTCTTTTTCATTTGTTGAAGTATCTCCAGGAGGGAAACATTGAATGGTTTGATTTCTGAATGGGATCTCTACTGAATTATATACAAACTATATTACATTACTATATGCATCATATAGATTTGCATTACTGGAGGATTCATTGTAGAATTTGTTTAACTATACTGAGTCTATTTACATAACATCTTATTAATATACAAATTTTCAGGAGTACATCTAAAGACTTGTAGAGCTAGAAAAATCCATAAGATCTTCTAGTCTCATTTCTTCATTTACAACTAAGGAAATAGCTATATAAAATAGTTGTACTATACTGCCTGTCCAAATAATAATTCAAGACTCTTGATTGCTAGACTAGAAGATTTGTGTTTTTTTTTCATCTCTTCCATCAGTGATTCTCAACATAAGCTGCACATTAGGATCAACCAGGGAGCATTTTAAAAACAGCCATGCCCATGTGTGACCCTAGAGATTCTAATTGAATTGGTTTAGGGTGGGATCTGTCATCTACATTTGTTTTAAAGCTTCCCAAGTGATTCTAAGATGTAGCCAGAGTTGAGAACCCACTATCTTCTTTTGTGTGTGATGCTGGGCTATTTACCCTTAACTCCACATAACTGATGGCAGAAGGCAGGGTGCAAGGAATACACATGGTGATGAAGTTTACACCACTGCCCCGTGGAGGGCATCCTCAAAGTCTGACCCCTAATTCTCTAGTTCTTAGATCATGCTCTTAATGAGCTTGGTCAAAATGTATAGTCCTGAAACATACAACATTGTATGTTAACTATAGTGGAATTAAAAGTTTTTTTAAAAAAAGTGCAATCACTGAAATCAAATACTCAAGTTCTTCTCTTAATTCAGAGAACAATATTAAGCTAATGAAATAGCATGTCCCCGGTGTAAAGATTTTCCCCTATAATTATTTCTAAATCTTTGACAGATGTTAGAGATTATGCTAAAATCTAACGCAAGATGGTATCTGATTTGTTTCCTTTAAGTTTAGGATAGCAATATTTTATTATTTTGCCTATTGCCCAGTAAGCATCCTGAATGTCAGATGTATTGCCATCTAAACAAAGTAAGAACAACTAGCCAAATTCCTTAATCTGTATCCCACTTGATTTCAGTTTCCAAACCCAGAAATTTTACATTTGTTTTGTCTAAAACAATCTTGAAAACAGTAGATAATAAAAGAAATATTCACTGGATTGGATTTTATTTTTCTCTTCTAGTTTTCTAATAATCTGTTAAGACATTTCCTTTTTTTCCTAAAAAATAAAAGTCTAAAAAAAAGATATTTCCTTTTTTTCTATTCACAATTTTTTTCAGCTTTGTCTCACTCACTAAAGATTCTAGTTTAAGATTCAAAGAATAAGCCTAAGTCACTAGATAAACAGAAAATCATGCAAAATCTCTGAAGTTAAGACTAAAAACTGGTTTGGTGAACAAAAAGCAGAAATTCAGTATAGTACGTGGAGGGAGAAAGAGCATATGAATGCTAAGAAATAAGGCCAAAAGGCAACCAGCTGACCATCAGCCTATTGTCAAGACTGAATGACTTCCTATATCCCCTGGGTCTTCACTCTTATCTGATTAGATCTTCCTGTGCTAAAGCAGTGCCCTGATCATCTTCACAACCACTGACTATGGCTATAAATTTCCTGATCCACACCAGCTGCCAAATTACAATTCCTAATATACTACTTGGAACTTCTTGTTCAAAAAATTATACAAACTTTCCTTAGCTAGATGAGTTTTAAAGTTCTACAGTCTAGTCCCAATTTACTTTCCATCCCTTCATTGTCACTGGTGAGGAAAATGAGGCCAAGGTCACAGAGTAGTAAGTAGCAGTAAGTAAATGCTCTGTCTGGGATTTTAACTTAAGTCAGTTTAAAATATATCCCTCTCACACATCTAGGAAGCATTATTAAAGGGTGAATATTGTGGTTATAGTGGTATTTTGAGCTGGACTTGGAAGTCAGTAGGGGTGGGAAAAGGGAGTAAAAAATGAGCTAAAAAGGGCATGTTGGGGGGCACCTAAGTGGCTCAGTCAGTTAAGCATCTGAACCTTGATTTTGGCTCAGGTCATGATCTCATGGTTCATGGGATGGAGCCCCATATCAGGCTCTGTACTGACACCATGGAGCCTGCTTGGGATTCTTTCTCTCCCTCCCTCTCTGCCTTTCTCTCTCTCTCAAAATAAATAAATATGAATTTAATTAAAAGGGGGACATTTACCACCTAGTAACCCTGGTATTTTGGAAAATATGTCCCTGCCCCACCTCCAACAGTCCTATAATTGCTATGAAGATAGCATATTATCAGACATGACCCTGCCTTCTTGGCTACAGCTGAATGATCTAGAGATGGGTGGACCCATGTTAGACAAACCAGAGTCCTTCCAAGGTGGGTGGTTGTTGGCCATATTTCCCACAGTGGAGAATACATCTAGGCAGTAATTAAGAATGACACCACAATGGCAGAGAGATTTCTAAAGGCAGTTAAGTCCAGGGATTCATTTGTTAATGCAGCCTAACTGCTTTGTGATGCTTCCTCCTGTAACATTATAGCTCTATAAAACAGTCCAGTATATTTTGAATAAATCTCATCTTTTCCTTAAACTGAGTCTATCTGAGATGTTGTCACCAGAAATCCAAATAATCCTAATTCATACATACACTTTCAGGGATGAGTTGTTGCAAGTGACAGACCTGACTGAGTCTGGTCAAGTGGGAGAAGAGTGAAAATTCCAAGATCCTGAGCAGAGCAGATGGCAGTCCTTGCTCCATAACAGCAAAACAGTTGGTTAAACTATCACTGCTTGTCTTTTGAGTGCAGATTAAATGCTCTCAAATCTAGAGCAACTGAGGACAAGAGATCAAAATTTAAGGAAACTAGAGAATGTTGGCTAACTCTTATAACGTAAGTACAGTATTAATGGGGAAAAATGCTGCAAGCTGGTCCCCTTGAAAGCAGTAGAGAACAAATGGAAGAATATAAATTTGTTATGGAAAATGCTTTCTATCTAGATATTTGAAACCAGATATTGAGACCAATGAAGATCAGACAGTCAAATGTTTTTGTGAATAAGAGAAGAAAACACAGTATCATACTCCAAAAGAGGAGGCCAATTAATAAACTGTAAATACTAGAAACAGGGGTGGAAAAATATGAGAAGAGTCAGGGACTCTGTGAAACCTGATCATCCTAGTGTCTCCATGTGCATTATACTTTCTAACTCCTGTCTGTCAAGGAAAATAATGCTTCTAATTGGAAAGCAGTTTTTGAGCAGCAGTAAACTTTCTAGTGGACTTTAAACCTGTACAGCCTCCTCCCTTTTGGGTCCATTCATGTTTTATTAGGTTGTTAGCTGCAGAGAAAGAACTCCCAGGCAGAATGTTTAAGAAGCAGAAGCCCAGGGTCCAAATACAAAGAGCATGGGCTTGACTTTCAAAGGTAGATGAGATTTCAGCAGACAGAGAAAGAAGCAAAGAGAAAGACAATCAAGTCAAAGAGCAGGATGGAAAACTCCACTTTTTGTAACAGGAAAGGTGTAGTCTAGTGAGACTGAGCGAGGTGCACATGTGTAAAAGAACATAGGGAATTAAAGTTGTCGGCAACATCTGCACCACACAGTACTTTCCAGAGGCCACTCAGAAGCCTATTTCATTATTTCTGACTTCTTAGCTTCCCTTCTTATAAGCAAAGTTAACGGAACACTGTCTGCTGGATAAGTAGAGTGTTACTTTAAGTCCTCTTAGTTCTAAAGTAGCACATCACCTGGCTTCCTTTAAAATAAATCTCCAAATTCTTAATAGTAAAATATACTTCCTATAAAAGAGCTTGAGCTTTTTCTGATTATAATATAAATAAACATAAAAATGTAATTGTCTCTATCTCCGCTTCTACTACCCACTTCTCCCAACACCAACAAACACAAATGTACCGTGTTGAGATTACTCAATAAGACATGGCGTCTTAAGTAGAAAAATATTTTGAAATGAATATCGTTGAACTTGCTCGAGAAACGAGTGTCAACTACTGCATATATGCATATAACTGCACTGTTTCAACCTGGTAGCCGGTAAGCATATACAAGTCTTTAAATTTAAATTGAAAATGAGTTTCACAGGCACTCTGACCACATGTCAAGTGCCTAACTGCAACACGTGGTTAGTGGTTACTGCATCAGACAGCACAGTAAAGAATATTTCCATCACCAAAAAGGTTCTGTTGAACAGCACTGGTTTACATATCAATTATTTGGAATGATCTAACTGTAAGGCTCAGTAAAGTGGCTTTAAATCTTGTGTAACAAGCAGTTAGACTCCCCGTTTATGAGGGGTGCAGGAAAAAAGGTTTGTAAAGGGGAATTAAGCTTTGGGGGAAAATTATAAAAGAACAGAAAGATGGACATTAAAAGTAACTAAACAAGGTCAAGACGAGCTTGATGCTGGTTTGGTAATATTTCAGTGGTATTTTTAACCCCCCTATGGGTCTTTTCCCAGCTAGAGTCTTTTCAGATCCGGCCATTATTCTGAAACCTCCTTTAGAATCCCTTTCTTATGTTTTCTAGTCACTGAAAAGGAATAAAAGCAACAGGATAGTGTGTCCAATAATCACAAGATTTGAACTGAGAGTCAGAGCCAACAACAAACAATCATTTCCTCTTTTCAATATCTAAACAAAACAAAACCCAACATGACAACAAAAGCCCACAAGCATCCACGTGTGGGGTGGCAGAGGGGAGGGGATGAGGCACCCTCCTGCAAGCAGGTGTTTAGAACAAGTGCACGCATGAGCACCTCCACACACAAATTGCGAGCTTCATCTCTGCCGTTAAAATAGTCATTCCTCCATGAACAGGAAACTTCCTCAGATTTTCTGGGAGATTTTGAACGTATATCAGAGATAGAAACTGAAAACACCCGAGTAGACAATATTTGATTCCCCTCTTTATTTCCTTCCCAACTATTGTACAACTCATACTTCTCGACCTGTTGTAACTGGGACCTGAACATTACAATGAGTCAAAATCTTCCTTTTCAACGTAGAGATTTGAAATAAAAGGCAAAATCAAACAACTTCCCAGAGGCATAGTGTCTACCTACACATCCACAACCACTGCTCGCCCCAAAAGCCGGGCCTTTAGTTTTGCTTAACCTCGACTTTTTAATGTGACAGTGCAACCAAGAGATTGCAACATCGCCATGTACTTGATTAAAGATGCAGCCCCTTTATAGCACATTTCCAGTAAGATAAAATATTCAGTAGCATGATTTCTAGACAATAAATTTTCCACAGTATGACTTATAGCTGGCTCATCAGCCACAAAAGCTGAATAATAATCAAAGTTAACCTCCATATTTCTAAAAGGAAGACACTGGTGTTTCCGATCTTAATTCTTGCCTGACATTGGTTAAAGAGGTGCTAATATCCCACATTTTACAGTGCCATCAATATTGCAAATAAATGCACAACACAATGAAAATATTTATGTGTGGTACTATCCAGAAAGATATAGTTAGGAAAAATATGGTAAAGTAGAAGTAACCTTGACAAATTAGGCCTCATTGAAATACTTCCCAGGCCTTGCCCAGAAACATAAATAATTCACAGAGCCCAGCACCAAATACAGATGAAGAGCATTTGTTATTAATCCATCCCTCTTTTATTTTGGCCAGAGCATTATTCTTTCATAATGAAACTCATTGTGAACCACTTTCTGTGCTCCCTTGTATCATAACCTGCAAGTTATGAAATGTCAAATTCATCTTTATGCAACTAGTTATGCCCAAATATGGGGTGTTTGTTTGTGTGTATGTGTGTTTGTAAGCAGTCACAGGACTCTTGCAACACTAAATCATCATCAGATCATATATGATAAATTAATGTTTGGAAAGTTAATGTCACCTAGGAACTCAATATAGACTGACCAATCCATCAGTAAAACATGTGGCTATATGACAGATGTCCTTTACCTGAGAGTGGGAATTATTTAACCAGCAAAAATTTAAATTCAATTTTGAAAGTTAAAGAGACACAGTTTATTCTTCAAGAAAGTTAGTGAGAAAATGTATGGATAGAACAGGAATTGGTGAACTTGGACCTTGTCCTAAAGCCCTCTCATTAAAAACCAGAACACTTTATTCAGCTGAGTCCACTTTAAAAAAGAAGGAAACGAATTGTTTGACCTGGCTGACATCTGAAAAGGCAGTTGATCTGTTCTGTTTTAAATAGTAGCTGATGTTCCAATCTCTTTAATTTGTAACTATTATTTGGTACAACTGAATTTTTCTTATCCTTTAATCTGAGGGATATATATATATATAACATTGAAGATCTTCAGTGAAATGAGAAAAAAAGCATAGATTATAAAGAATGGGGGGGATGATGGGATGAAAGAGAGATAATATGTAAAAATAGAAGAAAAGATGACAGGGAGACAAAGTTGGAAAATCACATGATAGAGTATATGAACTCATCCGTACAATAATCTATGGGGGAAACAAAAGAGATATCATTAACCTTTTCAGACTCTGCATGAGATACTGGAATGGAGTGAAACTTACACCTGAGTTTGAATCCCAACTTTGCCCATTATTAGCACAGTGTCCTCGCCAGGTTATGGAACCTCACTGAGAATGATTTCTCCCAATTGTTAGACAGATAAAATAATTTTGTTAAGGGTGCCTTGAGGATTGAATGAAACAACCTATGTAGAGTGTCTGGCACATGGTAGAAACTTCATTAATGTTAGTTTCCATCCCTACTTAATTGAAGACACTTGTCCTTTGGTGCTGGGTAAGCATCTCTCTGGGCTCTATTCCTAGGAATGGAATCACTAAGTTAGTGTGTGTGTGTGTGTGTGTGTGTGTGTGTGTGTGTCCCCTCCTTGTGCACGGGCCATGCTAGTCTTCTCTGTATTGTTCCAATTTTAGTATATGTGCTGCTGAATCGAGCACTCCGTATGTGTGCTTTTATTACTTAATCCGGTTAAGTGCCGCCAGTTTTCTCTCTGAGCTGGTTCTCGCCAGACTTCACACCCACAAACAGTGCACGATCATCCCTGGTCCCCACATCCTGCAGACTGCTGTGCTTGACTTACCTCATTTAATCTGCATGACAACGCTAATTTAAAAAAATAGTGTTCTTCTCTCCAGCTTGCGGATAAGAAAATTAGGACATGGAGAACTAAATAACCTGCCCAATTTCACAGCTGACAGTGGTACAGACAGGGTCAAACCCAGGTGGTCTGTTTCCAAACTTTCTTTTTGTTGTTATATTCAATGTGAAACCTTTGCCCTCCTTGGCCCTGGGCAAGAAAGGTAGCCCAAACGAGTGTTCTGATTCACAGTCTCTATTCCAAATCTGTCTATTTTACACTTTGTTAACAGAAACTAGTACACTAGATGTGCAGGAGACTACCTAAGAAAATTTGAGACGAAACTCAATAGCACACTCTTTGAGCACCCCATTTTGGCCAGATGCTTTCTAGATGGAACACTGCACAGACATTCAGTTGAATAAAAGTTTTCGTCTTGAAGGAACAAAACATATGTTCCTAGAAATCAGGAACATATATAAGCAAATATTTAGTCATTCCCTTTTACCCCCAAAATGCTGCCAGCACTTTCTCTGGTGATTCTATAGATGGAACCTGGTTCTTTAAGCTATTAAACAAAAGAGAGTTGCCATTTGGGGAGATTCCAAAAAGTGGCAGGGAGGGGGCGGTAAGGGGAATAGTCCCCCCACTTGCCATCCCACTATTCTCCCTGTGCAGGCAATAAGAGGGTGTATTGTCTGTAGAATATTTAAAAACAGTAATCAAATCAATTTAAAGAAGTCTGCTTTTTAAATTATCACCATGCAGTGGCAATTCTAAACAATGTCAGTGATAAAATATTCAGTTTCCACCCATTGGGGTAAACCTAGCTTTATGACACTTATTCTAAGAAACTGCTATATTTCAAAAGCAAAAGCTAAAATTTGACCTTGGAGAACCTGTTAGATCCTTGTTTACCACCTTAATGTAGTTTTATTCGTTAGTAACACAAGCAGTGGCCCATTGTTCTAGGGCAATCCCTCACTTGAGAAAGAAATGTTAACGCATTCCATCTCATAATGTAAAAACTCACTTCACTGGGAGAAGTATACAATTCTATAGAGGTTATTCTGCCAACTGTTTTTTTTTTTTTTTTTTTTTTGCTACCTTTGTTTGAGATGGGATATAGAAAGAAAAGAGAAAGAAGGTTCCCCAGTACACGATGAATAAGCTGTTGGCAGGCCCAGGTAAAACGCTGGTTTTAGAAAGGGGCATAGAAAACAGACTCCAAGAACCATGGTGTCAGATATCTGTATTTAGAGTTTCCTACTCCATACTACAGGAAAGCTTTGTCAAAACACTGCAGTCTAATGTTATTTGCACTTTGAGGAATCACAGGAAGGATCCATGTCCACACAGAGGATAAGAGGAATACACAAATACCTTCAGGAACATGGGGTAGCATTTATGAGATGATAAAAGGATACCAGCAGAGAAATCCAGAGAAATTCGGAGGACAGTGTGTCTAGGAACAAGAAGAATGAATGTGGGAAATGCATAAGCCTGAAAATCACAACTGTATGCCTAGAGGCACCATGACCATGAAGGGTTGAGTGGATCCTTGAAGAGTTCACATCTCTCTAAAAGTTCAGCCAATACCCACCACTAGCCAGTTGTTTTCCTGTGTATAAAAGCGTCTAGATCTACTACTATGCTAAGGGAATTCCAAACTTTGAATTTAAATAGGAAATCTCATTTCTTAAAGGCTGGAAAATAATGGAAAAATAGTATCCTCCCTTATTGTAACTGCTGATACTCATGACTTAGAAATTTTCATAATTTCCCAAGGCTCACATGAGGGGGATTTGAAAGGCACGTGACGAGAACATGGACTCTTATTGTATGATAGAGAAAGGGATGACCCATTAAAAGCAGAGCTTGAATGTGTTTCTTTTATAACTATGATACAAGGCAGATCATGCTACGTATGTATAACTATGATACAAGGCAGATCATGCTACTATAAGGATATCGTAACAGATTATTATAGAAGATTCCACAGAAAAAGGGAACTTGAACTGGTCATTACTAATAGGTAAATTATCAACAGGGAGAGTGGATGGGGAGAAGCACAAAAAGAAGGAAAGGAAATATAGAATAAATAAATGCATTAAGAGATGCAGTTAGAGATTTTAAACAACATAATGTGTTTGGAGAATTACAGTGGTACAGATTCACTGGATAGGAAAGTATAAGAAGGAGGGGGACATAATGCTAGAAAGGTAAGTACAGTCACACCATAGAACCTTGGAGGACAAGTTGAGTGATTTGCACAATGTCTGGTGTGCATGTGGAACCCTTAAAGAATTTTAACGGTCAGTTACTATAAATTTGTTCATTCATTATGCAACTAGATTTCCAAAAACGTTATCAATAATGGAAAATCCATAGAATAATTTTCCAAACCATGCCATAGTACTAGCATCTTCTGTTAATCTTTAAGCAACAAAAGAAAGTTGTGATTAACTAAAATCACCATACCTGCTGCAATGAATGATGATCATGGTTCCAGCAAATACAGCAAATACACAAGATAATGTGAATATACTTTTGCTAAAGGAAAGGATAAAAACCTACATTCAAATTTAAGGGGGGAAACAGTGTTGCCCTATGGCTACTGGGCATATTTTGTCACAAACACAAAACATTTATGGACCCCAAATGCTTAGCATTGTTTTTCAGAGTCCCCAACGTCCAATGTTTTTCCTGCAGTGCAACATATGTAAGCTGCTTAAATCAGCTTCTGACATCGTTGCAACTTCAAACTGGAGGCTATGTGAGGCTTAGCAGATGGCAAAACCCATCCAGTTCTCTAAGTGTGTGTTCAGCATAAGGTGCTCGTATGTTCTCTTGGACCCAGCTAGGCAGAAATCTTCCCTTGGAGAAAAAAATACACGGTGTTCAGTTTTATAGTGAAGAGTCAGAACTCCAGCCACTTGAGCTGTATCTTGCTTTTTTTTTTTCTTTCACAAGGTTAAGAGTGTAGTCACACTGGCTTACCTGCCTCTTAACCAGGCTTACGAAAACGGAAAGATGATTAATTGCCTCGTGACTGTGGTTAAATTTAAATCTGGATAATTCAAGATTCTCTAATCATTCCAGAAATTTAAAATTTCCTTCCTTAAAACTCAAGTCTTCATTTTTAGAATCCTCCTCATGAAGTCCAGACTCAGAAAAAAAAAATCAACAGTAAAGACAGATTCAATAATAAGAAGGTACCGATACCTTCCAGATAAAAAAAGAAAAACAAGCAAACAGAACAAAACCATGAAAAAGCCAAGCATCTCAATTTACTGTAAAACAATCCTAAAGTCCCCAATCTGGCATTTGGTGCTTTCCACAGTCTGACCCCATCTTGTCTTTCCAGACCCGTTACTGTATGCATCTACAACCATTCAAACTGGACTGGTCCCTATTTTCTCACATCCCATGTTGCCTTCACCTTGGTCCCTTTGCATAAGCCGGTTGCTTTTCCAGAAAGGACTTTTCTCCCCGCCAACTCCAACCTGTCCTTGTGAGTCTGGCAAGGTTAGAAAATAGAGTCCACAATGGAGGTGAACTGGGGGAAGGGGGAAGGGAGTTGTCAGAAGGGAAATGGAGATTGAAGCCAGAGGCAAAAGGCCATGAATCTTTTACTGGGGAACTTGAACTTCGTCCTGTAGGCCACTGTTTCATAAACTGTCAATAGGCCATTTGCAACTGAACCATCTGGGGGCCTTTTTAAAAAAACATATTCTCAGCTCCAAACAGCCTAATTACATCCAGAGGTAAACATACCTCTGGGTATGAGGCCCAGGACTGGATTTTCAATAAGCCAGTTTAGGCTTATGCGATGATTTAGACTTAGGTAATTCTTTTATATATGAAAGTCTGAATGCTATAGACATCCGATAACTACAAGTCTAAGAAAGCAAAAAGATTTGTGTGCTAGGAGAGAGACTTAGGACAGCAGAATGAGGTTAGTGAACATGGGAGAAGGGACTAGAGGCAGAGAGACCAGTTAGGAAACTATAGCAGTGGTCACTATTAACCTCTCTCTCCTGAAACCTTCTTCCTTCCTGACTTTCGAGGCACAACTCCCTCTTGATTATCTTGCTACCTCTGCATCCACTCTTCTGAATCTTTCACATTTGCCTTTTATTCTGGCATCTCCTTCAATGTTAATGTTCTTCCAGGTTCTGTCTGAAGTTCCCTTCCATGCACAGTCTCCTTAATATCTTATCTACTCCCTGAGCTTTGAATACCACATTTACACTGGTACCCCAAACATTTATATCTCAATAGATCTCTACCTAATGAGATAGTCTACCTATTTCGTGGGCATATCCAAAATTTATACTCTTCACTATCTCTATACCTACTTCTCTTTCATTGGTACCTATCAATGAAATACCAGAAAAATAGAGGGACAGAAAAATTCACCCAGTACCCCAATTCAGACAACTGAGCATCTCACTTAAAATCTGCCCTGTCCTTCATGCCACTCCCACATTGTTTGGTTTTTGCCCTAGTTCCTACTAAGAGTTATCTCTTCAAACCATACCTTCCTATACATCTCCACCCCCATATCTTTGGTAAAGACCTCAAATCCTGAAAACTCAACCTTTCTGCAGCAAAAAAAAAGCCAAATATCACATGCATGACAGAAAAACATGGGGAAAATCTCCCTAACCAAAGGTAATTATGAGTGTGACGTGTCCTTATTGAAGAAGAAAATCTTTAATTTAAGGATTTATATAAGCAGAATTGATTTGCCAAAATGTAAATACCTTTCTATTATATAATTCTAATTGTACCTTGCTAAAATTATAGCATTGGTAAAGTGGCCTCAACTTGTCACTAACAGGACATAGTGTGATCTCATAGCTACCATGCTGATGGCATGGGGGCAGAGAAACACTGAGGAAAATTAGAACTGACTCTTTCAGACCAGCTTGTTCTCTTACCATTATACATCAAAATAGTAGCTTGCAGAGAGAGGGGAAAAAAGTGTGTGTGTGTGTGTGTGTGTGTGTGTGTGTGTGTGTGTGTGTGTAAACAATTATGGTCTCTTCCATCTGCCTGTTAATTGGGACCAAAGTGAGTAATGATGGTGGATTTAATGTGATTCAGTGTTCCAAAAACTCAACTGAAAATGTTCCAGAGTTGCTAGATTAACTGAAGGCTCTTGAAAGAATGGAAGTTTCCCTCACGTGCATTTTCAGTGACTGCTAGAGAACACTGGGCATGGGCAAAGCACACATCCACACAACTGAGCCCTCAGTAGCAGAGGATTTTGAAGATGGGATCCTTAACTCAGCAAAGGAGGTGGAAGACATTCTCATACCCTGGGCCCGTGCAGAATCTCAGCCTTCTTGTGGCCCTGAATGCAATCATGACCTTGACTATGACCATATTCGCCACCACTGCCCCCATAACAATTGTTCTTTCTTTAGCACTTTGTACAAGATACACCATTTAGTTTTCTCCTAGAACCATATGAAGTAAGTGTTATTTCCAATTCAAAGGCAAGGAAATAGTTTCAGAGAGTTAGGAAATTTCCTAAAAGCTGTACAGCTGGTGGGTGTTAGATCTGAATTACATAAATTCAAAGTCATCTCTTTCTATTTAGCTATGCTACCTTTACTGCTCTGTGTCCTGTTAATTGTTTTCTTCTGATAACCCTGTGATAAAAATGCTAACAAGTATCAACAGTGCTTGTCACATATTTCAAATAGTCCCAGGAGAACAGGTGGGGAGAGGGTAGATATGTCATTAAAGGCAATATTCCCTGAAATTAATTTCCTGTATGATTCACAGAAGGGTATACTGACACAAGGATTATGTCTTTAATGGTTTTGCATCTTATAATTATCAGTAATTAAAAACCCAGTAGGAATTAGTTTATTAGAGCACTTTCTAAAGTGGTGGTAACTGAGCTCTAAGATGGAATTTAAGTTGGAAATTGTCACCATTTGAAGACCTTCTTAGTCCAAATATAGAAAGAAGGTGGAAATCATGAATTCTGGCGAAGTCTAGCTTTTTTTTTTTTTAATGTTTGTTTATTTTTGAGAGAGACAGAGAGACAGAGATAGAGCATAAGCAGGGGAAGGGCATAGAGAGAGGGAGACACAGAATCGGAAGCAGGCTCCAGGCTCTAAGCTGTCACCACAGAACCGGATGCAGGGCTTGAACTCACAGACCGGGAGATCATGACCTGAGCCAAAGTCAGATGCTTAACCCAGTGAGCCACCCAGGCTCCCCTGGCAAAGTCCAGATTTTAAGGGTATTTCCCTCCCCTAAAATGTTGTCCTGAAGCCATAGCTTTGAATTTAATTTGTTTCATTTGCTTAGATTTTAACATATGAAGTGTAGCTTATACTTGGTCAATATTTTTATTTGGATTGTTTATTCTTCCCTAAAAACAAAACTGGAAAAGAAAGAAAGAAAAGGCTTGACTGCATTTACTTTTCACACACTTGACACATGCTGTTAAAGGAAGATTTGCACTGCAAGTATGAATCTTCTAAAGATTCATAAAATACGCCATTTGTATTTTTTAGCATCCCTTTAGGCATACATCCATAAAAGAGTGTGTACTCAGTCTCCTCTGTAAACAAATTATGCACACATTTTTCTTCTTTCAGATTTCCCAGATAAGCTCTTTCCCTTCTCCCTGTTTTGTTTTTTCCTTTTCTCTATTTTCCTACATGCAGGACTTAATTTCTTGGAAATTAGAAAACAAGTTTGGGATGATGTCAATGAGAATGGTGGAATAAGGACCTCCAAAAATCTACTCTCATAAAAAGCAACTAAAACACTAGCAAAAAAAAGCCAAAGTCATCTCCTACCTGAACCCTTTATTCTAATTATACTTCTATCACCAGTCTTACATCATTTAACTGTCCCTATTCTATGCTCAACTGGTACCCTGTAAGTGCCTTTATCATAGCTACTAACATGCTGTATTTTAAAAATGTATTCACTTAACTGTGTTATCTAGCATAATAAAAGTTTCCTCAGTATAAAAATTACATGATTATTTGGCCAAGTATGTTCACAAACTGTATAGTACTTTGTTTTATGGTTACATTTGTTAAACGGATGCTTCTGCATTAAAAAAATGTTTTAAAGCCAGAAAAAGTAAAAATTGTCAAAACCAACTTCTCTGAACTCTGGAAATTAACTAAAGCCTTGTAATAACGTGGAAAAGCTTTATTCAAGAAAATTGCTGATTTTTGGTATGAACAGTGAGTTTTGTGGCATTTTAACTTGCCCTATTCCTGTCCCCCTCTCCCGAGTTCTCTGATAGTCACAAAAATCAACAGCCCATAATTACAGTGTAATCCAGCAGTTGAATATCCACAGGAAGAGTCAGAATGGGGCTGCAGCTCTTTCAAAGCCTCATCTCAAAAAACTGTAGTTATTTGACTGGTCTGGTAGTTCCTGGGAACCCTAATCACAAGGTACATCTTCATTTTTTACTTAAAGTTCACCCAGTGAAAATAGCCTTTTTCCTGGCCAGGTTTGTCAAAAACAATTAGTGGCAGTATTTTACTATCACAGCTGGCGAGGTGTTGATAACAGTTGAAGCAAAGAGCAAGCTAATCCAAAAAAAAGAAGAAACTTAAAAGAAAAAGAATGGGAAAAATACGGCAAGAATGTGGAAAAATTGGAACCCTAATACGTTGCTAGTGGGAGTATAAAATGGTATAGCCACTTTGTTTTTTTTTATAAAGTTTATTTATTTTGAGACAGAGAAAGAGAGTGGGGGAGGGGCAGAGAGAGAGGGAAAGAGAGTATCCCAAGCAAGCTGTATACTGTGAGTGCAGAGCCCTAAGTGGGGCTCAACCCCACAAACTGTGAGATCATAACCTGAGCCAAAACCAAGAGTCAGACACTTAACCTACTGAGCTACCCAGGTGCCCTGGTATAGCCACTTTGAAAAACATTCTAGCAATTCCTCAAATGGTTAAACATAGAGTTACCACATGACCAGAAATTCTAGTCCTAGGAGCACCTGGGTGGTTCAGTCATTTGTGCATCTGACTCTTGATTTTGGCTCAGGTCATAATCCCAGGGTCATGGGATTGAGCCCTGTGTTGGGCTCTGCAGTGAGCATGGAGCCTGTTTAAGATTCTCTCTCTCTCTCCCTCTGCCCCTCTCCCCCACTTGTGTGTGCTCTCTGTCTAAAGAGAGAGAGAGAGAGAGAGAGAAAGAAAAAATTCTAGTCCTATATGTATATATCAAAAAGAACTAAAGCATATGACTACACAAAAACTTGTGCATAAATATTCATAGCAACATTATTTATAATAGTCAAAAAGTGGAAACAACCCAGATGCCCATCAGTTAATGAACAGATAAACAAAATGTGGTATATCTATACACTGGAATATTATCCAGACCTAAAGAGAAATGAAGTGCTGATACATACTACAATATGGATGAACCTTGAAAACATGATAAAGTGATAGGAGTCAGACCTAAAATGCCACATATTTTATGATTCCATTTATAAGAAATGCTCAGAATAGGAAAAGAAATAGAGACAGAAAGTAGATTAAAGGTAGTCAGTGGTTGGCAGTTGTGGGGAATGGAGAACAATTGCTAATGGATGTGGGATTTTATTTGGGGATGACGAAAATATTCTGGAATTTAATAGTAAAGATGGTTGCCTAGAATTTCAAATATAGTAAAAACCACTAAGTGATAGGCTACAAGAGTGGATTGCATAATATATGAGTTGTCTCTCCAAACAAATAAATAAAACCAGAATCTGTGATTAAATTCTATGTTCTGAGGGAAACAAAAATGATAACACAACATGTGGGACAGGCACTGACTGGGGAGTTAGTAGTAGTCTTGAGTTCTAGTACTAGTTCTGTCACTAACTATTTAAGTTACCTGTACCAAGCTACTAACCATTCTGGGCTTTATTTTCCTTTAACACAAAATAAAAATATTTCAATATATGATCTTTTCCCATCACATCCTATGTAGTCTTGAAATTCTATGACTCTATATATTGAATCATTGCTATTATGATTAGAATCCTCATGCATGAACCCAAGATAAAAAATGCCATCCTGGTTTCTGATAAAAACAATAACAATGATCCATGATGTACTCACACTATCCTGAGTAATTGAGATACATCATTGAATAAAATATGCAAAGATCCTTGTCCTCATGAAGCCAATATCCTCACTAAATGTATTCTTCCTGTCTGACCCTACCAAAATTACTATCAAAATATAGTAATTTTGAAATTTTGATACCAAATAAGTTAGTTATATTTGTCTTCTTAAAAGTTACACCATGGAAGTATACCAAGATCAAAGTTCTATTGGCCACATTTCTTATAAAAAAGAGACATAACCATCCAAGGAGAAGATTATTACCTGGAGGAAAAGTTAATGCCAGGGTCTACACTTAGTAAGTCAATGGCAGAAGACCCTCACATTGGACCCAGAGTAATAATAATTTTATTGTAACATTGAAGGCTTCAGAATCCTATGAGCCTGGTAAATAATTCGTAGCATATCACCTATTCATCGTATTTATTAACACATATTAGATTTTAGAATCCAAGGCTAAACTGGTTGGTCGTAACTCTCATGCCCTATATTTTATAATCTTCTGCTTCTATTTTAATTAGAATGAATTTCACAGCATTGTCTCATCACTTACGTTTTCTATATTTCATCCATAAGGCAGAATCAACAACCTCCATTTTCCACTCCTCCACATTCCTTAAAAAGTAGGTCAATGAAAAAGTCCATATAATATTCTCCTGTGGAAGAAAAAGAAAGCATGAGCCTTTATGTATTTAACTTTGTTTTTAAAATGTATGTTTAAAAAAATGAACCATTAGGACTTTCTCAAGATAAAAACTTCTGCACTACAAAGGAAACAATCAACAAAACTAAGAAGCAACATACCAAATGGAAGAAGATATTTGCAAATGACATATCTGATAAAGGGTTAGTATACAAAATATATAAAGAACTTATCGAACTTAACAGCCAAAAAACAAATAATCCAGTTAAGAAATGAACAGAAGACATGAATAGACATTTTTCCGAAGAAGACATACAGATGGTTCACAGACACATGAAAAGATGCTTAATATCAGTCATCATCAGGGAAATACAAATCAAACTAGGATGAGATAAGACCTCACACCTGTTAAAATGGCTAAAATTAACAACACAGGAAACAGAAGATGTTGACGAGGATGCAGAGAAAGGGAAACCCTCTTACATTGTTGGTGAGAATCCAAATTGGTGCAGCCACTCTGGAAAACAGTATGGAGGCTCCTCAAAAAGTTAAAAACAGAGCTACCCGATGACCCAGCAAATGCACTACTAGGTATCTACCCAAAGGATAGAAACATGCTATCCGAAGGGGCACATGCATGCATTTTGATATTTATAGCAGCATTATCAACAATAGGCAAATTATGGAAACAGCCCAATGTCCATCAACTGATGAAAAAATAAAAAATAAATGTTCATCAACTGATGAAAAAAATGGAATATTACTCACACACAATGGAATATTACTCACCATTAAAAAAGAATATAATCTTGCCATTGGCAACAAGGTGGTTGGAGCTAGTGTATTATGTTAAGTGAAATAAGTCAATCAGAGAAAGACAAATACCATACGATTTCACCCCTATGTGGAATTTAAGAAACAAAACAAATGAGCATAGGGGGGAGGGAAAAAAAGAGAGGGAGGCAAACTGTAAGAGACTCTTAACTACAGAGAACAAACTGAGAGTTGATGGAGGGTAGGTGGATAGAGGATGAGCTAAATGGATGATGGGCATTAAGAAGGGCACAGTGATGAGCACTGGGTGTAATGTGCACATGATGAATCACTAAATTCTCCCGAAACTAATATTACACTATATGTTAACTAACTAGAATGCAAATAAAAATTTGATATAAACAAAAGCAAAACAACAACAAAAAATAAAATAAAATATGTGTTTAAGTTTGTTTTTGTGTATTGGTCTACTTGTGTCTTGTGTGTCTATGAGGTAAAGAATGTTCAAGATCTAACGTCTATAAAGACAACTATCAGTATTTAATTATGCAGAGCTTTTGTTTTGTTTTGTTTTATCAATTCAAACCATAAAATAAGAGGAAAAATTGAACCATTTTTGAGGGATTTTTTTTAAGATACTAAAATCCTTTGAGTTCCAAAACCTCCATCAAGGACATTTTCATTCTATATTCTTCACTATGTACCCATTTTTCTTCTGATTACACTGTTCTAGAAAGCTTTCCTGAAGACAGTAATTATGAATTGGCATCTAAACTTTTTGTAAAAGAATAAAACAGTATCAAATATATTGATTCTTAACTGTCTGAATCACATTTCAAGAGCTTAATGAAAATTATAGATACAGATCATCTGAAAATATATATTGCTACCGCACATTTTTGCACACAGATTCAGGGAACATATAAATACCTAAAGCCCATCCACCCAAAGAACCACCAGACACAAAACACCAGCTCCAAAAGATAAATGATTTAAAATTTTAAATAATGCTTTATTCCCCCCTTTCCTTTCTCTCCTTTTATTGCATTTTTCCTAGCTGGAAAAACAGAAGAATAGCAAATTTATAGAAAATAAAAACCAATGGCCCCCCACCATATAAAAAAGATGATCTTCATAAAAATAATAAAAGAAGCACACATTAAAACACATATGAATGGTTGCATTGTTTTATTAATAAGAGCAAAATTTATCAAGGGTGCAAAATATTAGGCACTAAATATTGCTGACAGGATTGCAAATTTGCCCCTCATTTTGGGAGGTGGGGGAGGCAGGAATTTTGAAAATGACCAGGCTACATATCCTTTGATCTGGAAGTTTCATTTTAAAACTATCCTCAAGAATTCACTTTCAGATACTTTTTTATTTTATTTTATTTTATTTTATTTTATTTTATTTTATTTTATTTTATTTTATTTTATTTTATTTTATTTTATTTAATTGTTTTAATTTATTGTCAAATTAGCTAACATACAGTGTATACAGTATGCTCTTGGTTTTGGGGGTAGATTCCAGTGATTCATTGCTTACATACAACACCCAGTGCTCATCCCAAGTACCCTTCTCAATGCCCATCACCCATTTCTCCCCTCCCCAACTCCTCCCCCCATCAACCCTTAGTTTGTTCTCTGCATTCAAGAGTCTCTTTATGGTTTGCCTCCCTCTCTGTTTGAAACTAGTTTTTCCCCTTCTTTCCCCCATGGTCCTCTGTTAAGTTTCTCAAGTTCCACACATGAGTGAAAACATATGATATTTCTCTTTCTCTGACTGACTTATTTCACTTAGCATAATACCCTCCAGTTACACCCACATTGCTGCAAATGGCAGAAATTCATTCTTTTTCATTGCCAAGTAGTATTCCATTGTATATGTAAACCACATCTTCTTTATCCATTCAGCAGTTGATGGACATTTGGGTGCTTTCCATAATTTGGTGATGGTTGATAGTTGCTATAAATAACCATGGGTACATGGGCCCCTATGAATCATCACCCCTGTATCCTTTGGATAAATTACTAGTAGCACTGTTGCTGGGTCATAGGGTAGTTCTATTTTTAATTTTTTGAGGAAGCTCTGCACTGTTTTCCAGAGTGGCTGCACCAGTTTTCATTCCCACCAACAGGGCAAGAGGGTTCCCCTCTCTCCACATCCTCACCAACATCTGTTGTTTCCTGAGTTGTTAGTTTAGGTCACTCTGACTGGTGTAAGGTGGTATCTCAATGTGGTTTTGATTTGTATTTCCCTGATGATGAGTGATGTTGAGCATCTTTTCATTTGTCTGCTGGCCATCTGGATGTCTTCTTTGGAGAAGTGTCTACTCATGTATTCTGTCCATTTCTTCACCGATTATTTGTTTTTCATGTGTTGAGTTTGGTAAGTTCTTTATAAATTTTGGATACTTAACCCTTTATCTGATATGTCATTTGCAAATATCTTCTCCCATTCTGTCAGTTGCCTTTTAGTTTTGTTGATTGTTTCCTTTGCAGTGCAGAAGCTTTTTATCTTAGGTCCTAATAGTTCATTTTTGTTTTTATTTCCCTTATCTTTGGAGATGTGTTGAGCACGAAATTGCTGCAGTTGAGGTCAAAGAGGTTGTTGCCTGTTTTCTCCTCTAGGGTTTTGATGGTAACCTGCCTCACATTTAGGTCTTTCATCCATTTTGAGTTTGGTTTTGTGTATGGCATAATAAAGTGGTCCAGTTTCATTCTTCTTCATGTTGCTGTCCAGTTCTCCAAGCACCATTTGCTAAAGAGACCGTCTTTTTTTGCATTGGATACTCCTTCCTGCCTTATCAAAGATTAGTTGGCCATACATTTGTGGGTCCAGTATCAGGTTCTCTATTTTATTCCATTGGTCTATGTGCCTGTTCTTGTGCCAGTACCATACTGACTTGATGATTATAGCTTTGTAGTAGACGCTAAAGTCAAAAGACCTCAAATAGTCAAAGTTATGTTGAAAAAGAAAACCAAAGTGGGAGGATCTCAGAAACTTATTGTTAGGGGGGTGGTGAGCCAGATAGCCTGATGAAACTGGTACACGATGATAAATATCCTTCAAACACATACATAGATTTGCCGGAAAATAAGGGAAATTCTCAAGGGCCAAAAACAAATGGAGAATGGGAAACCAGGGTAATAAACTAATGTTGAAACAATAATTGCTGTGGGAACATTTGAAAATCTTAGCAATCAAGATGCTTAGGTTTTGATGGCCATGCAAAGCACAGAGCACAAGGTCCACATGTGAGTTAGAAGTGTGACCAGTACATAAATTCAGATTATTTTACAGAATATACTCTTGATTTTAAAATAAATTAGCTTCCACCAAAAGAAGATGATGTGGAATTTCTCTCTTATGAACCTGAATTCTAGATAGGGAAAAGTCTGCCCTAAAATGCATAACCACAATTCTTGTTTCCCATGAGGTTAAGATATGGATTTATGCAATCTGAATGGTCCTGAGAACCTCAAATTAAGAAATCAATTTAAAGTAGGGTTGGGCTGTTAATACTTCTTGATGCCTAGTAGGAACAGATGCAAAGCTTCTCTCAAAGGATGAATCCTCAAACCAGGCCTTTTAGGATTTTCACAAATAAAGCCACCAAACAAACATGATAAGGAAATAAAACATATACAAATACCGAGATAAGACGAGATCGGGCGCATTCAGGGTGGTATGTCCGTAGACTAAACATATACAAATACTTAAGGCAAAATTCACCAACAAGAATAAGTAGAACAACAGAAATCTCAGATATTGAGTATTAAATAAGAACAATTAAAGTAATAAAGAGATTAGAAACATAAGAATGCTAGAACGCACTATTCAAACATACCAGTAAATCTTAAAAAGAAAAGGAAACAGATTTCTATAATGAAAAATTAAATCAATGCAATTAAAATCTGATATATGAGTTAAAATATTTAACATGAATAAAAATAAAAGGTTGACAAGGCAGAAAATAGATCAATTTTATGAACATTCTACATGTGCTCAGGAAGAATAAAATCTCCAATTGTTAGAATAAAGGTGCAACATTCTTTGGGTGAACTTTTATGTTAAAACCTGTACACACATTATAATGTATCTACTTCATTCATCAATCACTGAGAAAAGTATGTTGTTATGGAAGTAAAAGAATTTCATTTACTTATGCTCATTTAGAAAATGTGGTTTTAGGGGTGTCTGGGTGGTTCAGTTGGTTGAGTTTCCAACTTTGGCTCAGGTCATGATCTCGTGGTTTGTGGGTTCAAGCCCTGCGTCAGGCTCTGCGCTGACAGTTCGGAGCGTGGAGCCTGCTTTGGATTCTGTGTCTCCCTCTCTCTCTGCCCTTCCTTGCTTGTACTCTGTCTCTGTCTCTGTCTCTCTCTTTGTCTCTCTCTCAAAAATAAATAAACATTAAAAAATTTTATAGAAAATGTAATTTTAGAATTATACACACACACACACACATATATATATAATTTACGATAATAACCAAAATATGTATGTAACCAAGAATAAATCTAATAAAACATTTCTAAGACCCTTTTAAGAGAAACTATAAAATCTAACTGAAATACATGATCAATTATCTAAAATAGTGTATTTAACTATTAACTATGGTATATTAAATACACCATATTCATGGATAAGATATTATTAAATCATTAAGATAAAAGTTACACAAAAATGAAGATTAATCAATTCAATACAATTACCATCAAAATCCGAAGAAGGTCTTCCATAGCACTTGATAAACTGATTAAACAATGCACATGGACAACTAATAACCAGCACTAGCTAGGACTCTAATAAAAAAAAAAAAAAAAAACAAGGAGAACAATTAGACCTACTAGATCTCATAACTGATTGTGAAACTCTATAATTAATTGTGACTAAACACTGACACAAGCAGAAAGGAATAAGGATAATAAGGAAGGCCCTTGTGAGGAGCACTGGGTGTTATATATAAGTGATGAATCACTAAATTCTACACTGAAACCAATTTTACCATGTATGTTAACTAAGTAGAATGTAAACAAAAACTTGAAATAAAAAAGAGAGAGAGAGAGAGAGCTAGGAATAAGGAGCTCAGAAGAGTATAAAGAACCCAGAAAGAGACACTGGAAATTTTATACATGATAGATCAGTGGAGAATGGGTGAAATTTTCTATAAATCATGAAAAACAATTGGTTTTCCCTTGAAGAATAATACACCAGATCCCTATCTCACACTGTACATGAACTTCAAATCCAGGTGTACTGAAGGTACAAACATAATAGAAGCAAAACTTTAAAACTCTTAGTATAAAATATGGGAACCTAAGTATTTGGTATAAACAAGATGTAAAAACAATCCCATAAAGGAAACTAATGATAAATTTACATTGATTACACTGAAAACTTCTACTCAACAACAATAACAACAACAAAAACAAAAAACAAAAATAAAAGACAAAGCTCAGAATGGAAGAAGATGCAGTATTAAGTGTAGATTACACATAAAATTTTGAAGACTTAGTACCTTAGAAAATAAACCTTGGAGTTGATATCATTGTCATCAACTTTTATTTATGTTCTTCCCACATAAGCATTATTTTTTACTGTTTGTCTTAGCTCAAGCTACTATAACAAATTACCATAAACTTGGTAGCCTATAAAGAATGGAAATTTATGTCTCACAGTTCTGGAGGCTAAGAAGTCCAAAATCAAGTCCCTGGCACATATGGTGTCTGCTGAGAGCTCACTTCCTCACTCATACACTTGCCATCTTTTTGCTGTGTCCTCACATGGCAGAATGAGCAAGGAAGCTCTCTAAAGTCTTTTATAAGGACATGAATCCCACTGATGGGGGCTTTACCCTCATCACCTAATCACTTCCAAAAGGCCCATCTCCTAATTCCATCACATTGGGGATTATGTTTCCACAATGAATTTTGGGGGACACAAGCATTCAGCTTATGACACTGCTTTTTCCCACTTTGTTTTCATCTTTGGTTGTCCTAGATGCCAAAGGTACATGTAGTAGGCATTCAAAAAGCATACCCAAGTCAGTACATGTTTTTTCTTATTTCTCATATGGATTTTTTAAAAGAAAGTATTGTTGCTTTTAGTAAACATTAAATCCATACAAACATTTTTAGGGAGTTGAAATATTTAATCCTCATTTCAAAATATAATACGAAATATCTGAGACACAGAGGTTAGGTATTATAAACTAAACTTGCTTCCAAATTTTAAGCTGTATTTCTGGTTTATAGACAATCATGGCATAAATACATATACAATTTTAAATTTTAATACAGGGGCACCTGGGTGGCTCAGTCAGTTAAGCATCCAACTCTTGATTTCGGCTCAGGTCATGATCTCATGGTTTCATGAGTTTGAGCCCCATGTGGGGCTCTGCAATGACTCCTGCAGAGCCTGCTTGGGATTCTCTCTCTCTCTCTCTTTCTGCTCCTCCACAGTTAATGCTGTCTCTGCTCTCTCAAAATAAATATATAAACTTAAAAAATATTTTAAAAATAAATAAGAAAAATAAATAAATAGATAAATGGTAATGCAATTTGCATCCATTAATTAACAAATGTGAGTCACAATAGGGACAACATTGCTCTGTTATTTCCATACATATTTAAATACTTCTTGAGAAACATAACACCTGCAGACCCAATACACAGGTTACATTCTAAACTTATTGGTGAAGAGAAAGTGAATAGATATTCAATATGTACCGTAATCACTAATCCAATCAACTAATGTCAACACCCTTGGTAAACAAATGTTCCCACAGTGCCCACTGAATCCTGCTGGCATAGCAGAGGGTGCTGCAGAATGAACACTGAGCCTGTTCCAAAACCCTGCAGTAATGTTCTAAATAAACATGTCCAGATTTCTGAGATGCATTTCATACAGCATCCTCACACTCATAAAAGAAGATGTCATGTTTATCTCTGCAGAGAACAAACTGAAGGAAATCATAGTTGTCTGGTGATTCAGCCTATAAATGAGCCAGAAAGACAATGTAACTTGTACTGGTCTTGCCATCTGTGTGACACTAGGTAATCTCTAAACTTACTGAACCTCAAGAAACACAAAGTTCAGTATTCCACAAGGTATATTCTTAATCAGTTATAAGATTTTGCTACAATCTAGGATAAGCAATTCTTAATAATATATTCTTACTTATTCTGATTGATAAAGCACAGTATGTGTGTTATTATAACCATGTAGACCTGTATCTTTGACCAAAAGAATACAAAAAGCAGTTAATAGGCATATTTACATCTGGGAATGGGTAATGAAGTTATTTCCATGTGGGGAGTAATTTAACAGTTTACAGAAAAGATAATGATGTTAAGAGAATGACAAGTAGAATTATATTAATGTCAATGAAATTGCAATACTTCATAAATTCACTGTTCTATACCAGAGATCAGCAAACTTTTCCTGTAAAAGGTGAGATAATAAATATGTTGACTTTGTGTGCCATACAGTTTGCCACTACTCAACTTTGCCATTGTAGCATAACAGCCACAGACAATACATAAGTGAATGAATGTGGCTGTGTTCCAACAAGATTCTATTTACAAAAACAAGCATTGAGCCAGATTGGTCCATTCAAGGTAGATTGGCAATTCCTGTCCATACTAGTCAGTGGTTTACAAATTGGACCCAGCAATAGCACTGCTAGGAATTTACCCAAGGGATACAGGAGTGCTGATGCATAGGGCACTTGTACCCCAATGTTTATAGCAGCACTTTCAACAATAGCCAAGTTATGGAAAGAGCCTAAATGTCCATCAACTGATGAATGGATAAAGAAATTGTGGTTTATATACACAATGGAATACTAGGTGGCAATGAGAAAGAATGAAATATGGTCTTTTGTAGCAACATGGATGGAACTGGAGTGTTAATGCTAAGTGAAATAAGTCATAAAGAGAAAGACAGATACCATATGTTTTCACTCTTATGTGGATCCTGAGAAACTTAACAGAAGACCATGGGGGAGGGGAAGGAAAAAAAAAGGGAGCCAAACCATAAGAGACTCTTAAAAACTGAGAATAAACTGAGGGTTGATGGGGGGTGGGAGGGAGGGAAGGGTGGGTGATGGGTATTGAGGAGAGCACCTGTTGGGATGAGCACTGGGTGTTGTATGGAAACCAAATTGACCATAAATTTCATATTTAAAAAATTGGTGATTGTAATCTCCCCATTCACAATGACATGGATGGAACTAGAGAGTATAATGCTAAGTGGAATAAGTCAGTCAGAGAAAGACAAATACCATAAGATTTCACTCATATGTGTAACTGAAGAAACAAAACAAATGAGCAAAGGGGAAAAGAGAGAGAGAGAAAGAGAGAGACCAAGAAACATATTCTTAACTATAGAGAACAAACTGATGGGTCCCAGAAGGAAGGTGGGTGGGGAGGTGGGTTAAATAGGTGATGGGAATTAAGGAGTGCACTTGCCATGATAAGACTATATGGAATAGGTGAATCACTATATTGTACACCTGAAACTAATATAACATTGCATGTTAATCACATAGGAATTAAAATTTAAAAAGATAAAATAAGAACTATCTAGAATGACTACTTTTTAATTCTTGAATTGTTTAAGTAGCATTGGTTTTTCAATCAGTTCATCACTGATAGAATTTTTCTGGAATATATGAAATGGGTACCTTTACGTGAGACAAATTCTTTGTCTTTTTTTTTTTTAATGTTTATTTAGTTTTGAGAGAGAGCACGAGAGGGGGAGAGGCAGACAGAGAGGGAGACACAGAATCCAAAGCAGGCTCCAGGCTCTGAGATGTCAGCACAGAGCCTGATGCAGGGTTCAAACTCACAAACAATGAGATCATGACCTGAGCCGAAGTTGGACGTTCAGCCAAATGAGCCATCCAGGCACCCCAACACAAATTCTTTATATAAATGTCTCTGTTTCTTCTATGAATACTGTTCTTTAGAATCAGTATCACTATGTAGGTAAATATTGATAAAATACACATTCCTGGAACATATATCATCTACATTTGCTCATGAATTTGCATTGAATTGAATAAATTTGTGCCTATTTTCCACATAAAAAACAAATTTGTGATTGTATACAAGACTGTACTCATTTTTCAAACAGATAATACAGTTTTAAATCTTGTTGCACTCATCAGATATTTAAGCTAAAATAATCTTGTCTTTTATAAAATATTTTTTTTTTTACTAAGCTAGACATGGGAAGAAAAAAAAGCCAGTTATATTTGTTCTTTATTATACTGTTATATACCATAGTAGATTTTTCTTTACTTTTTAAAGGCAAACTTATGGTCAAAATCAGTATTGCCAAAGCATTATGATAAAATTGGTCAGAAGGTAAAATGAGAACAATTTACAGAATGAATTTCCAGAGCCATACCATTTATGAGACGGGGAATATTGATTATTAAGAAAACTCAGCAAGCTGTACTGATCAGATTTCTCATGCCAGGGCTTGTTTGTTTCACCACAAAGAAGCCGTCCTTTCTTTTATTTCCTTTGTGAAATTTCAAAGACAAATATATTTTGTTCCATATTCAGAGAGGTAGTGCACTCTTGAATGAACAGCTGCTGATCACTTTAGGAGCTTTTGAGCTGAAAATCAAGGTAGATAAATATTTCGGCTCAATCAAAACACAAAACAAAATTATCTCTTCATTGTGGATTCTCTGCAACACTTCTCTATTTCAAAAACTAAAAATCCTCAGTGAAACTGAACAATAAACATAATAAACCAGATGCTTTCTGTCATTTTCCTGTTTTATGACTCACATATCCTGAAAGTATAATTTATGTCTATATGTTAAATAAATTGTGTTGCCAGCAGCCACGGCTTTGTTTGCTGTGGAGAGATCTGTGGACTGACAGAGAGCTAGATTCTAGTTCTTATTCTGCTAATAGCCAGCTGTGTCCTTGAGTAGTCTGATGAGGAGCAAATATTATTCCACAGAATTGGAAACAGGGTGAAGACATACAGACTGTATAGGCTCCTATGGACATAGCTTTACCTGAAACCTGACAAATAACAGTATTTGTCAATGAACATCCAGCAATCCATGAAAATAAATTGGTGTGCCTTGTCAGACTCTGAAGAATATAGATGCCCCGTTGGAGAAAAAATGCCCCAACATACTTTTGAGAAACAAGAAATGGGCCAGGTCAGGAGAAATTTCTAATGCTAATGAGAATGGGCATCTCGCTGAATGAGGGGCTACAAAGCTCTCAGGCAACTTCTGTGTAATCACAGGCAACTGAACTTCCAGAAGAATTTCCTGATCCTGAAGTGTAAGAGTGTAATTCACAGTTTTGTGAGCAATGCTGCAAATAAAACAAAACTAAACAAAAACTCCAGGACAAATCAGAATTGGGCTTTAAAGCTTTTCCAGCAGAGGGCAGCAGAGGCAGGAGCAAAGAAAGCAAACCCATAATGGTGAGAAACCATAGGAAATGAAGGCAGTGTGTAGATACAAAGGACAGAAGGCAAAGCTTCAGATGGTTCCCATCCGCAAAAATGTTAGAGGTTGCCACTACTCAAGTTCTATATCTTACGGAATTCGGAAAGACAGCGGACAATGAAGTGATGTCTGGCCTTAAAACCAGTTACAATGATCATTCGTCCTCTTAGTTACTTTAGGTTATAAGCAGTGTGCTCACCTTACATACACAACCATACAAGAATTCATACATGCAAACTGGACATATGAACACAAAAGAGTTCAATAAGCCACCATATATCTGTTTAAGCTACAGTCCTAAGAACAACATTGTCCTTTCTTCTCCAAAGTTTCAGTGGTGAGAGACAGGGAGTAAGTATCATTTGAGGCAAAGATTCAGTCAGTATTTGAGCAAGGAGAAAAAGCCATCTAGGGAGTACTAAGACCAGAAGATACCCATGTATCTTCTAAAGCCATGGTCAACTATGAAATGTTTCCCCATGCATCTGTGGACAGCTCCCAGAAGCCATATTGATGTTGCTATACAGCCACACCAGAATCCTGCTTCACCCCAATTCTTCCATATCAAAAGGAAAATGAGTTCAAATTGTAAATGGCGTAATGAAAACATCATATTGCTTAAGGACTGGTCCAAGCATTTTTAGGTTAAGAAAAATAGAAATCAGGGCGCCTGGCTGGCTCAGTCATTACAGCATGAGACACTTGATCTTGGGGTTGTAAGTCCAAGCCCCATCTTGACTATAGAGATTACTTAAAAATAAAATCTTGGGGGTGCCTGGGTGGCGCAGTCGGTTAAGCGTCCGACTTCAGCCAGGTCACGATCTCGCGGTCCGTGAGTTCGAGCCCCGCGTCGGGCTCTGGGCTGATGGCTCAGAGCCTGGAGCCTGTTTCCGATTCTGTGTCTCCCTCTCTCTCTGCCCCTCCCCCGTTCATGCTCTGTCTCTCTCTGTCCCAAAAATAAATAAACGTTGAAAAAAAAATAAAAAAAATAAAATAAAATCTTGGAAAAGTAAAGTAAAATTTTTAAAAAAGAAAAGAAATCACAGCAATTGACCCAGAGTGAGTAAAACTAGGAAGGTTTCAGTGTGTTCCAGACCTCAAGACAGTTACAATGCAGGTCAGGTAAGATAGGACAGTGTAGAATCCAGAATGCACTGAAAGAAAAGGATCCACAGTACTGCCCTGATCATTTGTGGCTAATATCTTTACCCTTCTCCTGAGGGAGTAGGGACTTTGAATTAAGAGAACAATACTATATAGTTCTTCACAATGTGATACTATGCCCAGATCAGTTCAACAAATCTATACATATGAGAAAAACCTATGCTAAGATGCCATTGTCATTCCTAAATATTTGTTCCTAATATTCTTGCATTAGCTTCAAGTATCCCCAATAGGATTGTGAACGAGTTGCTCCTTAGGTATGTAGTGTATGCAATAAATAAATAAACAAATAAATAAATAAAAGACTCTCTCATCAGTTACGTGTTAAGTGTTTATACCATAATTTTAGGATATATTTATTTATTCAACAACTTCTTCCATTTATTGAGTAACTTCCTTTGCCAGACACTGTGCTAGGAGCTGGCAATTTAGTCATGATTCATGCCTAGATATGCTACCAGTAATTAGAAGCTGTTTATCCAGGAGAGAAATTGAACAATTTTTAGTTATGTAGCAAGGACAACATAGCTTATATGAGGAGTAAGGTACATATGATTTGCATTCAGTGTGGGTTCTATTGAGGTCAACCAGTTACCTTTAGGCATAGTTATCTACAGAATCCCCTATGAAATGGACCCTACATATTAAAGATTTTGATGCTCAGAATAATCAAAACAAATGTCAATCTTACCCTTGACCCCTTATGGAACTTGGTCTTACCAAGACTTATTTATGATCAAGTAGACAATATCTTAAATTACACTACAAGGATGGAAATTAGTCTTCCTAGACAAGAGGATGGAGAACATGTCCATTAGATCAAGGTTCGTCAAACAGCACCTACATCAGCAGGTCCTAGCAGGACCTAAATAGCAGTTGGAGCATATTTAAACCCACTGGTGAAGTACAAATGCCCTTTGTTTCTGAATGAAGGGGAAAAAATCCATAGGTTCAAATACCCATAATATAAGGAGCAAGGAGGGAGTTCTATATTGACAGTGAAAATCCCAGCTTGTATATTCACCCAGAAGAGAAGCCATCTTAGTACCTCAAAGAGATAAGCTATAAGGGTGCCTTCAGGCAGACCGGTATTTTCCTCAAATTGGATTTCTCTAATCCCTGAACTGTGACCAGCAAAGACCTCAGCCTGGAAAATTGATTTTTCAACTACACTTCCTGAGGACTCACCAGAGCCACAAAGTAAAAGAAACAATAATTCTTCTTTGTCCACTGCATTGATGAAATGAAATCACATGGTATTTTTATACCCACTGGTATAACTGAGAAGTGGTCCTGCAATTGGTTACCTCTTCATAGTTAAAATATTACATTCACTATGGGAGGAAGGTTGTTTATGTGCCATGTGGGGTGATACCATCTATAAGTATTTTGTTTATTTGATTCCTTTTAGTTCTGTTCAATAAATATTGAACTGCCTGGCCAGAGCTTCTTCAAATGCTTCTAGGAAAGAAGATGACTGAAAATACAGTGTGGCCTCCACCTGAGGCTTTAGTAGGAACACAAAGACAAATAAAACACGGTCTAGACCCCCAAGGAGTTATAATCCATAGGTTGTTGCATCCTACAAGGATGACATAAATAATCAAAATAAAGAAGTGTTTTGGTAAAAGTCTGCCATACATTTTTATTTTAATAGTTTTGAGTTCATATCACTGCGTGTCACCACGTGTGGGCTGATAGACTAGACACATTTCACAGCCCATCAAAAAGGACAGTATTGTCACAGGGGCCGAGTGTTCCACTGGATGCATATCCAACCACCAGCAGGAAAGCAATCCCTTGAGCATCTTAAAAGGAATAACAACTCCACCACGGAAAACAGATTGTGAATCATCTTCCTTTGACACCTCCAGAGGCAAAAGAAGAGTTGTATTTTCTCTTATCCCTTCAGTCTCTTTTGGAGTACTTTCTAGTTCTTCCTGGTTTTTTACCCATAAATAATTCAACAGGTAAGTTCCAATAATGACATGGGTACATGTCATTTGGAGTCATTTATTAAGATTCATTTACATTTTAAAATGTCTCTTACCTATTTTTATTAACAGAAATTTTTCATTCGTTATTTTTAACTTCCAGCATTAGATTTTCTTTCTTGTCAAAAAAAAATTAACTCAGCAGCTTAGTCATATTTTAGCACTATTATTAATTTTCAAGCCATGGTGAGTTTTAAAAGATTATTTTCTCTGTCATTTCCATCTTGAGGTAGTTCTATATAACACCAAATACTCAGTAATTATTTAGGTTTTATCTCAAAAATTTGCAAGTTTCTTAAGGACAGGATTTATTCAGAATGGACCTATTTTGTTCATAAATAATGATGTTATATTTATTGTTTATTCAGCATCTCAAGACGTTGTCGATTGGTCTCAGACATAGATTATTCATGTACTCTACCTTTTAACATCTATAGTGGGCTCTTCAACTGTTACATGAGATGCAAGGAGATGTGAATTTCAGGCAGTAGTGGTCTTGACTTTTTAATGAAATTTCACTTATATGGACTTCAATATCCTCCTATATAAAATAAAGGTGATAGGCTGGGTGTATATGTATAAAATTCATTTTAGCATTTACATTTTATAATAGAATAGACATTTTATAATGGAATTTCCTATGACTAGCTTCAGAATATATGCCTTTCTTGCCAAAACATTTCAAAATATTCAGTTAAAATTATATGAAAAGTCAACATAGCATTTACTCATCCATTTAATATAGCATTTAAGTATAGATAGCTCCTTAGAAAATGTGTAAGCATAAATGCTTTCTTTAGAATATAAACTGTTGTTTTTATAAGGATAACATTATTCTACAAAACGGATTTTCCAAAAGTAGAGCTGATATCAACTGTTGTAGTTTGCAAAGAGATAAATCCAAGCTCAATATAGCAAGACCTTTTTAACAGTCATATTTCTCCAACAAATAAATTGGCTGCTCATAGGGATTTGGGTTACCCCTCTAGGGAATTAAGGCACGCTACAACTAACCACTTGCCATTAATGAGAAATTAGACTAAAATATCTATACAGTTCCTTCAAATCCTAAGATGTAGGGTGTTAAGACACAAGCAGGACTCTGAATTTATTTTTAAAAAATCAGTCTCTTTCCAACAATCAGATGTGTTAGCAGATTTAAAAGCCTTTCATCAATTTTTTATACTGCTAAGCCATTAAGATACAGCCATTTTAAAGATCAAGATTTACAGAGGGCTTACAGAGATATACTTGCTTCTTCCAAAAAAGGGATAAGTATCTGGCAGAGTTCATATAATAAGCTGAATTTATGATGTTTTGCTCTATAGGAAAAAAATCAGTTGCAATGGGTAGAAACTACAGCCCCCTGTCTGGTGGATTTGATGAACATATGACAGTCGTATGAATTTCAGATAGACATCATCATCCATATACAAAATCATTCCTAAATAAGTGCATTAAAGACATGGAGAAACCATAGCTCTGGCAGATTAAATTTTTATTATCCAGAGAAGCATTTGCTTTATGGATCACAGATTCATTTGAAAATCCAACAAAGCAATGGGCATGGGATTATGAAAACAGGACACCATGACAATGGCTCCTTTCTCACCTCCTCCCAACTCTACATCATGTAGAGTAGACTTAATTTTATAGCCTTACAGTATGTGGAGAAATTAGTTTATGTTCCACAAATAATAATGTTATATTTATTGTTTTTTCAGAAATTCCAAATCATGTTTAAGCGGGTCTCTGGCCTATTGAGACTTAGAGACAGCTTTGCTTAAATAAGATCTGGACTCTATTGTGTTCCAAGCTGAAAGAATTGTTGAGAAACGTTATTCCCTATGCCTGCACAAGCATCTGAGAAATAACTTCAGAGCTCAGAACCAAGGAGAAAAGTTGCTGTCTTGGGAAGATACTGGTTCCCAGAAATCACAAGCCTCTACTAAAAAAAAAAGAGTCTACATATGCTCACTCAAGTGTGCTGGCTTTCTTTGATTGCAGAAGGCAGGAGATGAAAAGGCTAACCCCTGAAACAAGAAGAGAGCAGAGAGACTGGAGAGACCAGAGATCAGAGAAATTTCCACCAGCAATTTAACAGGGCCTGACAACCTCCCAATTATGCACTAATAATGCAACTGCTCTAGTAAGATTCCTGCTATTCAAAATAGTATGAGTAATAGACCTGAGCCCAAAAAAAATTTCAAGCAAAATGTCAACTCAGCTGAGAGTGCTAAAAAGCTACAGTTAACAATCAGTCAAAACAGTCAGAATAGATATTTTGTGACACAGAACTGCTAGAGAAGATAAACTAAGATTTGAACAAAAATACATGCATCTTAGAGTTTTTCAAGCATAGAAACTTTGTGGAGCCAAAAGATACAATTTCCCAACTTTAAAATTCAGTAGATGAATTGAGGATTAAGGTACTCTTGAGATCCAAATTAGTGACTTGGAAGATCAAGTATGAGAAATCTCAAATTATCTTAAAGTACAGGGCAAACTACAGAGATGAAAATCATGGAAGGAAAATAAAACAAGAGAATTAAAGGACAGATTCCGAAAACTTCACATGAAAATATTAATTCCATAGGAAGAATAGAAACAGATGGAGGAAAATCAAACAGATTAAAATTAGAAGACAAATTTCCCCATGAAAGGGAGAGACCTGAATCTGTCAATTCAAGGGGCTCACGAAGGGCTGGATTAAGGAGAAAACATACACAACTAAGCACACTCTGGTAAACTTCTTGAACTCTTAAGATATTTTTTAATGTACTAAAAAGTTTTCAGCAGAAAGAATAAAGTGAAAATCAAAGTTAGACTGATACCAAAAATCTTAAATCTGGGATAACTAATAGCCAGTGCAATAGCATTCACAAGACTACTAAAAGAAAAGGACTGTAATCTCAGAATTCTACACCCAAGCAATATAACAATTACTGGTGGAGGTTAAAGAAAAAGTTTAGGATATATAGGACATCAGATATGTCTTATATCTGAGGAAAATACTGGAGAGAATATCTTAATCAAGGAAAAGATCAACAAAGGATAGTTATTAACAGTATTGTTCCTAAACTATCTTATGCAAAACAAAGTAATCAGGTAGGAGAATGAATGGTAAAATCAATCCAAACATAATAATAAATGGGATGGAAAAGAACTTCCAAATTAATAAGGGGGAGGGTGAGCAGACTGAATGGAAATGTGATCAAAGCAATAAAGAAAAAAAAACAAAATTTGAAAAGAAAAACAGAATCTGAGAAATAAAAATATTCTAACATTGGTTGGGGGAGGGAAGCCTAGCTATATTTAAAGGAGGTGATTTTTTAAAAATTTAATGAAAGGATAGACAAAGAAATATCATGTAAGAGAAACAAAATAAAAAATGGGAGTGGGGAGGAGAGGAGAGCAAAGGAGAATTTAACATTAAATACACTAAGAGATAAAAATGCACGTAACATAAATAGCAAATATAATCAGTTACTATTTGATATTGACAAAAAAAGTGTGTTGGTATTGTCATAAATTTGTATATAACAATCAAAACAGCTGTTAACTTACAAATCCAAAACTTTTTAAAGTGTGTGGCTAGCTTAGGAAAAAAGTACAATTATTTTGGGAGTTTTCAAAATGTTTCCTTTAAAATTAGATCTAGTGAACATAAGCATGGGTCATGTTAAAATTGAACATTACTGGGGCACCTGGGTGGCTCAGTCAGTTAAGTGTCTGACTCTTGGTTTCAGCTCAGGTCATGATCTCTCAGTTTCGCGAGTTCAAGCCCCACGTTGGGCTCTGTGCTGGCAGCCCTGATCTTGCTTGGGATTCTCTCTCTCTCCCTTGCTCTCTGCCCATTCCCCACCCACACTCTCTCTGTCTCTTTCAAAATAAATAAATAAACTTTAAAAAATTAAAGTGAATATTACTGTTTCATTTAGTGTGAATTAACATATACATGGAAATTATACATCCCTCAAAAGAAATAGAATTTCACTAAGTGTATATTCAGAGAATATTTACAATAATTAGTAATCTTGTTCACAAAGACAATCAACAAAATTTTTTTAAAGACCAGGTCACATTCTCTAAGCATAATGCAACACAATTAATTTTTAATTTAATTTTTAATATTGAATTAAAATTATTTTTAATTTTTAACCAATATTTTAAATTAATAAATGTAGAAAAATATAATTCAGGCACAGACTAAGCATTCATATTTATGATATAAAAAGAGCTCTTAAAAACTGACATCAAAAAGACAAACAACCTGACAGAAAAAAATGGCAAACTATATGAATGACCACTCACAGAAAAGACATCAAGAGCCTAAAAACATGGGAAACATGTTCAAATTCACTGATTATCACCAATAGGAAAATGACTGAATATTGTTATATGTATTATATGCAATATGTATTATATTCCATGTACATAGAAACATATACCTAAATTCAAAACAATGAATTCAAGACTCATCATTTGACTTGGAAGAATTTCCATTGCACAATATCAAAAAAACAAGGTAGGCAAATTTGCTTAAAGACAGAAAATAGATTAGTGATCACCTAAGGCTGGAGTAGGAATTGATGTAACTACAAATCACAGGACAGATCACACTGGGGTGATGAAAATATTCTAAACCAATTATGTGATGATTGCATAACTCAATAAAGTTACCAAAAATCATTGAGCTGTGCATTTGAACTTGGTAAGTTTTATGGTATATAAATTATATCTCAATAAATTAAAAAAAATTTAAATAGCCACCTGTGGTTACTTGCTACCATAAAATTTTATTTAAAAAAAAAAAGGAAGAGGGGCGCCTAGGTGGCTTAGTCGGTTAAGCCTCTGACTTTGGCTCAGGTCATGATCTTGCAGTCCATGGGTTTGAGCCTGGCGTCAGGCTCTGTGCTGACAGCTCAGAGCCTGGAGCCTGCTTCAGATTCTGTCTCCCTCTCTCTCTCTCTGCCCCTCTCCACTCATTCTCTGTCTCTCAAAAGTAAATAAGTGTTAAAAAAATTAAAAAATAAATAAAATTTTAAAAAGAAGAGGCAGAAGAGTAGGCTTAACATGATACTGTTTTTAGTTTTTATACAAAATAGTAACTGATGGAAATAAAAGGAAGAGCAACCAAGAACTAAAATAAAAGAAAAACAGAATATTACACTAAAAATAGAATATATATAACATGTCTGCATTTATATAAAATGATATAAGTGTGGTATATGCATAAATGTTAAGACACATGTAATCAACTTTAAAATACTTCAGCATAGAGAGTATATCATTATTAATATATAAATAAGTTTATGATTCCACTCTAGGGATAGTCAATTGCCCTAATTATGCATCCATACTCTAGTTGAAAGTAATATAGATTTTTATCAGAAGTCCATAAACCAAAAGTGGCCATTACAAGTGCTTCTATTTTCATTATCTTGATCATTACCTGAATATAAAGAATATCAGAAAAAGATTTTTTTAGTGCAATTATTGGCCTGTTAATCACCATGGCAAATGTTAGAACTGGGCTCTCAATGGTTAATTAAAAGTATTCAAAAAACGAATATTGGTTAAAATACTTTAAGAAGTATTTCCCTCTTCTCTCAAATTCCCTGCATGAACAAGACATAAAAATATAGCTATGTATGGCCTGAATTCTTAGGAAGGTATCAAAGCCTGATCAATAAGCAGCCTTCTATCCAGCCATTGTAAATAAGCGTGACTAGGAGAATATCAAAACCATGCCTCCAGAAAAGCTGTCATGCCATCCTCAAGTGAACCTTTCATCCAATATAGAGATTGAAACTTAAAAGTATAGAAAACTGGACTTTGTCAAGCTGACAGAAAAGGATATGTAAGTTGTTTCCTGCCTGTTTATTTATGTTTGATTATTTAGTAAATTTACATGTGGAGGAATTTGGTCTGATATTCCTTTCATTATAACTTACTAGTTTAGATTTGGGGTACTTCTAACCCTCACATCAAACTGCATTGTCTACTACTTTTCCCAACCAAAAGAACCTACAAGTTGTATATAGCCAGGTTAGTTTATGTCGGTTCACAACAATAAAAAAATAGATACTTTTAAAAAATAAATATACTGTTATCTCTTCATGAAAAAAAAATAAAAACTCCATAAGTACATATAAACAAAATGTTCATATGCAATTTTAAAGAGGCCACAGGTTTGCCCAGATCTATTCATAGATTTCTAGCTGGATGGCTAACAGGTGAGCACTTGAAATGTAAATCTAGACATGTATATTCAAACCTGACCTCAGTAGTCAAATGTGAAAATTGAAGGACACGGGTAGGATCCCTGATTAAGTTCAATTTATTCCAGCATACCTTCGGGAGTGAACTTAGAACCATGTACTGCAAGACAGAGTAGTTATCTGGTCATAGGGATTTACAGTTCTTACTCTGCTAGCACAGACTAGTGTGTATGCATCTCTTTGGCTGATTGCTAACCATGGTCTATTAGAGAACACCTGAGATTTCACCATGGGAAAGTCACTGTAGAAGTTTCCTTTATTACGTGGGAATTTGGAAAACAGAGGCATTAATGAAAGGATGGCCAGAAACTTTATCTCACTGGAAAACACACAGTAGAGGAGGCTTCCTAAGAAATTAAAGAAATTAAATTAGGCAGGGGAAGGACAAGGGAACCTTGAACACATAATTGGAGATTTTGATTTAATTGAAATAAGAACACCAAGAGAGGCTTTTGAGTAGCTCAATGGGTGACCTTTATCAACAAAACTTACTAAGAAGAAAAAATAACTGGCATTTTAGAACTAATAGAAGGCAAGCTGGGGCAGGGGGCCGAGGGCAGAAGGGAAGGTGGTCTGAAAGCACATAAGAGAAAAACAGAAGGGATAGTGGCTAAATATGAAACTGAAAAACAGAAGAAAATATAAATATATTTAAAACCTATTTTAAAAGAAGCTACAAGATTTGTTGATAATGAAGCTATGAAGGACACAGGATCGTTTCCCATTGATGTAAGGTGATGTAAGTATAAAATCCATCCACACATTAACACCAGATGAACCTTCCAAAAATGCTATTTCCAACATGCTGCCTTTCTGTCCCTGAGGGAAAGAATCTTATTCTAGAGTCTTAGAATAAGGTCTAAATTCTTTATCTTGAAATTCAAGATTATTTTTTATAGCGTGGTCCCAAACTATCTTTTTCAAAAGTACCCTTAAAAATAATTCTGATTGCAAAGGTTTTGTGAGTTTCTGTTTTCCAGAACTCAGAAGAAAATTTTAAATTAATTTGTTAGACTAACTAGGTAATTTAATTAATTAGAGCAAGATTTTCCCTTCACTCCACCATCACCTTCCTGGGCCTTCCACCCATATTCCTGGGTGGGAAGATGTGCAAGGGTGACATATATGCCCTCGCATCTTGGTGGGATACTGTCCAAGTGGGATGGATGGATCCTCGGGGGACCAGGCCTGGGCAGTCATAAGCACAGATGAGTTAAGCAAAGGACCATGGCACTGTGCTGGCCTCACCAGAGGCCATCTCCCTCTTGAAGAGCTTTTTATTTCTTCATTTCACGCTCTCCTGCCAATGGGAACCCAACTCCCTTTCCCCCAACTTCTGGATACTTTTTAACTCATTCCTGTCTTTGAAACTGAATCCTTAGCATCACATTTACTTTGCCTAATGATTACATATTTGCAATCATCCTGGCTCTTCAATGGATCACTCCACACTTGCATCAAGTTCTGGCACAGTTCGAACTATAGGAAAGAAGAGGCCTTTGGGGTACAAGTAAAAGGAGGAAGGCCTTTGGGGTACAAGTAAAAGGAAGTCACAAAAATAACTTTGAAATAGTAGACTAGCTTGCCATGATGTTACTTCATACGTCCTAATTCATGACTGATTCATTCTCAAGTAAGAAATCCTTCAGTTTCCTTAGTATCTTCATTTACTTTAGGTGTCAAAGCCATGTTCTCCAACTCGGCTTTTTCATGGTCTCATTTCCAGTTACTTTTATTACTATTCTGTTTCAAACTCCATGACTGATGGCCACACTCTAAACACTTGCATCACTAGAAAAGTCTTATACCTATACTATTAAGTGTAACTACCCTGACCACAGTGTCTTACCTCTTTAGAGTGTTGCTAAGTTCCTCTCATTATACGTGCATTTCCACTTTTCAGGGACTTCTTGGTCCTTGATCTCATCTCACTTTGCTTCCTACTTTTTTGTCCCCTCCTAACTACTTTCCTATTCAGCCTAGTTTCTAGAACACATTATTCGGCCGCTCTCTTGCCAAAGTCACTTTCCTTACCCTATTTTCCTTCTATCATACCTGTATGAAAAAGTCAATTCCAACTCTACCACATTCCAAAGCCAGCTTTTTCCATGTTTATCCCTAGACTGCTAATCTATCACTCCTATAGAAAAATCACACAACTACTTAGGTTTGATACCATTAAACATTCATGACCTTAAACTTTAACTGTCCAACAATCCTACAGTTCTTCTCTAGGCAAATCTCTCTCTTCTTTTCCACAGTGACTATTTTTAAACTTCTCCACCTTCCTTAAACCTCTGAACTCAATGCTACTTCCCTCTCAGCAAATGGCCTGACTTCCTATTCATAAAGAAAATAAAAAAAATTCCAGTGTGTAATTACCTCAGTTCCTTCCCCAAACCCACAAACTTATCTGCTTCTAAATACATACTGAATTCTAATAATTGCAGAAATTACATTTTTTTCTCACTCCATTATGCTCTGTTTCATGTATCATTTTGGGGAAATGAGCAAGAATGCCCATTCTATGACGTTACGGCCCCCTCTTGTTGCCTGGCAAGAAGCTAGCTGAGATTTGTGGCTCCTCATTCTCAGTGGGAGGGGTTTCTATGGTTTTCAACTTCACACAAGGTGTCCGGGTTCTATCAGACCAGTAATCTGACATCCATGATAGTCAATATCCAGCTGCAAGATACCTGATTCTGATTCCCTGGAGTAGCTGGTACCCAAGCCCAAACTGTGTATCATTCACTTCTTTGTTAATGCCAAGGGTAACAACAGGGGGGTTAGAGCCCCTTCTCAAGAGTATTTCCTCACTGTGGGGCCAACAGTGTCCAGCTGAGGACACCCCTCTGCAGAAGGTTGGAGAACAAGGTGCCTGCTCACCTCATGATCTGCTCTCTATGAGTTCCAACTGGCATGCCATGATACTTGCCCTAGAATTTCTAATCTGCCCCCACCAGACACACTACCTTCTTCCCAATAATATCTAAACATTTTCCAATCAGGAAAATAAGATTCTATAATTCCACCTCCAAACACCTCTCAAATCAGTCTTCCTTCCCCCGTCTGCATGCCACTCTTCTAGCCAAAGTTTCTCATATTGCTAGAGTCTCCCCTCCAGTCCAAATGGACCCACCCCTCAATTTATTCTCAAGCTATAGTCAGAGTGACCATAAAATCACAAATGTGATTATGTCAAGCTCCTTCTCAAACGCTTTTAGTGATTTTCCAATGGTTTTAACATAAAGTTCAGACTTCCTTGGAAAGTCTATTACTATCAACAACAATTACAATAACTAATATTTACTGAACATGTACTGTATGTTAGGCATTAAGCCAGGTGCCTCATGTATCTCAGCTTTCCAATCTTTACCAAAATGTGACAACATTGGTAGCATTACGCTCAATCTACAAATAATAAAATTCATACTAGATGAAATAACAAGGTTTTACAGCTATCAGGAAGTTGACCCAGTATTCAAACGCAACTCCACTTGTTTCTTCTGCCTGAGATCTTTCCTTTATACTGTAATTCCAGTCATTGTTAGGGCCTCCTATCTCTCTTCATGGCTCAACAAAAGCTGACATTTAAAAAATATGTGGTCTGCACATAGTTTTTTCAAATACTTTACGTATTTCTCCAAATTAAAGAAAAGAAAGGTAAATTAATTTGCCCAAGATCACCCATTTAATAATGGGCAGAGTCCTAACATCAGTCAATCCAGTCTTGATCTGCATGATAGAAATACTGCCCTCCTTCCTTTATTGAATATAAATTGCCAAAGGGGCATGATTTCTGGATGCTACTTGAAATCCCCATGAAACCATGAAGAAGACTTCAGATAGTAGGTTAGGCATATGGCTGGAGCCAACCAGACAGGTAGCTATCATCTTACTTGCCAACCATCACTATTATCTTCATGGCCTCATTTCCCTTCCATAGGAAGGCATAGCACTTGAGCTTACAGCACTGAAGCCAGTTTAATAATAATGGACAAAGTTTGGCCAAAAATTGTTTGGTCTTTAGCAAAACCATAAACATTACCATCCATTCCAGATTGGTATTAGAAGTACAGAGCTGGATGCCAGGCTTGACTTGAATTCCAGAGGCAGCCACCTGGAAAGGCAGCAGGATCCGTTAAGAACAATCAGATAACAAGGGGCTAAGCCATTATTTAGTTGAGACAGAAATCTGAAGTCAATTGTCAAAGCCAATCTGAGGGCCAAAGGAGTCAGTAATCATTCCTAGATCAGAGACTAGCATACAGCCAAAGAGAGGTTGTTAAGAGTGAGAAAGTGAAACAAAATACAGTAATCAAGAATGGAGTGTGGGGGTAGAAGGCAGAGGAATAAGGCATAGATGGTTCTAATGCATTTCAACACATGATCCCTTTAATCATTATGACAGAACAAATGAGACATTCTTGCTCCAGAAATATAACAAGGTTACCTTAATACTTCCTCCCTTTGATGCTATCAATCTCATTCTGTCCATATGGGCACATATTTATTAAGCAGCACAGCTGAGAGTTCTGCCACTTAGCATATTCAGGGAAGGGACAGTCAAAGAAGTCCTGGGACCCACCTCATTAGACACCATCTCCCTGACTATGGTGTAAAGTAGGGAGTCAGTGTGACTTCTAGAACTTTAGGAGATTATAATACTTTTTTTTCTTTTGAACTAAATAATACAATATCTCAAATCATTTATCTGTAAAATGGGAATGATATTAACCTTATGGAGTTCATAAGAAAATTAGATGAGTTCTTGTATATAAAGTTAGTACTTGGCACAGGACTCAGGAGAAAATAAAAGAAAAAAATATCTAAAGCACACCATCCATACTTTTAAATATTTCCTATAGCCTTCACAACTGACAACTCATTCTAAAGAGCACAGGCATCATCATGAGAGGTAAGAATCAACATCTGTGACCTTCGCCTCAATTTTAAGACATTTTTCCAATGGTGTGGTGGATCTCATCCTGTATTGTACCTCCTTGAGAGCTCTTGGTGTCTTGTGTCAGAGTCCTGGCCCATTAGCAGTGAGAAAATCCCCAATATAGAGCCAGATACCCTGCTCATCCAGACACGGGGTTATCATCTCCCTAGCATGCAGCTTTGATAAACACCAAAGTGACATGAATCATAAAAGTCACAGTCCAAACGGTATCATAATCACAAAAGCAGCCCAAAGTGAAAGAGAACACAAGGTGTTAAAGAGTGATAAAATCCCAGAAGAACAAATAGGACAACACAGGCCACCCCGAGATAACCAAAGACTTGAATGGGTTAGGCATGATTCTATTTTTTTAAAAAATCACTTTTTAACTCTCCCCAGGGTAGGATATTGAATGAATGAACCTAGCAAGCACTTTGAGCACTCCATCAGCACTGACTCAAGGTGACTGGCATCCAATTTGACTTTGCCTTTACCTACAAGGCAGCAGATGGTTCCAAAAGAGGCTTTCTAGGAAACTGCCGACAGGACCTAACTGCATAGTAGTTTAAGAGCTTAACAAGCCAATTCTAGCTGGTGTTGTTTAATGTATCAATACGCTCAATGATAAATGACTAGTATCCATCTTCCAGCAATTTAGGGGATGTAATTTCTTCCTTAAGTTTCTATGGATTTTAGTTCCTGCTCCATTATCATTTGGGTTTTAGTTTACTTCTATACGGGTGGCTTTTCTTTGGTTTTACATTTTTCTCACGTGTGCTGTGAACACATACAATGGGCTTCAAACGAGAGCATTTGATCTCCCCCTGTGCTTAACTTTCCAGGAAGATGTCACAATTGCCCCTTCACAGTAATCAAAGGGCATTTCTATCTCTTCCTCAGAAAAATCACAGCTCTCGGGTGGGGAGGCAAAGGGAAATGGCACATCTTTCACATCCTTAGTTCAGTTTTGAGAGTGAGAAGAGATAAAAGAAGATGAAAACAGGCTTCAAAACACGCAGAAAACTGTATTTACAAAGGAAGAAAATGGTGGCATTCAAAACACTACAGACCAATGCAAGCAATACTTCTAACTCCCAAACAAATAAAAGACCTTTCACAAAAGAGATCTTATGTGACCTGAGACAATAAACCCCTATACAGTTTAGCAGTCGATTTTATAGCTTAAATAATCAAGCTTTGTCGTCACATACCCACAAATCTGGTACTTAGAACTTTTCAATACCTATTGTGTTCAAATTATTGCTACACTATAATTTTCTTGATCCCGTTCAACTGAAAATAGAAGGTAAAGGTACCCTATGTTAAGCAACCTAACTTTCCTTCATAGCAGCCATTTAAATCAAGAGAGGCTGAAGGTTACATATATGGTCTGTTAAGAACTTCCTAGATTTAAATGAGAAATTTTATACTCTGGGCAAGTAGAAACCAATGATAAACTTATGGTATGTTTTATTTGTTTTTTGTGTGTGTTTGTTTGTTTGTTTGTTTATGTATTTGAGAGAGAGAGAGAGGGCATGAGTGCAAGTGGGGGAGAGGAGGAGAGGGGCAGAGGGAGAGAGAGATAGAATCTCCACGCGCAGCTTGGAGCCCAATACAGGGCTCAATTACACAGCCATGAGATCATGACCTGACTCAATAACAAAAGTCAGACACTCAACTGACTAAGCCACCCAGGCACCCTTGTTTATTTCTTTTTAATTAAAAAGTTTTGAGGAAGAACTGACAACCTAAAAGGTTCAGAAAGAGGCAAAACAAGTGTACTGGAGACAGTTTCAGAACTGGACTGTGGAGGCCAAGCAACCCTGGAAGAAGCTATGACCTGGGTATCAGGTGTCAGCACTAACTTGGAGGGAAGACCACGGCAAAGCAGGTAGTGGGGAGTGGCAGACTGAGCAGGTGGAGTTTAGTGTTTAATATGGTATCTGGTGGCAGGACTGGTGGTCATTGTCATCAGAGAGGTAATTGATAGGGTGAAGTCCGTGCAAGTACACACTGTGATGGTATCTGAGACAGTAGTCAATAGCAGGCAAGACTGGCAGTAAGGAAAGAACTTTGGCTCCTGTTGTGTATCAACGTGGTTTTAGTTACTGAAGGAAATTGGAAGGGGCAAGTCACAGTTCCAAAAAAATTTTTTAACCATTATCAACCACGACCACCAACAGAGATTTGCTGAAAGACTACAGAGGGTCAGTCCTCATATTTAACACATTAAGAGAATCATCTCATTCATGAAGTACTAGCCTCAATTTACAGGTGAGGAAACTTAATTACTCAGTCTTCCCAAACTCTCTCAGTTAGCAAGTGTCATGGACAGATTTATCCCAAGGAGGACATACTTGGCTCCAAAATTCTTGAGTACCATGTTTTACTCTGCCATACTAGAAAAAAAAAAAAAAAAAAAAAAAAAGCAGAGGCACACAGGGAACTCAAGGAATGGTGAAAAAGGTTGTGGTCATAAGATATTTGCATACCATGTTGTGCTTTCACAGTTTTATACATAAGGAATTGGAACCCAATTAATTGACCTGTGGAAGATCACACAGCTGAAGAGCCTACAGCATTCTAGAATTTACAAAGTAATGTCACCTGGAGGCATGGTCTCAGACTCAAGATACAAAACTAGATATTCAAGAATCTAAGAGCAGCAAAGCGAGTTGAACATTAAGTCACCCTAAGACACACCTATAAGAACATATTAAGGGAGTATTTTTGAGACCCTGGATTAGGAAAAGTGTTCTTAATTATAACACCAAAAGCATAAACCATAAAATATATAGTTAAATTTTTTAAAAAAGGTTTTAATATGTGAAAGACACCATTAATAGTATGAAAAACCAAGCCATATTAGAAGAATTTATTTACAAATCATGTCTCTGAACAAAGGCTCGTGTCCGTAATATGTAAAGCATTCCCAAAAATTCAACATTAAAAAAAAAACAATTTAAAAAGTGGGGAAAAGATTTCAGTAGACACTTCACCAAAGAAGTTCTACAAGTGGAAAAGAAGTTCAATATCATTAGTCATTAGAAAAGCAAATGTAAGTCCCAATGAGATTCATACCTAATTGACTAGCAAAAAGCAAAAGGACTGACAATATCAAGTCTGGCACAGATATGGAGCAAGTGGAACGCTCACACATTGCTGGTGAGAATGCAAACTGGCAGAGGCACTTTGAAAGACAGTTTGTTTCTTGTACAGTTAAACATACACTTGCCACATGACTCAGCTATCCCACTCCACAATATTTATACAAGATAAATGAAAACTTAAGTTCACAAAAACAGCTGTAAGCTAATGTTTACAAGCCTTTTATTCATAATTGCTAAAAAACTGGAAACAATCAAAATGTTCCTCCTGGCAAAACTGTTGTGCGTACAGTCAATGCAATACTAGTCAGCAGTAGAAAGGGTCAAACTACTGATAATGTGCAACATGAATGAATTCCAAATGCATTATACTAAATGAAAGAAGTCAGACTCAAAGACCACACCCTATACATTTATATGACATTCTGGAAAAGCCAATGACCATCAGCCAGAGAACAGATCAACAATTGCCAGAGATTGGAGTGTGAATGGGGGTGATCGCCAAGAGTGAGCACAAGGACTTTTTTTTTTCTTTTATAATGAAACTCTGTATCTTGATAATGGTGGTAGACACAAGATTCCACGTATTTGCAAAATTTATAGCACTAGACACCAAAAAAACAAGTTTCCTGTAAATTAGATACATTTCTTAAAAAGACAAAAATTGTTAAAAACTGTGTGTGTGTATGTGTGTGTGTAAAGGGAAAGGAGAGGAATATTTTGCCAACAGACAGAAATTAACATGGAAGTTGGAAAGCATGGGTCTTTCTCACATGGTGTGCCTTGTGCAGAGCATTCAATAAACATTTGTTAAGTCAAAATAAAAAACCGAAAGAAGAGCAGAGCATACAAGTTACCTCAAATTAACTTCATTTGCAAAATATAAATACCAAAATTAAATAATCAGTGCCATTCATAATTGTCTCAGTAGTGATTCAGAGCAAGATCTTTGAAATTTTACCACTGTCTACTCACCAAACTTGGAAAGTTACATAAAAGCAAAAAAATCCATTCAATTAATATATTAGTATATTTAAAATTCAGGATGGCTAATGGTAATTTTTATTGTCACTTAAAGTTACAAAGTAGCAATTTGAAAAGCATAACAGTGAAAAGGAAGAATAAGACTTGTACATGTTATGTATAATTATGATTGGACATATTAAAATTCATCTTTATTATAATTGATGAAATATAATATAGAACATTACTTTAGAACAATGTGGGCACAATGAAAGTGCATCAAATGAATAATATTTAATATGCTGAGTGCTTTTATATTTTATTTTTAAACCCAAATTTTTTAGAATGATTCAATGCTACTTTAAAAAGTAAACTACCTGTAAAGGAAACAAATTACAGTCATTATCATGATTTGTTTTAAAAACAGGTCATTACAGCTTAAGTAAGTTTCATGAGAAGAAATCAACTGTAATTCAAAAAGCTAAAGAAAGTATTGAGAAAACAATGTAAGTGTGATATTTGTGGATGTATTTCACTTCTGAATATAGATAAATGTCAAAAGAAATTATCTTTTTAAAGTATAAACTTTTATGAGATTATTTCAATTTAACAAAATAGCTACAACTGTTAGTACAAAAGTCTAATAGTATTCACTGACATGCACTGAATTGCAAAAATAAGGTATCATAGTGAAATAAAAAGTGAACACATTTCATTCAATTTCAAATCACTTGTATATTGTCTAAGCTTCCACTTTTTGAGTAGGAAGCAAGAATCAGATTAATAATGGAACTATCCTCAATCTTAGAAACTAAAGCAGAAAATACTTTCAATTGTCTTACTTTGCAATTATCTACTCCAATTTTAATTTCACTTTGCAACTGGAAGCATTATTTTCAAGATAAACAATGCAATCTCGCTTATTAATACTTGTGTTGCATTTGCTTTGGTAGCAACTTGACATGTGCAGGGACAAAGATGTGGAACTGAAGTCCAACACACGTTTCGTCCAGAATAACTGGTTCAATGTCTGCCACTGAACCAGTAATGCATTTTACGGTGATTACTAATACTTTCCTAGAAGCTCAATATATATTGTGGTAAGCATGGATCAGACAAAAGTTGTATTTACTTCTCTCAAATATAAGCCTTAAATATTTGGAGAAAATGTTCATCTTTGTGTCACACACCCAAGATGATGGTAAATTATTTTCCATGGATTGATTGTAGTAATAATCACAAAATAATTTTTTGTGGTGCCACAAAATAATTTTTTTTAATTTTTTTAATGTTTACTTGTTTTTGAGAAAGAGAGAGACAGAACACGAGCAGCAGAGGGGCAGAGAGAGAGGGAGACACAGAATCCGAAGCAGACTCACAGTAAAGGCAATATAGTGAAGCAGAAACAAAGTATATTAAGAGTCAGGAGCTACAGATGGAGTCTTGGTTTTACCTCTAGTTTACTTTGTTACCTTAAACTAATTACTCTGCCTCTCAGGACCTCCTTTAATTCATCTACAAAATGAAGGAGTTTACTCAATTAACTCCCAAAGTATCTTCTCACATTATGTAGCTTTGTGTGTCTGTCTCTTTGTTTCAAGTTATCAGAGTCAAGGCCTAGATGGAATCAAAAAACAGTAGTCTAGGGGTCCACTGCCTGTTTTTGCAAATAAAACCTTACTGGAACTTAGCCACATTTGTTTACATGGTGTCTACAGCGACTTTCACATTATAATGACAGCTGAGTGGTTGCAACACAAACTGCCTGGCCCACAAAGCCTAAAATATTTATCATTGGTTCTTTACAGAAGTTTGCGGACACCTGGTCTACAGTCTAGGATTATGTTAAACAGGAGTTTGACATGTTTAAGACATACCTTATTAGCAGAAAGTATGCTTCATGAAGTAGAGATTTTGGTTTATTCTGTTCATTAGTGTACCCTAAGCACCTATGATAGTGCCTAGTAGATGCTGAATAAATATTCATTAAATAAATGAATGCATAAGAATGAATGAAAGGAGTGAATGAATTGTAGCTTGTGCATGCCTGATATTTACTCATCAGTATCCTTCCTGCCATGGCATGGTTTCTACTTGCTGTGGAATTTAAAATGTATTCCGATGGAAGGAAGTCGACATAAAATGCCCCTCTACGGTATTGTATATAGCTTGCCAACTATATATAATTCCAACTGCATAACAGAGCTTAGCCTGAAGTGAATTTCAGCATGAATTTCAAATACAGTGGTAGCATACAATATCTGATCCCACTTAGAAGACAAGCATGGATTAATAACAGTAGACTCTCATATTTCTATAAAAGCATTCTTTTTTGGTTCAAAAGATAATAGAAGCTAATGAAAACAAAAAAATAGCTATCAAATATTATAATCCTAGTACTAGTATCCATTGTTTTCAGATCAAAAAACTTTTTTTTACATTTATTCATTTTTGAGAGACAGAGATCTCTGAGACAGAGCACAAGCAGGGGAGGGGCAGAGAGGGAGGGAGACACAGAATCTGAAGCAGGCTCCAGGCTCCCAGCTATCAGGACAGAGCCCGACGCGGAGCTCAAACTCACAAACCGTGAGATCATGACCTGAGCCAAAGTCGGATGCACAACCAACTGAGCCAACCAGGCGCCCCATTGTTTTCAGATTTTTAAAAGTAAGGTTTGCTGCTTATGCAACAAAAGTCACCAGTAACGGACCCAAAGTCAAAAACTAGGTTTATCAATATACATACTGGCACATTCAGCAAACTTTTACTTTTAGAAAAATGTGTTTTGTTTTTTACTTGATAAAAATATTTCCATCATGCTGCATATAGGCTTCATGTTTTACATTATTTATTTTTATTTATTTATTTTCCAAGTCGTCAAAGGTGATGGTGATGATAAATAGCTACTAACTAAAAGGTACAGCCACCGGAATCACAGATCTGGCTCAAATTTCCAGCCCTATAAACATACTAGCTCTATTGCTGTAGCTATATTATTTAACCTCAATATGCCTCAGCTTTCTCATCTTTTAAATGTGGATAATAAAATTTACTTTATGCAGTTGTTCAGGGCAATAAATAAAATGACACCTATAAGAGCCCAATACTTTTTCCTACACACAGTCTGTGCTCAAAAATTGACAGTGATTATTGTATCTGTATCTCAATTGCATTATATATTTAAATTATATTATTGCCATATATTACATAATCATAGTGTATTACTTATGACATGTCTATGAGAAAACTTATTGCAAATGGAAGGACCTAAAGGTTTTAAAGTACTGTCTTCCAGTGTCACGTTTACTTTGGAGCTTAATTTTTTTTTTTACCTTTTGTAGGGTCAGCATCACCCAAAATATTTTTCCAATTATGAGTCTATTTTGTCTTTGAATAGAAAGTCTATTGCATTGTTTCACCAGTATTCTTCCCCAATAATAATACCAGGGAGATTTGCTGTTCCTCTCTCTCAAAGAGGTCATAAAGGTCCAGCATTGCTTCAGGAACTTTCCTAAATAAAGTCACTCATTCCCAGCTGGGCATACAGTGAATGCTACAAAAGTGCTTACATGAAGACACAGCAAATATGCATTGATTGCATGTATCATTAAGGAGTACAGAAAATGTTCCTTTATTTTATGAAAAAGCATGCTGTAAAATTCTGAGTATTTACCCAGTGCTATTCAGAATTCTCCATATCAGTATAAAAACCACTAGAATGGTCATGAAATCATGAACCATTTTTTGTTTTGTTTTAAAATTTCATTCCAAAAATATCCAAGTGCTAATTTGAGTATAAGATTATATTAAGTGAAGTACTAGATGTCTGTTTCTACTCTGTTTCATACTGGATCCAGCTTGATTACCACATATTACACAGGGTTTACATATTGTTTTATATTTGTGTTTTAAATGCATCTATTAAATACCCTTGGATATGCCTCAGCAACTATCTCAAAGAAATTTGATAATGTGAACTTTTTGATCTGAGTTTCTTAGAAGACCAGAAACACTGTCCAAAAAATAAATAAATAAATAAGTTCTGTGAATTCAGAAGTATGCTCAATATTTATTCCAGTGCCTAAGTTAATTACATTCTTTCTGACCACTCTCTATGGCCAACTTTGTTAAGGAATAAAAGGCAATGCAGAAAAAAAAATTGTGGATAGAAAGAAACTTTAAGAATATTACAGAATCAATAAAAATAGTAAGAAGAATATTATAGAATCATGGAATTTCTTAAAAAAAATTTTTTTAACGTTTATTTACTTTTTGAGAGAGAGAGACAGAGCATGAACGGGGGAGGGTCAGAGAGAGAGAGGGAGACACAGAATCTGAAACACGCTCCAGGCTCTGAGCCGTCAGCAACAGAGCCCGACACGGGGCTTGAACTCACGAGCCGTGAGATCATGACCTGAGCCGAAGTCGGATGCTTAACCGACTGAGCCACCCAGGCACCCCTAGAATCATGGAATTTTTAAGAAAGCAGATGATACATACTGGGTTTTCTAGGCATGAAAAATTTACCTTGGATGCTGTCAGGAATGCACATCACCTTTCTCCTAACCCTCCTGAACCCACCAATAAACTCTGAACCTGAGAGAAACATTAATGGTGCTCAAGATGACAACAATGGCATTTTGGAGAAAATATGCTAATGTCAAGAGTTTAAACTTTTCTTTTTTGGAGAGAGGACATTTAAATCATTTTAACTCAAGTAGCTTGATCCCCTGGGGTTTGTCCTCATTTAGGGGGTCACCTTATTTTGATTCTTTCTTCCCCAATTTTAGATGGGCCTAGCTCTACTCTCTGCTCGGAAGAGGCTTTATCTTTAGAAGATGTTGAGACCAGCAACTAGGGAAGAAACATCCCCATGTTACCCTAAAGAGATTTTCCTTAGAGTTTTCATCTTGTTTGTTGTCATCATTTATTAGAGCAGCATGAACTAAGCCTCCCCCAGTGATCTATCATTTATAATTCATCCTTTTGCCCTTTCTAGTTTCCTGATTCACTCATTACTCTGGTGGGTAGGAAAGGTCTGAGCCTGGCTGACATATATAGGAGAAGGCAAGGGAATGCTGGGAGGTTGTTAAACCTAAAATGTTAACTATTTTTAAAGACTTTATTATATCAAAAATTTTTAATTGCTAATACTAGTGTTATGTCTGTGAGTCTTACAGGTATGTATCTTTTTTCCACACGCACATACCTTTCAAATTCTATCCAAACCCACCCACCCCATCACCAGACCTCAACTTCAACTTTCATCTGCTTCTCTTCAGTTTATGAACTTCTTATAATCCCTGAACACACTATGTATTTCCTGATTTCTATGCTCTTACATGCTGTTTCTTTGATTTTAGTAAGCTCTCTTCTCTAATTTGCCTTGGTGACTACTCACACAAATTTAACACTCAGCTCAACTATCACTCTCTGAAATCTTCACACACCCACTAAGACAAGTTTCTTTCTCCTGTCTAGTTCCATTACCCTGTGTACATACTTCTTACGGTGCTTTTCATGTTACATTGGAACTGTTGCTTTATAAGTCTATCAAACCAGGTGGAATCATTTAAGGGCTGGAAGCACATTTTATATATGGCTGCATCCACAATTTATTCATCTGGACTTTTGACTACAAAAGACGGAAATCCAGTCCTAACAGAGAAAGTAGTGAGGAAACTGCAGTTTTCTCCTCATACACCCTGGATTATGTGATCCCAGGTCAGCAATGCGAAAGAAATACAAACCTTTCTTCCCATACACCCCCAGATTAATCCCACAGAGTCACAGGCTCATCTATGAATTTATCATCATGCCAAGTACTCAGAGGACATCACCATCATGACCATTGCCTATCAGGACCAAAAGGTGACAGAGGAATTATGCAAAGAGAGAGCAAGGGAGAGAGGGGAGATGGCTATGTGACAGAGAGCTGAGAACCAGAGAAGCTTCAGCTCGCCACTCTGACACTCTAACACGGAATTTGGCACTTGATAGGTGCTAAATAAATGTGGACTTAATAAATAAACACTGGTTGTTCTCCTACATTTTAATAATGTTCTCAGGATCTATCACCAGATTTAACACATTACATTTCCAAAGTCAATTGCCCAGAATAATTCACCTCAAATTTCACAATAGTAAATTCCGGTACTTCGTGGACCAGCCAGTTTCTCCAACATTTCCCACTGATGACTTGGGAAATCTGATAGTAATGCCACCTAAAAAGATAATTTTGAAATCCTACAAAAAAAATCAGTAAGCTTTTTCAAGATTTAAACACACATATGCTAACAGTAACATATATATTTGTATTTATGTGCACACACACATTCATATGTATGCACACACATACATATATAAAAAGAGGTCATTTTCATATTGGAGAAATAAGTCTTAATGTACAGTCACCAAGCTATAAACTTGATGAAATTTGTTTTGCAACCTTCCCTACAACTACATACTAGAAATGTTCTTTTAGTTTATTCTGTACACATAACAAACAGCGTTTTTATCAAGTGAGATTTAGGTTTAAAGAATAATTCCTCCTGTTTGGGATAGTTTAGGCACTGTTTTGTCTCAAGAGAAAGTAGCAAGTGAAATGAACACAAAAGAACAATTGAATAATAGATAATGCAGCAAAGGTAAGCTTTCATGGCCCTTTTTTCAGATGTCGTATTTAGACCACTGTTACATTATTGAAGGGCACCGTCTTCAGCGATTAAGTTACAAAAACATCTCTAAAGGTTCAATCTTTATGTTTTGAGAAACTGTAATTAAAATAAGTCATTTTCTTTAACTTTGTTTTTATAAAAGAGGCCATTAGCCTTAAAATACCCTCTCACTTTGATAAAAACTCAGGATTGACACATAACCAGTGCGAATAAAAGCATAATCCCTCACAGTAACATTTTAGTCTTTTATTCTCCTTGCACTACCTCTTATCCTTGCAGTTATTCTCAGCAGCATCAGAAACCCAGAAATTGTGTGGAACAGATATTTTGTCCCAACTTGTCAAAAATAAGCAACAGACACAGTTACATACAAATAAAGCCATTACTGAATCTGCAGGAGCCAAATGAACTATACAAGGTGTTAATTAATTTTGCATTTCTAACATTTCAGTCATCATTTCCTTGGAAGTGGACACCTACGCGAAGAAAAGAAATGTAGCCACATGTAGCTATTAGGTTCAAAAACTATTCTTAATATACAAATGTAAAACTTTTCTTGGATAACATTTATATTTTCCATTAGCATCTGGCTCCTTTTCCAATAAAGTTCAGTATTTGTGACAGCCTTTCTTTCAGAAATGTGAAGGCTTTCTTGCCGTGAGCATTTCAAATGTTCAGAAATACCAACTGTGATTCAAATGATTTATAAGGTCATCACCCAAGAAAAGCCATGTATACTGAATTTCCAAGTAGCCAAATGGAGGGAAAATATAAAGAGAGATACATACATGTGAATGTTGTGTGTGTTGGTGTGAGGGTGCAGGCCCACACTTGGGGAAGTAGCTTCTAAAATGGATAGTGAGACAACCCAGTAATAAATAACAGAAGTAAAATGTAGAATAAAAAAAAAAAGAGATCTTAGTTCCTAAATATTTCTTTAGCCTTCTGCAGCATCCAGCACACTGCCTTACACATATTGGGTGCCCAATAATAATTTGTTTGAATTAATTTGACAGAGTATAAGAAAAGTAAATTTGTGTCCATAGAGTAAAATACCTAACTAAAGTCTCCCTTCCTAAAAGAACTATGTGTTCTACTTTATTCTTAATATCATTACTAAAAAATATTTGTTTAGTGCTTACTACCAACCAGATGGTAGGAGAGATGCTTTATATGGTTGATCTGATTCAAGCTATAACGCCCTCCTATGTGACAGCTACTATTCCCGTCTGAACTCACATGTGAGTGAAGGGAAGCACAAAGTTCTGAGGAACTCTCATTTACTGTACCTTCCTCCTGAAACGCTCTCTCCCTATTTCTTCCTTAGCTGGCTCCTTCTCCTCTGTCCAATCTTAGCTTAAATGTTGGCTCCTCACAAAGGTACCCTTGTCCCACATAGTTATACTCCATTTCCTTTCCCTCACAGCACTTTCTTAACATGTTAACATATATATACATACATATATACATATATATACACATATGTATGTATATGTATGTATGTGTACATATACATATGTATATGTATGTGTGTGTGTGTGTGTGTGTGTATATATATATATATATATATATATATATATATATATATGATATGAACTCTGACCACTCCATGTCGCCATAATTGGTCACCTGCCTCTCATGTACTCCCCTGGCTATAGCACTTACCTCTCAGTAACTGCTTTTTCATTTGTCTTTTGCACCCTTTATAGTGTGTTGTCCAAGTTCTTTTCTCACCTTGCTCACCTTGCTTTCTCACCACTCAGAAATTGATTGGAATGTGATGGGCACTCAACAAGAATGAACACAAGGAATAAATTAATAGACAGCATTGCTGGGAATCCAACAGCTCAGGTCTGGAGTCAAGTAAATATCTGTTGGAATCCCCTCTCTATTCTTGTTACTTCTGATATTCATAATTTAACAAACAGAAGTATATATATTTTTATATAGTGTGTGTATGTGTGTGTGTGTGTATATATGTATATACACACACACACATATATACACGCCAGATATATACATATGTATATATACATATATAAATATATGTATATATGTATAAATATATGTGTGTGTGTATATACATATATACATATATATATATATATATATATGTATATGTATATATACACACACATATAATTTAACAAACAAAGAATAACATGGGCTGAGTCTTACAGCTTGCCAAGGAAAGCAACAGGAGGAAAAAAGGCCAGTAGGAAGTGCCAGCTCATGAAGATGGATGTGGAAGAATTAAGCAATCAGGAATTTAGGCTAAGAAAAATGAGACACTACTGAAAGATGGTGACATCTTTTATTATAATGGCTTTCTGGAGTAGAGAAGCTGACATGAGATGGAGGCTAAAGGCAGCGAGAGCTACTACAGTGAGAGCAGTAGTCTTATTAAGAAACAGAAGGATGGGGAAAAAATAAGCACATTTGAGAAATATTGGAGATATTTAGAAGGGAGAATCAACAGGAGCTGATTGACTTTATATAGGATAGATGAGGAGGAAAGGAAAAAGCAAAGATAACTTCCAGTTTTATAGCTTAAGCAACGAGATACCAATACTGAGATAGAAAAATAGAAAACTACGTTCTCCAGGGGTGCCTGAGTGGCTCAGTTGGTTGAGTGTCTGACTTCGGCTCAGGTCATGATCTCACAGCTCGTGAGTTCGAGCCCCGCATTTGGCTCTGTGCTGACAGCTCGGAGCCTGGAGCCTGCTTTGGATTCTGTGTCTCCCTCTCTCTCTGCCCATAACCCACTTACATTCTGTCTCTGTCTCTCTCAAAAATAAATAAACATTAAAAAAGAAAAGAAAAGAAAAGAAAAGAAAAGAAAAGAAAAGAAAAGAAAAGAAAAGAAAAGAAAAGAAAAGAAAAGAAAAGAAAACTACATTCCCCAGAGCAGTGGAATGGGAAATGGGGACATGTGTGGTAGAGAAAGCACTGAATGCATGGGGAACATGTTGAGTTTGAGACCTCTCTCAGATCTCCAAGTTGACAGACCCAGTACCAAATCTTACACAGGCCTAGGGTTCAAGAATGAGTTCTGAACTGGAACTGTAGATTTTGTCTTCATGAGTATCTAGATGCTCCCATGTCAGGCATGAAGGGGTGCAAGGAAGGTATGTAGAATGAGATGGCCCCAGGAACAAAATTCAGGGGAAGTATGGAGAATTGAGAGTTTTCAAAAGAGACCTATAAGAACCATTCAGAGGACAGGGAGAAAAGGTGGAGGTGTCACAGGTACCAAGGAGCAAAGACTCTAGAATTACAGGAGCCCAATAGGCCCAATTGTGGATGTATGTAAAGCACATGCGGACTGAATGTAGCCCCAACCAAGACAGAAATAAGGAAGAGGTAAACATTACTGATATTCCAGGACTGAATGGTCAGTGAGTTGGAGCCAGAATGGTGACAGGACATGGAATGGCAATAACTGTGAGGCTAGTGCTTAAGACTTTAACAAATGGTATCTGGGTGTTCATGGACAACAACGATACAGAGATGATAGAGTAGGACCAGAGGCATGAGCCTTGCAGGGCAGGAGCTGTTCACTTGGGTAGAGGAGTAATGGTGTGCACAGCAATGCACAGTAAAGATTAACAAAACTGCCTCCCAACCTAGAAACTCGCTGTTGGCCTTGACACATGGAACTATCTATGCAAGGTCTTGTTCCATCACACACAAGACATAATTGATTCAACTTCAAAACTTATGTAATGTTCTCAAAAAATTTTATATCATTTTTATATCAGGAAAAAATATATATGCTTACTGCTTAAAATATTTCATAAAAACTCCCACACACCTCAATGCTCCAAATAAGAATAGCTAGGATTGGATGTCCTCACGGTTAATCATGTAGATTTTGAAAGAGAATGTCATATGAGTCCCAACTTATTCAAGTAATTATCAAAAACCTAGATGGTAAACAAATCTCTCTGTGTTCACTGATTTCTATCTCTTGGAGTTCTGAATGTGTATCTCACTGCTTTCTAAAACACCCAATTCACTCATTAAATCTCAGCAAATAAAAGGGCATTTCCTTTATCTTGCAGGTTTTCTTAAAAATGTTCTGATACTGAGGATGGAGATTCATAACAGCATTTTTATCCACTAGAAGGAATGCATCTTAGAAATGATAAAGATCTCAAATTTCTAAACTTTCACACAGATTTATTCTTCTATTCTGGGACTAGTACTCATTCATCTTTCAATCAAAAAGTTTAAAATAGAATCTTATGTTTTAACCTTAGATGCTCCATGTTATTAAGAGTTTTAAATTATCTGTGTAGAATTTGCCTTTCCACACGACCCTTTTTAACCTTGATCTCTATAAACACAATTTTTAACTAAAGTAGCTTCTTTTATGTTTGCTTAAGGTAAAAAATCCAAGGTCACAGATTTTTCTCTAGAGTCTGAAATAAAAACAGAAAAATTAACTCATATACATTAAAACAAAGTTTATAGTTACAATTGAAATCATAGAGTCAGTTAACTTTTTCCACCATACCTCCATGGCAAGAGGAGACAGGCATTTGGATTGGGTGGTGCTTTTAGCAGGGAAAAAAAAAGATGTCTCTAACACCTCACATCAGCTTTCTCCACAGTTCCTAGGACAAGAACCCCCCGGTTCAATACAAGAGAATTCGTTTGAATGAAGAATTTGCTCTCTCCACATGTCTAAAACTGTCATTGTCAAATAATCTTAGGCACATGTAAAAAACCAATGGTGGTACCACACTTTAGTCTGAGTCTAATTTAGAATCTTTTAAAATAAGCAGTAAGAGTAGACACTATAGGACTCCAAGAGGCCTAGAGACCATTCAATTATTCTGCTATCCTTCATGGTTGCCTACCCCTAATTCTGCACCACCCCCCCCCCCCGCATTCCTTTGTTGGCCCTTGCTGCTAGATCCTTCTTTTGCGTGCCCAGGACCAATGTGCCCAGGACCAGAAGAGACCATGACTACTCCATGATCTCCAGCTTCTATTGCATCTAAAGGTGCCCACAGGATGCAGCTGGAGCCAATGAGGCATAAATAAGTTTCCTTGAGAAATCTGATAAATTTTTGCCTTCCTGGTGAGAGGGGATAGATGTCATTGGCTGCCTCTGTCAAGATGGACATAATACCTTGCATACAAGCAGCCATCTTGTGGTCAAGAGGGTAGCAAGTACAAAAAGAAGGACCAGCAGAATCAGATGGCAGAGCAGAAGAGGGGAAAGCATCCTGGCTCTGATAATAACTTGAACAACTGAACCAATACCAGAAAAATCCCACCTCTGGATGTTTTGTTTTATAAGAATAAACACCTACTGATGCAGGTCTTTTAGGTGGATTTTCTATTATCTGAATCTAAATGTATTCACAAGTGATGCACCCTTTTGTTATTTTCTCACATGAGTCACCTTGATTCTAGCATTTTGCTTGTCATTTTTTCCCCTATTTTTTTCTTCTTTTCAACTGCCTGAGCAGATTCAGACTTTTCCCCCATCCAACACTTTATGGAGTGTGACACCAAGGATGAGTTCCTTCAGGTTTAAGGCTGTTCTAGCTCTTTCCTCTCTCAGGGCATAAGTTATTGAGTGTGGTGAGGGGGGTCACAGCCCCCTACTTCATTTAAGTGAGTTTATTGGTCAGGTCCCACATTGAATGGCCAGCTAGAACAATTTGGGGATAGAAAATTCTTGTAGGAACTTTGAAAACATCTATTTCATTCTTTGCCAGAATGCAAAATATGTCATTCAGGAAACGGTACACACAAGTATTTTCATAGCTTATTAAAAACAATAACTAACAGAACAATTATAAAACTATATTTTTCCAAGAAAGAAAAAAAATATTACCTGTAAATGCAGAGTTTGAAGGAGCCTCAGACCACTGAGTGGGAAGTTGATCAAAAAAGTAAGATTGGTCTCTCCATTAATTGGGCAAAAGGGAGAGCCCTATCATTGGAGAAATTAACTTACTTAAGACAAGAGGTAAAAAGCAATGTTCAGAGTTTCCAGAGGCTCTGTGGAAAGTGTAGAACAAACGGGAAAGTGCAGGAGAAAACTGTAATAGACAGCATCATGGAACAGGAATGCCTTCAGCTTAGATTAGGACGCAAGGCAGCTGATTCACAGGCTTCCAAGAAGCTATTTGAGGTCTCAGGGCTTGAAGAGCCTGTAGGTGGTATGCTCCAGGGCATGAGTGGAGGCCATTCTCATAGTCTGAAAGATTGATGAAAGCCCTGCAGGAAATCTTAAAATGGAATATATTTTCTCTTGTGTCCCCCAGTGCCTAGTAAACATGCAATCAATGTGGTAAACTGAAATGAACTTTTTGAAAGACAATGCCTTTAAAATATAATTGCTTATAGTGCACATTTATGCCACTTTTTCCAGGGTAAAACAGCTTTATGAGTGCTGTGCTCTAGTTTTGATTTTTCTCCTCCAGGTTGCTGATTATGTAGCATGTCTACTATTGCCAATGAGAAGCATCTCCATCAAAGTAAGTGTCTGGAATATCTTCACTACTTAATCTAACCTAATTTAATTTAATGTAATTTATTGATTTTTTCATTTTAGCATTTACTAGGTTTTTAACTATAGAAAAACAAAGAAGAAGTAGATCCCCCCATCTAGACAGCAATGTAGAAAATTCAAACAGTAGACAACTGCTTCCAACTCTTTCACCAATGGTAACCATTGTTAGCATCTTACTGTGCCTGTATCCAGATTGTCCTCACCCTCCCCCCTAAAAAAACCCAAAAACTTGTTGGAAATCTAGCCAGATTCTTTAGTTTTATCTAAGGAATACCAACTTGCTTATCAGCTTTCGAAAGTAAGTACATGTACCCTCAACTAATAACTTCAAATACAAGCATTCCAAGTCCTTGTTAGACAATACAGTAATCTTACCCACATCCTTGAAAGTTTAGTTGAACAAAGTGATATTCATTTGGAGGAGATAATATATTTTATCATTTTGCCTAATCTTAATTTCATTTTTTAATTTATTTTAATGTTTATTCATCTCTTAGAGAGAGAGAGAGCAAAGCATGAGTGCGGATGTGGGGGGCGGGGCAGAGTGAGGGAGACACAGAATCCAAAGCAGGCTCCAGGCTCTGAGCTGTCAGCACAGAGCCCGACGCAGGGCTCGAACTCATGAGCAGTGAGATCACGACCTGAGCTGAAGTCAGATGCTTAACCGACTGACCCACCCGGGTGCCCTGCATAATCTTAATTTCTATGCTTACATCAAATGATATAAATTTCAACATATTTACTGCCTTAACTATTCACTAAATCATCTTCATTTGGTTGCTTCATAATCTCATGAGGCAAACATTTATCTTAGAATTAAAGGAAACAGTTATTTTATTTTACCCATCTTATATTTATTAAAATATTGTTTTGGACAATATTACCCATCAAATCACTCAGCACTCCCTATGTAAAAAATTAAGTGAAAAACATATTTTCTAACTTATTGCTGGGAGAAGAATGACTTCCCCTAAACAAATGAAGGCATCCTCTTCTCTGATAACAAAAATTGTATCACTGACTCTACCTTTCCAAATTTATTTCAAGAAAATTAAGAGCTAAATTTAAATGTAATTTATAATAACTTGATAAATCCTTATTACTTGCATATATATGTTTTTTCTCTTGACTTTCTAATTTTCCATGTTCTCTGGACTTGCCTTTTATATTTCTGCACTAACATTTATTTTATTTATATTCTTATTGCAAATGTCTTTAATTCCCTTCACAAAATATGTAAATAAAAAATAAAGCTATAGAATTCTATACACGGACACAGATAAATGAGTGATAAAACCATTGTATTCCCCACTGAAATCTACTCTGAGTTTTCTATTTTCTCCTTTCCATCTGCCAACTCCCTACCTTGCAAATGAAATGGAAACCAACTAAAAATCCCCACACTAAGAAAACATGATTTTTTTCCTCATGTAAGTATCCCTCCTCATATTTATCCCTCTTGATAGAGCCAATGTGAAACTTTTGACCAATTCAGCCAAGGTAATTAGATGAGGCCAAAGGAGGTAACAAAATGAAATTTATGGGTAGGGTTCTGGGACTGGGCCAGGTGGCTGAGTAAGCCACAGCTCAGCTCCTGCCAGATGTACAGAGATCAAGAAAATGGTAGAAGATCCAGTGGATCAGGTCAGGACAGAGATGGACCAGCAGGGAAAAGAGGAGCTCAGGCAGTGGTCTGGGTGACAGAAGAACCAGAACTAGTCAAATCTATCCAGGAAACAGTTATGAGCAGTGACTGTATGATCACAGTCAAAATTAACTTACTTACAAACTTTATGTTAGAAGCCAATTCCTAATTTTGTGAAGTAGCATAGCATAGTGAAAAGGCTGACCTGAGTTTCTTTCCCTACTCTGCCACTTACTAAGTGAGTGACATAGTCTTTCTCAAATTCACTTTCATTTCTTTATTTGTAAAAAATACAAATAATAATAACACATGTATTAATAACAACACATAGGTTATATAAGGATTATATATATATATATATAACATATATAATCATATACATGCATATATTGTGTAGGCATATATATTTATTAACTTATTTATTTAACACAGCCAAGGATAATTTATGTTGTTTCTTCTTATCCTTAGTAGTATTGTTGGCCTTGGGTTTTCAGTGGAAAAATTAGAAGTGCTTGCTTTGAACTGGGGTAAGAGAAGTAGAAATGAGAACACAGCTGGATACAGTTGAATCCACTATCTGTCCTTTACAGTTCAAAACTGGTTATGGTATTACACTGTTTTTTTTTTCAAAGTAGAGCTTTAGGAATACATATTGAAATATTCATATAAAATGATATGTCCAGAATTTTTTTTCAAATGCCCCAGGGGGAAGAAGGAAGTGGATGGAGTGTAGATAGAAGATTGGTCATGAGTTCAAAATGGCTGAAACTGAATGATGGCTACATAAGAGTTAATAACACTACACTACTCTTACAAATGTTTCAATGAAAAATTACAATAATAAAGAACATACATGAAATCTTGTATCAGAGTAATCATATATCAAATAAAAATTTTAACTTAAAATAATTGAAATAATTGTTTTGAAATAATTGTCTTGAAAATAATTGTTTTGCTGTAATATGCTATCTGTGTAATTATTTTTTACTCAAAAGTTACCTTTAAAATTCAGACCAACAAAACTGGATAAAGTATATTTTTAATTAAATAAAAATATAAATCTTTGTAGCATTTATGCTCATTTCCTACACATTCCTTTTTTTTGTTTGTTTGTTTTTTACTTTCAGTTCACATTAGTGGGATATTTATTAGAAAGAGACAATCAAAAGAATTCAGAGTGGCACTGTGATCTGAGCAAATTGGCCCCTCGGTGAAAAGAATTAAATTAAGTGAAAGTAACATTAAAAAAAAATTATTTTCTTGCCAGGTCATTACTAGAAAAAAGAGATGTGAGACTAATCAGGGATAATGGCAAGAAACCAAGAACTCTGAAGAGTAGGTGTTAAAGGAGGTCTGAGATAAAGCTGAAATAACTTTAGTAATTTATGTAGATGATACAATGAAGCTAAGAATAGGAAATGTGTGTGTAATAGAATCAGGTTAATTAGAAGGAGGGAAATGACTTCAGAAGAGCACACTGAGTTCAAAATTGGAAGCAAAACTAAAGTAGAAATGTAGACATTTTAGGAGAATATTCTAAGAAAAAATCAAATGTTAAGGGCATTGGAAATTTTTAAAGGTGAGGAAAAGAAAAATGCCAAGCTTTCCCACGAATACAAAGATTTGAAGGATTGATCATGGACACATGGCACCTATTTGTGAACTCTTCGGGCTGGGTTGGGTGAAAAGACCAAAGTGCCATTGTATCAAAGACTAAATGACCTCTCTGCAGTAAAGACACATTTCAAAAACTCTTTGGTACCTCTACAGCAGCATAGACTCCAGCAATGGAGGATAATAATTCTACAAAACATAATCCAATCACCTCCTGAACCTTCAAATTGCATGTTACAGTTAATAGAAGTATCGATTCAATTGTCAGAGTTACTATGCAATTTTTCATTGAACCTAATCCTGGATGGTGAGAAGTCTAAAGCTGAGCAAAAATGAATAACGCACATTTTTCTTGATTTTGCAATGATACAAGGAAAACCTCACCCTGCTCCTCCCAGACACGCACACACACACACACACACACACACACACACACACACACACACACTTACCCACAGACATTCAATACCAACTTAGCCCTGTTCTCATCAAGTCAGTCGTTGATACAAAGGCAACGTAGATTAGTGACAAAGGTTATAGACTTTGAATTCAAGTAGATCTCAGTTCCTGTCTTAACTCTTCCATCCACTAGCTGTATTATTGCAGTTATTATCCTTAATCTATTACCTACTAGATAGGATGGTTATAGGAATTAAATGAGATAATAATTACAAATCACTTAGCTTGAATTCTGGCACATAATAATTTTCAGTGTTGGTAGTTCTTCTCAGGCTGCTATTAGAAAGAAGGAGCCACTGATAAGACTCAGAAATGTGGTAAAGTGTTCCTGGGAAATCCTGAGGAAGAACAGCTACCAAAGCCATGAATGTTATATATCTCAGCAACTTCCAATGCTGCTATCTTGGTGACATCAAGCATGTTGCATGCACAGATCTCACTAAAGATATTAACCACATGTTCAAAAGAAGTAGAGATTTGCTTATATGGTATGATTTGGGGACCAATTCATATTATTCTCCTGTCAGTCTGCCATAGTGTCTGAAATTCTCTCATCGGAGACAACTCCTCTGGGGGAAAAATCATGAACTTCTCTAAAATATGAATTACGCTGTAACTTATTTTTAATCCCTAGCACCTAGCATAATGTCACACAAAGAGTAGGTGGTTAAAAAATTATTCTTAAAATTTCATTGGATAAATATATATTATGTATATACTATGCCTCAGACACTGTGCATGGTTTTGGGGAGACAACAGTGAACAAAACAGATGGAGTTATTACCCTTACAAAGCTTATGATCTAATGAGTAAAAGAATTCCCTCATTAGTGAAGTAATAATAAAACTGTTTAGAAGTTTGAATCATAATGTTTTCAAGTTCTGTTTATGTTTCATGATATATAATTGATAAACCTATTATTGTTCAGGATAATTATATTAACTACCATAAAAAATAACAAATAAACATGCTAAGCAAAAGAATCTCAAATTCATTTTTCTTAAAATGCATTTTAAAATGTCTACCACTCCCCTTCCCCTTATTCTATTCACACAACAGCTTCACCAAATCAGCCAAATGTGATCATTTTCAGATGCTTTTCAGGAACATTTTCCAATTTTAAGATATGGTCTTCTCCAGTACACATATATGACTGAGTTGCCTAAGAAGATGGAGAAAAGGAATGGTGGGCTTAAGCAAAGATAATAAAAACAATTTTGAAACACAAATTGGAATATTACCTCTTCAAAGACCATTAAAAGGCTTAATGTCAAAAGAAGAACACACTTGGGGCACCTGGGTGTCTCAGTTAGTTAAACATCTGATTCTTGATTTCTGTTCAGGGCGTGATCTCACAATCTTGTGATCTAGCCCTGTGTTGGGTTCTGCGCTGACAGTGCACAGAAGAGCCTGAATAGAATTCTCTCTCCCTCTCTCTGTCCCTTCCTCACTTGCACTCACCCTCTCTCTCTCTCAAAAACAAATAAATAAACTTAAAAAAAAAAAAAAGAAAGCACTCTGTAGGGAAAAACTGTGAAAGCTAATAACGTGGACCAAAAGATGAAAGAGTGTCTTCAACAAAAACAATGCATTGTTTAGAATATACTCAGGGCTAAATTTTATGGAGTTTGTACCTTTCGTTGTCTTTAGGTATTCTATAATTCTGTAGAGATAGACATTAATTGGCAAAAAAAAAAAAACTTACATTAATCCAAAGAATTCTTCATTACAGGTATGTAAATAAATTCTGTCCAGTTCAGAGGCTGAACTGACTCCCCTCTCCACTGTTGAAGAAGTCAGCTTTGTTTCTATTAAGCAAATTTATTTATTTTTTTTTTTTATGAAATTTATTGACAAATTGGTTTCCATACAACACCCAGTGCTCATCCCAAAAGGTGCCCTCCTCAATACCCATCACCCACCCTCCCCTCCCTCCCACCCCCCATCAACCCTCAGTTTGTTCTCAGTTTTTAACAGTCTCTTATGCTTTGGCTCTCTCCCACTCTAACCTCTTTTTTTTTTTTCCTTCCCCTCCCCCATGGGTTCCTGTTAAGTTTCTCAGGATCCACATAAGAGTGAAACCATATGGTATCTGTCTTTCTCTGTATGGCTTATTTCACTTAGCATTACACTCTCCAGTTCCATCCACGTTGCTACAAAGGGCCATATTTCATTTTTTCTCATTGCCACATAGTATTCCATTGTGTATATAAACCACAATTTCTTTATCCATTCATCAGTTGATGGACATTTAGGCTCTTTCCATAATTTGGCTATTGTTGAGAGTGCTGCTATGAACATTGGGGTACAAGTGCCCCTATGCATCAGTACTCCTGTATCCCTTGGATAAATTCCTAGCAGTGCTATTGCTGGGTCATAGGGTAGGTCTATTTTTAACTTTCTGAGGAACCTCCACACTGCTTTCCAGAGCGGCTGCACCAATTTGCATTCCCACCAACAGTGCAAGAGGGTTCCCATTTCTCCACATCCTCTCCAGCATCTATAGTCTCCTGATTTGTTCATTTTGGCCACTCTGACTGGCGTGAGGTGATACCTGAGTGTGGTTTTGATTTGTATTTCCCTGATAAGGAGCGACGCTGAACATCTTTTCATGTGTCTGTTGGCCATCTGGATGTCTTCTTTAGAGAAGTGTCTATTCATGTTTTCTGCCCATTTCTTCACTGGGTTATTTGTTTTTCGGGTGTGGAGTTTGGTGAGCTCTTTATAGATTTTAGATACTAGCCCTTTGTCCGATATGTCATTTGCAAATATCTTTTCCCATTCCGTTGGTTGCCTTTTAGTTTTGTTGGTTGTTTCCTTTGCTGTGCAGAAGCTTTTTATCTTCATAAGGTCCCAGTAATTCACTTTTGCTTTTAATTCCCTTGCCTTTGGGGATGTGTCGAGTAAGAGATTGCTACGGCTGAGGTCAGAGAGATCTTTTCCTGCTTTCTCCTCTAAGGTTTTGATGGTTTCCTGTCTCACATTTAGGTCCTTTATCCATTTTGAGTTTATTTTTGTAAATGGTGTGAGAAAGTGGTCTAGTTTCAACCTTCTGGTATTCCAGAGGAGGAAGAGAGAGGGAAAGGTGCTGAAGGGGTACTTGAAGAAATAATAGCTGAGAACTTCCCTGAACTGGGGAAGGAAAAAGGCATTGAAATCCAAGAGGCACAGAGAACTCCCTTCAGACGTAACTTGAATCGATCTTCTGCACGACATATCATAGTGAAACTGGCAAAATACAAGGATAAAGAGAAAATTCTGAAAGCAGCAAGGGGTAAACGTGCCCTCACATATAAAGGGAGACCTATAAGACTCGTGACTGATCTCTCTTTTGAAACTTGGCAGGCCAGAAAGAATTGGCACGAGATTTTCAGGGTGCTAGACAGCAAAAATATGCAGCCGAGAATCCTTTATCCAGCAAGTCTGTCATTTAGAATAGAAGGAGAGATAAAGGTCTTCCCAAACAAACAAAAACTGAAGGAATTTGTCACCACTAAACCAGCCCTACAAGAGATCCTAAGGGGGACCCTGTGAGACAAAGTACCAGAGACATCACTACAAGCATAAAACATACAGACATCACAATGACTCTAAACCCGTATCTTTCTATAATAACACTGAATGTAAACGGATTAAATGCGCCAACCAAAAGACATAGGGTATCAGAATGGATAAAAAAACAAGACCCATCTATTTGCTGTCTACAAGAGACTCATTTTAGACCTGAGGACACCTTTAGATTCAGAGTGAGGGGATGGAGAACTATTTATCATGCTACTGGAAGCCAAAAGAAAGCTGGAGTAGCCATACTTATATCAGACAAACTAGACTTTAAATTAAAGGCTGTAACAAGAGATGAAGAAGGACATTATATAATAGTTACAGGGTCTACCCATCAGGAAGAGCTAACAATTATAAATGTCTATGCGCCGAATACCGGAGCCCCCAAGTATATAAAACAATTACTCATAAACAGAAGCAACCTTATTGATAAGAATGTGGTAATTGCAGGGGACTTTAACACCCCACTTACAGAAATGGATAGATCATCTAGACACACAGTCAATAAAGAAACAAGGGCCCTGAATGAGACATTGGATCAGATGGACTTGACAGATATATTTAGAACTCTGCATCCCAAAGCAACAGAATATACTTTCTTCTCGAGTGCACATGGAACATTCTCCAAGATAGATCATATACTGGGTCACAAAACAGCCCTTCATAAGTTTACAAGAATTGAAATTATACCATGCATACTTTCAGACCACAATGCTATGAAGCTTGAAATCAACCACAGGAAAAAGTCTGGAAAACCTCCAAAAGCGTGGAGGTTAAAGAACACCCTACTAACGAATGAGTGGGTCAACCAGGCAATTAGAGAAGAAATCAAAAAATATATGGAAACAAACGAAAATGAAAATACAACAATCCAAACGCTTTGGGACGCAGCGAAGGCAGTCCTGAGAGGAAAATACATTGCAATCCAGGCCTATCTCAAGAAACAAGAAAAATCCCAAATACAAAATCTAACAGCACACCTAAAGGAAATAGAAGCAGAACAGCAAAGGCAGCCTAAACCCAGCAGAAGAAGAGAAATAATAAAGATCAGAGCAGAAATAAACAATCTAGAATCTAAAAAAACTGTAGAGCAGATCAACGAAACCAAGAGTTGGTTTTTTGAAAAAATAAACAAAATTGACAAACCGCTAGCCAGGCTTCTCAAAAAGAAAAGGGAGATGACCCAAATAGATAAAATCATGAATGAAAATGGAATTATTACAACCAATCCCTCAGAGATACAAACAATTATCAGGGAATACTATGAAAAATTATATGCCAACAAATTGGACAACCTGGAAGAAATGGACACATTCCTGAACACCCACACTCTTCCAAAACTCAATCAGGAGGAAATAGAAAGCTTGAACAGACCCATCACCAGCGAAGAAATTGAATCGGTTATCAAAAATCTCCCAACAAATAAGAGTCCAGGACCAGATGGCTTCCCAGGGGAGTTCTACCAGACATTTAAAGCAGAGATAATACCTATCCTTCTCAAGCTATTCCAAGAAATAGAAAGGGAAGGAAAACTTCCAGACTCATTCTATGAAGCCAGTATTACTTTGATTCCTAAACCAGACAGAGACCCAGTAAAAAAAGAGAACTACAGGCCAATATCCCTGATGAATATGGATGCAAAAATTCTCAATAAGATACTAGCAAATCGAATTCAACAGCATATAAAAAGAATTATTCACCATGATCAAGTGGGATTCATTCCTGGGATGCAGGGCTGGTTCAACATTCGCAAATCAATCAACGTGATCCATCACATTAACAAAAAAAAAGAGAAGAACCATATGATCCTGTCAATCGATGCAGAAAAGGCCTTTGACAAAATCTATTAAGCAAATTTAAATCAGCCTTTCTGATGAGCTTATATATTAGGTGACTCTTTAGATTCTCTTTTGTACTTATTAGTTTTAATATCTTTTCCAGTTCCTTCACTAGTTAATGAGTGAAGCAAAATGTCTGACATGTATTCATTCTACATTTGTGTAAGTCATGATTATATTCTCTTTCAACATTCATCCTTTACCAACAGTGTGCAAACCAAGTGAAAAATCTCTACTGTGGTCTTTACAACTCCTTTCTCTTAAGATAAGTGAAGACTGAGACAAGCTGATCCATAGAAAGTGTCATTTGATCCAATAAAAGAAAACAGTTCCTTCAGACATGGATTTGATAAAGCAATCACTTTACCTCAAAAAGGGCATTTCAAAAGTCCTAAAGGAACTATGACTTGCCTGTAGTGGAAAAATAATTATTATATTACCTGAAAACCATTACCATGGGCTAATTTCAGATGACTATGAGGAACTACAGGTATATAAGCCAGCAGGTATTTATTATTGTATAGCTCTATTTAGAGATGTTCATCTAGAGAAATGAATCAAATTTTATTAGTTTACTAACAGAGATTTCACCTCACCAAAGTTATGCCCATAACTACGTGCACTTCCCTTACTTCTAGAAGTTACAGAGCCCACATTATTTTCAGCTCATTTTTTGTCACATAATAAAGTCATTCCAAAAGTGGAACAGCATTTCTTTCTTTAATGTGTTCATAACGTAATTTGTTAAATCTAAGATAATTGATGTTGCTGCTAAATTCCCATTATCGTGTCATTATTCTTAGGCTGATTATTATAAAAATTGAACCTGGCTAATTATTTGAGACTGGCCACATGACAGGTTTCAGACAGTGACTCTACCCACAGGAAACAAAGTATGAAGAGGCCCAAAGATATACACCCCAGGCCCCTGGATGAAATATATCCTTGAGTCAGATAAAACTAAGACCAGACTTTTAAACATGGACTTTTACAAATATAAAGCATATAATTCCCAGACATAACTGTTGTTAAGTCTGAAGATTTGAAATGTTATGAATAAAGAAATGGAGGTGTACACACCTAGAGAGATGTGAATATGTAGTTAACAACAGTACTTTTCTCATTATATTTAGTAGAAGAATAGGCTCACTATAGGCTTGGAAACCCAGTTCACTCCTGTCTGCATCTGATTCTTAGTCTATGTAATAAATAATTATACTAAGTGACCTTCAGTATTCTTTAAGGCACTTTTAAAGTGTATATTTTGAAGTAACTGGCAGTTCTTCATAAAAGTTCAAAGCAATTAAAAATTTTTAAACAGTGAATTTTGAAAAACAAAACAAAATAAATCCTTGAGCTCAAATCCACCCAGGAAGAAAATAAAATAAAATAAGGTTTTCTTATAATTTCAATCATCCTCTAAAAATCTAGCACAAGTCAATAAATCATAGAAAGCTTAACAAAGCTCTCTAGAGCTTGAGTACATAGGGTAACAACTTTGGTACAAAAATATCAAAGGACAGAACAGGAAATCCATGAGCTCAGTATTAGATAGGTTGGGTCTAAGGTAGAAACTCCATCAGGTATGTGAAAATATAGACCGGGAGCTCAAGAGAGATGTCAGGGAAGGAGACATAAAGTTGAGCTCTGAAGCCATAAAAACAGGTACATTCAAAATTGATGGCATATTGGAAAGAGAAGCCCGTGAGAGTGAACACTGAAGAAAACATAAAATAAGAAAGTGAACAGAAGTGTAAAAGCCATCCAAGAAAACGGAAAAGGACTGAGAAGTAGGAGGAAAACTACTCCACAATTCTCCAGAGCCAAGTAAGACGGAAGAGATTCCAGGACCATGGACAGTGAAGGCAGGAGTCCATCTAAGTGCTACTGAAATCTGGTGAACTGTGTTCCAGAAAGTAGGTGTTAATGAAGAGCTTCTATTTGCAAATAAAATGTGTCACTTCAGTTCTCTCTTCCTAAAGTTAAAGAGAGTAATTCTGCATTTCCATTCAAAAACAAGAGTATGTAACAAATTTTTTTTCTAATTTGGGCAAATATGTGTGCACACCTGTGCTTTCCTGCTGTACAATATCAACCTGGGATCACCAAAAAAGAAGTTTCCCATCTCACTTTTCTTGTTTGTTTGGTTTTTTTGTTTGTTTGTTTCTTTGTTTTGGAGAATATTTCAATTAAACATAGGAGACTAAGGTTGAATTCAAATGCTGCAAAAACTAAGTAGAGTCATATGAATTTAAAAAAGAGGGAGATTTGTCTATGAAACAAACCTAAGGTAGTCCTCTACACTTATATAATGTATATAAACATATAAAAGACTCTAGATTCATTTATGGCTAGCAAATAATGAAAGAAAACTAATCACATAACATGTTAAAAGAGCGAGATATGGGGCGCCTGGGTGGCGCAGTCGGTTAAGCGTCCGACTTCAGCCAGGTCACGATCTCGCGGTCCGTGAGTTCGAGCCCCGCGTCAGACTCTGGGCTGATGGCTCAGAGCCTGGAGCCTGCTTCCGATTCTGTGTCTCCCTCTCTCTCTTCCCCTCCCCCGTTCATGCTCTGTCTCTCTCTGTCCCAAAAATAAATAAACGTTGAAAAAAAAAATTAAAAAAAGAGTGAGATATAATACAAATTAGGGGCACCTGGGTGGCTCAGTTGGTTGAGCATCCAACTTCAGCTCAGGTCATGATCTTTTGGTTCATGGATTTGAACCTCACATCAGGCTCTATGCTGACAGCTCAGAGTCTGTCTACCTCTCTCTCTCTACCCCTCCCCCACTCATGCTTTGTTTGTCTCTCAAAAATGAATAAACATTTAAAAATTTTAATTAAAATAAACAAAAATTTTTAAATATATATATGGCCGTGGTTATGGTTGGGAGGGATGAGAAGCAGTTTTCTTTTTAAGGTGAAACCCAAAGGCTTCTCCACAGCTTGGTAATACAAAAATGTAGTTAGCAATCCTGAATAAAATAAACCCCAGAGTTTAGTCAGGGTACCCATAGACATTTACAGAGCATTATTTAAACAGATAGCTGACTTTTATGCTACTTGGCTGCTGTTTATTCCTAGAATCTTCTTCCCCTGGCCAGACCACTATCAGACCCAAACAGTGCTTGCTCATAATTATTCTCAAGGCAACTCCACAGCAAAGAGCTGGAAACGAGAGTCTCGGTGGAATAGTGCTCACTTGATTTGACAAATGCCCCCTTGCGTCTATCTGTACATCATCCTGTAACATTTACAGACACTGAATTGTACCAAAGAGTCTTGACAAAGCTTCAGGTGCACACAAGTGCTTTCTATTTTCTTTCTTTTTAAGTCAGGGTGGAGGGAAGTGAATAAGGTGGGGAGATGTGATGGGGGGCCACAAGTACCACTCTGAGACTTAGAATCTTTCCCAACTAGAAAAGAATAGACACCACTAGAGAAAGGATTTGTAAAGCCATTGTGCTTGTTAAAAAGACATTAAAAAAACCATAGGGAAAAATAACAAACAAGTATTCAATTCAAATCCCTCCAAGGGATTAAGATAGTCAAAATAAAGCCTCATCACATCCTTACTACATCCATATCTAGTTTTTACAACCCATCACACAATTCTTATCATACTCAGAACCCTGGTTGTCTGATTTTCCCTAAATTTGGGCCACACAGGAGCCTGAGCCTCCTGAGGCCCTCAAAGTCCAGGTCGTGGGAATGCAGGAAGTTGAGACTCATAATAAGGCATGGCCGCCAGTGGAAGCCCTTTAGTCAAGACCAGTGTAGGAAGTGGATTGTGCAGAATTCCACCTTGTCTTGCTATCCCTGTGTGTGATTCTTAGCAACAGGATTTCATTAGTAGGAATACTAAATGGTATGCTATTTTAAAACACTAACATCATATTTGAATTTAAGACAATAGGGTGCCATAACACTGATAGGAAAAAGCAAACCTATATGATACTCACTTAGGGCAAATGTGGAATATCATCAGCACAGTGTCATTTAAAGGCAAATTGGGGCTCCTGGGTGGCTCAGTCAATTAAGCGTCCGACTTTGGCTCAGGTCATGATCTCGTGGTTCATGAGTTCGAGCCCCACGTTGGGCTCTGTGCTGACAGCTCAGAGCCTAGAGCCTGCTTCGAATTCTCTCTCTCTTTCTCTCTCTCTCCCTCCCTCCCTCTCAAAAATAAACATTAAAAAAATTAAAAAAAATAAATGCAAATAGAAAGCAGAGTTCCACCAACAGTCAAGCATCTTACAAACTATTTCATCTTACAAACTAACAATGCTTATGGCATGTCTAAGTACATGGCAATACCACTAAGAAACACAATCACTGTTCTCCACCCTTGCTGCTCTAGACAACACATGACACCCCACACCCATGTTCACATCTCTCTTCCCAATTCTTACTAAGACCACTTGACCATCATATTTCTTGTACCAGTCACTTTTCTGTGTGCTCACTGGATCCTTGTTCCATTGGGAACACTCTCTGATTATAGAGGAAAAAACAAACAAACAAAAAAAACCTGGGTTTTAAAGTCAAAAAGCCATAGGTTCAAATCTCAACTATACTACTTAGGAGATCTGATCTTTCCAGATAAGTCAAAACCATTATCTGTTCTCTTGCAAAGCCAAAGCCTAGGGATTTTTCTGGGATGAGCAAGGGCTAGACTCCCTGGAAGCTCAAACAACACCTCCACTCTCCCAGGTGTTGATGATCTGAAACCCAACCTTTTCATGACCTTCCATTTTGGTCCTTACTAAGGGTCCCCTCTCTCTGTGCTGCAAAGGACTCTGACAGGCAAGTGTAATGGAAAAGTGAAACCAACAAAGCTATTATTAACAGCTTTTCTATTTGGCCTTAAATTATCAACTGAAGGGCTGGCCTCTGTTCTGCTGTCAACCAATAATGGCATGGTTCATGTGGTATGTGTCGTATGCCAACTACGTTACACATACTGTCTTGTGAGGATGAGTGCTATTATCATCTCTACTTTGTAGATGAGGAAAATGTGGACACTGAATGTTTTGCCTACTGCTAAAAGGCTATCCAGTGGCCAGATCAGGATTCAAATGAAGGTAATGTGACCCCAGAGCCTGTATTATTAACCACCACCCTCTACTATGTCAAAATAACAGTACTGGACTAACCAAGAAGAAATACCTTCTTCTCTGCGCAGTAAGGAGCTGGAAAAATAGGGGAAAATAAGAGAAGAGCAAAGGAAAAGAAATAGTTTTATCAAGAAGACTTAATTAAGGATAGGCATTATGTGCACATCAGTGCACTAAATACCGGGAGACAAAGCGTCAAGCACTATAGGGGTTTATATAATAGTTAAAGAAAGAACACCACTGTGTAATTTATATAATTGTCAATATGTAATAGACTCCTCCAAGTTCTACTACAGTGCTATCATAGCGTACTATAATTATCTATTTTCACATGTTTCCCTGTTAGATTGAGGATATAGTCAGAGTTCTATTCACCAATGTATCTGCAGATCCTAGCACTCAGACTGGCACACAGCAGATATTCAAACCATGCTGAATGAATTATGGCTGAGTGAATGAATGGATGAAGGCTTGAGACTCAAGTTAACAATTATAGATGCCAAATACTTTGAGATATTCAGAGAAGGAATCAAACTACAGAAGGATGAAGTAATAAAATATCTTAAGGAAGTTGGTCTTAACCTAGATCATGAAGAATGAGTGGAATTTTACCTTGAAATGAGAGCTGATTGAAAGACAACAAGCTGTCACTTTCAGTGGCATGCCATCTTGTCTCACCTAAACTTGTCAATTCTGGGAGCAAATGCTTAGAACAGCAATATGGTTTTGTTTAGAAACAATCTTGGGAACTAAAAGCTATGAATAAAAGATACAGGAAATTTTGGCAAACTAAAAGAAAGGTGCTGAAGTGAAGCTAATTAAAAAGTATAATCGAAGAAAAATTCCAAGATCTGTTTTTCAAGAATTATCTCCTCACGTAACTGTCTATGGACTTTCTGCTACCTGATAGGAATATTGCAATATTCCAGCAGCTTTATAATTTAGATCTCTACCACTCCCTAATTCTAATGGGTGTTTAAAGAGTTTCATGGTCCTCTGATTATTGCTTTAAAAAATGCATTCTCATAAAGAATACACAGTAATGCTGCTTTAGCACCAACATATATTTTCAAGGGATATTGAGATTATAACAAAATGTAATTTATTCCAACCTCAGAAGCATACTCAGAAAAAACCATTACTCTTCTGTATTTCTAATACATCATTTTTCCTCATTAGATTTTGCTGGCACAATTTTCCCACTCATATGTATTCTTCAATGATGTAAGTTTATATTCAATTTGATTGTTCATGGCAATCAATTCCTTAAAAGCTCTTCCTAGAATAGATTCCTGAGTTTACATATACAGCGTAATATCCGAGGGAAAAGCTAAATTGTCCTAATCAGCCATGGACCTGCAGTTTGAAAAGAAAGGAACCAGATTGGAAGGGATAAGGTTAGTACAATTGTTTTGCCATTCTTAGTGTAGATGGAATCATTTGCAGTGCCATCATTTAGGATATCCTAATGCTCATCAGTTATTTCATGCCATGATTTTTATCTTTCCAAAGATTTGGAGACTGTAGTATTGAGTTAAACTACAGAGCAGTTCTTAGCCTTTTTGTGTCATGGAATTTTGATGAACCATGGGGATCCCTTCTGTATTAGTCTCCTAATGCTATTATAACAAATTTAATGACTTAAACCAATATATATTTTATTACAATTATTTAGGTCAGAATGGGTCTTATCAGACTAAAATCACAATGTAGGCACACTGCATCCATTTCTGGAGGTTCTAGGAGATAATCTGTTTCCTACTTATTTGGATTATTGGTAGATTTCAGTTCCTTGCAGCTGTAGGATTAAGATCCCCATTTTCTTGCTGTCTGTAGCTGAAGGTCTTTCCTCACTATATTCTTTGACTCATGGATACTTTCATCCATTTTCAATGCCAGTAACTATAGTTCCAGCACTCATGTCTCAGCTGTCTGAGCAATAACCTTCCTTTCTCTTCTACTTGCAGGGATTAATATGATTAGATGTGACCCAACTGAATAATCTGGGATAATATCCCCACTTAAGATATCTGCAAAGTTACTTTTGTCATGTTATATAATAAATTCACAAGTATTAGTGTGTGGACATCTTTGGGGGCCATTGTTCTACCTGCCATACTTCCTCAGAATAAGTTTTGTTTTATAAAATAAAAAGATAAAGTTAAAAAGGAAACCAATTATATCTAAATGTAGTTCGTAAAAAATGTTTCAAAACAATTTGTGATGGTCTCACATTTATGCTTCTTCACTGGTGCAATAAAGAGTAAGATCAAGTGATAAGTCTACCAACTAATGTATTTTTCAGTGTTAAGCATAAATGATATTGTGATTATTGGCAAAAAATGTAAATGTGATATAAGAATATGGGTGAGTTCTATGTAACAATGCCACAGGTACTTCCATTCTGTTGTGGTTTGTTGCTTCAATTTATAATTGAAAAAACTGCTAAATTTCAATTTGACATGAGCAAAAATAAGTATATATGTGTGTACCCCTCCTACAAAATTCACAGAACCCCATGATCTTAACCCCTGATTTCTTGGTACAAAGTTCCTGAAGTTCAGGTTTGACCATTCTCTGCCCCCACATAAAGTATATTTTAGTTTGGACTTCTATGGCAGAGATTTCTAGTTGCACCAATAAAAACACACAGATTATCAGAGTGAATCAGAAAACAAGACTCAACTACATATTATGTAGAAGAAACTCACTTTAAATATTAAAACACATATACATTAAAATAAATGAATGGTACATATACCATGCTAACACTAATTAAAAGAAAACAAGAGTAGCTATATCAATTTCAGACAGAACAAACTTCAAAGCAAAGAAAGTTATCAAGGATAAAAAAAGGAATTATATAATGCAAAAAGGGTTAATGCCACAAGAAAACATAACAGTCCTTACCATGTATACACCTAACAACAGAGCATCAAATTACATGTGGCAAAAACTGATAGATGTTCAAGGAGAAATAGATAAAACCACTATCATCATTGGAGATGTCAACACTCCTCTATCAGAAATAGATCCAGCAGGCAGAAAATCAGTAAGGACAGAGCTGAATTCAACAACACCATCAATCAACTGTATATAATGAACATCTATATGCTGGTTCACCCAACAACAGCAGAATACACATTCTTCTCAAACTCACATGGGACATTCACTGAGATAAACCACAGTCTGGGCCATAAAACACACCTTAACAAATTTAAAAGGAAAGAAACCATACAATGGCTGTTCTCAAACCACAATGGAATTAAACTAGAAATCAATAACAAATAAATAACCAGAAAATCCCAAAATGCATAGAGATATTCCTAAATAATGTATGAGTCAAAGGATCATAATGATTACATTGGACCCATCCACATAATCCAGGAAAATTTCCCCACCTCAAGATCCTTAACTTAACCACATCTTCAAAGTCGATTTTGCAGTGCAAGGTTAAACATTCACAGGTCTGAAGATTAGAACATAGATATCTTTAGGGAGCCATTATTTTGTCTAACCACAATCAGCAGTAAATATTTGGAATTTTAAATTTAACATTTTAATAAAAAGGTATCATTTACAATACCACCAAAAAAAGTAAAGTCAGGTGGAAATCTAATGAAATATTACAAGAACTATATGTACGAAACTACAAAACTCTAATGAAAACAATTCAAGAAGATCTAAATAATGGAAAGGTATTCTGTGTTTATGGATTAGAAGGGCCAATATTATAAAGATGTCAATTCATCCCAACTTGATCTGTATATTTCAATGCAATCCCAATAAAAAATGTAGCAAGCAAGTAATGTATAGAATTGTTGGATCACTATTGTACACCTGAAACTAATATAACACTGTGTGTTAATTATACTGGAATTTTTAAAATAAAAAATTGGTTACCATTCCTCCCCCGAGAAAAACAGAAGGCTATTTTGTAGAAACTAACAAATTGATTCTGAAGTTTTTTTGGAAAAGCAAAATACCTAAAATAGCCAACACAATCATGAAGAAGAACAAGCCTAGACAACTCACACTATCAAATTTCAAGGTTTACTAAGACTAAGGTAATCAAGATAGTGTGACATTGGCAAAAGAATTAGATATATAGTTCAATGGAGCAGAATAGAGAGCCCAGAAATAGGCCCATACAAATATAGTTAGCTGATTTTTTTTTACAAGGGAGTCAAGACAAGTCAATGGAGAAAGGGTAGTCTTAAAAAAAAATGGTGCTGGAACAACTGAACATTCACATGCCAGAAATAAATTCAGACACAGACCTTATACCTTTCACAAAAAAATTAAGTCAAAATGGATCATACCTTTTACACCTTAGTGTAAAAATCAAAGCTATAAAATTTATTGAAGGAAACATAACAGAAAAATCTACATGACCTTGACTTTGGTAATGAGATATTAAATAAAATACCATTAGCATCATCCATGAAAGGAAATACTGGTAATTTGGAGTATATTGAAATCAAAAATGTCTCTGTGAAAGGTATTGTCAAGAGAAACCACAGACTTGGAGAAAAACTTATTTATAAGCTTTTATAAGTTTATAGGGCTTATATTCCTAACAGGAAAACAAACAAGAAGAAAAAAGAGAGGCAAACCAAGAAACAGGCACTTAGCTATAAAGAACAAACTGATGGTTACCAGAGGGGAGGTGTGGGGGGGGGAGTGAGTTAAGCAGTTGATGGGTACTAAGGAGGGCACTTGTCATGAGCACCGGGTGTTGTATGTAAGTGATGAAATCACTAAGTTCTACCGCTGAAACTAATATTTCACTGTATGTTAACTAATTGGAATTTAAATAAAAAGTTGGAGAAAGGAAAAAAGAAAGAAAGCAAACAACTCATTTTTAAAAAATGGGAATGAGATCTGAATAAAAACCTAACCAAAGAAGATATACATATAGGAAATAAGCATATGATAATTTTCATTAGAAAACAGTAAGTTAAAACAAAATATGATATTACCCTACACCTATAAGAATGACTAAAATCTGATGATTGACAGTACCAATTGCTGGCAAGGATGTAGAGTAACAGGGACTAAGATTCATCGTTGGTAGGGAATGCAAAATGTTGTAACTGCTTTGGAAGACAGTTTGGTAATTTCTTATAAAACTCAATACAGTCTTACCATATGAGCTAGCAATTTCACTGCTCAGTAATTTACCCAACTGATTTGAAATCCTATGTCCACACAAAAATCTGCACGTAAAAGATAACAGCAGATTTATTAAAAATCACCAAAACCTGAAAGCAACCAAGATGCCCGGTAATAGGTGAATGGATAAACTGTAGTGTATCTATAAAATGTAAAATTACTCAGCAATAAAAAGAAATGAGCTATCAATTCATAAAAAGACATAGGTAAATCTTCAGCTCATATTGCTAAGTGAAACAAGTTAGTATTATATGATTTAAATTTTAGGACATTCCAGAAAATGCAAAACTATAGAGAGAGTAAACAGATCAATTTCTGCCAGGTGTTTGGGGGTGGTAGGGTGGTTTGAATAGGTGAAGTCTGAATAGGTGAAGCACAAGGTTTTTCGTACAGTGGCATGATTATGTGTATGATACTATAATGTTCAATATAAGACATTAAGCATTTGTCAAAACCCAGAGAGCTTTTCATCACAAAGAGTCAACCTTAATGTATGCAAAGTTTTTAAAAATTCTTTTAGGAAAACAGGGATCACAAAATGGCACCAACCTCACTGAAGAGGGCAGAGGAATAAAGTGCCAACCTATACAATGGTAGTAAGAGTAAAGGCAGATAGCATTGTGGCTGGCATTGCACTCAAGTTGATAAAGTTATTTCCTATGGAGATACAGGTTAACAATTCCAAAATGACTAGAAAATTATATCGGATTATACAGTTATGCAAATGGTGGATGGTGAGAGCCCGGTGGATGATGTAGCGGGAGTTTACAGATAAGCGAGGGGAAGAGGCTGGAATGATCCATGTGGTAATGAATTAGAGTTTAGGGCATCAGTATGAACTAATGTTTAGCTAAATATAAAGATGACTACACGGAGAAATATTTCTAGATATACATGCATTAGTATACATGCATAGATCTCCTTGTTCTGTTAGCTGAAAGGGCCCAGAAGCAATAAGACCCCGATAGCAAAGAACAGACCTAGCACCCAAATCTTGGTTTCTAATTTCATTCTCAAGTAAAAGAAATGAGGGATCCTTAGAGAAATGGCTATTTCTAGGACTAGGACAGAAATTACACAAGATGAGCCTAAAGCATCTTGCAGGGCCAGCAAGTAAGAAAGTGCTCAAAGAAACAAAAACACATCACTGGGGTAATTCACTTTTCAACAAGTTATAAGTTTATGTATTTGAGAGAAACAAGTTTTAAGTTTGTATTTATTTGTTTTGAGAGAGAATGAGAGAGAGAGAGAGCACAGGAGGGGCAGAGAGAGATGGAGAGACAGAGAATCCTAAGCAGGCTCTGCAATGTCAGCACAGAGCCCGATGTGGGGCTCAAACTCATGAACCATGAGATCATGACCTGAGTTGAAATCAAGTCAGGTGTCTAATCAACTGAACCACCCAGGCGCCCCTGGGGTAATTCAAAGGGATATAGGAACCAACTGAAAGAGCTCCCAATAGCCAAAGGTGGAACAAGTCGAGCCAAGAAATAAATTAATAAATAAAGTAGTATTGAGTTACAGTCCAAAATATAAAATACTATATGAGTTTATATAAATCAATGAAATAAACAATCTCCTGTGCAGAAGAATTCCAAATAATGTATATAGATACTATATCTTTAAGGAGTTGGAGCACAATTCTTTACCCTTTGTGGGCTGTGGCCCATAGTAGCTTTCTTCCAAAGAATATAGTTTAGCATACAATACAGTTCAATATATAAGTTATGTTATAGGAGAAAAACCTGAAAGACTACTTACTGCAAGCCAGGTGACCAAGGTTAACATCTATAGCGATAAGGCATATTGATAAAATGTGATGGGAATGACACTTTACATCTGTGGTTTCCCATGAAAACATGTAACTTTAGTCTAACAATGTCAATATTTGTCATAAAAATGTCAGACAAATCCCAGTTGTGCAACATTCTACAAAAGACCTTACCAAAAAATTTCTCAAACTCACAAGGTCATCAAAATAAAGGAAATTCTGAATAACTGTCATATCCAAGAGGAGTTAAAGATTCCTGACAACTAAATGTAATGTGGTACCACGGGGAGGATCTTGGAACAGAAAAAGAACAGTAGGGGAAAACTGAGGAAATCTGAATGAAGTATGGACTTTAGTTAATAAACTTCCTATACTATTTTCACATGTAGTTCTACAGTTCTAAAATTGGTCTAAAATAATAAATTTATTAAAAAAATTCTATAACAGCCCCAAAATTACACATTCCAATGAACAGATTTCATGTTTGTTTTTTTTTTCTTACAAAGAAGACACCAATCCCTAGGAGATACTCCTGCCTCAGTGGGTCTAGTCTAGAGAATTGGGCCACAGAGTCTATGTCATCATGAGCCATTGTGGATTCTTCCCTCTTTTTCTCAGATAATAAATTTCGTTAGAATTCTCTTTCTCTCTCAAAAAAATTTAAGATTATCTACAACTACCTCTAGTTTACAAATTCTTCAACTAGAAGACACAGAGTAAGGCTTAGAAAGCCCTGAGCCTTACTTAAGAAGAACCCAATTTTTTCTTTTACTTGATCTGATTTTCCTTGGATACATATTTCATCATTAACCGAATGATAAAACACAGTAGAGTAAGACTGAATGTGAACCTCAAAACTTTTTTAAACCCTGCATCAGGACTACTTGTTCTGAGAGAAAAAAAAAAGTCTTCAAGAAAGGCCCTTCTAAATGTGGACTATTTGTTTAATTTTTATTTTACAGAGAGACAGAGAGCATGAGTGGGGAAAAGGGGTAGAGGGGGAAAGAGAGAGAGAGAGAGAGAGACAAGACAGAGAGAGAATCTTAAGCAGGCTCCATGCTCAGTCTGATGCAGGGCTTGATCCCACACCCTGGGATCATGACCTGAGCTGAAATCAAGAGTCATATGCTCAACCAACTGAGCCACCCAGGCATCCCACACAAACTCCTAAATTAGAGTCCTACATCTCAGTTTGAGGCTAATACACTGCCTAGAAATAAAAATTTTATTTGGGCTTGGTATGACCAGGCCTTGCCTTTCACAGTTATTCTTCCAGAATTTCTTGAGGCTGTTCCAAGCACAGAAGAACCCAACTTGCTCAAAAGCCATTGTCCTGACTGAATATCCCTTGTAAAATGACTAACAGAACTTCCTGTAATACTTGACCGCACAAAGCTTGATCTTTGGGGTTCTCTGTTCTCTTGATGACCAATTTTCTTAAATTTTAAGAACTAGTGCCAAAGTGTCTTTTTTCTGACTCCTCTGTCCCTGCCTTCTGTTTTCTTATGTAGCTCTTCTTCTACCTACCCTTTAAATTGGTGTTTAGGAGACTCTTGGACTCCTACTTGTTACCATAATTTTTCAGTCTTTGGGAAGTCTCACCTATTCACATAGTTTCAGTTGAAATGTAAATACCCCCAATTCTCAAATGTATATTTTCTGCATAAAGAACTCCCTAAAAGTACAGACTTACAAAACTACTTCTCGGCTAACCTATCCCATTGGTTTATCCTAAATGCCGCTTGAAAGGAGCATGGGCGCATCTCAATTTAATATTATCTTTAAACTGCCCTCTTTTTAGTTAACTCAGTTGGTGACATCAGGGTCTACACTGAAACATGGATATATCAGCTTTTGCTCCCTTCTCATTCTCACTCTCAGTCACCATCTTTCATACCACCTCCTAAGTATGCATTAGAAGCCATCATCAATCATCCATCCCTACTCCTATGGCCCTATGTTAGAGTATGTCTGAAGCTGCACAGCCACATCAGCTTCCTGACCACAATGCAGCCACCATTCTCCTCTTGGTTATGTTTCCACAATACTGTCAGACTGCTACTCTAAAATGCAAAGGTTCTCACCCTGCTTCAATCATATTCTTACCCTTCAATGAGTCCCTGAAATCTATTTTAAAAAATCCTAATTTCATTAGCATGAATTATAAGCCTCTTACATCATCATCCCATCTCATTCTTTACCACATCTTACCTTGTGCTTTACACTCCAGAGACATCAGACAATCTGTTACTTCTCTCGTGGGCTCTGCAATCTCTCTAGCCTCAGCTCTTGTTCTTGCTATCTTCTTTGCCTGGAATGATCTTCCAGCCGTACTTCTAACCTGTATCTCCTATTTCCTCCTCCAAATACCCCAAACATCTTTCTATGTCTGAACTAGCCATACCACTTTGTAACTATACATTTATATTTCTGGCTGTCTCGGAAGGTAGCACTCAGTATTAGACCACAATATTTGTCTTTATTTATCTTCAAATGCCCATAAGCAGCAGTGCAGGATACATATCAATCATTCAGTGAATGTGTGTGGAGGCAAGGAGAGAGAAAGTGAAGGAAAAATGGGAAGGTGGGAAGAAGAGAGAGAAGGAGGTGTGAGAGAAAGGAATGAAATCCTAAAGAGGATTGCTACCCCGCCCCAAAAAAAGCATTATTAATGATGGACCTAGAGATGTAATACTTGAGTAGGAAATCTGGCTTGGAATATCATAATTTCACCAGATCCTCTCAAATAGGACAACATACATGACTGCACGCCTTCTCCATACCTCCAAGTGAAACAGTATTTGAAAAGTTGCAGGCAATTTATAGACTGGGTTGATGATACCACTACTGAAAACTATGCTGTTATTGGGTGCCCCTTTTTTTACAGTCATTCTGAGAAAGATGCTTGGGGAATTCTTGACTAACAGCAGAGCTAAGTACTATTAACTCCCAATTTTCCAAAAACCGATTACCTGGTGTGTGGATTTTTCAGACCTTTTGATTGTTCTGCTTCAGGCTATTTAATTGCTCATTAGAGAGTCGAAAGAGGAAGAAAACGAGTCAGCCACATCTGTCACTTGTTAGTGTCTGTACTAAAAATATATTAGTAAAGAGGCTGAAACCATAGATTAAAACATGAATTTTATTTTTATATTATACTAAATCCTCATTATCACAGGTAATGGAAAGTGGTCTCTATGCAGCTCACATTTTCCTAAAAGTAATATTGGAAATTCCCATATTGCCATCACTCAGGATTTTTCTGAATACATTTAATATATTTAATGTACATTAGACATCCTAACTGCCCCTAATATAGGCAAATATATAAACTGCTGTGCTGCCAACCAATGACAGGACTGAGCATGTAACTTCCAGTTAAGGGTCATGTAGTTGAAACAACAGTCATCAACATAATAGTTCCAACAATTTAACTTAAATTGAACAGAGAATTTTTTAAAGAAATACTATAACACGATTGTTGTATATTTAATATAATACTCTGTGTGGAAGTCTGAATCCATAATTGTAAATTTTGTCTCTCTCTTTAGAAACTACTCTAATGCTAAGTATATCTAACTCACATCCCTTGGCAATATTTATCTGGTCATGTTGTCAGATTTTTATTCCGTTTGGTGTTATAATAGTTGGAAACATTTATGACTCCTGCCTATCAACCCGGTTCTAAACAGTACTAAATTCTTTCTTCTACTTTTGAAGCCCAAAGTACACCAAGCATTTGAAACTTGTTGGCTATCCAGTTTAACAGAGGTGATTAAATGTGCTTAAATGACCTTCTAAAATTAAACCGTGCAAAATGGAACATCTCAAAGGCCAAGCTAAACTGTGAAGATTGTATTGTCATTTTTTACACTGCCACTTTCATAATTTCCCCTAACTTCCTTTTTTGTTTTGTCAGAAGTTGATGTTCAAACCTTCACATAGTTAGAAGTTCCTGTCAAAACTTCATACTCTGGATCGCTCCTAATCGTTCTATATTAGTGTTTTCTGCCTTATTTCACACTTGCCTGACAAATAGACTAATGAAAGAACTTCTTTCCTTGGACTCTGACAAACAAGTAAGTAACAGATTTATTACCTTTATTACCTAATAAATACAAATGTTATAAATTTATCTACAGGTGGTCAGACTTCTACAACTTTGTTTTCTTAGCTACTTGTCCATAACACATGAACACAGAAATCTGACTTTCAGGAAAAATAACATTTGGCTCTATTTAACTAGAAATGATTTCCTTTTTACTTTTTAAAAATTTTTTAATGTTTTATTATTTATTTTTGAGAGAGAGAGAGAGAGAGAGTGAGAGAGAGAGTGAGTGCATGGGAGGGGCAGAGAGAGAAGGGGACACAGAATCCAAAGTAGGCTCTAGGCTCTGAGGGGTCAGCACAGAGCCTGGCGTGGGGCTAAAACTCACAAGCTGTGAGACTGACCTGAGCCGAAGTTGGACACTTAACCAACTAAGCCACCCAGGAGCCCCCAGATATTATTTCCTTTAAAAAAAAGAAAGAAATGCTATAAATAATATGTACATTATAAAAAAAATACAAATCAATTTAAAAGTACACGAAGCTCAATGGGCTTTTCATGTTAAAGTGTCATCACTAATTGAGCCATTTTATTAGCATTGCCTGAACAGTAGATCACTTGTGTAATAGCTTGAAGATTTTCTGAAGAAATGATGGGTCAAAAACATCACAAATTATCTGGTAATCCAATAAGATACATGCCTACTTTTTATTTAAGTGGTTTTCTTTTCTTTTCTTTTCTTTTCTTTTCTTTTCTTTTCTTTCTTTTCTTTTCTTTTCTCTTTTCTTTTCTGTGTGTGTGTGTGTGTGTGTGTGTGTGTGTGTGTGTGACAGCAAAGAGGAACTTTATCATTACTGTTAAAAAACAAATTCAGCTGTGTAAGTTTTAAAGATCTTAATTGGTTTTATTCAATGACTCATGTGTAAAAAGGCATCCAATCTAGCAAATAAAAAGGATCTCTACGGGCTGTACAAAATGAACTTTTATAGGCAGGAGGGAGCAGAAACAAGGAAGTTATCCTAGGTAACAAAGCAGGTTGGTTATTGCAAGATTACTTTACTTTAGGGAATGGCAAGGTTTATCTAGCAGATTACTAACTGGCACTGATCAGGCGATTCCTGATCCACTAGTTTAAGATTCTATTTCTAGGAGAGCTGTGACTAATTCACTGGGACTTAGTAGCACAAGTGACCCGTCTGGGGCCTGTTGTCCTGTTTTTAATACTACTGTCAAGGAGTTTTGTATGAGCCTGTTTGCTGGTCAATAGAATGGCAATAATAAACCTTAAAGGTTCAGGAAAACTTGGCTACATTAATTTAGACAAATTCTACACATGCAATAAAAGAATGGTAGATCGTGATATTTTTAAGACAAAGTCTCCATTTAGAATATCTACCGATTGCTAAATCATGAGTTTGACTTTTTATTCTGACTTTATTTAATTTTTAAGTTTTTAGTGACATGTAAGAAACATACAGAAAAGTGCACAGATCATAGTTGTATCCATGTAAGTGGAGAGCCACCACTCAGATTATGAAACAGAACAATGGCAACTCCCTAAAAGCTCCTCTCATGCCCCCCTTTTTATCAATATCTTCTTCTCCCTCCCAAGTTCTCCTGGCTTTTACCACCATAGATTTATTTTGTCAGTGTTTGAAATTATTAAGGTGGAATCACATAATACGTGTTATTTTGGTTCTGCATTCTTTCTTTTTTTTATTTTTAATATATGAAATTTATTGTTAAATTGGTTTCCATACAACACCCGGTGCTCATCCCAAAAGATGCCCTCTTCAATGCCCATCACCTACCCTTCCCTCCCTCCCACCCCCCATCAACCCTCAGTTTGTTCTCAGTTTTTAAGAGTCTCTTATGCTTTGGCTCTCTCCCACTCTAATGCATTCTTTCATTCAACATTATTATTGTTGTGTGTGCATGATTCATCCATATCATTGCATATAGTTGCATTTCATTCATTTTATTTGCTGTATAGGCACTTCAGTGTACTTACATACAATGATCATCCACTCTACTGTTGAGGACATTTGTATTATTTCTAACTTAGGGCTATTACAAATAGGGCTGCTATAACATTCTTATGTATATATTTTGATGAGTATATGTATTTTTCTCAATGTGTCATGCACCTAGCAGTGGCACTGCTGGATCATAGGGTGTGTATATATTTAGCTTTACAGATACTAGCAAACAAGTTTCCAAAACACTTCATAGCAATTTACACTTCTATCAACAGTGCCTAAGTGTTCCACTTGTTCCATATCCTCAATAACACTTGGCATTTTCTATCTTTTTATCTAGCTCAATCGATTGTACAGTTCTTATCTAAAGCCTCAGTGGAAACAGAAAAGTGAAAAAAAAATTAATAAATATTACTACCACTCAAATATTTGGTCCTACAAAAAGTAAAATGGATGTAGAAATTGGCATCCAATGACTTTTCAACAATGACAATAAACTTGCAAAGTATCTTGCCTATGATCCTAAGAAATACATTCATAATCAAAAAGAGATTATCAAATAAATTGTCTTTTAGAGCAATTATACAGATATGTTATACCATGTAACATTATACCTTGTAGGAGTTTATAGAAGGTACAAAAATGAAACCAAAAAAATTAAAACACTACATTCATTCAACTTTGTTATTACCAGGAACTGTGCTGGATGCTAGAGATACAAAAACAAGTGAATGATGATCCCTACTCTTAAGCCGCTTAAGACTAGCCACAGGTATGAGAAAGTAATTTAACAATAACAATGGAGAGTAACATGTGCTGTGATAGAGACAAGCACATGTGATAATGAAGCACAGAGATATTACTGTGAGTGGGAGAGGAGCCATTCCAAGAAAAATCCCCAGTGGGGATGAAATTCAAGCTGATCTATGAAGAAAACAGGAATTAGCTATAACATGAATTTGGAAGAAGTCTTCTAGACATAGCAGTACATTGTTCAATACCACCAGTCTGATACTTGAGTTCCCTTTACTACATTCTCCCAGAGGCTGGAAATGCCAAGATGGTCAAGTCCAAAATCTTTTCTTACAAAGAACCAATGATCCCCTGAAGCTTTTGACCCATCTTTTCTGCTTCTTTTTTTCTTACAGTTTTCAATTATTTTTGAGAGAGAGAGAGAAAGAGAGACAAAGCGAGCAGAGAGAGGAGCAGAGAGAGAGAGAGAGAGAGAGGGAGGGAGACACAGAATCTGAAGCAGGCTCCATGCTCTGAGGTGTCAGCACAGTGATGAGATCATGGGGTCATGATATCATGACCTGAGCTCAAGTCGGACGTTCAACTGACTGACCACCTAGGTGCCCCCCAGGTATTCTGCTTCTGTACATTGAGGCAATAAGAGACAATCCTGAATACTTTTTTCCATAATTGCACACCCCCTCTCCATAAGATAAAGAAAATAATAAAGAAAGAAAGTAATTGGGAAATTTCCAAATGTACCAGAAGAAATAAATACATATTAAAGATAAAAGAATATTGCGCTAAGGAAAGATAATAAAAACCACACAACAAGGATGTTCTAGACAATAATATTCAGAGATAATGGCATCATTTTGCTCTGTTTTCTCTTTTCAGGACATTTCTGGCACTTAAGAGAGGAAGAAGTAACTGGGGGGCGGGAGATTGGAGGATGTCACAATCCAACAAAAGCATAATATCCTCTTCAGGAAAAGGAAAACCGTTCCAAGTCATTACAAAGTAGGCATTCCATAAAAGTGTAAGAATTTGATTGAAAAAGATTATTTCATTCACATGTGTTCCTGCAATTATCAATATCATTTTTAAAATAAAGATGTCAAATTACCTTCTCAATAGTTTCCAAAATGTAAACTAAAGCTATAGTCTAGTCAAAAGAGCTGTATTGAATTTTTCCAGATATATTCACTTTCTGTAGATATGGCAAGGTCAGAGTTTTTGTTCTGACAAGAAGAAAAGACACAAGGGATTTTCATGTTCCATTCTATTTACTGACATTGAAATTATTTGATGGGGAGATGTTGATTGGAAGACACACAGACATAGCACAATTCATGTTTAGGGAGATGGATTTCTTGCAATTCTAAAAGTCAATGGCATTTCACAAATGCTCTCAGCACTCTATTGACTTTCTGGATAGATATTTCTACTAATGAAATGAGTCAGAGTCTCATGAAGCATTGATGACACAGATAAATACCAACTTATTTCAAACATCGCCCAATGTCAGAATACTTTTAGAACCGGTTTCTGTTGTACCATTTGGAACTATCTTGTTTTGCGTATTTGTAACTTTTTCTAAACAATGTACACTTATATAATTTGATCCACTAGGAAATCACTATCTTTAGATAAGTAAATGGAAAATAATAACTGAATCATAGGAATTCAGAATGATAATTGATTGAAAGGCAAAAAGATGTGCCCCTTATCTCACACATAATTGTAGAAAAAACAGATCTGCATACTATTGTAAAAATGTCACATTTTCTATAACTTACGTGAGAAAATGCAAATTTTAATTAAGCAAAACATGTAGGTTGCCCCCTTGAGTTGTGGATACATTTTTCTCAAGAGAGAGAACATTTAACAGAATGAATCATAGTCTTCACAATCCATAAAGAACAAAAAATACTCAATCTCTCTTCCTTTTATCATGATTTTAGAATGTTTTTAGGATTAATATATCTAGTTAATGCTTATTCTGTCCAAGCATTCATTATCACCTATGCAGTTGTAAACAAATATCAATCAAAATCTTAATACCTTAAAAAATAATTGTTTTTATTTCAAAGTCTGGTTTGTGGAAGGTCATCTTTTTTCAAATTTATTTAAATTCAAGTTAGCTAACATACAGGGTAGTATTAGCTTCAGGAGTAGAACTCAGTGATTCATCATTTACATATGACACCCAGTGCTCATCCCATCACCCATTTAGCCTGTCCCCCCACCCACCTCCCCACCAGCAACCCTCAGTTTGTTCTCTGTATTTGAGTCTCTTACAGTTTGCCTCCCTTTCTGTTTTTATCTTATTTTTCCTTATCTTTGTGGAAGGTCATTTTATAGCCAAAATATCCATGCATCAAAAACAAAAAATAGCAAAAAATTAGTTGTCAGTCATAAACTGGAATTTCATTATGTTGTTTACTGATGAAAATTCCACCTACATGTGCTGGAAAAACAAATGTTTTTTAATATTTCTTATATGTCTTATAATGTTTCTTTCTATATGTATTTCTTGCTCACCTCTTTTAAACTCTGTTCATTTCCATAAGGGATTTGGGGCAATTTGGAATAAAAGCATATGAATAAACTCAAGACAATTAGCTCATGATAAAAGATTATATATTTTTAATCTTTATTTATTTTTGAGAGAGTGAGGGAGAGACAGAGTGAGAGCAGGGGAGGAACAGAGAGAGAGGGAGACACAGAATCCGAAGCAGGCTCCAGGCTCCGAGCTGTCAGCACAGAGCCCGATGCAGGGCTCGAACCCACGAACCGTGAGATCATGACCTGAGCCGAAGTCGGACACTTAACCGACTGAACCACCCAGGTGCCCCTCATGATGAAAGATTTTAAAAGAGTTATAGCAGGAGAACTAAGAAGAAAACTTACATGAAGTCTTGACTGAGGAGAAATATAACCAGTCATTTCAAACCTTAATTCTATGTTCCTGGTAATCCAGGTCAAAGGACAACACAAAGAATTGCATACTCTCATTATCCAGCATATAATGAACTCACTCGGAAAGTTCCCAGTTCTTGGAGAAATTTGTTGCAAGGATTTTTTACAAGTGATTCTAAATAAGGTAACAAATAAAGACCTCAACAGCAGTTGTTGTTTTTTATGCCACAGAAAAATTCCCTATTATATCATAGACCACCTATGAAAACAGCATATGATATTTAAACAGAGTATAAATATAATATACAACAATATAAATATAATATACATATATAAATAAAAACAATATAAATATAATATACAATAATATAAAAACTTCTAAGGAGAACCAGAGAAATATAGCTAAGCTATGTTACTTCTTAGTCTTCAAGCTTATATTAAGATAGAGAATTAGATGAGAACTTTTTAAATTACAAGTGTTTTTCAATTATTTCCTCTGGAAATAATTTCATGCTACACACATTTGCAATATTCTAATAATAATAATGTTGTGTCCCACTATAGCAAAGTAAAATGATTCATTCTGGAGGTATGTTATATTAATTCCATGTCATAATATAACCTCTGAAGAAACATAATATGTCCCAGACTAAGGAACACAGAACCAGAGAGACATAAGAAATATAACCAGAGAGACACACATACCCTAGACTAAGACTGGAATTCCTCTGCTTCTCTTCAAGAGTCTTTCTCAGCTAGAGTTTTGACAAGAGTGCCACATAAAGGCACTTGCTAGAAAGGCAGGATGGTTTAGCGTTTAAGAGTGCAGTCTCTAGACTATGACTATGGCCAGACTACCTGGGCCCATGGCCCAACCATATCACTTCCTGACTGGAAAGAGTAGACTACTCTTTTAACCTCTCCAGCAGTCTATTCCTCTTTAAAATAAGGTTGATGACAATAGTATTTACCTTGCAGGATGAAGTAACCATGGAAAGATCAACCATGTAAGTTGTTTAATATAATACCAGATATCTGGTAAGTATTCTCTCAATGTTAAGAGACACTCGATATTCTTTATTGATAGAAATTAATGTATTCTAGATATTAGGCATGTACATGAGACAGTGTTTTATATCAAAAGTAAAATTCCTGCTGTTTTTGCCTGAAAAGCAAGCCATCCAAATGCATTACTCTTTATTGGCAGACCATTTCACAAAATACAGTGAACCCAGGAAAATAAGAGGAGTTTATATCTGGAATCCAATTTTTAATCACAGACTTCTCAGCTGGGCCATGAGTTTTATAGGATTAGATTTATTTGTGATCATTAGCTGAAGCATTCAGTTCATAGTAAAAACTAATTTACAAAGATTTGCATCCTCTGAAATCTTATTAAACCCAGACGTTTAGCTTTGGGATACTTTAGCAGTGTTTTCTACGTGTTCTGTAAAGCTCTCTAAACTTAGTATATAAAACAGAACCCCAGTAGCCTCTTTGCTTTAAAATGAAAACATACACATACATACAATAAGCAGACTGACAAATAATTAATGTTTCTTTTGATATTAAGCTTGAGATCTCATTTCCCAGGTCATGATACAAAAATTAGAATGGATTCCCAGTCATAAACTGAAGAGCTCAGAGCCCAGTACAAACTTCGTTAGAAATCCTCCTCAATAGGAAAAATTCTATGATTATATTTGTCATGTCGTAATAAATATTTAAATATATTGATGTTCTTTTGCTTTGCTTCTTCTCTTTTGTATGACTTAACCACAGACCTCTGAGACATGGTTACTCTTTGTCTTACACTTGAGTCTAGAGAGACAAGTTGGAGAAAATTTTCTGACTCGAATGTCACTGAACAAACTTTCTTCAATAATTAATTAATTCACTCCTTTAAGCTACTCATTTTAACAAATATTTATTGAATAGTTACAATGTAATTTTTCTTTCACTGAAAGGAGAAAAGTGATGAGAGAAAATCTCGGTTCTCAGAGGGGAAAAAAAAACTGTAAAAGCTACCATTTATTGAATACTTATAAGCCAAAGTAATTAAGAGATGGGTGCAGGTATTTTTACTATTTCACCAATTAAAATTAAAGGTCATCACCATCAAGTGACTTCCAGCAAGTCATAGGAGATGGGCACAGTCAGGCGGCACCTCAGGGCTGTCCCACCTGCCCACCTGTGCTCTGCGCAGTTCTTCATCTCTTGCTGTCAAAGAATTTGTAAAAGGAGAGAAGCCAGAGCAAAAATACACACTGAAATGGAATATGACGAGAAGCTTCTAACACCTAAAATTAATATTCAGTAACCAAAAGCGTGTTTTAGGGAAAGAAAAAAATAAGGCTAAGCATATATTCTAATCCCAAGAAAGATCATTCCCATTCAGTCCGATACTACCTAAAGTTTTAAATCACACTTTCAAATTCTTTCCACCATCCCTGGGCATTTTTGTTGTTGTCCCATTCTTACCAAAGAGCCTAAGATTGGCTCTTTGTCCAGATAAAATTTACCAAGAAATTTTTGTTCTAAGCAATAATAATAATGGTAGGGATTTCGTGGTTAAGGAGGAAAATGAGCCAGAACAAAAGCATGATTGTTTCTTCATGTGCCTTCATTCTCTCATCAGGACAAAAGGTAGCTTTAGGTCCAAATATCAAGATATTAAATTTCTAAACTTGATTAATTTCAATTTTTCCTATCAACATACATCCTGATGTATGATTGCAGCAGACCTTTATATACATCTACATTTTTCATCTCAATTTAAAAGCAAGTGATTTGGCATATCTGCCTGATTGAGGCTTTATATTTTAAATAAAACTATCTCATATCGCTCTCTTGGCTGCTTCTGAAATCTAATCTGCTGAAAGAGTAACAAAGTGAGTGGCTTGAGGAAGCACCCCCTTCCCTCAATCCCTGAAGCCTCAGGGCTCAAACCCAGAGAAAGCAATAATGCCCCTGGACACCAATGAGAAAGCCAAAGTGTGTTGTCTTCCTCATTCTGTGGTGGATCACTAAATAGTGTGACCTTTTAAAATCTGTAGGTTTTAGTAATGACAGTGTTCATCTTTCAACAATGTGAAAGTAACTCTAAGTATGAGGCCTGAAATAACGCATTATTAAAAGAAAAATGAAACCACTTAGAGGAAAGTGCACAGTTAAACAAAACATTCTCTAAAACCATGCACAATTTTAAATGTAAATGCTGGCACTTATAGATATTTACCTATTCCATATGTATCTACATCTGAAATACATTTTCCAAACAGTGTACCCTGAATTGGCATTAAAGCTCTTGTTCACTGATTATTAAGCAATCCTGCATCTGAGAAACAGACTTTCTTTACGCATTTATCTGTTTATTTTTCAAGTGCAACATTGCCATCTACAGGATATGATATGACAAAATTCTACCACTCCTTTAAAGTCCTGTTTACAATCAAAACTAGAAATCACTTAGGTTGAAAATATATGTGTCCAAACTCAGTCCTATTTGATTATCCTGTCAGGCACTGCTATTTAGCAAATTATCTCATAATCTCACAGCTCACCACCCTCCCCGCAAAAAATGCATTATATCGACTTTGCCACAGTTTCTTTATATTTGAGAACTGTATTAGGGATTTACTCAAAGTCTGTACCATGATAATGTTAAGGAGCTGGAAGAAAAGCTAATACCAGTAGGAGGTTTTTAGTTGGTTACATTAAGGATCAAGCTTTGCACCTAATACCAAATTCTCTTGAAGTTAGCTGGATGTGTGTTGCATAAAACTTCCTCACAAAATTCAAATAACAAATACGCAAATTCTCTTTCTTTCACAGATTTCAAATACCAAAAGAGCAAAATGTCTTTCTCCTAGTACGAGGAGGCAAACGCCACCGAGTTTACTTAATGAGTCTAATAATCTAATCAGACTTCAAAACATTCAGGAGACATGACAAAGGGGAAATTCTCTGCCTATTTTGCAAATGAAGAAACAGAGGCACATAATGTGCTGACCTTGAAAAGTTTGGTTCATTGTCAGACTGTCTTATTTTGGGGGGGGGGAATGAGACAGAGAAAATGAGAAACAACATAACTCATTTTCTCCATTTTGACACACAGACTAAAATATGAGCTAGGAAAAAATATAGAATATACAAATGGTATTAAGAAGCTATTTTTGACTGCTCAGTGTGACCTCAGTTCAGTTGAAATTGGAATTACAATATTTATTAGAAAAAGCTTGAATGTTTCAGGAAAAGCTATTACAATTTCCTAGTACATTTCTAATCTCCTTTCTTGGAGATATTTAATATTAGGATGTATAATTAGCTCACTCTAATTCCTTAATTGTGGCTTGTCTAGAGACTAGGGGATGGACATGATAGCATCCATATTATCCTATCTTCTTGCAATTTTTAAAATCAACTCCCAGAATAAGGAATGAGAATAATACAAAAAATCATATAGTACATAAAATTAAGCTTACTTTGTTACCTCAGTTCTAACTAGAAAGTAGCCAAGGAAGAAACAGTGATATTTTGGTGCCAAAGAAAAAGCCTCAATAAATGAGACAACATTTTTTTTAAAAAAATTCAGTATTGGGGTTTCAATTCAAATGTTTACCTTAGAGTTTTTCATCACATATCCAGCATATCCTCTGGGTATATGAACCAAGTTTAAATCAAAAGATTAAAGAAAAAAAATCCTAGCCACAAAAAAACCCTCATTTTCTCTCTAGTCCGTCTACATACAGATACCAAATAAGGAACAAAATGTTTACATGGACTAAACACATAGCTTTTGATCCAAAGCCAATTATAAGAAATAAGGGTCCAATCTTTGGAAAGCAATTTATATGATATCATCCACTGCTAGTAATATACAGAAGGTACCTCCCTTATAGAAACTGATTTCTTCAGGTCCTCAATGACCCCAACATTGCCAAATCCACTGGAAAGTACTCAGACCTCTCGCTACTTGACTCCAGAGCTCCTGACATGTTTTTTCCGTCCTTCGTGAAATACTGTCTCCATTTGGCTTCCAGAACAGAGCAGACTCAATTCTTCCATCCAAGACCGTGGCCGCTTCTCTCCACCCCTTTTGCCATATCCATTTCCTCCGTTTGATCTCTGAATGCTGGTATGCCCTCGGAGATCAGTCCTTAAACCTCTTCTCTTTCCTAACTACACTACATATCTAGATTATTTCATCCATCCCATTTTAAACATCATCTTTATGCTGATGGTTCCCAAATGTAAATGACCAGCCCCGAATTTTATTTTACTCTGGACTCCTCTGTCCAACTGACTCCTCAACATCTCCACTTTAATATCTAAGGGAGCATCTCATGCTTGATATGTTTAGAGCAGAATTTTTTTTTTATTCTTCTGCACATCTGTGCTTGCTTCTTTTTCAAAAGTTTCCCATCCCAGTAAACAGTACCTCTTAGGCATGTAATACATATTTATTAAATGAAGCTTTAATTAATTAATTAACATAAGAGAGTACTAGTGAGATACTGACACTGTGGTGAGAGAAATCTTCTCACGGAAAATGTAATCAGAATTTTCTTATAGAACAGTAGGGCTTGTATGAAGAATACAAAAGACCACCAGCCATCCACACGTTGACTTACTTCATAGTATCTACACAGCACTTAACACTTGACAGATGCTTAGTTAATTAAACATGTTTTTAGGAAAGTCTTCGTTCCACAAAGACCCCTGTCCTCTATATTCCACTGTCCTGAATGCTATTCTAGTAAGAAAACCTCTCCTGATAGTGCTAACAATGCCCAATGTTGTAAGAGATTGATTTCTTCCCCAATGTTGACTAAGAAATGAAGTCAGCAACAAATCACTGGGAATTTGATTTGGAACCTCTGCAAGGCTCAGCTAAGTGAGCTGTCCATGACTACTCATGAGGAGTATGTATGAGTGATCAAATCTGATCTTCAAAAGGTTAAAACTCGTTTTGTCCATCTCTATTTTTTGCCCTATACCAATTCTAAAACACGACTTAGAGGATGGAAGTCCACAGAATTGCTCTGTGGGGAGAAAGGGGTTCCTTGAGGTAAAATACCTGAAAAAAGCTATGAACTTTATGCCACTCTTAGAGAAATGTAGAGCACAGTGGTATGGTTTCTGAGACTTCCTTAAGTAAGGAAGCTCATTTAAGATTTTTTAGCCTAAAGTTTATTTGACCACAGTCATGTCTTTGTATAGCACTATGAACATTCCTCAAAACTGCTATTCCTTGGAACATATTATGGGAAACCTTGAGCAACAAAGCACCAATTAGGGATTCTTGGGATTATGCGGTACATTGGTGGAAATTTCAGATTCTCTCCTGATTAAATTGGTAAATGATTTTTTTAAAACCTACTAAGCAAAATCTCTGTCCCATGTCCAGATATTTGAAAATATGCAGAAATAGCCTCTGAGCCTCCTTAATTTCTACAAATATTTAGGAAATTTGTACTTGCTTATAATATATTTTGAGAGTACACCTAATAAATGTTTCTTATGGTATAAGCATTCAAAGAATTGCATTTGTGAAACAAATATGCAACTGACAAATAGAGAACCAGTGAAGTGTTCCAGTATACCTTAAAATCATCAAAATGCAATTCTAGTGTTAAAAGAAAGACTACTTTAAAAGTTATTAGCTCTAAGATATATTTAGAGAAAAATAAATTAGAGAAATCAATATTTGTAGAAAAATAGAGATGTATTGGCTGATAATTCTAGTGAAATAATCAGATCGAAAGTCTGACCTTTCAGTTAAGAAAAACAATGTGCTGAGTTTAATTCAAAAAAGACGCAGTAGAAAATTGTGGAGATAAATGGTCATTCCATAGGGCTAAGAAAAAGCTTTAGAAAGATCACATCCAATTATCCTGAAGGAATGCTTTCATGAATGCCAAGAAACTAGGACAATTTCTAATTTTTAAGACAATGAGAATACAGGTATGTCTACATAATTTTATTTGCTGCCTTCTAAACATTCCTGTCTATTTCCAGCTCTGTCTACATAAAACAAAAATAAAGAACTGAAATTCAGAAAAAGACAATTTTCACAACAGAACACACACATCATTAAGCCTAGTTCAGGATACAGTGAGCTATATTTTATATCAGGCATATACATGTGATGGCGGAGAAGAAATTTCACCCTGGTAGAGTAGCATGTATCATTGACATGTCTTTATTTATCCATTTTTTCAAGTTATTCAATATAACTTGTTTTGAGAGACAGATATCAGCATATTGCTAGGTTCTTGGGAGTGAACCTTGTCAGAGCCTGGCAACAAAGAGAGAACTCGTAAAAGTTAGCAAGTTATGCATACAATTAACTATCAAGGGGGAGACAATCAGACTACTACTCTAGAAGCAACTGATGCAAGCAGAGCTTTAACAGAGTTGATTTGTGATGTCCTGAAATGATTATCCCTCTTCTTTCCATATGTGTTTACTCCCAGCTGGCCAAGGCTAGACCCAGCCAAAAATGTAAACTTGGCCAAAAGTTCTCTTCATTGTACCATTATTCTTCCTTCACAGCAGCTATACAAGTTGCTCCAGACCCTTAATTGAGGGACTTGAGGGCTTCCAATCTGAGGTACCTACACAGGGCATCAGCAAAGCAGGGGCTCAAAAAAGAGAAAGGTTAAGAATTTGATCTCTGATATGCTTTTTGAAGCATCAGAGTAGTCAGCATGGAAGGAGAAAGGCAAAAATTTTTAGAGATAGCTACTTATATGTCTATCTATCCATTTAGAAATATATACATATAGTTACATACATACACACATGTATATTCAGAGAGAGAGGTGGACAGATGATTGATGATAGATAGATAGATAGATAGATAGATAGATAGATAGATATAATAAATAAATAGATGATAGATGTCTAAAGAAGGTGGGAGGATGAGGCACCTGGGTGGCTCAGTTGGTTAGGCATCTGACTGGCTCAGGTCATGATCTCGTAGTTCACGAGTCTGAGCCCTGCATGGAGCTCTGTGCTGACAGCTCAGAGCTGGGAGCCTGCTTCAGATTCTGTGTTTCCCTCTCTCTCTGCCCCTCCCCTGCTCATGCTCTGTCTCTCTCTTTCTCTCAAAAATAAATAAACATTTAAAAAACTTTAAGAAAGTGGGAGGAGATACCATCCTACTTTCAATGCCTGAGGATGCTAAAAGTTTCAACTGGCCCCAGTCAGAATACTACTTAGCAACCCACTTCCCTGTGGTCCATCATTTACCTCCCTTACTATCCTCCTCCATCAAAATAAAATGATCTCAAGTCTCATACAAAGTTGCTGCCAATTATTCAATTCTAAAACCCTCCTAGAGATTAATTTAGGAAATTATGAATACATATGGAATATATATATATATATATATGTATATATATATATATATATATATGCCTTACATTGTACATGCTTTTTTTAACCAGAAATGTATCTTAAGGGCCAGGTATAAAATTTCTACTATAAACTGAAATGTTTAACAATAAGAAATAGTTCTCACAGCATAGTTTATAAATGTGTGAACTAAAAATGTATAAACCTTATAATTAACTTATATGTTCATAGAGAACCACTTCAGTATAACTTGCTGTACACAAAAACTGAATACTATAAAATAGTATCAAGATTCAATTTATTTTTTTTTCAATATATGAAGTTTATTGTCAAATTGGTTTCCATACAACACTCAGTGCTCATCCCAAAAGGTGCCCTCCTCAATACTCATCACCCAACCTCCCCTCCCTCCCAACCCCCATCAACCCTCAGTTTGTTCTCAGTTTTTAAGAGTCTCTTATGCTTTGGCTCTCTTCCACTCTAACCTCTTTTTCTTTTCCTTCCCCTCCCCCATGTGTTTCTGTTAAGTTTCTCAGGATCCACATAAGAGTGAAACCATATGGTATCTGTCTTTCTCTGTATGGCTTATTTCACTTAGCATAACACTCTCCAGTTCCATCTACGTTGCTACAAAGGGCCATATTTCATTCTTTCTCATTGCCATGTAGTACTCCATTGTGTATATAAACCACAATTTTTTTATCCATTCATCAGTTGATGGACATTTAGGTTCTTTCCATAATTTGGCTATTGTTGAGAGTGCTGCTATAAACATTGGGGTACAAGTGCCCCTATGCATTAAGATTCAATTTAGATACCACAACCTTTCTAGGTATCTCAAAGGGGCATAATATAGACATTTGATGCCTACAAATTGTGGTAAGGAGCAGAGACATCACAGAGTCACCTCTAGACCACTAGCTCCAAGGTGGGATCACCCTGGATACAAACCAGGGATGAGAAAAACATCGTTGCTTCTGCGGGTGCTGTTGCCTCTACACCCATAAAGATGGTAACCACCCACTAGCACATGGAGTTTGGCTACAGTAAACAAAACTATCTGACTTGCTGCCAGCCACCACAGTGGTAAGAGGATGGTCTCTGACTCCCTTCTGTCCCATAAATTTCATGTGAGTACATTTTATTGGTAGAATCTAAATCATATCCAGAACCCTAATCAGAAGAGAGTCTGGGAGATGCAGCATTTAGTTTACCAGCCCCTGCAGTACACAGAAGACAGAAAACAATGGAAATGGATGCTGAGTACTGACAGACAACTCCCAAAACTGAAGTTTTTCAAAATTATTTTGTAGAATACCCATTGCTGACAGTAAAAAAAAATTTCAGAAGACAAAACTATGGAAACAATAAAAGATCAGTGGTTGCAGCAATGATGGGGGCAATAGAGGAGATGAATAGGCAGAGCACAGAGAATTTTTAGGGCATTGAAAATAACCTCTATGGTGTTGTAAGGATCATATATGTCATTACACTTTTGTCCAAACTCATAGAATGTACAACACCAAGAGAAAACCCTGAGGCAAATGTGGACTTTGAGTGATTATAAGATGTCAGTGTAGGTTCATCCTACCACTCTGGTGAGTGATGTTGATCATGGGGGGAGGCTATGCATGTGTGGGGGTAGGGAGTGTGTGGAAAATCTCTGTAACTTCCTCTCAATTCTGCTGTAAACTAAAACTGCTCTAAAAAAATAATAAATCTTTAAAGAGAGAGAAAGAAAGGCAAAAAAAAACCCTGAAAACTACAAAATAAAAAAAAATCAAATTCAGGTTATAGTGACCTACCAGAACCATATTTCAAAACAGAATGTAATAGTATATCCATTTTTAATCCTATTGTTAGAGGAAACCCAAAAATCCACTACTTTTGATAGTCTTCAGACTTACTTACCATATACCTATTTTGATTCAAGTTAATGGCCAATCAGACAAGAGTTAACCTACTATTCTACCATTTTAAGAACTAAAACACTATAATCTGGCTCACTCATTTACTTGTTCATTCAACACTTACTGCTACAAGTGTTTTTTAAAATATATTTTTGTACAAGGTTTTTTCAAGTATGTTTGAAAATTGTGCTTCCATTAAATTGACTTTGTTTTTTACTGCAAGGACATAATCTCTTTTTACCACAAGAATATAATCCATCAGTTATGTGAAATAAGGTAACAGATATTTAAAATATACATTAATTTGTATATATTTTTAGTCAAGGGCTTTAGTGAAACTCAGATTAGTCAATGTAAAGTAACTATAAATAAATTCCATAAATTATATACTAAATAATTGTTTTTAGAGAGAGAGAACATGTGAGCAATGGAGGGGCAGAGGGTAAGGGAGAGATAATCCCAAGCACGTTCCACACCCAGAACAGAGCTTGATCTCACAACTGTGATATCATGACCTGAGCCAAAATCAAGAGTCAGGCGCTTAACCAACTGAGACACCCAGACACCCCTAAATAGAAAATAATAAGGGAGAAAAACCTTGGAAATGAAAAATATTAGAATGGGGCACCTGGGAGGCTCAGAAGGTTAAGCATCCAACTGTTTTTTTTTTTTTTTATGCGTATTTATTCATTTTGAAAGAAAGAGAGAGGGGAGCCTGGGTGGCTCAGTCGGTTAAGCATCCAACTTCAGCTCAGGTCATGATCTCGCGGTCCGGTCTGTGAGTTTGAGCCCCGCGTTGGGCTCTGTGCTGACCGCTCAGAGCCTGGAGCCTGTTTCAGATTCTGTGTCTCCCTCTCTCTCTGACCCTCCCCCATTCATGCTCTGTCTCTCTCTGTCTCAAAAATAAATAAACGTTAAAAAAAATTAAAAAAGAAAGAAAGAAAGAAAGAAAGAAAGAAAGAAAGAAAGAAAGAAAGAAAGAAAGAGATTCTGCACATGCACGCAAGTGGGGCAGAGAGAGAGGGAGAGACAGAGAATCCCAAGCAGGCTCCATGCTGTCAGCTCAGAGCCCAATATGGGGCTTGAGCCCACAAACTGTGAGATCATGACCTGAACTTAAATCAAGAGGGGTATATTTAACTGACTGAGCCACCCAGGCTCCCCAAGCATCCAGCTCGTGATTTCAGCTCAAGTCATGATTTCATGGTTCATGGGAATGAGTCCTGCTTCAGGCTCTGCACTGTCACCTTAGGCCTGCTTAAGATTTTCTCTCTCCTTCTCTCTCTGCCCCTCCCCTGCCTCAAAATAAATAAATAAACATTTAAAAACATTAGAAAAAGTAAGGTATGGCTAGAAACCACTTAACAGTACTTAAAATTTTGAAAAACTGTGGTTATATTCATTTTATTCTATGACTTCTTGAAAACTATATGGAGAGGTATCCTGGGGGGTTTTATTCTTGCTTTGTTAAGTAGCTTTGGTTATAAAGGAAGGAGGAAGAGCAGAAGGAAAAATAAAGGGAGAGGGGAATTTACCCATAGATAGGGTGACCATACAAACTGACTTGCCTGGAACAGGCCATTTTATACCTCTAGTTCTGTGTAACTATTAATGATGCTCCTTTTACTTTACTAAGTGTTCCAATTTGAGAGATAAATTATATGGTCATTCTAATTGGTGAGAGGAGTAAAGAACTAGGATTATAAATAACATTAAATTAATGGCATATTTAATGGGACATGCAGGGAGTGAAAATTTTTAAAGAGGAGAGGAATCACTGAAATTGGATCAGTTGCCAGAAGAAAAGCATTATAAAACTACCAAATGGAATGATGAAGTGCAAGTCAATAGGCAACGGTCAACTTACAGTCCTCCACTAAATAATGTTGAATTTTATCTCCTTTCATCTTTAACTCTTTACCAAACCAAATGGGATATGAGTACTCATAGTTTATTATGAATCATTAATCTGAAGGACTATCAGTAAATCATGATGTTCAACCTCTATCAAATAGCCCTATACCCAACTTTTCTGTGACAAAGTAGAACAGCAGAAGGCCGTTAGTATTTACAGATTCAACATCCTTGAAATCACTTTTCTTTTGGCCTCCATGATACCAGGCTTTCCTGCCTTACCTTCGGTGGAGACCTGTACTTCCCTCTCCCCTTTCATAGCTCCTGCTGTTCCACCTGATCTTTTTAAATGTTGATGATATTTAATACATAAAAGATATCTGGGGAGATATTGAGTAAATGTAAATAAAAATTAGGTATTACATTGGTGAATAACTGCCAATTTTCTTATACAGGCTTACCTCGTTTTATTGCACTGCACTTTCTTGTGCTTTGTAGATACTGTGTTTTTTTTAACAAACTGAAAGTTTGTGGCAACGCCGAATGGAGCCTGTCTGCTGGCACCATTTTTCAGTAGCATTTGCTTATTTCATGTCTCTGTGCCACATTTTGATAATTCTCATAATATTTCAAATAATTTTGATTAGTATTGTATTTGTTATGGTGATCTATAATCAGTGATTACTACTCACTAAAAGCTCAAAGATGGTTAGCATTTTGTTAACAATAAACTATTTTTAAATTAAGGTATGTACATAGTTTTTTTCTTGACATAATGCCACTGCACACTTACCAGACTATGGTATAGTATAGAAATATTTTCAGATGCACTGGAAAATCAAAAAATTTATTTGACTTGCCTTATTGCAATTATTTGCTTTATTGTGGTGGTCTGGAACCAAATATGCAATATCTCCAAGTTATGCCTGTATACGTTAACGGTATTGTGATTACACAGAAAAATATTTTTAGTTTTGGGAGATTCTTACTGATATATTTAGGAGTAAATTGTCATAATATCTACAGCCTATTTTGAAATAGTTTGGAGAGATGTGTAGATAGACAGAAATATGTGTAGATGTAGATGCGGATATAGAGATAGGTAGACATGATGAACAAAATATGGCAAAATGTTAACAATTGTTGAATCCAGGTAGTGGGTGTATGGCTGTTCACTGTACCATGTATCCTTGCTCAAACTTTTGTATGTTTTAATTTTTTATGCTAAATAGAAAAAAATAAAAAGAAAAAATTAAGTGACAATCTTTTGAAGTCCTAACTCCTGCCCCATATTCCTTCCACCAAACCCTTCAAACTCTTCCAGCATTTTTTTTTCTTATACTCTTTCTAGGTGACCTCATTCATTATTTAACTTTAAACATCATTCAAATAAAGTTCATTCCCGCAAATAATCTCTCACTCTGACCTCACCTCCAAACTCCTATATAAAAAACATAACCAATTAACTATTCCACGTAGATAATTCCTATGTATCTCAAATTTGACAGATCTAAAAGTGAAGTCTTAACTCCCACTCTCCAATTAACTATCCATCTCCAGTGTTCTTCAACTAAGCATTTAATACCTTTATACAGCCAAGAGCTTAAGTCATAAATCTGGGTAGCATCTTTGATTCTCACATCTCCCTCCTTCTCCACCCAATCAATTAGTAAGTCCTATCCATCTAACCTCCAAACTTCAAGACCAAATTTCTCCCTGGCTTGTCACCACCACTCTGTTCCAGCCAACATAAAAATCCTTGCTTGGGCTAGAACAATAGCCTTTAATCAGTATCTATACTTCCATTCTTTCCCCTTTACAATCTGTTCTCTACAGATCATCTGAACTACTTTTAAAACGTAAATCTAATCTTCAAAACCTCTGATTAAAATAAAATGGCTGTGGGGCACCTGTTGGCTCAGTCGGTTAAGCGTCCAACTTCGGCTCAGCATGATCTTGCAGTTCGTGACTTCGAGCCCCGCATCGGGCTCTGTGCTGACAGCTCAGAGCCTAGAGACTGCTTCTGATTCTGTGTCTGCCTCTCTCTCTGCCCCTCCCCTCCTCATGCTCTGTCTCTCTCTCAAAAATAAATAGACATTTAAAAAAAGATTTGAAAAATAAATAAATAAAATAAAATAAAATGGCTTTCCAGTGCATTTAGAACAAAACACATGTTCCTTACTAGAATCTTAAGGTCCAAGTAGATCTAGCCCTAGCCACCTCTTCCACTTCATCTCATGCTTCTTTCCACCCTTACTCACTTTTCTCCTCGTTCATACTAGCTTCCTTTCTGTTCTCATGAATTGTCGAGCTATTGTCTCCTAAGAAGTTATGTCCATACTCTTTCGTCTATTTGTTATGCACTTCATTTTTATTTATTTAACATATTCTCAAATAGCACTATTTCTGGGCTCTTTTTAAAAGAGTCTTAAGAATACTGATTCATTTAGGGGTGCCTGGGTGGCTCGATCAGTTAATCATCTGACTCTTGATTTCAGATCAGGTCATGATCTCATGGTTCTTAGGTTCAAGCTCCAAGTCAAGCTCTGTGCTGGCAGTGTGGAGACTGCTTGGGATTCTCTCTTCTGTCCCTCTCTCTCCGCTCCTTCCCCACTCACATTCCCTCTCTCAAAATAAACTTAAAAAAAAGAAAACAATCTTCTCAATATTAAAAAAAAAGAATATGGATTCATTTAATATATCAATCCTATGAAGTAAGTTCTATTATTACTCTCCTTTTATAGACGAACAAAATGAAGTGTACTGAAGTGGAATGATTTGAATAATTTTATATAGATAATGCTATATACTGAATTGTGTCCCCCACAAATTAATATGTTGAAGCCCTAACCCCCAAGGTGAGGTATTTGAAAATAGGGCCTTTGAGAGGTTAAGATGTAGTCAGAAAGGTAGGCCCTCGTGATGGTCTGAATGGTTTTATAAAAAGAGGGAGGGTGGAGAGAGAGGAAGAGAGAGAAAAAGAGAGAAAGAGAGAGAAAGTGATGTCTCTCTTTCCCTCTCTTCCATTTGAGGCTATAACCAGAAAGAGGACATCTGCAAGCCAAGAATAGGGCCCACTCCAGAAGCTGAATCAGCTGGCACCTTGATCTTGGGCTTTCCAGCCTCCAGAACTATGAGACATATGTTTGTTGTTTCAGCCACTCAGTTGAAAGTATTTTCTTATAGTAGGCTGAGCAGACTAATACATATTATAAGTGAGAACCAGGCTTTAAACCGAAACTGAACTTTAAGCAACTGTCCCATAACACCTTAGATTCTGATCATCTTCAGGCCCTTTGTATCTTAACTTAAACATTACTTCTTTAGGCAAAGTCTTCTGTGAGTCCCCTTTCTACTGCATCATAACATTGTAGTGTTCTTTTCATTGTGCTTTTCTCAAAGTTTAGTGCATATCTTTTCACTGTTATTTGTTTATCTTTGTGCTTACCTGCTATATAACAGGCACAACTAGGTAATGAATATACAATAATGCATAAGACAGACCTTGTTCCTACTCACCATAAAGTTTAGAGTCTAGATTAATTTATTTTTTGCAATTTCATTTCAACACCAGGATCATATGCACCAGTGGAGAATGAATACAAGATGAAGAGTTAAGACCAGACAAAATTGGAATAAACCAGGTGACAAGCATATAGAGGAATATAAGCAAAGAAATGAGAATTGCTGATCTAGGCTGAGTCATGGTGAATCTGAAGAGACAACAGTAGGGAAAGCAGGGGAGCTGCTAATAGAGAGTATCTGGTAAGAACTTTCCACTCTCCTATGAAAAAAGTTCTCATTCCTTTAGGATCTATACATTTGAGGCAAGCCCTGAGGTGGACCTCAAACAGGAATAGCATTATCTGATTGCTAAAAAGATGGATGTCCCCAGAAGGCCAAAGAAACCAGGATGGAAAAAGAGATGTTGCCTCCATCTTTCAAAGACATAACATCAGTATTCTGCAATACAGTGGGCTACTAGTTAGTCCCCTAATTTAATTACATATCCCAGACAAATGCAATTTGTCCAGCAATCTAGATGTTTGCCATGGAAGTCAGCGAACAAACATGCCCAGTTCAAGATGGAAGTCTATCATTTCTAAGAAGGCAAGAACTTAATTAAGTGCAGTTCCAGCATAAAATCTCAAATTCAGACCCCTGACTTCCCTCATGTATAAGCCTCTCAGCAGATGTAAAAAAAGGAAGCACCACTTATGAAAATAAAGCCTTCACCTTGAGCAAATTGTTCACCCAATCTCAGGGGCCTCAAACCCTTGTGAATATCCTCTATTTGTGAAGCACTGTTGTATGCACTAAAGATGCAGATGTAAGCAAAAGAGAACATAGTTCTGCTATTATAGATCTTACATTCCAATAAGAGATTTAGTAAACACAAAAAGTATTAATTTATAATTAAAAATATGTTAATATTTTAATAATATTTTACAAAGTATAATTATGCTGTTGTGAAAAAAAAGAGTCACGTGATAACAGAGTGACTTAGTATTATAAAGACTGCTAACATTCAATGTAATCCCAATCAAAATTGCACCAGCATTCTTCTTGAAGCTAGAACAAGCAATCGTTAAATTCATATGGAACCACAAAAGGCCCCGAATAGCCAAAGTAATCTTGAAGAAGAAGACCAAAGCAGGAGGCATCACAATCCCAGACGTTAGCCTCTACTACAAAGCTGTAATCATCAAGACAGCATGGTATTGGCACAAAAACAGACACATACACCAAAGGAATAGAATAGAAACCCCAGAACTAGACCCACAAACATATGGCCAACTAATCTTTGACAAAGCAGGAAAGAACATCCAATGGAAAAAAGAGTCTCTTTAACAAATGGTGCTGGGAGAACTTGACAGCAACATGCAGAACATTGAAACTAGACCACTTTCTCACACCATTCACAAAAATAAACTCAAAATGGATAAAGGACCTGAGTGTGAGACAGGAAACCATCAAAACCCTAGAGGAGAAAGCAGGAAAAGACCTCTCTGACCTCAGTCGTAGCAATCTCTTACTTGACACATCCCCAAAGGCAAGGGAATTAAAAGCAACAATGAACTACTGGGACCTTATGAAGATAAAAAGCTTCTGCACAGCAAAGGAAACAACCAACAAATCTAAAAGGCAACCAATGGAATGGGAAAAGATATTTGCAAATGACATATCAGACAAAGGGCTAGTATCCAAAATCTATAAAGAGCTCACCAAATTCCACATCCAAAAAACAAATAACCCAGTGAAGAAATGGGCAGAAAACATGAATAGACACTTCTCTAAAGAAGACATCCAGATGGCCAACAGGCACATGAAAAGATGCTCAACGTCTCTCCTCATCAGGGAAATACAAATCAAAACCACACTCAGATATCACCTCATGCCAGTCAGAGTGGCCAAAATGAACAAATCAGGAAACTATAGATGCTGGAGAGGATGTGGAGAAACGGGAACCCTCTTGCACTGTTGGTGGGAATGCAAATTGGTGCAGCCACTCTGGAAAACAGTGTGGAGGCTCCTCAAAAAATTAAAAATAGACCTACCCTATGACCTAGCAATAGCACTGCTAGGAATTTACCCAAGGGATCCAGGAGCACTGATGCATAGGGGCACTTGTACCCCAATGTTTATAGCAGCACTCTCAACAATAGCCAAATTATGGAAAGAGCCTAAATGTCCATCAACTGATGAATGGATAAAGAAATTGTGGTTTATATACACAATGGAGTACTACGTGGCAATGAGAAAGAATGAAATATGGCCCTTCATAGCAACGTGGATGGAACTGGAGAGTGTGATGCTAAGTGAAATAAGCCATACAGAGAAAGACAGATACCATATGGTTTCACTCTTATGTGGATCCTGAGAAACTTAACAGAAATCCAAGGGGGAGAAGAAGGAAAAAAAAAAAAGAAGTTAGAGTGGGAGAGAGCCAAAGCATAAGAGACTGTTAAAAACTGAGAACAAACTGAGGGTTGATGGGGGTTGGAAGGGAGGGGAGGGTGGGTGATGGGTATTGATGGGCACCTTTTGGGATGAGCACTGGGTGTTGTATGGAAACCAATTTGACAATAAATTTCATATATTGAAAAAATAAATAAATAAACGTTAAAAATTTAAAAAAAAAAAGACTGCTAGCCATCTAAAAACTCCATCCACCTATAAAAGTAGGATGGAATTCAGCACACGGCTGCTCAGCTAACTACATTTTCCAGCCTCTCTTGCACCAAATGTGTCCATATAATTATACCCTCACCATGAAACAGGAAGGAGATGATGTGTGCCACTTTTGGTTCTAGGCCTTAACATTCCAGGTATGCCTACTCCATGCACTCTTTTCCCTTCCCATTGGCTAAAAACTGAATGTAGCAACAACACAGCTTTACTCACTCAGATGATAGAAACACTTTGGGTATATGGCAAAACAACAAGATGGGAGGATCCTGTATATATAAATGACCTCATGGAGAAGACGTTTCTTATAATCTGGACTAATCACATCAATACTAATATGTGAAATATAAACAAACATCATCATGGGTCCCTTTTAAGTAGCGGCTAAGTTTCCCTAAACCAGGTTGTTCACTGGAAATGGCATTTAGGAGATGAGGCTTCACTAAGCGGAAGGAGTTAGCCATGTGAATATGTGAAGGTGAAGAAAGAGCATTAAGAGCATGCCAGGAACACATGCCATTTCTGGAAAATTCAGGACCTTGGGAAAATTCAGCTGGTACGTTAACACGAGAGCCATAGGTACCAGTAAACCTTTGGCAGAGGGTTGGGAACTAGATCACAAAGTCTGAAAGGTTGAGGGTGAAAATAAAATAAGCCCAAGCATAGCCCAGACATAAGTCAAGAACCAGATCTGATGATCTCAGTCTTCTTCTGTGGGAAATATATAGCTTCTATTAACCAAAAGGTCAAAAGCCAAGTGGACAGCTAATGATAGGTAAATAAAAGTAGCAGGAAACATGGCAAGCATCTGGCCAGACAGTGAGTGTTTAAATAAACCAGAAAAGTCTAGCAATTTACTCATTCAACATAAGCCTTTTTTCTTAATTAAGATACTCTATTTGTGTGTATGTGATGGTTTCTGCCAGAATTCTGAATCCAGACCTTTTCTTGTTCCCCAGAGTGATAATATATCACTATTTTTGCCTTAACAAGTTGAGAACTATTTCTTTGTTTTGTCATTCAAGTAACATCTATTGACCTATGCATAGTGATCTGTATGTGCCTGAAATTTCAAGCAGATTCACAAAACCATGTGCAGAAAGATAGGAGAAGGGAAAGAACATTTCACTACAAAAAGAGAATGTTGGCTTCTAATGATTTTTAAGCACCCTTAAGATACACATGAAAATCATTTTCTGAAAGGTTCTAAGACCCTCAAAGAATGATGAAGGAAGGCAAAAATGCAAAGGCCTGTGAGAATAATTAAGAACCAAGTGATCCAGAAGAGTAGACTAGACAGAATTAAGCAAACAGGAGGCCCCATCAGGGACACCAGAAGTTGGGAAAGATTGTACATAAGTCTAATTTTATATGTATCCCTTTGGGGCATAAGTCTAGGATGACTAATACAGAACCTGCAGGCAGAAATAAGTAGAAACACTAGGCAGGCATGTATCACAAAAAGAGCTTACCATATAAGCTAATTTCTTTTTATTCCACCTTCAGTGAAAATGGAGAAAATATTTGTTAATCACAGTGCCATTTTTTAAGTAAATGTCAACGGGCTTATTGCTCTCCATCTGTCATGCAGGACTATAAATATTCTTGCTATTTTTCATCTTCCCAGCTACCATTTTTCATCTTCTATCAGAGTGAAGGAAAAAGAAACAATGTTCTCTAGGTAGTCAGAAAGATTTATAAAATGCTAAGAGATCTAATTGCAAGTGTTGTTGTGATTGCTGTTCTGCCTATAGCAACAAAGTCTCCAGGTCTAGCAGACACCATGTCTGATCCTTCCCTTTAGCCTGTCAGGAGATGCCTCTGAAAGACGTGGAGGGAACCATACCACTGCTCTGTTCTCTCCAGCAGAGTGAAAGGGGAAAGGTGGCTCCAGTGCTGCTGCAAAGCACCAGTACTTGCTACAAGTTAACCGTCATCCTGCTCCTCTAATGAAAAGCCTTCAACTTCCCTATTCTACTCAGGATTTAATAAGAACTCCAGAACATGGTTTAGAAAACCCTTTATCTCTACCCTTCTCTCCCAGCCACATTTTTCCATATACTCACCTCACATTCTTGAGTTCTGGTCATATGGAACTACTCAGAAATTCTCAGAAAGAAGCATTCTCTCTCTCTCTCTCTCTCTCTCTCTCTCTCTCTCTCTCTCTCTCTCTCCCCCCATCCCCCCTCTTCCTACCTTCCATCCCTCCTTCGCCTCTTTAGACCTTGTGTTCAGCTTCTCTTGCCCCAGTGAACTTTCCTACTCATTCTTCAGTTCTCAACATAAATCCCACTCTTTCTGAGAGTCAGCCCTCCACACTTCCCAATCTGAGGGGATTGTCCATAGCATTCGTAATGCTCTGGCTCACCCCTACTGTGATATCACAAATGTCTGTTCCAGAGCTACCTTTTACTTGTCTGTTTCCTCTCCAGCATCATGAGGATGGTTTTACATCTTGTTTACCATTGACCCATTAACATCTAGCTTAATGTCTGATATATATTAGACAATCAATAAGTATTTGTTCAGAGAATATGTTTAATTAAAAACAAATAAAGGCAATAAAGATAATTTTTAGGTAGCAAGAAATGAACTAAAGAATCTCAAATCAAATTTCTAAGTGCCATTTCTCAGTATGCCCAGATACTTTGGCTTCTGAATCATGCCTCATTTCTCCTTCCTATATATTTTTCCACTAGTATGGTTTTTTTGTTTTTGTTTTTGCTTTTGTTTTTGTTTTTTGAGAGAGAGAGAGAATGAGCAAGGGTGGGGCAGAGACAGGGGGAGAGAGAGACTCTTAAGCCCAATGCAGGGCTCAATCCCATGACCCTGGGATCATGACTTGAGTAGAAATCAAGAGTCACACGTTTATCTGACTGAACCACCCACGTGCCCTACACTAGTTTTTTAAAAGGCAACCCTGTCAAAATAACACCAGCATTCTTCACAGAGCTAGAACAAATCATCCTAAAATTTGTATGGAACCAGAAAAGACCCTGAATAGTCAAAGCAATCTTGAAAAAGAAAACCAAAGCAGGAGGCATCACAATCCCAGACTTCAAGCTATACTACAAAGCTGTAATCATCAAGACAGTATGGTACTGGCACAAGAACAGACACTCAGATCAATGGAAGAGAATACAGAACCCAGAAATGGACCCACAAATGTATGGCCAACTAATCTTTGACAAAGCAGGAAAGAATATCCAATGGAATAAAGACAATCTCTTCTGCAAGTGGTGCTGGGAAAACTGGACAGCGACATGCAGAAAAATAAACCTGGACCACTTTCTTACACCATACACAAAAATAAACTCAAAATGGATGAAAGACCTCAATATAAGACAGGAAGCCATCAAAAGCCTCAAGGAGAAAGCAGGCAAATACCTCTTTGATCTTGCCCTCAGCAACTTCTTACTCAACACGTCTCCAGAGGCAAGGGAAACAAAAGCAAAAATGAACTACTGGGACCTCACCAAAATAAAAAGCTTCTGCACAGTGAAGGAAACAATCAGCAAAACTGAAAGGCAACCGACAGAATGGGAGAAGATATTTGCAAATGACATATCAGATAAAGGGTTACTATCCAAAATCTATAAAGAACTTATCAAACTCAACACCCAAAAACCAAATAATCCAGTGAAGAAATGAGCAAAAGACATGAATTGACACTTCTCCAAGGAAGACATCCAGATGGCCAACCAACATATGAAAAAATGCTCAACATCACTCATCATCAGGGAAATACAAACCAAAACCACAATGAGATACCACCTCATACCTATCAGAATGGCTAACATTAACAACTCAAGCAACAACAGATGTTGGCGAGGATACGGAGAAAGAGGATCTCTTTTGCGTTGTTGGTGGGAATGCAGACTGGTGCAGCCACTCTGGAAAACAGTATGGAGGTTCCTCAAAAAACTAAAACTAGAACTACCCTACAACCCAGCAATGGCACTACTAGGCATTTATCCATGGGATACAGGTGTGCTGTTTCGAAGGGACACATGCACCCCCATGTTTATAGCAGCACTATCAACAATAGCCAAAGTATGGAAAGAGCCCAAATGTCCACCGATGGATAAATGGATAAAGAAGATGTGGTATATATATATATATATATATATATATATATATATATACAATGCAGTATTACTTGGCAATCAAAAAGAATGAAGTCTTGCCATTTGCAAGTACCTGGATGGAACTGGAGGGTATTATGCTAAGTGAAATTAGTCAGTCAGAGAATGACAAAAATCATATGACTTCACTCATATAAGGACTTTAAGAGACAAAACAGATGAACATAAGGGAAGGGAAACAGAATGTAAAAACAGGGAGAGGGACAAAGCAAAATAGACTCATAAATATGGAGAACAAACTGCAGGGGTTGTGGGAAGGGGGATGGGCTAAATGGGTAAGGGGAATTAAGGAATCTACTCCTGAAATCATTGTTGCACTATATGGTAACTAATTTGGATGTAAATTAAAAAAAATAAAATTAATAAAAAGTAAAAATTAAAAAAATAAAAGGCAACCCCATGACCAGTAAAAAAGTAAAATTTGAATTATTTCTTTATGCAACTTGGTTAAATCATTCACTTGACACAAGTTTAAACAGCAAGTATTAAAGTGTTAACTGCATAAGACATTTTCTGGGAGGATCATGAGAAGTTTACCACACACCTTTATATAACTCTGTTAAAGAAGAAAGAAATAGACATTAAAAGCGGGGTGGGGGGGGAGGCTTTTGACTCAAGTTGAGGCTTTAGCTCGACTTTTAATTTAATACCAGTGTTTGACACAAAGCTTCTAGGTTAAGTAAATAAGATACCAAAGAAAATGTATTCAACATATTTTCTCTTAGGTAAACTTGGTCCAATACATTTATAAGTACTTTTTCTATCATATCCTTGGAGAAGCTTACAGAAGGAGACTCCAGTTGAGTCAAAATAGACAAGGAGCCACCATGACAATTCCCATCTTACACGCTTCCTTGGAAAATTTCTGTGGCTTATTCAAGTTCTTTCACATATAGCAGAATATGATTCATTTTTAAAAGAAATAAATAGCCATAAAATAAAAGAGCTGGTTATAAGTTTCACGAAACTCAAGATGCGCTATTCTAAAATAATGCTCTTTACTTAGGAGGCTACTTGTCCTCATTCCTCCCTTCATCCGTTCAATAGTCCTCATGAAGAACCTTCTGTACTCAAGGCATTGAGGATTCTAAATAACAAGCCATGTGTCCTTATCCTTAAGATGTTCAAATAGTGTCACATATACTCTTAAAAATAATAATCACAGAAGATGGTAGGTACAGGAAGAGACTTTAATATTACCCACATAAGTATATTTTGGCTTTGAATAATCTACTGATGTGCATTTTGCTGATATTCATTAATATAAACATATTTTCCCTTCCCACCAGGATCTAAGTATCCTGACAGTACCTAACTTATACTGTTTTTATATCATTCATTGCATGGTTTCTCTAAATTTACCATGACTTACAGTAATAAATATAGTAATAGATTCAATGACACATATACATATATACATAACAAATGTTTCACAGAAATATACTTACCATTACTGCATCAATTTATTCTGGTGTTTTCTATTTTGAAATATTGTATATAGTCCATTTCATTTAGAAACAAACAAACAAACATATGATGATCATAATTTACTAATGATCTACAACCATGGTTTGGGAAAAAAAACTATTTCCAAAAAAAAAAAAAAAAGTTCTGTGAGAGTGACATCATGAAGATGGCAAAATAGGCTATTCCTGACTTCATTCCCCTCACAAGAAAAACAAATAACCATTCAAGAACAAGGACACCATTGAGAGAATCCTGGAACACGGAGGTGAAACTGAAGAACACCACCCCCCCATCCCTCTCCCAGCACTACAGAGACCAAGACAGACTGCATTAGAAGGGTAGGAGAAGCAGCTATATGTTGAGCACATTGTCTCTCCCCAGCCCAGCACAGCACCAGGAGAAGAGACCCCTTTGAGCCTCTGGTTCCTCCAGTAGAAAAAAAAGAATACAGAGAGGACGACCAGCCCCACCCCACTCAGCAATGTGGGTTGTTTTCTGGGAACCTCTTCTCTGATCTCACATAATGGAGACTGCAGGGGCATCTGCAGGGCTTGACTACCAGGAATCTGACTGGGACAGAAAAGTAGGGAGGGGCTTGCAGCAACCAGCACATGGATCTTGGCAGACCAAATTTATACCTGCAGTACTCAAGTAGTAACCCCAACCAGCATCTTTGCTCATCCACAGAACCAAATCAGGGGCACACACTAACATGGGAACTCCTTGGAGTGCAAATCTGCCTGATGTGGATTCTCAAGCAAGGAGTCTTGCCCTAGCACCCTGTTTGCCCACACCAAGGTATGGAGCAATGTCACAACCCCATCTACTGTGGAGAGTGCCTTCCAGCCACATCTGACAAGGAGAACTGGCAACAACTCCTCGAAGCTGTGTGGCCCAGTAATGTTGGAGCCAAGAAGTGGGAAGGCAGAGTTGATCACCCCAGAGCATAGCCAGTTCAGTGTGTGGAGGGTTTTCATTCTACACACAGGCAGGGGAATTAATTTCTAGCCAAGGCTGAGAGTAGCTCTATCCCGGACCCCACCTGGAAAGCTTGTTTGAGACATGAAAGTTGCCTGGAGTAGCCCCTCCCCTTCCTTCCAAGGCAAGGGAGTTGAGACACAGCCCCACCTACTGGAGAGGGTGTCTTCCAGTCCCATGTGACCCAAAGGGCTGGTGACAAATCCTGGAAGCTGTGTGGCCCAGCAATGATCAACTCCGGAGAAGGGCAGGCAAAGCTAACAGTTTGTAAAGCAAAGCCAGTGGCCTTGTTTAGCCAGAGAACTTGAGGTACAGGGCAGCTTGAGTTAAAATAATAAACAGTTTTACCAGTCTTAGAGCTGCTTCCCCCACTGCACCCAGGAAAGAAATTCACATCCCTATGCATTGATGAACATAGCCTTCAACCTATCTGACTAAGGAACCTAACCAGAGCACACGGGAAACTGCATAGCCCATCTAACAAGCCCTGCTTATTGTGGCGCTTGAACAAGAGCACAGCTCATGGCTTCTCCTATCTGCAGAGCAAAACCAATGGCTTCACCTGACCAGAGAATTCAGTGCACACTCTGGTCTGAGTTGAATTTTCAAATGACAAGCTATGGTAATCACAAGGGAAAATCCTGTAGTAATCAAGGAAAAGAACATAATAAAGAAGTCAAAGCATAGTGATACCAAAAGATACCCAAACACATACACAAAAAGACAGAAGGATAAGAAACAAGAACAATGGACCTACAAAACTAGGAAACAGTAAATAAAATGGCAATTGTAAGTCTTTATCTATCAATAATTACTTTAAATATAAATGGATTAAATTCTCCAGGCCATGGGTCTTATTCTGCTGCCCTTCCAGGTAAGTTAATTCATAGCCCCATATACTACTGAATATTGTGCCCGTTCATGACCCATCTAGTAAGCCTGATCTGAAAATCCCAGCAACCATGAACCCATCTCACAGTACCACTCAGGTAGGAAGCCGAACCATCAGTCATATCCAACTGTTCTCAACCAGTGGCACATCTTCCCTATCCCAATCAAAAACAGTTCCCAAGCTCAAACAGTTCCCTTGCCCCAAAACAGACCATAATAGCAGGTCCTACTGCCCAAGGACATTACCAGCAGACACAACCAGAAATCCAAACTGAGCTGACTGATGAGAAATGGTCTCTGCCAAAGCAAACCTGTAAAGTCTGGACAAATATTGACATTATAATTAAATTGTCAAAAGTCAAAGACAAAGAAAGAATTTTAAGAGTAGCAACAGAGAAGAAAGAAGTTACATACAAGAGAACACCCATAATACTATTGGTGGATTTCTCAACAAAACTTCAGGCCAGGAGAAAATAGGATGACATACTCAAAATACTGAAAGAAAATAACTGTCAAGAGCAAAGCTATCCTTCAGAAACAAGGGTTGAATCATTTTCCTGAACATACAAAAGCTAAGAGAGTTCATTACCACCAGACCCTGCCTTAGAAGAAATGCCACAGGTGTTTTTTTTTTTTAAGTGGAAGTAGAAAAATGCTAATTAACATCATAAAAAAGGTTAAAAGGTAGCATAAATCTCACTCACAATGGTAAATATATAGTCATAGTTAGATTGTGCAATATGGTAATAGTGTTGCATAACTTACTTACAATTCTAAAAGTTAAAAAAAAATAAGTGTAGCAAACATAACCATGACTACGATAATCTGTTATTAGTTACACAATATAAAAAGGATGTAAATTATAATAACAATAACCTAAAATGTGAGGTGGAGGAGAAGTAAAAGTGTAAAGATTAAAATTCTATTGAACTTTGGTAGTTATAAGTTTAAAATATGGTACTATAGGTTTAAAACATTTTATGTAAGCCTCATGGTAACCACAAGGGAAAGTCCTGTAATAATCATGCAAAAGAACACAATAAAGAAGTCAAAGCATACTGATACCAAAAAGTACCAAAACACACACACAAAAAGACAGCAGGATAAGAAACAAGGAACAATGCATCTACAAAACCGGAAAACAATAAATAAAATGGCAAGTAGTCCTTGTCTATCAATAATTACTTTGAATATAAATGGATTAAATTCTCCAATTAAAAGACATATAATGATGAATGGATTTTAAAAAATCCAACAGGATGTTACCTGTAAGAGACTCACTTTAGCCTTAAAGACATATATAGATTGAGAGTGAATGGACAGAAAAGACATTTGATACCTTTTGCAATGCAAAGCAATTGCAATGCAAATGGTAACCAAAACAAAGCAGGGGTAGCTATACTTATACCAAACAAAATAGACTTTAAACTAAAAATGGTAAAAAGATACAAGAAAGATGATTATGTAATGATAAAGAGGGCAATACATCAAGATCAAACAACTGTAAATTATGCATCCAAAAACAGAACACCTAAATATATAAAGCAAAAACTACTAGAGATAAAAGGAGAAATGGCAGTAATGCAATAATTGGGGACTTGAATACTCCACTCTCCACAATGGATAGATCATACTGAGAATCAATAAGGAAACAATGGTTTGAACAATACTGTAGACCAAATGGACCTAACAAATATATACAGAACATTCTATATGACAATAGCAGAATACACATTCTTGTCAAGAGCATATGGAATGTTTTCTAGACCATACATTAGGTCACAAAACAAATCTTAGCAAATTAAAAAAAAAAACACTGAAATCATATCAATTTTCTTCTCTGACCACAATGGCATGAAACTAGAAATCAACAGAAGGAAAAATGGAAAACTCACAAACACATGGAAATTAAATAATACTTTCCTGAAAAATCAATAGGTGAAGAGAGGAAATTTAAAAGAAAAATAAAAAAGTATTTTGAGACAAACGAAAATGGAAACACAACATACTGTAATTTACAGGATATAGCAAAATCAGTTCCACAAGGAACCTTTACATTAAAAGCAGGAAAGAAGCCAAACAAATACTTAACTCTATACTTAAGGAACTAGAAAAAGAAGAAATGGAGCCCTAATTTGGCAGGAGAAAGTAAATTATAAAGATTAGAGCAGGAAAAAATGAAATACAGACTAGGAAAACAATGGAAAAGATTAACCAAATTAAGACTTGATTCTTTGAAAAGATAGACAAAATTGACAAATTTTGTTTTAGCTAGACTAAGGAAAAAAGAGAAAAAACTCAAATCAACAAAATTATAATGAAAAAGGAAACATTACAACTGATACAACAGTAATTTAGAGAATCATAAGAAGTTACTATGAACACTATATGCAAACCAACTGGACAACATAGAGGAAATGGAAAAAAAAAACCTTAGAAATACACAACTTACTACAACTGAAAGCAGGAGGAAATAAAATATCTGACTAGACCAATTACTAGCAAGGGAACTGAATCAGTAATCAAAAATCTCCAAATAAGAGAAGCCTAGGGTGAGATAGCTTCAGTAGTGAATTTAGCAACATTTAAAGAATTAACACCAATCCTCCTCAACTCTTCCAAAAATTAAAGAGGAGGGAACACTCCCAAGTTCATTTTATGAGGCCAACATTATCCTGATACCAAACCAGAAAAGTACACTACTAGAAAGAACACTACAGGCCAATAACCCTACCATGAATACAGATGTAAAATAAAATACTAGCAATAAAATACTATAAATAAATTACTAGCAAACTGAATTCAGCCAGTACATTAAAAGGACCATTTATCAAGATCAAGTGGGATTTTCCCGAGGATGCAAGGATGGTTCAATATACGCAAATAAATCTATGAGATACATTACATCATTATAATGAAATAAAAGAATCATATGATTGTGTCAGTAGATATATAGAAAGCATTTGAAAAAATTCAACATCCGTTTATTATATAAAACTCTTAACAAATTAGGCATAGGATAAACATATCTCAACATAATATAAACCATATATGACAAGCCCACAGCTAACATCATAGTCAATGGTGAAAGGCTGAAAGCTTTTCCTCTAAGATTAGGAATAAGACAAGAGTGAGTGAGGGTGCCCACTTTCACCACTCCTACTCAACATAGTGCTGGAAGACCTAGCTAGAATAATCAAGCAAGGAAAAGAAACAAAAGTTATTAAAATTGGAAAGGACGGAGTAAAATTGTCTTATTTGCAGATGACAGGATTTTATATACAGAAAATCCTAAAGACCAAAAACCTGCTAGATATAACCAATGAATTCAGTAGAGTTGCAAGATACAAAATTAACATTCAAAAGTCAGTAACATTTCTATACTCTAACAATACATTTTCTGAAAAAGAAATAAATAAGTTGACCCCATTTACAATAGCATCAAAAACAACAAAATACTTAGAGATAAATTTAACTAAGGAGGTAGAAGATTTCTACTCTAAAAATCATAAGACATTGATGAAAAAAATTAAAGAAGATACAAATAAATGGAAAGATAACAGGCCATGATTGGAAAGAATTAGTATTATTAAAATGTCATACTACCAAAATCATTTTAAGATTCAGTGCAATCCCTATCAAGATTCTAATGGCATTTTTTTTACAGATTTTTTTTTTTTACAAAAATCGCTCCAAAGATAAAGCAAGAATTCTGAAAGCCTCTAGGGACCAAAGGTCCTTAACCTACAAGGGTAGACACATAAGTAGCAGACCTGTCCACTGAGACTTGGCAGGCCAGAAGGGAAAGGCAGGGAATATGCAATGTACTAAATAGGAAAAATATGCAGCCAAGAACCCTTTATCCAGCAAAGCTGTCATTTAGAATAGAAGGAGAAATAAAGACTTTCCCAAACAAAATCTAAAGGAGTTTGTGACCACTAAACCAGCCCTGCAAGAAATTCTTAGGGGGACTCTCTGAGTGGAAAGAAGCAAAGACTACAAAGGACCACAAAACATCACCAGAAACACAGTGGCACTAAATTCATACCTTTCAATAATCACTCTGAATGTAAATGGACTAAATCCCCAATCAAAAGACACAGGGTATCAGAATGAGCAAAAAAACAAGATCCATATATATGCCGCCTACAAGAGACTCATTTTAGACCTGAGAACACCTGCAGATTGAAAGTGAGGGGGATGGAGAACCATATATCCTGCTAATGGACATCAAAAGGAAGTTGGAGTAGCCATACTTATCTCAGACAGACAGACTTTAAAACAGACTGTAATAAGAGATGAAGAAAGGCATTATATAATAATTAAGGGGTGTATCCATCAAGAAAAGCTAACAACTGTAAACATTCATGCCACCAACATGGGAGCACCCAAATATGTAAGTCGATTAATCACAAACATAAACAAACTGATTGATAATAATACCATTATTGTAGAAGACTTTAATACTCCACTTACAACAATGGAAAGATCATCTAAGCAGAAAATCAACAAAGGAACAATAGCTCTGAATGACACACTGGACCAGATGGACTTGACAGATATATTCAGAACATTTCATCCTAAAGCAGCAGGGTATACACTCTTCTCAAGCGCACATTGAACATTCTCCATAATATCACATATTGGGTCACATATCAGCCTTCAACAGGTACAAAAAGATAAAAAACATACCATTCATATTTTCAGATCACAACACTATGAAACTTGAAGTCAACACTAGGAAAAATCTGGAAACCCCTCAAATACACAGAAATTAAACAACATCCTACTAAAGAATGAATGGGTTAACCAGAAAATTAAAGAATAGATTTTAAAAATACATGGAAGCAAATGAAAACATGACAGTTCAGACCCTTGCAGATGTAGCAAAGGCAGGCCTAAAAGGAAAATACATTGCAATCCAGGCCTATCTAAAGAAGCAAGAAATGTCCCAAATACACAACATAACCTTATACCTAAAGGAGCCAGAAAAGGAGTAGCAAATAAAGCCCAAAGCCAGCAGATGAAGGCAAATAATAAAGATTAGAGCAGGGGCGCCTGGGTGGCGCAGTCGGTTGAGCGTCCGACTTCAGCCAGGTCACGATCTCGTGGTCCGTGAGTTCGAGCCCCGCGTCGGTCCCTGGGCTGATGGCTCAGAGCCTGGAGCCTGTTTCCAATTCTGTGTCTCCCTCTCTCTCTGCCCCTCCCCCGTTCA